>NC_081412.1:653199052-653830394 GCF_030272615.1 Cryptomeria japonica
TACTTCTACTTTACTCGTGTCAACTTCGATCTTAGTTATTGACTTGATCACCATTTGCAACCATTTGTACTACCTATCTTGGCATTCATAGATGACACATGTAATCTTCTTCGTATCCTTGCACAATATCTTCATTATCTCGGGGTTCATTGGAGTTAGTTTAGGCATCTCACCGAGTGTTGAGTTGCCAACTCAATCTTTGCTAACACACATCGCACGCCTTTCATCTGCTCGAGACTCGCTAAAGTGGAAAAGTCATTCTCACCAAGTCTTGAGTGGTCCCACACGTCTTGCAACCACAAGACTTGGAGCTCATCCAATTGGAAAGGTGAGGTTCACTGAGTGTTAGGTATTCAATTCTTTGCAACTTGACTCGGGTCTCAGCCAGACCAAAGAACACATTTTTTCGAGTGCCGAGTACCCTCCCAAGGGACACCTTGGAATGGCCAAGAAAGCTGAGTGGTCCCACAGGGTTCGGGAACCACCTTTGATTAAATACTCAAGAAGATTGGCATGGGATGACAAGGAATTATTCGACTTTTACAAATTACCGGTTGAACAATGTAACAAGGATCCCATCAATCAACGACTTAATTTAATGTTGACCGGGTTGAAAAGTAAAAAATTTAAAAGAATACACCCACCAATTCAATTTCAAAAATTTTATAGGATTTTGATGCTCTTCAATGGGATCAAAATTCAGGGCTAGCAGGTGGAACTCAGGGGTGAGTGTTAGTTAGAAATTAGCATGTGCAATAGGAATTAGCATGAGATTGCTTTTAATTTAAATTTAAATTTAAAATTGATTTTTGAAAATATCCAAAATCATGCACATGAGATTGAAATTAGAATTTGGGAATATAGAACTGAGAGAAACAATTAGATTAAGTAAATTTAAGAAATTTATATAATTTGGAAGAAATAGTTAGCTAATTAAATAATTTAAAAAAATTATTTAATTAGGGGGAAAATAGAAATTGAATTTAATTAAATAATAAAGATCATTTAACTAAAGTTGTAAATTTAAAATTAATTAAATAATAAAATTATTTAATTAATTTAAAGAAGGAGAAGTTGCATGATTAAATAATTGGAAATAAATAGGAAGAAATAAAATAATTAGAAATAATGAAATGTGATCTAATTAAATTAATTAAAAAAAATAAAAAATTAGATTAATTAAATAATTAAAATAATTATTTAATTAATGAAGAAGAATAATTAGTATGTTAATAAAGCGACATTTTTAGGTGTCTACATTTGCTGGTCTTTGAGACAATGTTAGAACAATATTGTTTCAAAGAAAATGAAAAATGTCCTACCCCAACGTGCCCCGACAACAGTAGGGTGTAATTATACCCCCTCAAAATATTGGTTGAAAAATTTGGAAATTGAGACCAATTTAACAATTATATGCTTGCAAATGATAGTTTCAAATTTCACAAATTTTTGAGTTCATTTGACTGACCTACAAGTGTTTCAAAGTTCAGGGGGATCACAACCATTTTGGAGGATTTTTTTTTTTTTTTTTGCTACAAATAAGAGATTCTAGATTGATTTGTCTCATTTGCATTCATTGAGTTCAAAACATCCAAAGAATTTTCAGAGCATTTAGTGAGCATTTCGAGCATGATGGTAGGCATTGGAGCATGATGCCACTTATTAGAGCGAGTCATATCATATCAACGCCCAACTAGCACATGCAACATGGGAAGTATCTTGAAAATTTTTGTTGAAGTTTTTCCACAGTTTTCCAAATTTCAAATGATAAGTATTTCGCCTTTGTATGTCAAAATTTTTGCATGCATCTTAAGATCTTTGCAAATGTTTGTTGGATGTCACATACATTAACTATGTCACATGTATGCTAATAATTTCACATTAGACTGTTCTTTTTTGTATAAGTTGAATCTCTTTCGCAAGAGTTGTAAGAATTTTGCATAAGTTATAACAATGTCACATTTTTTTGATTTTTACATTTGTGCTAATGATGTCGCATTCATTGATTATGCTCTGGTTTTCTTAGGATTGATCTTATATTTTGACATTGTGGCTAATGCTTTGATGTTTGATTATTGCAGGAGTTTCTTGAGGTTCTTGGTTCATGGATAAATAGGCCTAGTGTTCTGACATTGTGAGATCAGTTGATTGTCGATGATATTACTCTATTTTGTTAGGTTGGTCTATATCACATTCTATATCTCCCTAAGGTTACGACCAATAGGGATCTGATCACTGCTCTGGTCAAGAGATGACATTCCAAGATATGCACCTTCAACTTGCTGACAGGCAAGGCTTCAGTTACATTGGAGGATGTGTTGAGGATTCTACACATACCTATTCATGGAGAGAGGGTGGTCTATGATCTAAAGACAAGTATGGCCGCTCTATGTAAATTTTATGAGTGTGGTGAGTTGGATTTAGGCCTTGAGGGGTTATATGAGATCAGAAAGGATCACCCGAGTCAAGATTACAATGATTTGATGATAGTCAGATGTAGTCTCATTGCTGGTTTACTGGTTCCTGATTGGAGATGTCATGGCTTTCCTATGGGCTAGGGGAGGGTACTTGTAGGTATGATTAGGGAGAGATGATTTTATGCTTGGGGTCCGTGTGTACTAGCTATGCTATATTATCAAATGCATACAATTGTTTATCTTGGGTATATATCCATCAGTTGCGACATCACACTCCTACAAGTCTCGGCTTGGGAGCATATTGCTATCTTTCAGCCAAAGGTGCATGTCTAGTTACAAGCAGAGGAGCCTTATACATTCAAATATACATATGTGATTTGGCATAGAGAGGGATGGGGAACACTTTATATTGGAGGCACACAGTTTATGTTCTTTAGCATTTCACATGGAAGCCCTACTTAGATTGCCTCGGTTGGGTTGATGATGCACAACACCTACCCTATTATCGGCAACAAAGATATTTGATCAGGAGAACAATGCAGACTCAGAGGATTATAGATGGGCATCTCCCTAATCGATTTTTGAGGCAATTTGGGGAGGTCGGCGGTATTCTTGATGTTACAACATATTTTTCTTGATCAATATGAGAGGTATCTAATTAGAGGGCTTGTATTAGTTCTAATGCAGAATTTGCAGAATTTGACGCATTGAGACCAGTTTAGTGGGTTTGGGGTGCAAGTGTCGCTGATCTAGGTACTATACTATATGATGCATGGTGGGCTAGTGATTGTCTTGTGCCGTTGAAAAATCCTACAATACTGATCACAACATAGATGGGTCAGCGGTTGGGGAGGCGAGGATGGGATGAAGGAGATAATAGGAGAGGTCATAATGGAGGGGACGATGGAGGGTTGGAAAGAGGAGATTGGTGGCCCTAGCTACTATTGTAGCTATAGAGGAGGAGGCGGGTGATACAAATATTAACATTGGCGGGGATACAAAGTCGGTTGGTGGTGATAATGATTCTTCCTCAGGATCATCCATCTCAGAGGGCATAAAGAGGAGTAGTAGTAATGACATAGATATGCCCAAGATAGAGGATGTGTCTATGGGATAGGATGTTACATAGATTGGGGATCCATAGGTGGTTAGAGCCTAGATTCAGAGCCTATAGGATGAATTAGCCGTAGAGAAGTGACATAGGAGAGAGGATCATACTAGATTTTGTCAGGAGCAAGAGGTCTAGATACAAGAGTGCGATACTGTGATGGCCAAGAGGGATCAATTATAGATAGAGCGATATGATTCAATCCAGAGAGATCATCTGTGTATAGACTCATATCAGAGATATTTCACAACCAATATAGATGCATGAAAAATGGCAGATAAGTTGTTTCATGCTAGCTATGAGACAACTTACTGACATTGTCATTATGAGGTTGTTGTTCCAGAGGGTCGGTGGGTTCCTAGTTATCAGGCCTCTAGATCACAAAGCAGGTCTCAGTCATAGGAGCTGAGGTGCGAGCAGCAGGGGTGTTATGGGACCACCTCGTCCACCACTGGGTCATCCTAGGGAAAGACCTAGAGGATAGGCTCCAGATAGGGGCAATGTTGTTTGACATTGATAGACACTTCATTGAGCCTTAAAGCCCTATATTTATTGTATTCTAATACATTTTTTGGAGATATTTATGAGATGCAGTTTTAGCGTTGTTCTATATGCGTATGCTATATGTTTCCTATATGCATTTGATTTATGAGTTTATGATGCATGTGATCAATTATGATCTTACCTATGCACTTTCTAGATGCTCTATGTGATGTGATGTGATGTGATGTAATGTTTCTATTGTGATGCTATAATATTATGATTGTATGTGCAATCTAATCCTATTTCTATATTGGAATGCAATGTGAGTATGAATTTATGAATGTATAATACAAAATGTACCTAATAAAATGTAATCATTATACACAAACCTAATGCAGTGCAAAAATTAATAAAATGAAAGGATTAATGGACTAAAATGATTTTGTAATATCTCTTAATGCAATGAAACCTAATAATGTAACCTAATGCAAATGTGATGCAACTATTTTTTTTTTTTGGTGTGTCAAGATACATGTTTGTTTGTTGACTCGATGCAGAAGAAATGTTAGTAAGTTAGTAGGGTAAAAAGAGATGATTAAAAAAAAAGAGATGAAATAATGAAAAGATGTACCACAACGAAATCTTGTGCCTTTATTTATGTGCAACATTTTCATCCTTGAGCCTTATTATGTAACAATAGAGCTTTGTACACCAAGATATAAAAAAATTCAAGGTGCAAATGATATCCCATTGTAGAAAACAAACAGTTTGTAGACAATGAGTGAACCCCTCCATTCTAGATATAGCACTAAGGGTTGAGGTATGTGCGATAGTCACAAGCATAAATATCCTTGGCTTTCATTTTTGCATATAATACTTGCCGAATGAACATACCAACACAGACACCCAAAGTGCTATTGCCCCAGAACTTCAATGGTTCACACCACACACAACAAACAAAGAAAAAGATCATGAACCATCCTGACTCCTCTAGTCACTTGTCAACATCCTTGAGTAGCATAGGAACATGATCTGTCAACAATTGATAAAGATAAAGACTAACTAGAAAAAAAATACAACAACCATACTGATTTGTGTTTTTTGTTTTGCTTGATGTGATGGTTGATAAGAATGTCTGGTTTCAGAGATCGAATACCCTGTATAAGATCAATCTGTCTGGTTTTGAGTGTACCCTTCACCGTTCAAGACAAGATGATCATGATTGATGGATTGATAGGGTTGGATGATTCGATTAATTAGACAATTGATCAATTGATTGCTAATCTTGATAAAATAGTTTGATCTTGTTGTAGCTTCATGTGAAATGTTTATTGGGCATCTGCTCAAGTGCTTGATCTTTGCAGGACATTTTATTGCAAGATTTTTTGAAGACATTTTATGATTTATTTGGATTTTTTTAAGGACTTTTTATGATTTTGTTGGATTTTTGAATTTTTTTGTATTTTTTGAAAAAAAAAATGTTTTTTTTTTGTATTTTTTGAAAAAAAAAGTGATTTTTTTGTATTTTTTTGAAATTTTTCTAAATGTCAATGCAACTACAATGCACCTTTTTTTGGGGATTTTGTTAGGGGATGCCCCTAGTTTATCAATTCTTGTGATAAACTTTCCCCCTGATACTAATTGTATACTAATTGTGCAGAAAATTTCCACCTAAAGAAGGAGGATTATGCAAGTCTTTCATTGTATCATACACTAACAAAATTGAAGGTTACATAACATTTTAGAGATAAGGATCCACTTAGTTCTCAAAATCTTCGGATAACTCAGCTCAACGCATAAAATGACTAAGATGTGCATTCAAAAGAGGAGAAAGATTCACTATTGACTCCTAAAACTTTTGTCTTTGATTACCTATGTGTGTGCAATTGAGTTTATTCCGGCTCTAGGATAACTATCAACCCTTAGAATCCTACGTGACTAGCTACATGATTTATCCTAACTCCAAAAGTATCTTGGATAGAGCCTCGTTTCTAGTTAGACATCTATAGCCTGGACGAGGTTACCACTGTAATTCTCACAAATATTGCTCCATTGCTAGTCAGGCATCCATAGCCCCAATGGAACTACTCTCATGTTCCTGGAGTCAAGCTTTTGATAATGCATTTCAAATCATATTTTTTCTTTTCTTTTCTTGCTCATTCTTTTCATCTTTTGATATAACTTTTAAACACTTTTTTATATTTTTTGGCATTGGCTTGTAAGCAATGAAGCTCATACGGGTTTGAGAATTACAGTAGCGATGAAGTAGGATTTTATATTTTTCACTAGTCCCGTTATGATTAATGTGTGAAAGATATAGCAATTGAGATATTTTGGTAACAAGAGACAATGGTGAATCCTAGATACTCAACCAAAGTGTTGTCCCCAATTTTAATATTTAGTAAAATTGAGGTAACCCCACAAATTTTTGCCCAATTTATGGTTTTCTAGCTCTATGCACATTTTTCGATATGACTTCGTCATCTCATGCATGGTCATCACTTGGATTTTCCCCTATTTTTGTCCATCTTTGAGTTCAAGATACAAATTGGGCCTATGAATCCAATTTACACCAACCTTGAATTCAAGGTGCAAATCGGGTTTATAGACCCGATTTACACCTCTGTAAGTCTCTTTTGCTGTTAGGCGCAAATTAGGTTTGTTAAACCAAAATGCACCTTGGCAAGTGCAACTTGGGTTTACAAACTCGATTTGCACTCATTTATGACACTTAAGTTATTGATTGCTCCCTTTTATAATTTGAATAAGAGTCTATTTATTTGTTTTTAATCCCTTTTCTCTGCATATTTGTTTTGGATTTTCTTTCCTAACTGAGCCAGGTTTGTGTTAGAGAGCATCATCTCATATTTTGCCATCTACCTCTTTTTTCAGGTAAGCTTTTGCATCTTTGTTCTTGTATTTTCATGTTTTTATCTCTTAGGGTTTTTTCAAAACCTTATTGATTTCACTTTAGAGTATTTCCCATATTGGTGTTCAAGTTAATAACTCTGAACCACACCAAAAATTTGGTGGTGTTCAGGCTTATTAACACGAACACATCTTTTCGCACTGCATTTCAATGTTTGGCATCATTTTTCATAGGTAATGTTCGGGTTTGAAGGATCAAACAACACTCAGGTCTGCAAGCCCAAGCATCTTTTGCCATCGTCATTTCCTTTTTTATGTGTTGTATTATCCTTTGGTGGAGTTTGGGTTTGTAAATTTGCACTCCATCCTCTTTCTTTTTGCTTTGCTATTTTTGTTGTATGGTGGAGCCGTAGGACCGTCATACATCAAAATCCCTTTGCTCGATGCATGGTGGGTCTATGGACCTGACCTACACCTCGCTCCTTTTGTAAGCCTTTGAGCGGTGTGTGGCGGGGCCATAGGCCTGCCATACACCGTAAGCCTTTGCTTGGTGTGTGGCAGATCTACGGACTCGACTCGCACCTTGCATCTTTTCAAAGTTATGCTTTAGTGTGTGTATAGTGTATGACAAGTTTGTAAATCCGCTAGTGATTTTTTTAGTGTCTAATATTTGCCAATTGGCTATTTTTAAAATTTTGGAAATCAAAATTTGGCTAATAGTTCAAGTTTTAAAGTAACCTAAGTTGCCACATTTTTACAAAATTTTATTTCAGTCTTATTTAAATCGCCAAAGAATTTATTTTATTAAAATTTTGAACTCAAAGATTCGCCAAAATATTTGATACATGGTTCGATTAGATTCACCAAAATTTTATAATTTATTGTAAAAAATTAAATTAATTCGCTAATAATTCATCATAATTATTAGTTACTTTAGGGTTCTACCAACAATCTTTACTTTCCACAATTGATTCAAAATATAATCTAATGACCATCATTGCATTCCATGAGGTAAATTGTACCTACAAGTTGTAATGCTCATGGGGGTTGAGTTGGTTTTCAATTGTTGGCCTCAATGGGAATCAATGGCATAAAAACAATTTTGGGCCCCATGAGTATTATGAATTTTAAGTACATTTAATATGATGAAATACAAAGAGGGCTATTAGATTAATTTAAATTAAAGTTAGTAACTAAATAAAGTAGTGTTTACCCTTTAAGCTCATTAATGGTTTCCACCTTAGGCCTCTACTTTTCTATAAGAATTTATTCTTTTTAAATAAAATTATTTATAATAGTAATTAATGCATACTTGTATTATTTTCTAAGATTCACCAAGATTTTCTACCAAAGATTTTTTATGTAAAAAAAATTGCCAATAAAATTAATTATTTTCTTTTTAAAAATGACATATTCACCAATAATTTTTTTTTTAATCCAAAATAAATAAAAATTTGTCAATATTTCATATCTCTCTTTCAGGTGGGTTTCTTAAAGTTATCACTGAAACCCGCCCTATACCTTTTTGTGATCTTACCTTTTCAAGTGCATGGTAGTTTTATAAACCAACCATATACTTTGATCCTTCCATTTAGGTGTAGTTCAGACCTATAGGTCCGACTTACACCTGGTTTTGATTTACACTTAATAAGTGTAGCTTGGGCCTATAGGTCTGAACTACACCTATTACTAGCTTTTTATTAAGTGTAGTTCAGGTGTATCAACCCGAACTACATCTATGAACCACACTTTTCCAAAGAACGTAATTGGGCCTATGGACCCAAATTACGCCAATTGCACACATGTAAAAGGGTTCATAGGCCCAATTTACCTTTGAATTTCTATGACATAGTTAGGGTTTTTAAAACCGTAATGACATCAATGTAGCTTATTCAAGAGTTGTTCAGTTCAAAATGAACAAAATGGTTGATGTTTTCACTTCTCCAATACTGATGGTTTTCCCATGTTACAATGTTGCTACTATACAAATGACATAGGCATCTCCAATAAAGAAGACCATGAAGTTCAAAAAGGAAGACCACATCTAGTCTTCCTACCTTTTTCAGTTTCATCAAACATAGATTAGATAAGGGATACTGAGATAGGTCATGTTAAACTAACTGAGTTTCTTAAGAGAGTTGAGCAGGCTCCTTCATACTACAAAATGGAGTCCATCATTAATAGTGTTATCCATTTAGTTACAACTTTTCCGATGTCTACTCAAGATCCTGAATTCGTCATGGAAGTTGTGAGCCAATTTGACCTTGTTAGAAAAAGTGTCAAGGACACTAATTGTAAGAAGTTGATCAAGCTGGATGAAGATTTATTTGACACGATCTTCAAGTGTCCTAGTATTTAAAAGTACTTAGATATAGCTATGCAATCATCTCAAGCCTACTATGACAAGAATTCTAACAAATGTAAGAGGAATATGAATGATAACTAGTTGAAGACCCCAAGGACTTCAATTTTGAGATGGCCAAATACTTTTCCCAGAAGTGATATTATCTAAGAGGTAAATGATTTGGTAACTCTCTTGAGTAGGGTAAAAGGGCTTCCTACCTCTAACACCTATTATGAATGGATATATCAATACATCCATGTCATCAAACAAAACAAAGAGAAGATCTTTTGGGGTAAGCAAAACAATGATGCTATAGGTGAACAACTTACTAAATTACCCACTACTCTTAAGTTCTACATGACTTCCCACTTAGTGTACGATGTAGCTTAAATGAGGTACTTTTTCAGGATTGTCTACAGTAGGAGACACAAGGCAAGTTGTTGTACATGAATACTACTCCCAGTTGGCATTGAAGAAAAACTTCAATCACTTCAGTAGAGTGAATGATGCCTTCTTTGGATATAATATGTGCATGTTAAATAAGGATTGAAAGAATAGAAGAGCATTAGATCATGGTTGACAGGTTGTAAATGAATGTGGATGCATGTTATTGCAATTCCCCACTTTCACATATCTCAGAGTAGGGTGTTTCAATGGCAAACCCTTTATTCTCCCGAGGTACCCATTAGATAAAACCATTCTGATGTAATTATCCCATCAAATGGTGGCAATTCATGAGGCACAATCAGGTTCCCTCAAGAGAGGTTTGAAATTCACTTTGACCCTTGGTAGATATACCATCACTTCAATCTTCAAAGCTAGGGAAATGACTGAAGAGATGAGGAGAGTGACCATGAGATTCTTTAAGGAACAAAGAGACTTCGAATACAAGGGAATGAGGAAAAAATTGAAAAAGGCTTATGTTCATGTTCAATGTATTAAAGTTATATGGGTTGATTGTAGAACGAAACATGATATCAGGTAGCTTGATTATTGTCGACTGACAGTTGATCAAATGAGGGAGTTTGATCTTTGCTGATATCCTAGATGACCTAGAAGAAGATGGTAATGTCTTAGACCTTACCTATGTTGAAAATAAAGTCTCATCTACTCCTTTTCCCCTCATTCAATGGTCACAAAAAGAGTCAACTTCTATCAAAGACATATTTTAGAGTATTCTTGGAAATACTAATGTATGACTTTTAAACAAGGGAATTCAGTTGAAACCATTCCCCTTTGGATTTGATGATGATATTACAACCGAACCTATTGGGAGGCTTCATTAGAGATTGGAACGAAGAATAAATAGGATTCCTCCATTCCCACTAAAGCTCCTAAGTTGAAGTTCATAGTTGGGGATCGCAAAGGAAAGGCTCAAGGAGATCCATTTACCTCAAATGTTCTAAGGGTGACAAAGTTTGAGATACAAGAGGAAAATTTGGATGATGAGCATCCTGACTCATATCCTATTGATTTTGATCAACTTGAAGGTAATTGGGATGGCAATGAAGAGCATGATGAATATGATGAAGAAGGACTACCACAAGTAGATAAGTTCCAAGAATCCTTACCCGAGGTATCTCTTTATTCTTCTGTGGTGCATGCTCATGTTTCTACTTCTGATTTAGAACCCTTTGTTGTCATGTGTGTCTCCCCTAGCATGGTTGCTCACATTTCTTCAACTAGTGCTAGTGAGCCTTCTCTAGATACCCTGCATGATAGTATTGAAAATGTCTTCTTGACTTTTCCAAGTTCGCTTGAAGTTTTTGCCACCATGTTAAATGATTTTGATAAGTATATGACAGAGATAGGTCCTAGACCTGATGAGTCATCCCTTGAAAATCCTTCCAGTGTTGTTACTACAAGGTCACCCATTCTGACTACTACCCCTCAAAAGTTGATGAATCCCTCTCAATATTTAGTCACAAATGATGATGACTCTTCTTTACTACCATGGATATTGTCTAATTCTCCCAAGAGAAAGAAACAATTTATTTCTCCTGATGACTGATTTTAGTCAGCTTGTGCCCACCAAACCCAAAACCACCAAGAAAGCCTAAACCTTGTCAAGGGTAAAGGTGAACAAATAAAGGAACAAGTATGTAGAAATTTCTATCCCTCTTTTGGATTAAGATATTGATTATATTCAAGAATTAAATTACATTATTAACAGGATTGAACTGGGCAAACAAGCTCATGATTTTGCTTCAGGGGATGTTCAATTGGCTTTGGATGCTCTTGTTGCTAGGTAAGGTGAAGACAAGGTAAAAAAGGAAAAACTCAAGGCACAGGTTGAATCACTCACCACTATTTTAATTAAGGTTACCAAACCTTTGGAAGCCATTGAGCCAGTGACTTCTGATAAACTTATAAGGCATTGAGAAGGGGGGGGGGGTGAATCGGTGCAATAAAAAATAATATGAGTCTAATCACCAACTTAAACAACTTAAAACTTATCAAGCATAAGAGAAATATCACCATATAAGCTAATGCCCAATAAAACAAATTCCACATAACACAAGAGATTATACGTGGAAACCCAAAAGGGAAAAACCATGGTGGGAGTTAATACCCACAAGATTCACCATTTGCAAAATATAAATCTTGACTAGTTAAGGTCTTACAAATATGCTCTATTAGGAACAGACCCGGTTAGGAGTCACCTGATTAAGGGATTTAAATGATTAGCCTTGTTAGGAGCTTTGACCTATTAGGATCAACCTCACAAGAGGATTTAACACTCTGGTATAAAGCTACCCCGTTAGGGGATTTACAATGTAAGGCCTATTAGGACCTACCCGGTTAGGGAATTTTACTGCTATAACTATTAGGATAACAACAGTTCAAATTATCTTCACATAACACCTCTATGTTTGATAAGATCTACTTCAAATCCTCAAAACATCAATAACACATCAATACAGAGCTTCACTAATCACCGTACAATTAGAATCACAATATTCGCCTTCGATCTCATCAACATACTCATGTCTATCTCATAACTCAACACACTTTTTATAGACATCAACTTAGTCGGTTACAACCTTGGAACAATTTCCTAGGTTCAATGAATCTAGACAAACTAACATTGGACATTGAACTTATGTCGGCCACCGACATAAGATATCAAAACTTGTGCTGTTTTACCAATTTAAGTGACTATATCACTACTGGTTGAGTGTTCATCAAAATGTCTGCTCTTACATCAAATCTCACTGGTCCACTCGAATCTGCCAATACGGTTATGAACCTAGCTCCAAATACCTATCTCCATCATCATTGTAAAACCACATTATATAACTCGTCATGAATCACTTGTACCGGTTCCATGAATGCAACTCTGTCTCTATTTACCTGTAGAGATCCTATTTGCCGGTTCACTGGTAAACTATCATCTGTACCGGTTATACCTTATCGGTTGGCTTCCAAGACTTAGATGACCACAAAAACATTGTTGCCATCAATGACAACACAATACTTAGTAATCAAACATGAATCTAAATCTCTTCATCACATTCACCAATCAATCATTTACCGGTTGCATTCCACCAATAGTCTTTACCGGTTCAGTCAAATGCCAACATTCTCCCTCTTTGGCATTGATGGCAAAAATTAGAATTTTTTTTATCAACTAAGTGTGAAAAACAAAAATTGACTCCATGACATATACCCCCCCTTAGTAATTACATGCTATTACAATTTTTTTTTTAAAAGACTTATACTACTACTCCCCAATATAATTACATCAAAATTTTGGCTCTACAACTACTCCCCCTTTGACAACAATGGAAAATGAAAGTAAATACATACAGTTACATAAAAAATATATCAAAATTTCATAGCATATATATAGATGTAAGAGTTCAAAATGTTTTTAAAATGCAATCTTAGAAAAAGCATCACTAAAATGTGATTTCAACTGCTTTAGATCATTATGCCAGGTTTCCAAAATAGTGCTGGTAATCTCCACAAGTGTATTGATTTGTCTAGCAAACTCCTACATGGAATCTATCGTACTCATCTCTAGGGTTGCAAGAATAGCCTCAGATTCTTTATAGGTTTTGTGCAAGATTTCCACCTTCGATATCAGCTGTGTTTGTAATTCTTGCAGTGATCTAATCCTCTTAACCTGTTCATTCTCATAAGCTTTCAGCTTATGTTGAAGTTCAACAAATGATTTTCCAAAATTGATAGCAGAGTCATTAAGGGGCTTGAATGACTCACTTAGAACTTCAAGTTCTTGCTCAGCTTCCTCCTTCTTCTTCAAATCAACACAAAATAATGAATATTTGGCAACAGTGGAGAGTATTTTACCTCCAGTCTCAAGTGCTTCTTTCAAATAGTCCTTATTGACAGTAAGAGAAACTTTCCCTTTATCAATATTAGTCATTAAGTGCTCTGTTCTCTTCTTCTTGTAATCCTTCTCAATACTAACATTAGCGACATCCTCAAAAGATTTCATCAGTTCTCCGACATCATTAACAAGTTGTCCAAGCTTGTCAATAGGAGTAACAAAATTATCAGTATCAGTCTCTGGTAGGAGACTTGAGAAAATCTCAATAACACTTCTTATTTTTTCTGCCTCCTTCTGCTATTCTTTCATTGTCATCTTCTTGGCCCGAGATTCCATGGTAATTACAATCTCCATCAACTCAGTTGAGCTCAACATATCCATATTAATAGGTCCTTGGATACTTATTGCATCATTGTCATCTTCATCCATAATTTTCTTTTTAGAATCAAGTGACAAAGGTATCACTTTAGGTTTTGTCTTCACTATCTTGTTCTCCTCTTTCTTTTCACTTTTCTTATCCTTTGCAGTTTCTTGTACCGGTGGGGGCTGTGTATCAACAGTTTGAGTTACTACCGGTTTTTTGTCATCGTTCTTTTCTTCTTCATTCTTCTTTTCTCCCTGTCCCTGTTCCTGTTCCTATTCATGTTGCTTAGACATTTCAACATCAATATCTTGTACATTTACATTGTCAGGAGCACCACCACCATCATTATTATTACCGGTATCATCATCATTAGGGATAATCTCAAGTTCAGTTTGTGTGTTCACTGGTTGATTTTCTAGCACAATTTCATTAGGCTTAAAATCAGTTATCTTAAATCCATCAGGAAGATCTTTAGCCTCAAACTTCTCTGGTTCAACTTCCTTAACTTCTTCCTCATCATTTGGAATCAGACCTAGTACCTTCTTCAAAATTTGTTAAGTCTCCTCATGGACCGATTGGGTCCCTTCGATTAACATTCTTGTCAACCTTTTCTTCAACCTGAAAGATGACTTTGCCTTAGCAAGAATTTCATAGCTCTTCCTTAGTAGCTTCAGGTTGTAAGTTTTTCAGAACATATTCAATGAATTCCCTGCCTTGTTTTATGGCTGCCTGCCATCTAGCATCAATTATATTATACAATGAATTTGGAATTTGCCCTTGCAACTCAATTAGGGCCTTGTTGTATTTATTAATCATATAAACAATCACATCTTTTATCTGTCTTTGTTTATCTTCATTAAACTTATTATATAGTTTCTTCACACCAGTCAATAAACCATACTGTTTAATGTTTATCATTAAATTTTCAAGAGGTGTGAGCTCTGTTACTGGTTTCCTCGAAGATTTCATAGTAGAAGTACCAACACCCTTTGGCTTTTTGCCACTGGCCCTTAGGGCTTTCTTTTCTCCTTCGGACTCAGGCACTTCTTCATCAGTATCTACTAGTTTCTATTCTTGTTGCTTTTTCCTTTTACTAGTCTTAACCGGTGCAGTAGGAGGTTCAACAATCTTACCTTTCCTCTGAAACAGAATCTTAGAAGGTTTTTACTTCTTAACAGTTGCTAGTTTTTCTTTCTCTATAGCCTTATCCTTTCCAGCTCTAGTCTTTATATCGATGGGGGTACCAGTTGGAACACTTTATGTTTTGGCCTATTGAGCAACATGCTTTTCTCTTGCTTCATCAATGTCTTCCTTCGTGAATCCTACTTGCTCTACAAATGCTTCGACTTCCTTTCTAAGCTTCTTTACAATTACCGGTTGGTTAAGTTTTGAGTGCACTTGAAGGGATTTCTCCTTGTAAGTGCCAAAATGTTCTGCTATTGTATCTACCGGTTGGGCATGCAAATGATTAGCATATGCAACTAAAAGATCTTTGTCTACTTCATATCCCATGGGCATCACCCATGTAGTATGGGGCTCAACTGCGTCCATCATGCAAGTATCTATATCAACCATAAAATAAATTGTATTTTCATACCGGTTGACAACCTTTGTTGGTATCCTTTCCCTTGAATGCATTTTCTTCTAAAAATCTTTAAAGTATCCCCATGCAATCTTGTCAAAATCATTACCAAGCATGCTAATGTTGTACTTCATCTGCATCAATGCAAGAGTGTCATCTATTGATTGGATATCACCAATACCAAGGAAACATTTATGAAAATAAAAGAATAGACCAAGGATTAATTGACCAAATTTAAACCTTAACCTCTTATCCTTCTTGATGACTTCCAGGTTTAGCACAAGTTGACTCCTCAATACCTCTGAAAATTCATAGTCAACATCTTCTTTGATCATTCGATGGGTAGTGTGAATAGCAGCAACATGGATGCTGTTCATCCTGCTAGAATAATATATCCGGTAATTGATCACCATAGAAGCATACTTTACTTCGGATCATTGATATTATTAACCATCATTTCTCTTCCATACCATTTAGGTCCTTTTGATTTTTCTACATCATTCTTAGGAATGGATCTCAAAACTGGAACTTCACCGGTGACACAAAATCTGGTGATTGCGTGAATAGCTTCCTTGGAAATTTTATGTGGTCGATCGAGCCACATAAACTGGTCATGAATCCTGCTAAGCACATATCTCACAAGTTCATTTTCAAAATAATTAACAAAATTTAGGGCATGGTGAAACCCTTTCTCGGTAACCCTTTTGAACTGTTCCTTTATTACACCATTCTTATCACACAATGCTTTATACTAATAAAAAATAGCAACAACACCAAGATCCTCTAGTTTGCAATGATAGAAAGATATAATATCTTCAACATGTAAGACACCATAAGGAACTCCAGATAGAGCTCCAATGAGATCAATTTCCTTAGACTTAAACGGGTGCCTCTTAAATTCAGGACGGGGTCTATTGATAACATCAACTAAATGCGAGGTGTCCATCTTCAATGCTTAAGAAAGATAAGAAGATAATAAAATATCTCGACAAATACCTTTTACAACTTCTATACTAGGGTTCCAAACACCAACAAAACTTCTTCATCGATTCCTGATCGTAGATCACACCAAAACACATCAATCTCTGTTAAGCAAGTTAAATGCTACAAACACAAACTCTTCTTTGCTCGCTCTCCATGTGCTCTCAAGTATGCAATGTGACAAATAACATTCAAAAAATTTCTTTTATTTTCCTATTATTTACCGCATTAAATTCCATTACCAGTAAAACCCTAAAATGTCTTATAACACAATACCGATTCACATAACACATCAAACCTACCGGTTTGATCACATAATCACTTCTTAACATCATAATACATCAAAGTATGTAGATTCAACATGTATCTCATGGTCCTTCAGGGGGTTCTGAAATGGATCTAACATTAAGTTCCCCCTAAGGTTTTAAACAACTTAGTTTGCCGGTGAAGGGTTCTCCACACTAGGTGAAGAAATAGGATCTTTAGATGGTTTGACTCCAGTTATCTCATCATCCTTCTTTTTCTAGATTTTATTCGTTTTAGCTCTGGTCTCCTCCATATCAACTTTCATCTTCCCTTTTTGATCAACAAATTGATTCACCTTTGCTTTGCAAAACTTTGCAATATGTCGCGATTTATGACAATGATAACAAGCCATACTAGATGCTCTCCAAGGTTCAACATTGCCTCTACCATTCCTTCTTCTGCAGTTCATAGCTACATGAGCATAGTTATGATAGATTGTGAAAACCACATTCATCCTCTTTTCCATCTCATAGGGACTAGACCGATTAACATAGGGTCTTTTCCACTTAGGATTTCTCCGGTCATTGAAGGTTCTTTACCAACCACTACCAGACCTCTGACTCATGTGAGGTGTCGGATTATTTGCTCCATACCTGCACTCAACAACTCTATGTCCATGCATGTTGCAAGTGAAACAATAACAATTAAAGGTTATAGGCTTATATCCTTGATAAGTATTGGGTCTATACCCATTAGCAACATCTTATCTTCTTCTACAAACATTAGCAGTATGTCCTGGCTTATGACAATTGAAATAAATAGGCTTACAGGATTTCTTACCAGTGGGTTTCTGAATCTTAGGTGCAGATTTACCTTCATGCATGTTTTTCTTTGTACCAGAAGGTCCACCTTTCTCAAATGTATTGTAACCTAATCCAATTGTATCACCGTTCATCCTTTGATATTGGATATGTTCATCAAGCATGGTAGAACTTTTTTTAAACTTTGCAAGCTTCTCACTAGCATCAACAAGTTCTTGTGTAAGGTCTTCATGCCTTTTCTTGAGAGTCTCTCTAAGAGACATTACCATATCCAATTCTGCCTTTATCTCTTCTTTTTCTTTTTTTTCCTCATGCTAGTGTGCATATAGAGTTCCATTTTCCTAATTTACCTTAAAGATCTCATGTTCTTTCTCTTTGATCTTGTCTTCTGCTACCCTCCTTGGTTCAAGTTCCTTACTCATCCAGATAGTTAGAGCTTCTAGCTCTCTCCTCAAGTTAGTCTTCTTATCATTCAGTTTCTCCACCTCATCAACTAGTGCACCTATGTTTGCTTCATTAGAAGAACTACTTTCAGAAACCTCCAACAGTTGTTTGGTTAGCTCTGTTCTCTTAGCAAGTGAAGTTTTATACTTGCCTCTCAATGTTTCTAGGGCTTCCTTAGTTTCTGCAAGTTTATGAGACATCTCTTTATAACTCATATCCCCCATGTCTACCTTAGGAGTCTTTCTCAAGTGGTTAAGCCTCAAATAAGGTGGGATCTGATACCAATTGATAAACTTATAAGGCACTGAGAGGGGGGGTGAATCAATGTAGGCAAAAACAATATGAGTCTGATCACCAACTTAAACAACTTAAAACTTATCAAGCATAAGAGAAATATCACCACATACACTAATACCCAATAAAACAAATTCCACAATACACAAGAGATTATATGTGGAAACCCAAAAGGGAAAAACCATGGTGGGAGTTAATACCCACAAGATCCACTATCTATAGAATAAAAATCTTGTCTGGTTAAGGTCTTACAAATATGCCTTGTTAGGAGCAGACCTGGTTAGGAGTCACTCGGTTAAGGGATTTAAATGATTAGCCTTGTTAGGAGCTTTGAGCTATTAGGATCAACCTCATAAGAGGATTTAATACTTTGATATAAAGCTACCCTGTTAGGGGATTTACAATGTAAGGCCTGTTAGGACCTACCTGGTTAGGGGATTTTACTGTTGTAACTGTTAGGATAACAATAGTTCAAATGATCTTCATGTAACACCTCTATGTTTGATAAGATCCACTTTAGATCCTCAAAACATCAATAACACATCAATACAAAGCTTCACTAATCACCGCACAATCAAAATCACAATATTCGCTTTCGATCTCATCTACATACTCATGTCTATCTCATAACTCATCAAACTTTTTATAGACATCAACTTAGTTGGCTACAACCTTGGAACAATTTCCTAGGTTCAATGAATCTAGACAAACTAACATTGTACGCCGAACTTATGTCGACCACTGACATAAAAAATCAAAACCTGTGCCATTTTACCGATTTAACTTTATCACTACCGGTTGAGTGTTCATCAAAATGTCTACTCTGTACATTAAATACCGCTTGTCCAGTTGAATCTGCCAATGCGGTTATGAACATAGCTCCAAATATCTGTCTCCATCATCGCTGTAAAACTGTATCATCCAACTCTTCATGAATCGCCTGTACCAGTTGCATGAATGCAACCCTGTCTCTATTTACTGGTAGAGATCCTATTTGTCGGTTCACTAGTAAACTGTCATCTGTACCGGTTGGCTTCCAAGACTTAGATGACCACAAAACCATTGTTTCCATTAATGAAAACATAAGACTTAGTCATCAAACATGAATCTCAATCTCGGCCACCGACATAAGATATCAAAACTTGTGCTGTTTTACCAATTTAAGTGACTATATCACTACTGGTTGAGTGTTCATCAAAATGTCTGCTCTTACATCAAATCTCGTTGGTCCACTCGAATCTGCCAATACGGTTATGAACCTAGCTCCAAATACCTATCTCCATCATCATTGTAAAACCACATTATATAACTCGTCATGAATCACCTGTACTGGTTCCATGAATGCAACTCTGTCTCTATTTACCTGTAGAGATCCTATTTGCCGGTTCACTGGTAAACTATCATCTGTACCGGTTATACCTTATCGGTTGGCTTCCAAGACTTAGATGACCACAAAAACATTGTTGCCATCAATGACAACACAATACTTAGTCATCAAACATGAATCTAAATCTCTTCATCACATTCACCAATCAATCATTTACCGGTTGCATTTCACCAATAGTATTTATCGGTTTAGTTAAATGCCAACAACTTCATCATTGGATGAACAAGTTATGAAAAGGGTCAAACAAATAGCATCATGAAGTAGAGTAATGAGAGAATGGATGGATAGGATGCTACGTCAAGGTACGTGGCTCCTAAGGTCAACTTTCACTATTGTTAGTAACCTTGATCCGGTAATGACAAAAGTGGACAACATCATAGAAATATTCTCCCAAGAATTGGAAGCTTAAGAGAAGGATTTTGAGGTATGGTTAAAACTTGAAGAGTTTGATTCAGATGATCTTGTGTAGAATGGCGCTAGAACATCAAATGAATATTCTAGAGTGCCTTATCAAGGACATGAGGAAAACCAAAAAGGATTGTGTAAACAAAAAGAAGGAGATCGTTGAAAAAATCTTTGAGATCCCATGTAATTTCCTCAATGAAAATCAAAAGGTTTTTGATGTGGATGTGGTCATTAAGCAATTCAGTTTGTTGGTGACTATTAAAATTGATAGAGAGGATTTATCCTTGTCCTTTATTGATAAATTGGTTGATCTACAATTCATCTTAGACTTTTTGGATTCTCTTATGAAGAAAAACAAAAATGAGCTGTGTTGATTTAGAGGACTCTGTCACACGGGTCAAGATTATCACTAGCCATACCTAGGGACTTGATGGAGCTCAAATGAAGAATGCCTTGCAGAAATTTGAAGAATTTCAGAAACATGAATCAACATGAAGAATAGATACTTAGTCATTTTTGTAATTTTCCAGTGGCATTTTGTAATGTTAATCAACACCTTAAGTCTCATTTTATATATGCTCTAGTACACATGTAGGACTGCACGTGTTCTAAGTCAAATAGGTCTCTACTTTTGACTTGGTCACAAATTAGTTGTAACTTTCCTAGTTTCATGTTGCACCCGTCCTCTATATATATGAGGATTTTCATTGTAACAAGGATCTTTTTCCCATCATTATTTAATACAACAAAACTTTGCCAAAGTAAAGAGCAAAGTGAGACATAGTGTTCATATTGTGAATTTGCAAACTTAATCGAAGAGAAGACAAGTTTGTATTTTAGACTTTGTGTTGGAATAAATCTTGTGTATGATATAGATGTTCTCATCTCATTTGTGTTATATTTTTTTTAAAGATCTAAGTTGAGCATTGTTGTTGATGCAAAATATTGAAGGGAAATTTGAGTTTATACAAGTAGACTTTGTGTTACTTTGAGAATTCAAGAGTTGGAAATTGGTAGGGATAATTGTTTAAATTCTTTGAGCTTTTGCAAATTATCTTTGATATTTATACTAAGTGGATAAGAAAGTAAAGTCTTTGTGCTATACTGATTTATCTTGTTAGAGTAAATTTTTTTATGATATATTTGAAAGTATTTGAGATAGCAATATACCAGTATTTTGGGTTATAGTGGTTGATAGGACTTAGGTATTTGGAAGAAACTTTGAGTTCTTTGTGTACATAAGGCCTGTCCCTAAGTCATTTTTAGAAAAGAGGAATAACACGACTTTTGTTCTTTCAGAGACACTTTACTTCCAAATTAGCATAGTTTTAATATTACTGCAAGTTTGAGTTGTTTCAATTGAAAGAAGAAATCTATTCTAAATAGAGAATTAAATAGAAGTTATTCTAAAAAAATTACTAAGTTGATGTATCATCCTCGATTAGTGTAAAGTTAGCAGGTAGATTTGGAATAAATAGTAATTGCAGTAGAAAGGGGAGCCTTCCAT
This sequence comes from Cryptomeria japonica, assembly GCF_030272615.1. Lineage (NCBI taxonomy): Eukaryota > Viridiplantae > Streptophyta > Pinopsida > Cupressales > Cupressaceae > Cryptomeria > Cryptomeria japonica. Next base: position 653,220,598 of record NC_081412.1, read on the forward strand.
TATAATTAGGAGAGATTATACCTTGCCTTCTGATAGGTGTCATCTTGTGTACTATCATGAAACTCACATTTTGTAGGTCTTCACGAACTTACAAAATATGAGTTTCACGACAGTACACAAGATGATACCTCTAACCACAAGGTGACGTTAAAGATATAAGCAACCTTGGATTTCAGGAACTTCATGAAAGAATATCTAAGAAATGAGGTGAACATAGAATCTCATGAGCGTAGATACTTGACAAATCTACACAAGCGACCATTCGTTCAAGCAAAAAGTACCTATGAACTATATGCAAATGCAATGCAAGTGACACTACATGAAGTGCAACTATATGTAAATGTAATGCAAGTGTAACAAGATAAAAAAGCGATCAAAGTAAAATGAAATAGAAAAAAGAAAAAGAAAACGTAGAAAAAGAAAATTGGAATGCAGGAAAAACAAACTAAAATGCTTGAAAAATAAACTGAAATGCAAAGAAAAGGGAAACCTAAACAACTATCAAGCATAATATTTCTTTAAATGAATGATGTTGATTGGTTTAGAGAGTAGATCACCCTCCATTGTTGTCAGATTGTATGCACCACTGCCAAGGACTTTTGTTATTACATAGAGACCCAACTAATTAGGTTCAGATTTTCTAGGTTGATCTCGCTCTGCAAGATTTTTCTGATTCTCTTTTAAGACTAGATCCCCTACTTGAAAGAACCTCTCTCTTACTCATTTGTTGTAACTACATCTTAATCTATTCTGATTTTTTTGTAGGTGATTCAATGCACTCTATCTCTTCTCATAAAGTGTTTCCAATTATTAAAACCTGAGCACTCTATAGTCTTCATCTGAAATATTATTTTCCAAGGATACTTGCAGTGATGGCAACTCAACTTCAATGAGAAAAATTGCTTCCAAGACCAAGATTGAGGAATATAGGATAACACCTGTAGCTGTTTGGACACCTGTTTTGTAAGACCAAAGAGAAAAATTTAACTATAAATGCCAATCATGTCCACTTTCATTAACTACTTTCTCTATGGATAATAAGGAGTAGAAAAACGGTGTTGAATGTTGAATTTATCATAAAGTTTACGTAATTCCTGATTCTTGAAAGGGAGTCCATTATCCGTCATTATGCACATTTGAATTCCATACCTGCAAATGATGTAGTTGAGGAGAAATTTGGATATTTGCTTGCCAGTTATATATGTGAGTGGAATTGCTTCTACCCATTTAGTGAAATATTCAGTGGCCCTAAGAATGAATTTTTGTCCATTGGAAGAGGTAGGATTAATCTTGCCAACAAGGTCCAGTCCCCATTCTGAAAAGGACCATGGTGTTGTGATGGGTTGGAGATCCTGAGCAGGTGCATGAATTAAATCATTGAGTATCTAACATTGCCTGCACTTTCGTACATACTTATATGCATCTTTTTCCATAGCTGGCCAATAATATCCCATGCACAGTAACTTCTTTGCTAAAGTAGGTCCATTGGAGTCAGCACCATAGATTCCATCATGTACTTCTTTAAAGGCCAATTGAGCTTCTTATGCATCAAGGCACGAGAGCAGTGTTCTATCTAAGCTTTTTCCATATAAATTATCAACAATTATGGCCTATCTAGAGGCTTGACATATCAATGTTTTGTGCCGATTTTTGAAGAGGTCAGGAGGGACATATTGATCATGAAAATAGTTGTATACATCTTTATACCACAGTGAATCAAGACCAACTATTATGCATAAACATTCAAACTATGCGATCTCATATGCTAGTACCATTAATTGCTCCACTAGAAATTCAAACTATGTCACATTGCTCGACATGTTGAGGATAGACCCTACAGTTGCCATGGCATCCGTTGCTTTATTGTGGACTCATGGGATTTTTTGGAAAATAATGTTATTGAAACATTTCTTGAAGCCATCGACCATCCTCTTATAAGGCACTGACTTGTCATCCATAGTGATATAGTCATCATTAACCTTGTTAATTATAAGTGGTGAATCACCATATACATGCAGATTTGTGATTTTCCATTCTACTACCATGCAAAGTCCCGTAAGAAGAGCCTCATATTCAACCATATTGTTTGTGTAGGGAAAACTGATTCAATATGAGTTTGGGATATAATCGACTTGAGCCTCATATTCCATTTTGTAGAGGTTGCCAATGTAAACACAGATTGAGAAAATCAGTCAACAAGGGATGATCAACTTGAATGGGAGCTTCTACTAACTGATCTACTATGATTTGACCTTTAATTGCTTTATAATCCACATACTCAATTTTAAATTCACTAAGAATGATGACCCACTTAGCTAATTTGACCATTAATGCCGCTCTACTTAAAAGGTACTTGAGTGGATCTATGTCAGCGATAAGTTGTACCTCATGACTAAGCATATAGTGTCTAAGCTTTTGGGATACAAAGACTAGTTCTAAACATGCTCTTTTGATAGGAGTGTAATTTAGTTCATATCCCACTAGTATTTTGCTGATATAATAGATTGCTCATTCTCTCCCTTGGTCATTGCATTGCGCCAAGAGTGCTCCTAGGGATGAATTAGTTACAAAGATATAATAATAGGGGCTTTCACGGTGTTGTTGGCACTAAAAATGGTGGCGATAGCAGATAATACTTTTAGGCTTGAAACGCTTCCTGACACTGTTCTGTCCATTTAAAGGCAACTCCTTTTCTAAGAAGATGTTGAAATGGATGACATTTATCGACTAGCTGTGCAATAAATATTGATTGACTATAACTTTCCTTGTAAAATTCATATTTGTTTTAGATTAGAGGGTAGAGGCATTTCCAAAATTGCTTTTACTTTAGTTGGATCGACCTCAATACCCCTGTTTGTGCTGGATACTGCTGAAGAGTTTGCTAGAATGATGTGTTGTCATTGATGTCAACATATTCTTCTGTGTATTCCAATGTTGTAGTCAGATTAAATGAGTTGGTTTGGCCAGTGTGTTGTAGTTGAGCTTCTGTGGTTTAATGGGTTTTGAGATATGCATGTTTAGTTGATTCAACACAAGTTTTAGTGGTTCACATGATGATTTGATCGAGTTATGAGGTATGGTATTGTAGTCACTTAAATCTATCCATTTTAATTAAATGAATATTTGCTATTTATTTGATTAAAAACCCACTAGCCATTAGTTACTTAAATTAATATTTAATTAATTCATCTTCAAACATTCTCCTATTAATTAAATAAATTATTTAATTTATTTTAATTAATTCATTAAACCAAAATCACAATCAATTAAATGAATAAATCCTATTTATTTAATTTAATCCTTTTTCCTCTTTTAAATAAATTAAATAAAATATTTATTTAAATCATTCACCCTCCCACTTGCATTTTCCTACAAATGCAAGTTGCAACCACAAGTTGAAATAAATTAATTTTATTTTAATTAAAATCCCATTTTCCCTCATCCACCAAACCCACTTGCAATCCTAACCCCCTTCTAGATTCTTCTAAACCCTTCCTAATTAGCCTAATCCATCCCCTAATTATTGTCACATTCCTAAGCAACTTGGAGTCACTTCTCAAAGACTTCAAAGTCTTTGAAAAGCATTTAAGCTTTGTGTGTTCAACAAATTAACCTCTAAAGTCTTCCAAACCACTTATGGCTCTTACATGACCATTTATGGTTAACCCCTAACTCAACCCTCTTGTGACTCATGTGTCTCCTCAAGCATTTATTGCTTTGACCATGGTTATCCCTTTAACCTTTACACAAGAGTTTATCCATTGGATAAAAGCTTTATTCTTTGAATAAAGAATTATTCACTCAACCCAACCTTGACCTTAACTCCCAAGTTAACTCTCAGGTCATGTCAAGCATTTAATGCTTATTCCCTCTCCTCTCAACCCCTCTCATTTTGACACTTGTCATCTTAGGATTGGTTTGAAAGCCTTCATATGGATTGAATATCATTCAATCCCGACCCTTGTTGAGATTACTCAATCTCAACCATCCATTGCTCCATTTTTCCTATAAATAGAGCCCATTTCTTCATAATTTGGATCATGAAAACTTGTATGCATCTAAGTTATAGAGAATTTTAGAGAGCATTTAGCATATTTTAGTCATATTCACTCTTTTGGTTAAAATTAACAAATAGCATTTAGATAACTCATCTTTCTTTGGTTATTAAGCTTGCATTTGCATACTTTTCATAATCATCTACAATCTTGAACCTCCATAAGGCATCCATAGTGCAAAAAGATGCTGAGAGCTACACTCATGTGGAACTTGGAGAGGAGAGGAACAAGGGAGAAGAAACTATGAGCATCTTGATTAGCATTTGGAGGAGTATAGTTTATCTATTCTATGTTTGTATGCTTTCTATTTCATGCTTAATATCTCTCTTGATATGCCTGTTTAGGATAATCTTTTATTGCTAACACTAATGCTTGTTTCTTGTGCTCTTGTGTGTGTTACCATCAAACAAATTTTCTAACCCTTTTTGCAGAGCATCATTTGGTGAACCTGACGTGAATCCAACAACTTTTTTTTAACAAACTAACTTTTTGACTGTTTAGCTTGACACATAGGTCGCGCTTTGGCACTTTTGTTCGTGCTTTAGCACTATTGTAATTTGATATTTTAGCGCTATTGTTATTACAATGGTGCAATTGCCCATATTATAGCGCTTTTGATTATTAACTAGCGCTTTTGTCCATATTTTAGCGCACTTGTATTTGTTGTTCAAATATTTTACTTGTCTATACTTTAGTGAATTTGTGTCAAGTAGCGATTCTGTTGTCACAAAAAGTAGCGCTATTGTAATAGAACGTTGTAAAAGAAAGGCCTTGTAACCGATAATATTATTGTTTAGGCTTGTGGAAGCCCACCATGTTTTCGGATTTTTTTAATTGTTCGTTTCGTGTGCAGGTTTTAAACTAACCCCTTTTTGTTACTTAACAATCAAAAACACTTCTTTTGGTGCTTTAAAAATCACAACACAATTTTTGTTTACTTGCAAGTTAGGAAACAAACTATCATTTGGTGCTTTAAAAATCACAACACAACTTTATTTTTTTGCAAGTTAAGATTCATTCTCTTTTGGTGCTTAAAATCAACAACACAAAAATTTGATTTCCTTGCATCAATCTAGAATTAAAAATTCACAATCAACACTTCAACTTGTTGTGCAAGTAAAAAGAACAATCAAATTGTCTCATTTTTTGCAAAACGATTTTACTTCATGCAAATGTGTTTTTCATTAAGTTGACCAGGATTTCAAATTCTAGTTTACTCAAACATATTGCCTTTGAAGTTAAAAAGAACATCATGGTTGTTGGAGCAACATCTCCAATTAGATAGAACATCATTGCAATGACAAGTTAAAAAGAACAAATGTATTTTGTGTTTGGCACACTTGTGCAAAAGAGTTTGTCGAGTGGTCCCACTTCTAACACACACTATCCTCTCCCTTGGATTTTCCACGAGGGTTTGAAACACCCAAGTTTGAAAAGTACCAAGGAAAAGGAGATCCTCGCGATCATGTTAGAGAATTCCATTCAGCTTGCCTTGAAGTGGCATACGAGGACACATACCTAATGCGACTTTTTCCCCAAAGCTTGGGAGGAACAACCACATTATGGTTTTCCTGATTACCCGGTGGCATTAGGACATTTGAAGAACTCATCTTGAAATTCCTGGCACATTCCTCACACAACATTGAACGTGATATCACAATGGCTGATCTATGTAACACTAAACAAAAACCAGGTGAGCTATTTTCAGTCTTTCTGCAATGATGGTGTCAAATGTCTAGCAGACGTTCTCTTCAGTTACTTGAACAAGAACTAGTGGAAACATTTATTTCCAACTTAAATGATGAAATGGAATTTCACGTAGACGTAACAGACACATACTCTTTCAATGACATGATCATTAAAGGCTTAAAATGTGAGTGGGCTCTCATCAAAAAAGGGCTTATCAAGATATATAATGAGCCAAAGGATGGCCCTCACCCATGCTTCAATAGTGACAAGCCTAACTTCTGGAACAAAAATAAAAACATCGTCAATGATGGGGTTGTGGATGCGAGAACTATCAAAAGTGCACAACCTATGGTCCGATTTGCAGGACAAAACCCCTCACCGAAGAATAACATAGTTGCTCCTCTAAATCAAGGACGCAATACATCTCAAGAGGAACCCAGACAAGGCTAGCAAAATTTTAAACCAAAATGAACGTACACTCCCTTAGGGGAACCCATCAAAACAGTGTTACGTCAGTTGGTTTCTCAAAATTTGGTGACCCTACCCAAAACATCAAGTTATGAACCTCAATTCAAACCTTCATGGTGGAGGGATACTGAACATTGCAATTTCCATCAAGGGAAAGGGAATAAGACAAGAAATTGTCATAGATTGAAAGATCTTATTCAGGATCTTATTGACCAAGGTGAAATCAAAATCGAAGGACATGACCCAAAGGAAGGACATGACCCAAAGACAACAAACAATGATCATCTCATGTTTAAAAATCCACTTCCATCACAAGATCAAAGGGGTCCTTCCACTTCAGGGAGAAACATAAACACTACTGATTATACGCAAGCCATGTATAATTACACTGTGAATCACCTATATGATGCCAGTGAAGAGATTGCAACTATTACCATTAAATTTCCTAGCTCCACTTGCAGTGTTGTTACACGTCGAGGCAAGATCACTATAAAAGTAGCTCCACAAGGCACCCCATCTATCCCAAAGCAATATAACCTTGTGGAACAGTTAGACAAAATGCCTGCATTGATATCTATCTTAGAGCTATTGCGCCTATCTCCATCCCATAAAACAATCTTGGATTAAGCTCTCCAAGAGGCGTCAGTCCCTGCAAACCTAAATATAGATCAGTTCCAAGCTATGGTTGGAAATCTAAGGTCATCACCTTATCTCACTTTCTCTGAAAGTGACAACTCATCCTTCCAACAACCTCACAATGCCTCACTGCACATTGAAGGGTTTATCAACCAACATAGGATCAAGCAAGTCTTGATCAATAATGGAGAAGGCCTAAATATCTATATGCTACAATTAGTCACAGCTTTGGGATATGCAATTGAATCAGTGGATCCCCGCAAGAAGATCACAATCAAAGCCTATGATGATGCAAAGTGTTCATCCAAAGGAGCTGTTGTACTACCAATCTGAGTGGGCCTTGTGGTAAAACACATCATCTGTCAAGTTCTGGACCTTCCTCTGCCATAAAATTTATTATTAGGAAGACCTTGGATACACGCCATGCAAGCCGTTCCATCTACCTACCATCAGTGTATCAAGTTCCCACATAATGGTGTAAAAATCACAATCCTGGGAGATACAAATCCCTTTGTATATTGTCATAATATCAGTCATCAACTAGAGATTACCGTTCCCAACAATAAAGAAGCCATCTCATCCACATCATATGTAAATCCAACCTCTCTTTCTAGTTCAAACACCACTATACCCAAGCAAGAGAAGCTCAAGATGAAAATAGTAAAGGAAGGTCCTGGGGAATACAATCTCAGCCAACTCTTTTGTGTTGGACAAATGCCCACTTCTCCTAGAACACATGGTAAACCTTGATAGTTACTTCAACAACCACTGATCAAGCCAACATGTACTTTGACACCATTCATCCTTGGAGAGAGTCAAGAAGAAGAGACTAGGGACGAAGACTTAGCAGAATGGATCTATAAAGATCCCATCACCATCGACATTCTGCAAGCTAAGCTTCCCACAGATCAGTATGGAAAAGGTCTTCTCATTATGCAAATAATGGGTTATGATGGTCAGAGTGCTTTGCAACCTTGCAAGCAAGGATGACATGAACCGCTGCAGCCGGAATTAAAGCCCAAAGATAACACAGGACTAGGCTTTCAAAAGGAGATATTTCCTAAACTCAGATTCAAAGGGAAACCCAACAAACCACTATATCATCCTATTACAAAGAGGTCACCTTTGGTTATATCAATAGCACCACACACCACACTGACTGCCCCATTAAGGCTAAAAATCCTAGCAAAGCCATCTACAACACCCATCATCCCACCAATCAAACCAGCGACCCCATTAACAATAGCAATAACATCAATGGCACCATTAGCAGCAACAACTGTATCAGAACCCACAATAGTATCTATGACACCATCAGTTCCAACATAAGTAGTAGAGTCAATACTACCAATACTCCCCGTATCAGATTCATTGATCCCCATAATTCTTCCTGCAACACCAATCATTTCATCTACAAAACCAATCACACCTGCATTGTTTAACTTAAAGGACATCCCAGTATGGTATAGTAATCAGATATTGGAAAGTGACTTAGAGACTGACTCACACGAATGGGAATTTGATTCCATTCAGCTTAATACTTCAAATGAGGAAGGCACATCACTACCTCCACCTCGTAAGGACATTCCTGTTTATGGAGAAGCACAGATAATGACCTCCTGGGTTCCTGAGCTGGAAACTTCTTCCACAGACCCTACGTCACATCCTACGCCTGATTCTGACAGGGAGAGTACCATCAATGACCTTCACCACAACATCTTAACCCTCACTAACACATCTAACAAACTTAACTTAATCGATGAAGTAATGCCCATTATCCATCCTGAACTCATCGAATGGAACCAACCTAATCCCCCATGTCTTGATCATTTCCAAAATGATGAGGTGATCATTGACTTTTTGGAACTATGGGATAACATACCAAGCAGGGATCATAAAGATGGATTTGCCATAGAACTTAATAGCGCAACATACTTTGGGGTGGATGCCAAACCTTTCAGCTACAAAAATATAACAATAAAACATGGATCTTCCAGTGAAAACCACACTGTGGCATTGTTTGATCCCACAAAAGTAAAAGGAAAGAGTGTATCCAATGGTGAAAACCTCTCTGAGACGCTTGAGGATGAAAGGTTTGACATTCTCCCCTCTAGTACATAGGAAGAACGATCAAAAATTCTCATCATGGAAACCAAAGAATACAATGTGGGGACTCCTGAAACTCCTCACCACATACATCTAGCATCTCTTTTAACTCCAGAGGAACAACCTAAGTTTGTAGAATTCTTCCAGAAGTGCCAGATTAACTTTGCATGGTCATATGTAGACATGCCTGGGCTTGATCCTGATTTAGTCATGCATCACCTCACCCTCACAGAAGGAGCCAAACCTTTCAAGCAGAAGCTTCGCAAGATGCATCCTCAGATTGCAGTACTAGTCAAGGTAGAACTTAAGAAACTCCTAGATGTTGGTTTTATTAGACCAATTGATTATGCAGATTGGATATCCAATATTGTGCCTATCGGCAAACCAAATGGGGGCATCCGTATTTGTACTGACTTCAGAGATCTGAACAAAGCATGTCCTAAAGATGACTTCCCCCTACCAAACATCGACATAATAGTGGACCTAACAACAGGACATGCCATGCTTTCACTCATGGATGGATTTTCAGGGTACAATCAGATAAAGATTGCACCAGAGGATCAACATAAGATGACCTTCACATGTCCATGGGGAACATATTGCTGGAATGTAATGCCTTTTGGTCTAAAGAATGCAGGAGCGACCTATGAACGAGCAATGACCACCATCTTTCATGATATGATGCATACTATAATGGAAGCTTATGTTGATGACTTATTGGCAAAATCACTCACAAGAGAAGGTCATCTAGAAATATTAGAGAAAATCTTTGATAGACTAGAACAATATCATGTTCGACTCAACCCAAAGAAATGTGTCTTTGGAGTAACCTCTGGGAAGCTTCTAGGATACATTATCTCAAGCAAAGGCATTGAGGTTGATCCTACCAAAGTCAAAGCGATCATGGACATGCCACCACCAAAGAACATTAGTAAGATAAGGACATTACAAGGGCGCCTTCAATCCATCCGAAGATTCAATGCACAACTGGCAGATAAGTGTCACCCCTTTACACACCTATTACACAAGAACATCTGCTTTCAATGGGATACCAGATGCTAGCAAGCATTCCAGATGCTTAAAGATTATCTCATGAATACACCATTGCTGATCCCACCAGATCCGAGTAAGCCTCTACTACTCTATATATCAACAACAAGTTTACTACATCTCTCACACACTGGTTGGCTATGAACTCAATTACTCCCCTATTGAGCGAGCTTGCCTAGCAGTAATCTTGGCAGCCACTAAACTGAGGCACTATCTATTGACACATAAAGTACAGCTAATTGCAAAAATTGATCCACTCAAATACTTACTCAGCAAAGCAGCATTGATAGGCCACTTGGCCAAATGGGTGATGATTCTAAGTGAATTTGACATCGAGTATGTGGACTGTAAAGCTATTAAGGGTCAAGTCATTGCAGATCAGTTGGCCGATGCACCCCTCATAGGTGATCATCCTCTCATTTCCAATTTTACAGATGAAGAGATATTCATGATCACAACAGCACAACCATGGAAACTATACTTTGATGGTTCATACACTAGGCATGGCTCGGGGGCAGACATTCTGTTTATCACACCTCAAGGTGACAACATCTCAAAGTCTTACAGGGTCACATTTCCATGCACAAACAACATAGCTGAATATGAGGCCTTGATCATAGGACTCAGGCTAGCCATACAATGGAAGTTACAAGAACTACAAGTATATGGCGACTCCCAACTGGTCATTCGACAAGCAACGAATGAATATCATACCAAGGATGATAAACTCATGCCATAAAAATAAATGGTGGAAAAATTAAAAACATCATTCACTACTATCACCTTTGAGTAGATACCCAAAGATCAAAATCGAGCTGCTGACACTATGTCTACCATTGCATCTCTCCTAGATCTTCCAGAAAATTCAACACGCTACGAGTTCTTGGTCAAACAACTTTGGATTCCCGCTTATGATATCCCTGAATCTGAGATGATATGTCACCTTATCAGTTCCGAATCCCCATGGTACAGTGAGTTCTACACCTACCTCCGTGATCACACCCTTCTTCCTAACCAATTGAATAACCAACGTAAAACCTTCATTCGCCAAACTGCTCGATATACCATTATTGCTGAAACCCTATACCGATGCAGTCTTGATGGTACTCTCCTTCGATGTTTGGAATAAGATGAGATAACAAAGGCCTTGGAAGAGGTACATGAAGGAATTTGTGGAACTCATGCAAGCGGTCCGTCACTAGCCAAGAAACTCATGCGCACTGGATACTATTGGCCATCCATGGAAAAAAACTCCTACTATTTTGTTAGAAAATGCAAGAAATGCCAAGTTCATGGAGATCTGATACATGCACCAGCACAGGTTTTGCAACCAATCACAACACCATGGCCTTTTTGTTAATGGGGACTTGACCTTGTGGGTAAAATCCATCCATCTTCATCCAACGGCCACAAATTCATTATTACCGCCACCGAATACTTCACAAAGTGGATCGAAGCTGTTCCACTTACTCAAGTTATTGGCAAACAGATCACCTCATTCATCCTTAATTACATCATCTGCCGGTATGGTGTACCCATGTCCATCATCACAGATAATGGTCTTCCTTTCAAAAATTAGGATGTCCGTGAACTTTGTGCGAAGTTTTATATCCAACACCGCTTTTCCACTCCCTATTACCCACAAGGAAATGGTCAGGTCGAAGCATCAAACAAGAACATGTTAAGAATACTCAAGAAGACAGTCAATGATGCCATCCGTGATTGGCATGTTCAATTGATTCTAGCACTATGGGCGTATTGAACTAGCATTCAAACCCCTACAGGCGCAACTCCCTACTCACTAGTCTATGGCACATAAGCCATCCTTCCTATTGAGGTTGAGATACCATCTCTACGGGTTTCCTTACATAATCTCATAGATGATGAAACATACAGAGTATCCCGTCTTTAGGACTTAGAGCTACTTGATGAGAAATGACAAGCTGCATACAATCACCTCAAGGCCTATCAATAGCGCATGAGCAGAAGCTATAATCATCGGGTTAGACCTCGTACATTTGAGGTAGGTGATCTTATTCTTCGAGACAATCCTCATTACCAACCAGAGAACATCAGAGAAAGTTTGAATCAAACTGGCTGGGTCCATATGTTATCACTGCTGTATTTGGGTCCGGGGCATATCAGTTGGCTACGTCCGACGGAGAACTGCTAGAAGATCCGATCAATAACATACACCTCAAACGGTTTTATACATAAGCTGCACAGAGCATCAGGCTCCCCTACATAATGGAAAAAACACCAAAAACATTCAGATAAATGTCCTGAAGAAAACACAAAAAAAATAAAAAAATAAAAATAGTAAAGAAGAATCATGCATCCAAACGGTGAACAACCACTCCGGTGGCACCTTGGGTAAGTGCGATGGTGAAAACCTAGCAAATAGGTGCCACTTGTAAAGGCTATGGCTCCATTGTCTTTCAGACTTGTTGTGATCACATTCATTTCATCCATTCATCCATCCGTCCAAACCATGGTTTGTTATTGATCTTCAATCCAGATTAGTATTTCATGCGTTTTGCATCCCGCTTTTTCATAGTCATATCTAAACTGGGGGCAATGCCCTTAATCTAGTTGATGGAAGTGGATTCTACATTGTTTTGTGATTCATTGAGTTCTTCATTCAAAACTATCTCACAAAATCCAAAAACATTCAAAATAATCATCAAACAACCAAAAACATTGGAAAACCATCTCACAAAATCCAAAAACATCAAAAAACATCAAACAAGCAAAAACATGACAAACACATTGTACATATGTTTTTTGGAGCAGATACTAAACAACATTGTGAAATACTCAAACGATGGCCTCTTATCACATCAACCCAACAATCAACATCGACACACCAACTGTCTTAACAAGGATGCATCCTTCCTTACCAAAACAAAGACAAGATGACATTTTCTTTGACAAGAAAATTTTGTTTAAGCTATCAAATACTTGGTTGATTTGTAGGTTATTAATTCATTTATATATATCAGGTTCCTACGCTACTCTAAGATATCCGCACGTGATTAGAGTAGCTGAGATGGTTCCTACAACATTATTTGTATGTCTTCTGTGAATTATTTTGATGAAGTTCTGGGGCATGTACTAATGGTGTCTACGTGGGAAGTTCACTAAGTTACGTGATCATATGCAAAATACAATCATAGATCACTACGACTTGCTGACTACAGGGTATACCTCGACCATATGAGCATGAACCATTATCAAGGGTCCATATTCTTTATCTATGCTACTTGCTTACATATAAAATGCTCCATCTTTGGTTCCTACTACCTCATCCAAGCTCGATAAAGGTTTATCTCTTACTACGGTATGAACTTGTCTCAGGATATGATCAGAAAAAGATTAAGGAGGACGTTCCAAGTCATGCATGAAAGCAGATAATCCTTGTTTGTTCTGCAAGTGCTACTCAGGTCCACTTGATCCATTATATCAAGTTGCTTGTATTAACTTGCTATATCAAAATTTATGTACGGAATACTCAAGTCATCTTGAATTGTTATGTCAAGTTGCTTTTATTTTCTTATAACATTTTAAAGCTCAATGATGAAAATAAAGCACTATTGATCGTGATTTCATCTCATCTATATATATTGCATTCCGTTGCATTCCACCCATCCATACATTCATAATAGCTTCATATCATGCATACATAGTTGTATGTGGGAAAAGCGGGTCAATAGAACTTAAAATGCAAAAAATGAAGCCCAACGAGACTTGTCCACACACCCACAAGACTTTTTGGTGCAAGCTATGGAGTCATGAAGGATGACTCAACTTCTCAAGGTTGGTTCCATGGTTCTCTATCTTACAAGGTCCCTCAAACCAATTTCTCTGCTCTCAGATCACTGAGCAAAGTGGTTTAGGGATGAAAAATGCAAGAACGAGGGATGCTTTGGTTGATTTTAACATGAGAATGCAACCTATCTATGCATGATCCTACAAATGAAATGAACTAGATTATAAGATGACAAGATTAGTAGTGATACTATCCTAACATGATATACTTAGTTATATAGTTAAGCTATTGATAAAAGAAGCAATCTAAAATGATTATTAGATTAATTCTTATTTGCAAAGAGAGAGACTAAATGTGATAAAATTGAGCATAAGTATGATAATAAGAGCTTGCATATCTGAAAATAGAGGAATGAGAGCTCTATTTATAGCCAAAATAGGGCAATGGATGGCCATGATTGAAAGAGTTAATCAAGGGTTGAGTTTGAAAGTTGCTCAATCCATGTTCACAGTTTTTACCAATGAAATGGTGACAATTAGCAACATAGGGTTGGTTGAGAGGAGATGTAAGAAGCATTGAATGCTTGAGAAGACCTAACGGTTACCTTAGGGGGTAAGGGTTAAGGTTAGGTTAGGATTACCCATTGGATAAAGCTTTTACCCAAAGGATAAACTCTTGTGCAAAGGATTGAGGAATAACCATGGTCAAAGCAATAAATGCTTGATGAGACCCTTGGGTGACATGGAGGTTGAGTTTAGAGAAAGTCTTTAATCATGTTGGAGGGTTGAGTTAACCATTAATGGTTTGGAAGACTTTCAAAGTTAAGTTGTTGAAGCCTTTAATGGTTTTCAAAGACTTTGAGGGTTTGAGAAGTGACTTCCCCTTGCTTAGGGATGTGACAATATTTAGGAGATGGGTTAGGCTAATTTAGAAGTGATTAGAAGAGTTTAGAAGAGGGTTAGGAATAGGGTTTAGGAGGCAAGTGGGAGATGTAGGATTTTGCAAGTGGATGGAGAAATAATAGGATTTAATTGAAATAAAGTTAATTTAATTCAATTTGGTTGCAATTTGGGAAACTGAATAAATTAGATTTATTCAATTTAGGGTAAACTATTTAATTAAATTTGAATTTAATTAAAAACTGGATAGAAGGGATTTAATTGAATAAAATGATTTATCCCATTAAATGGTAAAAGAGGTTTAGTGAATTTAATTTAAATAAATTGAGTAATTTACTTAATTAAATAGAGGAATGTGAGTGATTCAATTAAATTGGATTTAATTAAATAGAGGAATGAACATAAGATATTCATTTAGGAATATTGTCATTTTTATATGTCTACATTTTGCCCCTCTTTGAAGTGACATGTGTGCACATGTTAATTCAAAGAAAATGATGTGTTGTTGTGATTTATGATCAATTTTTTTTTGTTTTTGTCGTTTTGAGATATGCCATGCTCCAGTTTTGATAATCGATGTTGATAATGCCCCCTCGGGAGATGAATCAAATTTTTTGAAAATTTAATTTAATTTGATAATTTTGTTTCCATTTAAAAATTTTGTCAATGTGGAATGTGAAAAGTTGATTCATCTCCCGATAAATAATGTCTGTTAGGGTTAGACGGAGACCGCGAGCAAGTTAGATGCCCCATCTCCAAACCCTAATTTCAATTCACCCTATAAAAGGGGAAAAGTGCATTGTTTTGTCTCATTTGTGCTTTGTTGACTTTGGAGAGAGTGATTTTTGGAGAGGAGTCAACATGCCGATTCCATATTCTACTCATCGATTTGAGAGCGTGCGGAGGTATCGGAGGCCCGCCGCATATGGACCACCGGTAAGTCAACCTTTTGACCCTTTTTGGATTTTTTATTTTGTTGTTTTTGGTACTTTTTTTGAATTTTCCATGTGGATTTTACGTTTTAGCACGTCACGTCGAAAGCGTAGCGCATACGAAAAATTTTGTAGCATGTAGGGTCCAGTGAATAGGGTAGCGTCCGAAATTATTAGGCTAGCGCATAGTTAGGTTAGGGTAGCGCTTCGGGATAGGTTAGCGCACCGGGTGCATAGGCTAGTGCAGAGGGTAAAAAAGGTAGCACGTAGAGTAAACCTAGCGCATAGGGCTTGTAGGAGGTCGCATGGGTAGGGTTAGATAGCATGTAGGTGTAACCTAATGCATGGGGTTAAATGCGTATCGCATGAAGGGGATAGAATAGCGCATAGGGTTTTTTAGAGGGTGCTTGCGAAGAAAAGGATAGCGCATAGGGTTTTCTTAGCTCATAGGGTTGGTCAGATAGCGCGTAGACAAAATAGCGTAGCACTTGAGATGCAGTTTGGTGCTTGGATAGGATAGGTTAGCGCATACAAGAAAATTTGTTTGATAAAGTGGGATTTTGTGAATGAGAAAATTTTGTAGATAATGTCAGGTTTGTCGGGATAAGTGATTTTTTTTTTTTGTTTGCCAGTTTCTGTGTCTGCTGGCTTTGATATGTCCAATATGAGTTCTGATACAACTTGATTTGTTTTGCGATGTTGTAAGTTGATAGTGATTTTGATATGATTTTGGATATTTTGTGGAACTTGATTTAAATGTGTTCAAAGTTTTCAAGTTTTGGATATGAATATGATTGATATGAATTTGTGGAGCTTGAGTTGTGTTACAAGCTGATATGGAACTTGAGTTGTGTTACAAGTTGATATGGAACTTGAGTTGTGTTACAAGTTGATATGGAACTTGAGTTGTGTTACAAGTTGATATGTTTATGAAACTTGAGTTGTATTACAAGTTGATATAATTTGATGGAGTGATATGATGTGAAACTTGATTTAGATTTGGTCAAAGTTTTCAAGTTTTTGAGATGATTTTGATTTTGATATCCATATGTTGATGAGGGACTGATATTTGGACTTGCATTGTGTTTGATAGGAGCGTCTTGGTGTAGTGCTGTCACGTGAGCGATTTCTGAGACCGTGGTCATTGATACCACGATTGACACAGGGAGACAGGGATATTATTGATAGGTGTGGTTTGACCTCTTTGCTAGAGATGCCTCGGTTTATTGTAAACCGGGGTTTGTTGACAACGTTGGCAGAGAGGTGGCATAGTGACACGAACACCTTTCATTTAGCTACAAGTGAGATGACAGTGACACCTAAAGATTGCTACCGGATTTTGCAGATTCCTATAGTAGGTGCACTGCTACCGTATGAGCAGACAGAGGAGGGTGGGACCGAGGCATTGTGCCATATTTTTTAGGATGATACCCTTTGCGGGAATGAGATCCCATGGTAGGAGTTTTTGGATTTGGATTATGCTCCCTTGCCATCAGTTCTAGCAGGTTTCATTGGTGGTTTTCTATGTCCCGACTGTAGGTCAAAGGTATTTTTCGTTGGATGGGGGTTAGTGTTGGAGGACATGGTGACGCAGGGTCGTCATTTTGCATGGGGATCAACTATGCTGGCCCATCTATATAGGGATCTTCATGAGGTAGTGTACCTTGGATACGACAGTCTATTAGCTGGTGTGACACTTCTCCAGGTATGGGCATGGGAGCATCTTCCTGCGGCTAGGCCATTGGCAGATAGGGATAGGCCTGTTGGATGTGCTTATGTATATGGATACAGGGGGATAGTTGTCCAGCGCAAGCTGGGCAAATTAGAGCATTGGAGGAGAGTACTGGATGACATTGGTACGGTCATCTGGCAACCATATACAGGTTGTGAGGTTTGGGCTGAGGATGGGATGAAGATGCCACATGTCTTCATGTCCTGATATCTGATAGGGTAGACGCCCTTTGTTATAGAGAGATTTTTGCATAGTCGGGTGCTGCGGTAGTATGGGCAGCGGCAAGGCATACCATAGGGAGCATGCCTATATGCTCGATGGATACAGTACATCCCAGATTGGGGTCCTACGATTGACAACACAATGACAGTAGATGAGTTCTTTCAGTTAGCCAGCTAGATTTGGGATTATGCCCCAGAGATCGTGGATGCAGGGATGACTCACGAGTTTGTAGGATTGTTCGCAGCATGGGCAGTAGCCAGGATATCTGATCCAATGGAGATAATTCTAGCATTCGATGATGATGAGGAGGTAGATGAGGGAGGGGGGATGGAGGAGGAGGGGATGGAGGAGATGATAGAGGAGGTGGGAGAGGTTAGTGAGCAGTTAGAGGGAGATTGGAGTTGAGGAGGAGAGGAGATAGGGATGGAGACGGTGGTCGGAGGGTGATACAGGCAGAGAGAGCTGTCCGGCGAGTGGTCTTGGATAGAGGGAGAGGGGGTTTGGCGATCAGAGTTGGAGAGGAGGAGCGGGTGGAGGAGGTAATAGAAGCAGTGGGAGGATATGAGGATGTGTGGAGACTAACTCAGAGGAGGAGATCAGATGTATTACCTCCGCCAACACTGAGGACAGGTAGAGGGATAGGGGGTACCCCTTCACAGGTACCCCTACAGATGTGGATTCCAACACATGTGGAGGATGAAAAGATTAGATCGCTGCAGTTGTCAGTGCAGTAGTTGTAGGCACAGATGCCAATGCAGCAGCATCAAATTACACAGCTGACCACAGAGTGTGATACTGAGATAGAGGGGTGGGGTTGAGCAAAGGAGCTCGCAGCGAGTTTGCAGAGAGCAGCAACAGGTGGTCTGATGAGAGACACCTTGAGAGAGCTTTCTTTGAGAGCCAAGGAGGTGGAGTATTACAGGAGACATTACGAGGATGCGGTGCCCAGGGAGCGCCAAGTGCAGAGTTTCACGCAGTCGAGATCGAGTCGATCTCAAGAGACTGGTTTGCGGTTAGAGAGCAGAGGCGTGACAGGGCCTTCGAGACATGATCCACTTGGAGATCCAGGGGTTGGGACATCTGCTATGAGACCGTCTCCCTCAGGAGATAGTCATACCTGAGAGACGTTGTCTCCATTGTATTTTTGATCATTGTTTTTGTTGTACTAGGCATAGACATGATAGATATTGTATGTTGATCATTTGTTGATATATATATATATATATACATATATATATATATATATATATATATATATATATATATATATATATATACACCATTTTCTTTGATCATGTGATGTGTTATGGACTTTGTAAAGCGGAAAAACCGAACCCTAGTTGTTCTCCCCTCCCCAACCCTAAGGAGAGAGAAGGGGGAGTCACTAGGGTTGATGGTTTTCACTTGGGAGAGACTTTACATTCAAAAGAGGGGTTGAAACCCACAAGATCCAATTCCATGCAATGCAAGATTGGATTCTATATGAGTTTCAAGGGTTAAGACATCAAGGATACCCTCTTTTGTAAAGAATGTAGATAGAAAGATTGAACTAGGAATGCATGTAAAGTAGGAAAGATTCGCTTATAAACAGAGATAGGGATATGGGATGAAGCTGCGGACCTGGAATTAGTAGTAAAATGTCGAGATGGTGTTGTTCTGCAAATTTGAGCGAAATTTGATGGGATGATGGTGCCCGGCGTGCACACGGTCCTCTGAAAAATCCGTGAAACGAAGGGGGATCTGTTCGTCTCTTGTTGTAAGAATGTTTGTATTCTTACATGCGAAGGTGTAATGTATGTAGTATGTTGTATGTTGTATGTGATCTCCTCTTCAATGGTTGAATCCTTGTCTTGAATGCAACACTTAGCCTTGAATGGAGACTTAGAATGCTCAATTGCTTGAAGGAATGCTTGAATGCTTGAATGTTTGAATGTTTGAATATCGCTTTCCCCTTTTGCTTGCATATGTCTTCCTTTTTTCGACCTCCTCAAATGGGAGAAGAAATGTAGTTTATATACTTGTCAATTAGGGCTGATAGACTAATTTTCCCAACCTTAGGCCGACCAGGAAACATTATTTTCCAATTTGCAAACTTAAAGACCCGATGCCCACAAGAGACCGGGCCCAAAATAGGGCCAGGGACTAGGGCGCTGGGCGCCATGGTCCTGGGGGACCAGGGCGCTGTGCGCCCTAGTCCTGAAGGACCAGGGCACTGGGTGCCATGGCCCCACCTCCAGGGACAACAGGGTGCAAGGAGGATCAGGCCAGGGTGCTGAAAAATGCAGTTTTTGATGTCATGAACAAGTTTCGGGGTCTCCATTCAGGTTCCGTGTTGCATCACCATCGTGAAGACCCAAATGCAGTTGAAATTGCAAGTGTCACAATTTTAGGATGCTACATTTAGCCCCCACTTTAGCGGGAGTATAAGCGTACGCTCATACTTCTGGTAAAGTACAAGGAAACAACATTGAAAAACTTTCACCACGTCAAGGAGGCAAGATACACCAAGCCCCCAGTGGACTAAGGATCTTACGACTTCGATTGACAAAGTAAAAGGGAAGATCACGAGGGAGAACCATGACTGTCAGTAGTAAGGTTCCCTCACAATGAGTCATGCAAGAAAGATATCAAAAATTTTCAAGGCAAAGCTAAATTTGTCAAGAAATTTTCAAGTATCTTGAAAAGATATGGACGGGATGTATGCCCCCCTACGTTAAAGCGATCACACACGCCTCACCGGGGGTGATTGCTTTAAGGTAGTGATACATATAAGAAATGAGAAAGGAGCACGTTATCACAAGGATTTAGCCCCCAAGTGTGAGATAAGCCCAAGGATAATAGACACAAAACACAAAGCACAAGGTGACTTCGCTTTCCTCGGGGTCAGTATGTTGTATGATAATTCATGTATATCATATGTATGTATGCATAATTGTTCTTCATTCCCCAATCAAGGAAGGTCACCTAGAAGAAGGGAACACATGTGTCTTTTGAGTCAACATGAGAGAGACCAAAAGAGATCTCAATGTTTTGCATCGTCCTCAAGTAGACAACACTAAGGACAACAAATAGAAGAATGAGAATAACACATAGAAGAAGTAACAAAAGAGAGGAGGAGAGAGTCTGCTATGCTAATGAACTAGTCTAGCATGTCATCTACCCCCCGATCTTACTGATCAATATTTTGGGAAGGTAGGAAACACGCTAGAGGAGGAACATCCAACACAGCAGATGGAGCTATCACAAGATCCAAACAAGGGCTATGTTCATGTTCCAAGCCATGTCGTTCTTGTCTAGGAGCTAGGATAAGTGCTTTAGAAAATTCGTTAGATAGATGGTTATCAACATCAACATATTCATATTCACTATCAGAATGAACAGGAGTAACATTTTCATCATGAATAACATTTTCATCTATATCATCATCAAGATTTATAAAAATAGGATCTTTAACTCGCACAGGATCAAGACCATCATGCATCTTATGTTTAGGAGATTTTGACTCAATCGTCGGCTGAGGAGAAAATGGAATAATACTGGCTGAAGGTGTTTTTGGGGATTGCAAAGTTTGAGAAGCAACTGCCTGAGCTCTAAGACGACGCTTTCGTCGACGTTCACGTGCAGAACGATTTCGTCTAGTCTTAGTAGGAAGTTGAGAAGATTGAGGAGGAGGAATGTTCTCATCCTTATCACTTGGGTGTTTAGGTTGTGGTCTCTTAGGTTGAACAATAGGAGAAGAGGAAGGTCTCTTCTCTCCATAAGAGGAAGGAGGAGAAACTGCTCCATATAAAGGAGGAATATTTGGTTTAGGAAGGAGACCAAGTCCATTATGACGAGGAGGTATAGGTCTACTTTTAGGAAGTTTATTAGATATAGGCATAGTCACATCCATAGGGATGGGTTGGGAATCTTCTTGAGGAAAGACATTAGTTTTATCTTTCAAAGGAAGAACTTCCTTCTCAAGAATGATAGGAATATCAAGTTTGGGTGTTCTAGGTTCACTTAGAGATAGGATCATGTCTTTTTTCCACTTTTGATAAGATTTGAAAAGATGATCACTTCGCGGAGGAAGAGATTGGAATTGTTTAGGCCACAAGTAATCAATAGGAACGCTAGAAGTTCTTTCAGCTGGTTTAAAGAGACTATGATTGACAGTAACAACTTCACCATTATGGGGAAATTTCAAACACTTGTGAATAGGAGAAGCAATAGCTTTCATGGAAGATAGCCAAGGATAGCCTAGCTTCACATGAAATTGTTCGGATGATTGAATAATAGGAAAGTCCACATCAAGGGATTTGTTATGGACCTCTATAGGTAATTTAATAGAACCAATTGCAGGAGAAGAAAATGCATCAAATAGTTTCACAACCACATTTGTTTCATCATAGATCACTTGATTCAATTGCAAAGTAAAAAGAAATTCTTCAGTAATGATATTAACCATACAAGAAGGATCAATAAGCACTCCACGACAAGGTGTATTCTTGACTTTTGCAACTATATATAAAGGACCATCAGGTGCCCTGACAGTTTCACTGCAATCAAATGTGATGGAAGGTTCTTTAGGGATTTTTTGCTGCTCTATAAAGTTAATCACATTCGGAGTCATGGACACAAGATCATCAGGTGAGACAGAGGAATCAGTAGTATCAATCGCATTAGAGGTATGAGAAGGTAATGGATCAGTAAAAATCTGAAGATTTTGGTTAGGAGGAGCTACAGATGTATTGCCTTTATCATTCACACCAGAAACAGAGATAGTATTATTATCAATCAAATCTTGAATTTTACCCTTTAAAGCAAAACATTTTTCAGTATCATGCCCAGGTTGATGATGAAATTGACAAAAAGATTTGTTATCAAAATAGGGTGAATTAATCTTTGCAAGATCTATTTGCCTTATAGGAGGAAGAGTAAGCACATTTTGTTCCAATAACTTATTCATAATACTATGTAATGATTCATTCAACGGAGTGAACTTTCTTTCTTTCTTGAAAAACTTAGAAATAGGAGGCACACCTGATGCCGCATTCACATTGTTGTTGATGATGTTTTCATTGAATTTAATGGACTCTCTATTCGGTTTAAACTTCCCAAATGGTTGTTGACTACTATCACCCTTATCACTCGGAGCCATAGGATTTGCTTGTTCCATTTGACTCACAGTCAGTTGATAATTGTGAAGAGTTGCGCACAACTATTGGAAAGAAGTAAACTCAGAAAATAGGAGTTTTTCTCTAATAACTTTTTGTAAATTAGAAATAAAGATTCTCTGAATGTCATTGTCAGGCACTGGAAAAGAAATTTGAGCATACAAATGCTTATATCTACCAATGAAATCAGTCACTTTTTCTTTAACACCTTGTTTACAATGCATTAAATCAATCAAAGTAACTTTAGGACTTATATTGTTTTGAAATTGTTGAATGAAAGCATTTGCAAGTTGTTCGAAAGAAGTAATAGAATAAGAAGGCAACGAGCAATACCATTGTAGGGCTTTATCTATTAATGTTCTAGTAAACAGTTTTGCAAGCAACCTTTGGTCATAAGCAAAATCAGTACATATTGTTTGAAAGGTCTTAACATGTGTTAGAGGATCACCCTTACCATTATAGAGCTCCAAATGCGGAATTTCAACTTGTTTAGGGGGAATAGCTTGAACAATGTCAAGATAAAGTGGGCTCGCCACATCAAATGTGGGCACACTAAACTTAGATTGATTCATAGAGGCAATTTGTTGCTGTAAAGAAGAGACAGTTTGTGCAAGATTGTTAATGGTCGCTTCAGTCGAAGAGTTCATATTAGATGTGTTAGATTGTGATGGAGGTGTTATGTTATTGAAAGAAGGTAGAGAGTAAGGTGGTGGGACACTATGATAGTTAGTCATAGGAGATGATTGGAAAGGAGGAACACTACAAGGAGGAATGGAAGGGTTAAATGAATTGCCCCCTTGCGTCATGTTCATTTGTGGAGATATAATACGAACACTCATTGAAGGAATGAATGAAGAAGTCGGATTGAATGAAGGAAGAGGGTTGATTGAAGAAGAGGGATTGCCCCCATGATTGGTGATCATAGGTGGAATATCTTGTATTGAAGTAGTCGTTATGTTTGATGTAAAAGTAGGTATACTAGCAATAGGAGTTGTCAAAGGAATAGAATGATTAACTTGAGTAGGAGGTTGTGTATAACCTAAGGTTTCAGCACAACTCTTCCTAGGCATCACATTTGAATCCACAATGTGTGCAATACCACGCAAAATATCAATTCCATTCTTATCACTTTGAACCATACGTTTTAGACCCTCAATTAATGAAAGAGATTCACTATCGGGGTATTCTTGAGACATCCATTGTCGAAAATCATCAAATTGGTTATCAAATTTTGAAAGTTGTTCTACAGAAACCTCATGGAGAGCTTCTTTATCATTAAGAGGATTAGAGGAATTACCCATGTCCTCGTTAAAAAGGCCATTCAAATTAGGCTCCATCTCCTCGGTAATTACACCTTGGAAAGACTTAATTCTAAGGCTTCGTCTAACGGGAATAGTGTAAGTAGGGCTTATTGGTGTAAAACTCATGCACTAAAGAAAGAGAGAAGATTTTGAATTTTAGAGGTAGCAAATTTCAATAAATTCAGCCAATCTCCTAGATTTAAGCTATTAAATACAGGTAGGACAATCTCCCAAAATTTCGGAAAAAATGTCTGGGACCGTGTCGAACGGAGTGCACACGGTCCTCGCAACTTTTTTCAAAAATTTCAGGGATGAAAGTTATGATGATTTTAAGGCTAATCTGAAAAAATTGAGTGATTTTAAGATCTGTAGATAGGCCAAATTAAAGTTGCAATCTCAAAATTGAACCCTACCAAGATTGTTGAAAAATGTAAAATTTGAATTTTGAAAAAGAGGGGGAAACTGAAATTTTGAATTTTATGATTTTAGAGGGAATGCTGAAAGCAATGCAAGTTTTGAAATTTAAAAGTTGACTCGATTTCATGCAAAATTTGAATTTGAAAGTGGAAATCAAGGTTGTTGCAATTAAACACTTAATTTCAAAAGTCACAAATTATAAAGATTTGAATAAAACACTGAAATTTCGAATGAATGCTAACACACTTTTCAGATTTAGGACTGTAAGAAACACAATTTTGATACAAATTTCAATTTCAACAATTTTTGAATGATTAGAATCCTCAATCCAAGCAATCGCTAGACCAACTTTGACTTTAATTTTGAAGGTGTTAAAATTGATAAAATCAGCCAAAATTCTGGATTTTAGCAGAAAAATACAGTAAGATCTAGCTCCCGAAATTTCAGAAAAAATGTCGGGGACGATGGCGCTCGGGGTGCACACGGTCCTCGCAACTTTTTTCCAAATTTTCAGGGATGAAAGATATTGTGATTTTATTGCGGAATCCAAAGTTACAGCCGATTTGGAGGTGTTTTGATTAGTGAAATTATCAGTCAAAGGTTGAATCAAGAAGGTTTTAAAAATTAGGGTTTTGACATTTAACCACTTAATTTTCAGAATTAAAGCACAAATATGAATTGACAATTTGCAATAGAAGGGTAGATCTAAAACAAGCATTAACAATTAAACATTTCACAAGTTTAATTACTTAAAAAGAAAATTTTAGGGTTTTTATGCAATCAACCTCCAAAATTTGCAAAAGATCAAACATGGAAATGTAATTAAGGAAACAAAATTTTCAGATCTAACCATTAATAATCAGAATGAGGATGTTCACGTCGGGTTCACCAAAATGTAAAGCGGAAAAATTGAACCCTAGTTGTTCTCCCCTCCCCAACCCCAAGGAGAGAGAAGGGGGAGTCACTAGGGTTGATGGTTTTCACTTAGGAGAGACTTTACATTCAAAAGAGGGGTTGAAACCCACAAGATCCAATCCCACGCAATGCAAGATTGGATTCTATATGAGTTTCAAGGGTTAAGACATCAAGGATACCCTCTTTTGTAAAGAATGTAGATAGAAAGATTGAACTAGGAATGCATGTAAAGTAGGAAAGATTCACTTATAAACAGAGATAGGGATATGGGATGAAGCTGCGGACCTGGAATTAGCAGTAAAATGTCGAGACGGTGCTGTTCTGCAAATTTGAGCGAAAGTTGACGGGACGATGGTGCCCGGCGTGCACACGGTCCTCTGAAAAATCCGCGAAACGAAGGGGGATCTGTTCGTCTCTTGTTGTAAGAATGTTTGTATTCTTACATGCGAAGGTGTAATGTATGTAGTATGTTGTATGTTGTATGTGATCTCCTCTTCAATGGTTGAATCCTTGTCTTGAATGCAACACTTAGCCTTGAATGGAGACTTAGAATGCTCAATTGCTTGAAGGAATGCTTGAATGCTTGAATGTTTGAATGTTTGAATATCGCTTTCCCCTTTTGCTTGCATATGTCTTCCTTTTTTCGACCTCCTCAAATGGGAGAAGAAATGTAGTTTATATACTTGTCAATTAGGGCTGATAGACTGATTTTCCCGACCTTAGGCCGACCAGGAAACATTATTTTCCAATTTGCAAACTTAAAGACCCGATGCCCACAAGAGACCGGGCCCAAAATAGGGCTAGGGACCAGGGTGCCGGGTGCCTTAGTCCTGAAGGACCAGGGCACTGAGCACCATGGTCCCTTCTCCAGGGACAGCAGGGTGCAAGGAGGATCAGGCCAGGGTGCTGAAAAATGCAGTTTTTGATGTCATGAACAAGTTTCGGGGTCTCCATTCAGGTTCCGTGTTGCATCGCCATCGTGAAGACCCAAATGCAGTCGAAATTGCAAGTGTCGCAATTTTAGGTCGCTATAGATTTATGCTTTTTATATGCTTGTGCTTATTCTATGATGATGCAATGCTTAGATAGATGTATGGGATGTGAATGCATGATGTTATGAGATGTATCTTGAAAATGAGATGTATGATATGATATTCTATGAGATGTATCTTGAAAATGAGATGTATGATATGATATGATGTGAGATGTATCTTGAAAATGCAATTAATTGTAAAATGATATGCAACTAATTGTTTTTGAGCATCCTCATTCTGTATTTGTCATCCGATATAGCCACTTGTTATTTGCTTTTGATATATGTATCATCATTGAGCCTTGATTGATCTTGGGATATGTTGAAAATTTATACAAGCATAATCATATAATTGAACCATGATGACCTGAGAAAAATTTACATGATGTTTGATTTTGCATGATAGCACAAGCGTCAAGGTATAATTGAACTAGGACGACCAGAGTGCGGATTGCATGTAAACAGACAAGATTAAACCATTTGTATGCGTAAAGTGGAATCATGTCTTCAGTGATGTGTTTTGAATTACGTCTTGAGACAAGTATCTACACAGTACAAATGATCGCCTTGCAGACAGAAGACTAAAAAATATTGGAGTTTCCCGATGTTCTCTAGCTGTGAAGCATTGTGGAGAAAATTTAGAGAATCCAATAATTCAAAAAGTTCAAATGCAAAAATAGTAAAAACTTTATGTAAAATGCAACATGTGATACTTCAAAAAATCATCCATCATATTTCTTTTGTGATTCTTTGTTTGAACGATCAATGTTTTGCTTTGTGATTTGCGTGAGCCTTTGGTTGTTGGATATGATGTTTTGAGTTTTGCAAATAGTCTTGACGGTTTGAACATGCTGCAAGTTTTTGGCAGTTATTGCCCCTAGCTAAGTGTACCTCTTGATGTGGGTATGTACAGTGATTACCAAGCCATGGTGAGATGTGGTGAAAGGCTAGATGGATAAATCAGGATAGTGACTACTCTAAGTATGTCCTGAATGGATATTTATGATAAAATGTCGGGTGATGGCTGATAGTGCTTTACTGTGGAGATAAGGATATGGACATAGATAGAGGAGCTGTTCTTTCACAATAGCTCCTATTACCAGGTTTTCACCAATTGCTTTTATTGTACCTTTTTATTTTCTTTTTCTTGATTTTTTTATTTTTTGACTTTTTCTGTGCATTAGACTACTCAAGTGTAGTATCTCTTCACATGGATGCTATTAGTTGGTTCGTCGAGCACATCTCCTTCTGAAGTTGTTAGCTGATAAGTGCCTGATCTATAGACTGATATGATGACATAGGGACCTAACCAGTTAGGTTCAAATTTCCCTTTCTTTTCTCTATCTTGTTGATTTCTAGGATTTTCCTTGAGTACTAGGTCACCAACCTTAAAAATCTTGGGAATGACTTTATGGTTGTAGCTTCTGCACCTACATTGTTGATATGCTTTGAGATGAGTGTAGGCATGTTGGCGTCTTTCATCTAGAAGTTCAAGTTCTTGCAGTCGGTTAACTCAATATTCTTCATCTGGGATTAAGCCTTTCAAAGAGACTTTGAGAGAA
This sequence comes from Cryptomeria japonica, assembly GCF_030272615.1. Taxonomy (NCBI): domain Eukaryota; kingdom Viridiplantae; phylum Streptophyta; class Pinopsida; order Cupressales; family Cupressaceae; genus Cryptomeria; species Cryptomeria japonica. Next base: position 653,248,540 of record NC_081412.1, read on the forward strand.
GGGATTTCTACCTCTAGGGGTAAAATAGCTTCCGATCCATATACCAATGAGTATGGTGTTGCTCTTGTAGGTGTGCGGATGCTAGTTCTGTATGCCCAAAGTGCTGGATTAAGCTGCACATGCCAATCTTTGCCTTCATCATTGACTGTTTTCTTTAAAATTTTCAATATCATTTTGTTGGATGCTTCTGCCTGACCATTCCCCTGTGGGTAGTATGGTGTAGAGAAACGATGTTGGATTTTGAATTTTTCACATAGTTCTCGGACATCTTGGTTTTTGAAAGGTCATCCATTATCGGTGATGATGGAACTTGTAATACCATATCTGTAGATTAGACAATTAAGGATAAAAGAAGCAATTTGTTTCCTAATCACCATGGTCATGGGGATTGCTTCAATCCACTTGGTAAAGTACTCTGTTGCAGTTATAATGAACTTGTGTCTATTTGAAGATTAAGGATGAATTTTGCCGACTAAGTCTAGTCCCCACTGACAAAAGGGCGAGGATGTTGTGAATGGCTGCAGTTCCTGTGCTGGTGCATGTATAAGATTGCCATGGATCTGACATTTAGGACACTTTTTTGCAAAGTGATAAGAATCTTTTTCCATTGTAGGCCAGTAGTATCCCATCCTTATAAGCTTTTTAGCAAGAGTAGTACCACTAGAATGTGTGCCACAGATACCTTCATGAAGCTCATGTAAAGAGGAGTCAGATTCATTACGATCAAGGCAACAAAGAAGAGTACCATCTAGATTTTGATAGTACAAAGTATCGGCAGTAAGGGTAGAATGGGCATCTTGTCAGATAAAGTTACATTTTTGGTTTTGGGACAAGTCAATGGGTAGGATATTGGTCTTAAGATACTCATATATCGGTCCATATAATGGGGAGTCTGAACTAGTTAAGGTGTAGATAACATGGGATTCCGAGTGGTCATAGGTTGGGGAGAACAGTTGCTCTACCAAAAACTCGTAATGACTCTGTTGTTTTGGAATTTGTAGTAATGAAGCAATAGTAGCCATTGCATTAGCTACTTTGTTGTTCAATCTTGGTATTTGCTCGAAGGTGATGTGTACAAAATATTGCTTGAAGTCATCCACCATCCGCTTATAGGGTAGTAGCTTGTCATCCTTTGTCTGAGAGTCATTGTTGATTTGATTGACGACTAATTGTGAGTCTCCGTAGACCTTTAACTCTATGATTTTCCATTCTACGACCATTTTGATGCCTATAACCAATGCCTCATATTAAGCCACATTATTTGTGCATGGGAACATAAGCCTATATGATCTTGGTATAGTGTGTCCTTCAGGAGTGATGAATAGAATGCCAGCACTTGAACCATGTTGTGTGTAGGATCCATCAAAGTATAGGGTCTATTGTTTGGTAGAGATAGAAAGAATGTCCCTGTTTGGAAATTCAATCTCCATAGTCTATTTTCCCAGTAGTGGTGCTTCTGCTAGTTGATTTGCTATTACTTGTCCCTTGATAGCTCTTTGCTCCATATAACGGATATCAAATTCACTGAGAATCATGACCCATTTAGCCAATCGGCCTGTAACAGCTGCTTTGCTGAGTAGATATTTGAGAGGATCAATTTTTGCAACTAGCTTAATTGTGTGAGCTAGCATGTAGTGGCGGAATTTTTGAGAGGCGAAGACCATAGCTAAATATTTTCTAAGATGCTTAGATGTTCTGCTCTGGTGAAGGATTCAGCTAGTAAATCATCCACATAGTCTTCCATGAAGGTATGCATCATATCATGAAAGATTGTTGTCATTGCTCGTTGATAAGTTGATCCTGCATTCTTTAAGCCAAAAGGCATGACATTCCAACAGTATGTTCCCCAAGGACAGGTGAATGTTATTTTATCTTGATCCTTTGGAGCGATCTTGATTTGGTTATATCCTGAAAAACCGTCCATTAGTGATAACATTGCATGGCCTACTATGAGGTCTACAATGATGTCAATACTTGGTAAAGGAAAGTCATCCTTTGGACAAGTGTTGTTGACATCTCTAAAATATGTGCATATTCTAATATTGCCATCTAGTTTTGAAACTGGTACGATGTTGGAAATCCATTCTGCATAGTTGATGGGTTGGATAAATCTGACATCTAATAGTTTCTTTAGTTCAGCTTTGACCATGAGTGCCACATGTGGATTCATCTTTCACAGTTTTTGCTTAATCGGTTTAGCTCCTGGAGCCATAGACAAGTGATGCATGATTAACTGTGGATCAATCCCGGGCATATCTACGTATGCCCAAGCAAAGTTGATTTGCTTTTCTTTAAAAAAATTGATAAATTTTGATCTTTCTGCCTCTGTTAGAGATTCTGCAAGGTGTATATTTTTGGCTGCTTCTAGAGTACCAATGTTGATTGATTGAGTAGGCTCAATCAATATGGGTGATCACTCATAAAAATGTTTAGGAAGAGTGTCAAGTCTCCCATCTTTAGGTGCCTTAAAAAGGTTTTCACCCTCATATGCATCCTTTATTTTTACTTTTTTTGTGATCTAGAGCTGCCATTGACTGGTTTTCAGCATCAGATCCTTTATTTGGTTTATTTTTGTGACTGAGAGACTTGGCACTCCCTTGGTTGCAGACATCATTACTTTGTTCATTGGTAGAGCCTGTTTCTGGGTTAACGGTACATAGGTAGTGAATAATAGATTCAGCGTTTGGGAAAATTGGTATATCATGTATTTCAGGTTCGTCCCAGTCGATGAGGTCAGGAAAGACAAGTGGTAAGGAATCATTTGGTGGATCAAGTTCTGCTGCGGTAAGTGTCAGGATAGAGGTTTCATTGTGATTGGTTTGGGTGTTAAAGAAGTCCAGGATTTCGTCAAGGTCTTCGATGGTATCATCCTCCGTATAGACTTGTTCATAATGTTTCTGCTTGCTTTCCTTAGCATCATAGATATTTTGTGGTCCAAATTCAAGTAGTCTAATTTTTGTGCTATGTTCTTCTTGAGAAAGGGATATAGAACTCGTTTTTTCAGCGGTATCTTCAGTAGCATTTGAGCAGCTACCCCATTCATATTCATTGGAATCAGTCTAAGAGTTATCATCCCAGATCTTTTTAGTGCTGTAAACAGGTATGTTGAATGGCGAAAATAGATCTTTGATAATTGATACTAGTTTGCTGGTTTTCTCTGATTCTGCGTCAGATCCTGCTTTTGATCTTTGCATTTGTTTGTAGACTATTTCTTCTCGGGGAGGAATGATGTTGTCCTGAGGTGATTCTGCTTTGTTGGATATTTGTTCATGAATATGAGCTACTGCTATAGATGTTGTCTTCTTGTGAATGATGGGCTTCTCCTGATGTTGCTTCTTTTCTTGATGTTCATGTTCCTTACGGATTGTCTCTGTTGACTCAAATAGTGCTTCTTGCCAGGATTCTTCTTTGTAATTCTTCTTTTCTTTCCACTGAGGTTTTGGATTTTTGCATGGTGTCCTTGGTAGGAGAGTGAGTTCATAGCCCAATCCTATTTTGTCCCTACTGAGCTGTGAAGGAGGATCCAATGGTTCTGTGACACCTTCCTGAAGCTTACCAATCGGTCCTTTGCCATCATATCCCATTTGTTGCATGATTAAATAGCCCTTTCCATATAGGTGTGTTGGTATAACTATTTCTAGAGCAGCTGCTCTACTATCTTCTTCCTCATCTTTGTATAGCCAGCTAAGGATGTCCTTTTCCTCTGATTCATGTGCTAGAGTACCGAGTTGGATGAATGTACCATCAAATTTGGTGATGGGCTGAGTTAGCTGATGTGTTGATGTTGTAGGTAATCCATGAGATCTGGGTGATGTTGGTAAGTTAGCCAAACACATGGGTTCCAAGGAGTATTCCCCCATGCCTTGTTCTTTGATTTTCATTTTCTACTTGAAATCTCTAGATAATGATTTAGACTTCTCTTGTTGAAGATTTGGTGCCGAGAGATGCTGTTTCTCTCTATTATGCGGAACCAAACTGTCTTGGGCTGCCCCCATTGCATTATAATATTGAAATGGATTGTGATCAACAAATATAGAAACCTCCTGCCCATTATAGGGGAATTTGACACACTGGTGATATGTAGAAGGCATTGCTTCCATTTCATGTATCCAGGGTCGACCTAATAAGATATTGTATGTGAGGTCTATGTCTAAGACCTGACACATAGTATCTCTTTGTATTGGTTCGACTTGAGTCGACAACACCACTGTTCCTTTAGAGGATCTTTCTTCATCATCATATGCCTTTATAGTAATCTTTTTGCGTGGATCAATAGACTCCTCTGAGAAGCCTAATGCATGGATAAGTTTTAAGGTACATATATTAAGCCCAACTCCTCCATCTATCAATACTCATTTTACCCGGTGTTTATAGATGATGACTTCAATATGGAGAGGAGTGTTATGTGGATGACTTAATGAGATATTATCATGCTCTGAAAAAGTGAGATTATGAGGTCCTGTCATATGAGCGACCATGGCTTGGAATTTGTCAGCATCCAGATCTTGAGGTACATTTGTTTCCAATAGCGCTTGTTCCAATATGTCTTTGTGTTTCGGTGAAAGTTTCAATAACTCCAGTATAGATATTTGAGCAAGAGTTTTGCACAACTGGCTAACTAGATCATATTGAATTTTGGGTATAGCGTTTGTTGTTGATGTATGTCCCTTCAAGACATATTTTTGAGCTCTTGTTGTTACGTTGACAGATTCATGATCACGTTGATCTCGAATTGTGATGACATTGACTTGATTGTCTTCAGCTGATATATGATTGATGGTGTTATTGTAGATGTGATTGAAACGAGCTCCACGTGTATCATTCGAGGTTGAAGCTCCATCCTTGTTGTAGTTTGGAAGAGGATTCTTAAAGGCTCCATGGTCATCATTTGTCTTGAGACCATCTACCGTTAAATCACCTCTATCAATCATGTCCTAAACAATGTTTTTTAGTCTCATGCAATCATTTGTTTGATGACCTTTGTTGCGATGAAAATCACAAAAGTGCGAGTCATTCCACCAAGGTGGTTTGAATTGTGGTTCATAGTTGCTAATTGCTGGTAAAGAGATAATTTTGTTTGCCAGGAGTTCTCTGAATGCTAACTCTAGCGATTGTCCTAGTGGTGTGTAGACACATTTTTGGAAATTGTCGGTGCTACCTCTTGAAATGTAATTAGGTCCTTGATTTGTATGATTGTTTTGAGCATTGTTGGTGTTGTTTGTGTTGGGTTGACCTTGATTGGTATTCAGTGCATTAGTGTCTGAGTTAGCAACTTTGGGGTTCTTTGTTGCTTGAGGATTTCTTGATAATGTGAGCACGGGTTGCTTGGATTTTGGATCATGTGATTCGTTGCCTCCTTCATTTCCATTATTTTTGTTTCTGGTCCAGAATCTGGATTTTTCTAAGTTGTTGTTGTTTTGGTTATTGTAATTTGATGAACCTATTCCTTCGTTGAAGAATTTTAGTGTTCCTTTCTTGACACATGCTTCTTCTACTTGAATGCCATTTTCAATCAGTTTAGCGAAAGATGGCATGCATCGGAGCTTGAGCCTGTAACTCATCTCACTATTCAAGTTATCGATGAAAATTTCCATTTTCTCCTTTTCAAGAATATCTTGAGGATATCGTAAAACCATATGCCGCCAACATTGAAGGAATACCATGAATGTTTCATTGTTTTTCTGTTTCATATTATAGACATCTAGCATGGTAATAGCATGTTGAATGTTATAGGAATATTGAGTTATGAATTTGTTGACTAGTTCATCAAATGATCTGACAGGAGGTGTGATTTTGGATAACCATTCCATTGTTTGTCCTCCCAAACTTTTTGGGAATAACCTCATCAAATAGGTGTCATCATGAGTGAATTCAAGACTCATGGTGCAAAATTCTCGGACATGATCACGAGGATCGTTTTTCCCATCGTATTTGTCAAATTTTGGAACGTCTGAGATTGGAGGAAAAGGGACCATGTGCAATCTTCTGTCAAAAGGATAAGGACAAATTTTGTTTAATGAATACCATACTGTTGTCCCTTGTTGCATGTCTTGCATTTGTCTTTGTAACATTTGCATTTGTTGAGTAAGGGCAACCAAAGATGCATTGTTTTTCCGAGGGAAGACTTATTCCCTTGCATTAATCCTGGGTTGAAATGGTGTATGGAATGGTATATTTTGCTCGGGGATGTGTTGCTCAGGGATGTTTTGCCCTGGTGTATTTTGTTCTGGTATGTTTTGTTGAGGAATATCTTGCTCAGGGTCGCATGCTTCCCCTTCTCGTTGTTGTTCTTGATATTCGTAATGTTGAGATCTTGTTCTAAACATGTCTGTGTCAAAGTCTCCAGGAAGTTTAACCCCTTTGCTTGTAAGCATGAGTAGGTATTTTTCCTTGTCATTTTCCATGAGTCTTTCCACAAGTTTTTGAAATGAATCACTCTCTTAATATTCTTGAAGAAGTTCCTAAGAAGTTTCGGCATCCTCTAGATTTAGATGCTCGAAAGGATTTGATAATCTTCGATTCATGCTCGATTCTGATTGCATTTCACTTTGTTTGTTTTGTTGAGAGCGAGTACCAACAGGCATCTAGTAGAAGCTTTCTGTGATAAAGGGGATAAAATCCTCTTCGATGTGTTTCTCAGGGGTTGGTGGCTCAAATCGGGGTATGTTGTAAGTGATGCACTCGTCGGGAAAGAATGCAGGATTGATCTTTCCTCCATGAATTATGATTTCACTGAATGTGGATTTTTGACAATATGCCCTAGTTGTCAAAGGTTCTTTGTCAAATTCGTTGGATTTGTTCTGGATATAGAGTTGTACGTGATGAAGAAATGTTCGATGAGATTTGAAGAGTTGACGATTGATGTATAAAAATTTATTTCTTTTGGTAAATTTGGAAAAACTTGGTTGTTGTTTCTTCAACTTAGTATTACGATAAATATTCTTTCTTCTCAGAATATGAGGATTAGTCATGCATATGTGATTAATGGTTTCCTTTGAGTTGTTTTGGATTCAGTTTATCTTGTTTTGAAGACTCAAGTTTTACTTTATCAAAGTGAAGGTTTAGATGCCCCCTCATGACAAAGCATGTCAAATGATATGGATAAAGTTTCCCAATATGGAAACTTGATTTAACAACCTGAATTTTTTGAACAATTGTTTTTGGGATAAAATCTGTGAGATAAGAAAGGACCTATTTGTCACTTGTGATGATGTTTCCCAATTTTGATAGGATAGATATGTTTATCGCGCAATTAGTTTTGGATGTTTGGACAACTTTTGTTTGACTAGAAATTTGCTCTAGAAATAGTTTTCAATACTCTGTTTTTGATATTCTGTTTTGACGAAAAATGAAGCTGATGAAAGGAGGTTTCCAAAAATGTCTTCAAAATTTTCTAAATTTATCTCTGTTTTGCCCCCTGTTTTTCTAGTTTTGATCACGTGCTAAAATAGAGACCCTATGCGCTACAAAAGTTTCTCAAAGCGCTAAGGAAAATACCCCACGTGCTAAGCTGCCCTAGTCTACACGCTAACTGTTTCTGACAGTAAATTTGGTTTCTGATTTGGTTTCAAAGTATCACGCACTAATATGAGCCACTGATGCACTAATGTTTGTACCTTACATGCTAAAGTTTGATCTCCACGTGCCAAGCTGATACTCCGACGCGCTAAGATGTTTTCTGGACGCGCTAACTGTTACTGATGTTTCTAAATTTTGATGAAGTGCTACTGTGAATACTTGATGCACTAAGGATAAATTGTGATGCGCTAAGGTATGGTTGATAAACGCTAAGATGTTGCTCTTACGCGCTAAACTGCCCTGGTTTGACTATTTTCTGTGATTTTGGTGTTTTGCCTTAAGTTTTTAATGTTGATGGATGATTTTCTAAAGTAACAAATGCAAACACAACACAAAATACATAACCATTCTTGTCTGATCTAAACAATAAGTGTTTATTCTGTGAGGATGTGTTGAAATCCCCAATGTTTCAACTGGTTTGGTCACAAAGAATACACTTCAAAAAGACTCTTTATTCAAGGGTCATAAGTAATAGCATAACCCACTAGTCTCGATACTCCGTCAGCTCAAATAGCCATGTCACCCCCTAGAGGGTGCCCATTTTTTTGCCTTTTGCCAGAAATTAACTCAAAGTGAATTGCTTCATAATTGAGTAGTTATCTTGGGAGATATATGGTGAGTAATCTTGGGGGCGGATTATTCCCCACCCTTGAACTATGATATTACAAATGTCTGGTTACTGACTTGACTCAAGGTTTCTATTTCTAAGGTTCGTAATCAGGCTTCCTATTCAGCCGTCAGTGATAAACTCCCTCAGGAGGCTTCCCAACCTTTAGAACAAAGGCTTTACGTATCTCAAGGATACTGGGGGAAAGCTAATCACTGCGTGCAACTGTTGAAAAGGAATTTCATCACTTTCCACTTTTGATTATAGTGGGTTGAAACACTTGGCGTCAAAGCTGTTTCCCACTTAGGTTGTTCCCTTCACACCAGTCACGAATAGCTTTAAGAGTTTTTCAACCCCTCGGGAAGGCAGATCTGCTAAAGGATGTAAATGTTGTATGACTGAAAGCGTAAGAGTAGTCTGGCTTTTTGATCACCCAGTTAAGGGGAGAGCATATACCTTCTACTTTCGAGACAAGGCAAACAAGGTTCTTTTTACCTTTCAAGTCAATGATTTTTCTAAGATCTATATGGAGATGTTGCTCCACAAAAACATGGTGTTTATTTTAACCTTTCATGGCAATGATTTTCTGATCTATTGAAAAGAAAGGGTCAACAAAGTAAATCCGATGTTTTGTCAGCAAAATAAATCGATTGTTGGTCAACAAAATAAATCGATCCAAAGGGGAAGATCTTCCCTCTTTGGTTACAAATGACCTTTCGACTTTGTGCAATTCTTTACTTTGCTAAAACCTAAAATGGATCCTTTTATACACCAAAGGATGGTGAAATTCTTTTTAAGCCCTTTGATTTTGCAAAAATGAAATTTTGTCTTGTTCTTTTTAGAGCCCAAATTGAGAAATTTTCTCCTAGAAAAGCAAGAAAAATTTCTTTGTTGTTCTTTTTATTTGCTCAACATAAAAGTGAGTTCAATTTTATTTAAACAAGAAAAGAAAGAAATTTGAATTTTATTTAACTTAAAAAAAAAGTTAGTAAAAATTTAAACTACTTTAATTTTAGCCTAAATAGAATAGATTCAAAACCTGTAATCAAAATGTTAGTAACCTACAGAAAACCAGTCAATTAGTTAGCAAAAGGTGAGTTCCGTGGACTTCCACAAGTCTAAATTTTAACTTCTGTTACAAATTAGTTTTCTATTTTTTGTTTGTGATGCACTACAGAACAGACTGTAAGTGCTATAGGATGAGCGAGATGCACTATTCTATTTTTCGGATGCATTATTTTGTGTTTCTGATGCGCTATTCTGTGTTTCTGAGGCCCTGTTCTTTGTTTCTTCTGCCCCGAGACCTACAGAAAAAGGTTAATAAACATGATGCGCTAAGGTAAGAACTTGACGCGCTAGAGAATGTACCCCATGCGCTAAACAGAGTACAAGATGCGCTATAATGTTAGCGAGATGCGCTACAAAATATGTTCCACGTGTTGATTCCTATTTCCTGCGTACCTACAAAAGTGGTTAGATTCAAAAACCAATTTGATATATGGGGTCGGTCCCCACGGTGGGCACCAAAAATGTATGCGGGAAAAGCGGGTCAATAGAACTTAAAATGCGAAAAATGAAGCCGAAGGAGACTTGTCCACACACCCACAGGACTTCTTGGTGCAAGCTATGGAGTCATGAAGGATGACTCAGCTTCCCAAGGTTGGTTCCATGGTTCTCTATCTTACAAGGTCCCTCAAACCAATTTCTCTGCTCTCAGATCACTGAGCAAAGTGGTTTAGGGATGATAAATGCAAGAATGAGGGATGCTTTGGTTGATTTTAACATGAGAATGCAACCTATCTATGCATGATCCTACAAATGAAATGAACTAGATTATAAGATGACAAGATTAGTAGTGATACTATCCTAACATGATATACTTAGTTATATAGTTAAGTTATTGATAAAAGAAGCAATCTAAAATGATTATTAGATTAATTCTTATTTGCAAAGAGAGAGAATAAATGTGATAAAATTGAGCATAAGTATGATAATAAGAGCTTGCATATCTGAAAATGGAGGAATGAGAGCTCTATTTATAGCCAAAATAGGGCAATGGATGGCCAGGATTGAAAGAGTTAATCAAGGGTTGAGTTTGAAAGTTGCTCAATCCATGTTCACAATTTTTACCAATGAAATGGTGACAATTGGCAACATAGGGTTGGTTGGGAGGAGATGTAAGAAGCATTAAATGCTTGAGAAGACCTAATGGTTACCTTAGGGGGTAAGGGTTAAGGTTAGGTTAGGATTACCCATTGGATAAAGCTTTTACCCAAAGGATAAACTCTTGTGCAAAGGATTAAGGAATAACCATGGTCAAAGCAATAAATGCTTGATGAGACCCTTGGGTGACATGGAGGTTGAGTTTAGAGAAAGTCTTTAATCATGTTGGAGGGTTGAGTTAACCATTAATGGTTTGGAAGACTTTCAAAGTTAAGTTGTTGAAGCCTTTAATGGTTTTCAAAGACTTTGAGGGTTTGAGAAGTGTCTTCCCCTTGCTTAGGGATGTGACAATATTTAGGAGATGGGTTAGGCTAATTTAGAAGTGATTAGAAGAGTCTAGAAGGGGGTTAGGAATAGGGTTTAGGAGGCAAGTGGGAGATGTAGGATTTTGCAAGTGGATGGAGAAATAATAGGATTTAATTGAAATAAATTTAATTTAATTCAATTTGGTTGCAATTTGGGAAATTGAATAAATTAGATTTATTCAATTTAGGGTAAACTATTTAATTAAACATGAATTTAATTAAAAAGTGGATAGAAGGGATTTAATTGAATAAAATGATTTATCCCATTAAATGGTAAAAGAGGTTTAGTGAATTTAATTTAAATAAATTGAGTAATTTACTTAATTAAATAGAGGAATGTGAGTGATTCAATTAAATTGGATTTAATTAAATAGAGGAATGAACATAAGATATTCATTTAGGAATATGGTCATTTTTATATGTCTACAATAGTCATAACAATGCATACTCTATTTCACTCATAGAGGACTCGGTCCTAGGTCCTCCATATCTTCTATCTAACACTGAATCCCCCCTCACCCTCCCTATCTTGGTCATCATCATAATCCCTTCATCGTGTCCCATCAACCCAATCAAGCCACGTTCATCACCATCCATCTCTAACACGAGGGGTTGTGTTTCCCATCCTTAGTAATCCTAATCAAACAAGTTACTCTATTTGCGCAGGTACATCAACTCACACATACCTAGACTATCAATAGATACTCTGATTAAGTATCTTGGAGTCTCAACAGGTAATCAATTATGGCAAACCTAGACTACAATAGGTATTTATCATAGTGACCTAGTCTCAACGGGGCTGCTATGATTCAACACAACCATCCATCACACGCACACACTATCAATTGATCAATCAATCAAACACAATCCAATAGACAATTACACCAATTGTCTAAGTCTCAATGAGTATTTTGCTTCATATACCTTGACTTCATCGGGCAATTATATTAATTGTCTAAGTCACATCAGGTCACTTTGATTCACTTACTCAGACTTTATTCAGTCCAAGTGACCAACTGACATCAACTGTCAGGCTTTGACTCGACCGGGGCAATTAAACCAATTGCACCAGATTGTTCAACCAATTTTAATCAATTGTATAGCATCAGTCCAAACCACACACTACAGCTGCTCTGTATCTCTTGCATGACCTAAAGGTACTCACTGGCTTGTTGTTTCTCTGTTTCACTCCGTTTTCTCCTATTCTTTCCCCATTATTGCTAATTTCTTCTATTATACCTCCCCTCCACTTTTTGATCTTTTTCGAGAGATCGCCCGATTTTTTGAAATTTTCGGCCCATCTTTCGAGGGGGCATACCACCCATCAAATTAACATTTTATGGGGCATATTTCTTCACACCTATTTTTCTTTCTTTGAAACGACGCGATAAACCATACCGTCTCAAAGAGGGGCAAATGTAGTCACTTAAATCTGTCCATTTTAATTAAATGAATATTTGCTATCTATTTGATTAAAAACCCACTAGCCATCAGTTAATTAAATTAATATTTAATTAATTCATCTTCAAACATTATCCTATTAATTAAATAAATTATTTAATTTATTTTAATTAATTCATTAAACCAAAATCACAATCAATTAAATGAATAGATCCTATTTATTCAATTTAATCATCTTTCCTCTTTTAAATAAATAAAATAAAATATTTATTTAAATCATTCACCCCCCACTTGCATTTTCCTACAAATGCAGGTTGCAACCACAAGTTGAAATAAATTAATTTTATTTTAATTAAAATCATATTTTCCCTCACCCACCAAACCCATGCAATCCTAACCCCCTTCTAGATTCTTCTAAACCCTTCCTAATTAGCCTAATCCATCCCCTAATTATTGTCACATTCCTAAGCAACTTGGAGTCACTTCTCAAAGACTTCAAAGTCTTTGAAAATCATTTAATGCTTTGTGTGTTCAACAAATTAACCTCTAAAGTCTTCAAAACCACTTATGGCTCTTACATGACCATTTATGGTTAACCCCTAATTCAATCCTCTTGTGACTCATATGTCTCCTCAAGTATTTATTGCTTTGACCATGGTTATCCCTTTAACCTTTGCACAAGAGTTTATCCATTGGATAAAAGCTTTATTCTTTGAATAAAGAAATTATTCACTCAACCCAACCTTGAGCTTAACTCTCAAGTTAACTCTCAGGTCATGTCAAGCATTTAATGCTTATTCCCTCTCATCTCAACCCCTCTCATTTTGACACTTGTCATCCTAGAATTGGTTTGAAAGCCTTCACATGGATTGAATATCATTCAATCCTGACCCTTGTTGAGATTACTCAATCTCAACCATCCATTGCTCTATTTTTTCTATAAATAGAGCCCATTTCTTCATAATCCAGATCTTGAAAACTTGTATGCATCTAAGTTATAGAGAATTTTAGAGAGCATTTAGCATATTTTAGTCATATTCACTTTTTTGGTTAAAATTAACAAATAGCATTTAGATAACTCATCTTTCTTTGGTTATTAAGCTTGCATTTGCATACTTTTCATAATCATCTACAATCTTGAAGCTCCATAAGGCATCCATAGTGCAAAAAGCTGCTGAGAGCTACACTCATGTGGAACTTGGAGAGGAGAGGAACAAGGGAGGAGCAACTATGAGCATCTTGATTAGCATTTGGAAAAGTATAGTTTATCTATTCTATGTTTGTAAGCTTTCTATTTCATGCTTAATATCTCTCTTGATATGCTTGTTTAGGATAATCTTTTGTTGCTAACACTAACGCTTGTTTCTTGTGCTCTTGCGTGTCTTGCCATCAAACAGATTTTCTAACCCTTTTTGTAGAGCATCGAGTATTATGGTTGATATTCAGTTATTCATATTATTCAATATTTTGGTTTCTTCTCTGCATTGCTCCATAATTACATTATCTTGGTTTGTGGATTTGGTAGAGTGTTTGGGACGTTCATATGTGTACTTAATTCAGATGGTTTATAATTTGGAGGTCCGCAAGTGAATCTTTCAATTTGATAGTCAGTTCAACATGTGTTCTTGAGGTTCGATATATTGATGATGGAGATTCTAATAAGTGGTGTTGTTGCACTTGTTTCTATGGTGATTCATGTTGCTTGTGGATGTTTCTAGATCATGTCCTATCCATGTTAATGGTCTGCATTGATTGTTGTGCATGTTATTGATCAATTTATTGATTCGATGGTACTTTTCGTGTTATGCAACATTTATGGTAATTGTAGCGTGTTGCAAATGTTCAAGGCATAATTCTTGGTGACGTTTCTTGCATTCAATGTTGATTTAGGTTTAGACTGTGTCTTAATCGACATTGTTTTTGTCTATGTGTATTGTTCTAGCGTGTAAGGTTATTATTTTGTAATTTGTGTTGAGGGTTGAGATGACCTTGAAATATAGGTTGATGATTTGTATAAATATATGTATTATTCATTTGTGAGATGTATCTGTGTGGTATCTGCGAGTGTGCGATCGACTAAGTGTGCAAACATGTGTTATGATCTTTCGAAAGTGTGAAGAGAAGTGTGTGGTAGAGAAGATTAGACTGTGCTTAACTGAAATTGTAACCAAGCATGTGGAGATGCTATTTCATCAGTTCATGATTCTCTAGATGCAATCCAAATATTTTTGTAAGATAATGAGTCTTCCCCAGGGTTGTAGCCGTTCTTGTTTTGTGATTTGAGTAGTGAGCTCTAGGTGGTGTACCTGAATGCATGTGTATTCCCCATTGTAATATTTACATTTACTCCTAATAGGGTATTATCTCATTGTGGGTAGGTTCCCACCGTGGTTTTTCCCTTAACCGAGTTTTCCATGTCAAAAATCTTGGTGTAATGTGTGTTATTGATGTGGTGATGGTTTATGCTTTCATTGTTAATAATCAATTCTAAATTTAAGTTTTGAGTTGTGTAGAGTTTGTGAGCAAACTGATTCACCCCCGTTTACTGCATTGTTGCCAACAATTGGTATTAGAGCTAGATCTTCTGGAAGAAGCTTGACTCCTTGACGAGATTTGGGATTGCAACATTTGCTTTTAAGAAGGATAGTCTGAGGTTTGATGGAATAAATTACACTCTCTAGAAGAATCAGATGGAATGTCATTTGCGATGCATCCATGAAGACTATTGGAAAATTACTAAGAACTTGTATAATGGTCCTCAGAATGGTCCTATCACTCCGAATGAGATAAAGGGAGTTGAATTTAATATTAGAGCTAAGGAAGCATTGTTGAGTACCTTGTCTAATTCTGAGATGACTAATGTGATGGATTTGCAGACTACTCATGAGATCTAGAAGAAGTTAGAGACTTTGTATGAAGGTGATAGTCATGTGAAAGTTACTAAGTTTCAGAGATTGAAGAGAAAGTATGAAATGCTGAAGATGGGAAAAGATGAGAACATTACTTCCTTTATGTAGAAAGTGAATGAGCTGGTGTTGAACATCAAATGTGCCAGTGGAGTATTGGAAGAATTTGAGATTGTGGTTAAAGTTCTGAGATCCTTGCATCCTCCTTACAAGAACAAGGGTATTACTATTGAATAGATCTGGATGGTGACAAATGTGACTAAAGACATACTAATTGGTAAGGTTGCTACTTTTGAGTTGAGAAAGTTTTGTGAAGCCCCTCCTAAATCTAAATATGCATTTAAAGCTATTGTATTCGGGAAGCAAAAATATGATTTGGGAGAAAGTTCAACAAGAGTAACCAGATATGAGAAGGAGATGAGAGAGCTTGAAGAGCTTGAAGCCATGATTTCTAGAAGATTTCATAAAGGTGCCGGTAAGTATGAAGGAATGTTGCCTCTTAAATATTTTTCATGCAATAAGATATGACATTTTTCCTCAAGGTTTCCAAAAAGAGTTTCTAGGAAGCCATTTAATCCCTATAAGTCTAAATATGAGAAGAAGTTTTACTTTGCTGCTGATGAAGGTGTGACAGATGATAAGTTTGATAAGGGAAATTCAGGAGATGAGTGGGTGTTCATTTCTATCAAAGAAGATGATCCAGTAACTGATGACTCTACTAGCTGTATTGTTGAAGAGAAAGCTTTAGTTACTAAGGTTGAAGAGAAATATGAATGGGTTATTGAGAGTGGTTTCTCTCATCATATGACAGGTGATAAGAGTAAGTTTGTGAGTATGGAAAAGTATGATGGTGGTGTAGTAAGATTTGGAGATGATAAAGCTGGTATAATCCATGGTAAAGGTTCTATTTCTCTTGATGGTAAGCATAATACTGATGATGTCTTGTATGTTTAAGGTCTAAAGCATTATCTTTTAAGTGTTGGACAGATGGTTGATAAGGGATATGATTTACAATTTGAGAATGGTAAATGTAAGATCTTGAGTAGCTCCGAAACTGAAATTGCATTAGGTACAAAGACTAAAGGTAATATCTTTCACTTGAATGCTGGTGGTAAAAGTTATTTAATTGTTCAGGTTGATGAAAGTTGGTTATGGCATAGAGGGACGTGTCATGTAAATTTTGATTGCAAGGTTAAGATAAGTTCCACTCAAGTTGTAAGAGATCTGCCTAAGATTGTAAAACCTTCTAACTCGGTATGTAAGGAATGTCAATTAGGGAAGAAGACAAGAGTTTATTTCAAAAGAAAATAGTATACTTTTAATGGGATATTAGATCTTGTGCATACTGATTTGTGTGGCCCCTCTAGAGTAAGAAGCTTGTAGGGTGACAAGTATTTCATGTTGCTAATTGATGACTATTCAAGGATGATGTGGGTTACTTTCTTAAGAGAGAAGTTTGAAGCATTGGGGAAGTTCAAGATTTTCAAGGCTATGGTTGAGACTGAGACTGGATATAAGCTGAAGTGTCTGAGATCTGATAGAGGTGGTGAATTTACTTTCGGTGAGTTCAATTATTTTTATCAAGAGAATAGGGTGAAGAGATAGTTATCTGCTCTGCAGACCCCTCAGTAAAATGGTATTGTGGAAAGGAAGAACAAGACAGTTCAGGAAGCTGCTAGAACCATGATGATTGAAGGAAATGGTCAACATATCTATTGGAGAGAAGTTGTGAGTACTGTTGTATACACTCTCAACTGGGTGCATATTAAAGATGATATCGGTAAGACTCCTTATGAGTTATGGTTTGGCCATGTTCCTACAGTTAGATATTTCAATTTTTTTGGTAGTTAATGCTATATCAGAAGAGATGAAGATCTAGGGAAGTTTGATGCTAGATGTGATGAAGAAATTTTTCTTGGTTATTCTACTAAGAGAAAGGCCTATCCGTGTTATAATAAGAGATTGTGGAAGATAGCTGAAAAAGCTAATGTGAAAGTGAATGAAGGTAATGAGTATGAGCCAAGATACTCTGGATATGATTTAGATAATTAGATTATCAGTAAGTATGTGCCAACCCAGAACCAAGTTCAGAGTGCTCTGGAAAAACCCGAGAATGAAGGAGAATATAGTACAGAAGAAAGAGTTCAAGAGTCTAAGAATCATGAAAATCCTAAGACTCCTAGGCATCTAAGGTTAAATCATTTAAAGAATCAGATTATAGGTGATAAGAATAAAGGTGTGATGAATAGGAGAAGAGTTGTTGAAGAGTATTGCTTGATTTCCAAGACTGAACTTAAAGATGTTGATGAAGCTTGTAAAGATGAAAATTGGGTTAAAGATATAGTATAGAAGAAGAGTTGAATCAGATTTAGAAGAATAATACATGGATTTTAGTTTCCATACCTAAGGATAAGAATATAATTAGAACTAAATGGTTGTTTCAGAATAAGTTGGATAAAAAAGGTGAAGTTGTTAGGAATAAAGCAAGACTTGTTTTTAAGGGTTATTCTCAGATGGAAGGTATTGATTTTGAGGAGACTTTTGCTCCAGTAGCTAGAATTGAATTTGTTAGACTATTTATTGATTATGTTGCTTACAAAGATTTAAAAGTGTATCAGATGGATGTCAAGTCAACCTTTCTTAATGGTGAGCTGGAAGAAGAAGTCTAAATTGAGAAACTAGATGGTTTTCAGTTGACAGATCAGAAAGATATCATTTGCAGGTTGAAGAAAGCACTGTATGGATTGAAGCAGGCTCTAAGAGCTTGGTATGCTAGATTGGATAAGTATTTGATGAAGCTTGAATTCGATAAAGGTACTGCTGATAGTAATCTGTACTTCAAGATTGATAATGATAACATCTTAATTGTTGAAGTTTTTGTTGATGATATTATTTTTGGTGGAAATAATGGTTTGTGTAAGAAGTTTATTGATGATATACATAATGAATTTGAGATGTCTATGATAGGTGAGATGAAATTCTTTGTGAGATTGTAAATTACTCAGCTAGATAAAGGTATCTTTATATCTCAATCTAAGTATGTGAAGAAATTTTTGAAGAAGTTTTGTTTAGATGATGCAAAACCTATTGGTATACCTATGGTGACCAGATGTAACTTGACAAAGGATGATGATTCTCCGAAAGAAAATTCGACTAGATACATATCTATGATTGGTGGTTTGTTGTATTTGACTCATACTATACTAGATATTATGAATACTGTGTCTTGTTGCTAGATTTGAAGTTGATCCTAAGGAATGTCATGTTATTTTTGTAAAGAGAATTTTCAGATATTTGAAAGGAACAATTGATTTTGGCTTGTGGTATCCTAGAGATGATGATTTTACTTTGAGTGCTTTTACTGATGCTAATTGGGTGGGTGATGTTGATGACAAAAAGAGTACTAGTGGTGGTGCATTTTTCTTGGGTAAGAGATCAGTTTCATGGATGAGTAAGAAGCAGAATGCTATCTCTTTGTCAACTGCAGAAGCTAAATACATTAATGTGGCTAGAAACTATACTTAGGTGATTTGGATGAAACAGATGTTGAAGGACATCATAATATTTTTGATGAGCCTACTATTATATACTGTGACAATTAAAGTGCTATCAATATTTTTAGGAATCCGGTGTTGAATTCAAAGACCAAGCATATGTCAACCAAGTTTCATTTCTTGAGAGAGAAGGTGAATGAAAAGGAAGTCAGATTGGAGTATGTATCTACAAAGGAATAGATTGCAGATATCTTCACGAAGCCTTTGCCTAAAGATACATTTGAGTATCTTAGAAATAAGATGGGGGTAATTGGCCCTCATGATGAGAACTAAGATGCATATATTTTCTTCATTTTGGTGGACTTCACAAAGATATCTAGTGATCTAGATTGATGAGTGAGGCTGCTACTCAGGGGGAGTAGTCAATGTGTGTTTCAAATGTTCAAAAATGTTAGAGTGTGTGTCAAAGGGGGGGGAATTATTTGGTAAAGTGTGAGAGAATAATTAGTTGTATGTGCCTTTTTCATTGATGTAAAAGGGGGAGAGAAGCATGTGAAAAAACCTATGGGGGAGAGAAGAATGAGAAAAACTATGATATATTGTGTTGATCTCAAGGGGAGACTGCTGAGAGTTATGACTCGAAGATTGTTGCTTGTTGATTTTTTTTTCTTTGCATTGATTATTTTTCAGATTCATATGTTGCCATCAATGCCAAAGGGGGAGATTATTGGATATTTCTGAAGAGTTTTCTGCAATGATGTGTTGTCATTGATGTCAACATATTCTTCTATGTATTCTAGTGTTTCACTCAGATTAAATGAGTTGGTTTGGCCAGTGTGTTGTAGTTGAGATGCCGAGGTTTAATGGGTTTTGAGATATACATGTTTAGTTGATTCAGAAAAAGTTTTAGTGGTCCGCATGATGATTTGATCAAGTTATGAGGTCTGACATTATGGTTTGTATTCAGTTATTCATATTATTTGGTATTCTAGTTTCTGCTTCGCATTGCTCCAGAATTGCATTATCTTGGTTTGTGGATTTGGCCAAGTGTTTGAAAAGTTAATATGTGTCCACAATTCAAATGGTTCATGATTTGGAGGTCCGCAAGTGAATCTTTCAGTTTGACAGTCAGTTTAGTGCATCTTGTTGAGGTTCAATATATTGATGATGGAGATTCTAGTAAGTGGTGTTGTTGCAGTTGTTTTTGGGGCGATTAACATTTATTGTGGAAGTTTCTAGATCATTTCTTATCCATGTTGATGGTCTGCATTGATTGTTGTCCATGTTATTGATCAATTTCTTGATCTGGTGGTATTTTTCATGTTATGCGACATTCATGGTAATTGTAGTGTGTTGCGGATGTTCGAGGCATAATTATTAACAGTGTTTCTTGCGTGCGTTGTTGATTTAGGTCCATACTATGTCTTAGCCAACATTGTTTTGATCCAAATGTATTGTTGTAGCATGTGAGGTTATTATTTTGTAATTTGTGTTGAGGGTTGAGTCAACCTTGAAATATAGGTTGATGATTTGTTATACTATATGTAATATTCATTTGTGAGATGTATCTGTGTTGTATCTGCGAGTGTGTGATCGAGTAAGTGCAAACAAGTGTTATGATCTTTCAGAAGTTTGAAGAGAAGTGTGTGGCAGAGCTGATCAGAGTGTGCTTAACCAAAACTGTAACCAGGCATGTGGAGATGCTATTTCATCATTTCATGATTCTTTGGATGTAATCTAAATATTTTTGTAAGACAATGAGTCTTCCCTAGGGTTGTAGCCCTTCTTGTTTTTTGATTTGAGTAGTTAGCTCTAGGCAGTGTGCCTGAATGCATTTGCATTCCCCACTATAATATTTACATTTACTCCTAATAGGGTATTATCTCATTGTGAGGAGGTTGCCACCGCGGTCTTTCCCTTAACTAGGTTTTCCATGCCAAAATTTTTGGTGTTATGTGTGTTATTGATGTGGTGATGGTTTATGCTTTCATTGTTAATAATTAGATCTGAATTCAAGTTTGATTTGTGTAGATTTTATGAGCAAACTGATTCACCCCCCCCATCTCAGTTTTTTGCATTATTGCTAACAATTTGACACTAAATTCCAAGAGTTTACCTGCTGTGACTCCAAACACATACTTTTTTGGTTTTAGTTTGACCTTGTATTGTTCAAGTCTGTCACAAATCTTAGCAAGAATTTCAAGATGGACTTCTTTAGTTTTAGATTTAGCTAGCAAGTCATCCACATAGTCTTCCTTAATATCATGGATCATATCATGAAATAATGTCATCATGGCTCTTTGATATGTAGCTCCTACATTCTTTAACCCAAATGATATTACATTCCAACAATCTTACACTGGTCCTCTGGTACAATTTTGATCTGATTATACCCAGAGAAACCATTCATCAAGGAGAGCATCTCATGTCCTATTGTAATATCTACGATCATGTCTATATTCGAGAGAGGGAAATCATCTTTCAGGGATTCCTTGGTTAATATCTAAAATTTGTGCAAAATCTTGATTCCTCCAGTAAGTTTTGTTAGATTTACCAAATTGGAAATCCACTTTGCATAGTCTATTGGTCTGATGAAATCCACATCTAACAATTTATCTAGCTCAAATTTGACTAACAGTGCTATCTGAGGTTGCATTTTCCTAAGCTTCTTCTTTTAGGGTTTTGCTTCGGGAAGCAATGATAGATGATGTAAAATAAGTTCAGGATCCAATTTGGGCATGTCGACATACGACCAAGAAAAATTTATATGTCTCTCCTTGAAAAACTAAATGAATTTCTCTCTCTATTGGTTTCAAGGGTTTAGCTAAATGGATTTTACGTACAACTTCTATTGGATATTAGAGTTGATGGAATGTGTTGTTGTCATTGATGTCAACATAATACTGAGTTGTAGAGAATTGGTGTGTTGTAGAGAGTTGAGTTGATTTGGTTGCAGATGTGCTGATGTAGTTTAATGAGTTTTGAGATACTTATCTCTAGTTGATTCAGTATGAGTTTTAGTGTTCCAAAAGATGTTTTGGTCGAGTTATGTGATTCGGTGTGATGGTTGGTTTTTTAGTTAGTTCGGTATTGCAGAGTTGTAATTTTTGGATTGTGTTTCTCGTGAATTTATTCCTTACACTATGTGGTTTATAGTTAGTGTTTGGGATGTTCATGTGTGTCCTCAATTCAGGTGGTTCATGATTTGGAACTTCACAAGCGTATCTTTCAGTTTGTTGTTGGTGTTCTTGAGCTCCGGTGATGAAATACTGATGATTCTTACTATTTGAGTTGTTGTAGTTGTTGCGGAGGAATTCACATTGCTTTTTGATGTTCTTTGATAGTGTTCTATGCGTATTGGGGGTCCGCATTGATCGTGGTGCGTGTTATTGAAGATTTTATTGGTTCAGTGGTATTCTTTGTTTTATACGAGTTTTTGGCCAACCCAATGGTTGTTGCATGTTGCGGATGATCTTGGTGAGATATTCAGTGGTGTTGTGTGTTTGAGGATTTGATTTGGGTCCATGCTATGTCCTTGCTGACATTGTATTGGTCCGGTTATGGATTTATGTATCGTGTGATGTAATTTTGTAATTAGGTCTTATGTGTTGAACCAACCTTAAGGTTAAGGTTGATGATTTATATAAATAACTATTACAATCATGTAAGATGAGTGTCTGTGAGTGTGTCTATGATCTATTAGAGTATTGTATGTGCGACCAAGTGAATTTATCTTTTGGTAGTTGAGAAGTACAAATAAGTGTTGTTGTGCAGACAACATGCTTAGCCGAAACTGTAATCAACCATTCGGAGATGCTATTCTTTAGTTCATGTAATCCAGATTGTTGTCTGATCTTTTTAAGGCAATGAACCTTCCCAATGTTGTAAGGTGTGTGTCGTTGGTCTTCTTGTGATGTGCAACATAACGCTCGGGTTTGTGACATGGCTTAACCGTCTCCTGTGGATTCTATAAGTCTAGTGGTTGTATTGGGCATTAACAAGTCGATCTTTTGGTGCAATGACAACCACACTTGTAATAAGTGGTATCAAAGCTTGGTCATAGGTTCAAACCCCTTCCTTGCGCTAGGGGGGATTGTTGCAAGGTGTGTGTCCTTGGTCTTCTTGTGTTGTGCAACACATCACTCGGGTTTGTGACATGCCTTAATCGCCACCTGTGGATTCTATAAGTCTAGTGGTTGTATCAGGCATTGACAGGTCGATATTCTGGTGCAACGACAATGACACTTGAAACACCCAGGGTTGTAACACTTTGTTGTTTTGAGAAGTGAGCTCTAGGTAGTCTGCTTGAATGCATGTGATTTCCCCATTGTAATATTTACACATACTATTGCAGAGTATCATCATATTGTGGGTAGGTTCCCACTGTGGTTTTTCTCTTAACCGGGTTTTCCACGTTAAAAATCCATGTGTTATGTGTGTTGATGTGGTGTTTATCTCTGTTATTGTTGTTCTTGATCAAATCTGAAGTTGAGATTAAATTGCTTAAGTTTGGTGAAAACTGATTCACCCCCCTCTCAATTTTCCTGTATTGTTGGTGCCAACAACTTCACCTTCACCAAGGTTGAATTTCTTTTATTTCTTGACCAATAGTGATGATCTTTATTGGTCATTAGGTAAATCATTTAATCTCTCTTTGTACTTTCATTTAGGTTCTTCTGAATTATCATGTTTAAAGGATGTACTTGCTTCCCCAAAGTATGTTGTTTTGTCTAAATCAATTGCAAATCCCACCTTATGATCACCATTGGGTAGAGCTTCACATGCACCTAGAAATTTTGCTATTGCTTCATAATTTTGAAACCAATCTAAGTGTGGTCTTTCCTATTTCCCTTGATCTATAAGGCATGGAAACACAAGAGGTAGATTTTTGCCTTCATCAACATAAGAGATTGTAGTTATAGCACATGTACGTGAGTGTCTCTGTCATTTGTCAATGAATTTGGATCAATGCCTTTGTCATTACAAGGAATGTCTTTGTATCAAATACTTCTTCTTCATTTAGTTGTCCAATAGGTGATGACGAAGCTCTCCTGTTTACTTCAGCTAGATTCATGAGATTATGACTGGTTGATCCTAGTTCTATTTGGGTAATGAGAAAATTACGATGTCCTGCATGAAATTATTTTTCCAAATATATATTTAAGCCATCTAATTCAATTAACTCTGTGGGAATCACATAAAAAATCAATGCTACTTCTACCTAGTTTTTCATTTCTGGATCTCTGATAGTGCTCTGATAACTTTTCTCCCTTCGTGGTGTCTGAATATGTGTAACCTCATCAAGATATTGCTCTTGTTAATCTATATTGGAAACTTGTCTAGGAGTATCTTGTGAGATCAAAGGAGAATTAGGTGCCATTATTTCACTATTTTGCCTTGGGGTTCTTTAATGTTCTACTCCATAATATCCAAAACCCTAATTTTTTGGATTTTTCGATGGTATGATTGGTTCTACAACTCCTTGATGTTGTGCTCCTAAGCATGTGGTACCTCCGTATCCATTCTTTTGTAACATCTGATAGCCTTTCCCATATTGGTCCAAAGAGAGTTGACTTGACTGATTTTGTTCTTCTTCATCCTTATACAACCATTTGCATACATCCTCTTCTAGGGATTCTTCATCTAGTATTGGATCTCTTCTTTGCCTTTATGCTAGTCGACAAGATTCGGTGATGGTTTGCCAAAATATTTTGGGAACAAAGGTAATTGGCCAATTCCAAATCCCTTTGAATAGGAATACTCTCCACATTCTTTGTCTTGAATTTGTAGTTGTGCATTAGATGTTGAAAGTGCGGATGTGTCTGCTATTATCAAAGATTAAAGTTGTGGTATAAGTGGAGCCGCTTGATTTATCAGGACTTGATTTTCCAGACATTTCTTTAAATTATTGCAACGTTGGAATGGATATGGGTCTCCTGGTATGTTATTTCAATGCCAATATGTGGAAAATTAACACACTAATGAAATGTGGATGGAAGTGCTTGCATGGCATGCATCCAAGGATGTCCTGACAATATTTTGTATCCCAATTCTCTGTCTAGGACCTGAAATCTAGTTTGTGTAGTGACTGATCCTACTTGCACTGGTAAAGTAACCACACCTTTCGAAGAGTTATCCTCATCACCATAGGCTTTAATGTTTATCTTTTTGGTAGGATCAATGTGGTTCTCTAAATAGCCCACAACTTTGATCAACTTCAAAATACATATGTTCAAACCAGCCCCACCATCTATCAATACTCTCTTGATTCTTTTCTGGTGAACAACTTTAAGATGTAATGGTTCATTGTGCGATGGCCTGTCTACTAGAATATCCTCTTCTATGAAAGCAATAAGAGGAGTTGCACCAAGTTTCCAACCATATTCTAAAATTGTTCTCATCGATATCTCTTGAAACAACTAACTCACGAAGGGCCTTATCTAGGATGGCCCTATGAGTTGGGGAGATTTGTAGCAACTCAAAGATCAAAATCTCTGCAAGGGTCTTCTTCATTTGCTAAATTAAATTATAGTTCCCTATTGGTTGAGTAGGATTGGAAGGGACCCCTTAAAGCATGACCTTTGAACGATGAGTGACTACCACATAGTCAGGAATATTGGGCTTATAACTTATGGTTGCAATTGTTTCGTCTTCTTGGCTGAGGGTATTGATAGTGTAATCATAGGATAATCTTGTATAGTTTTCTTTATTATCTTGTGAGTCTGATCTTGAAGCTTTCCCTTTTTCTTGTTTAACAAATGAGTCATTGAAAATGATGTGATGTGTATTGGATGACCCTATGGTCTTATCGACAGTTATGTCTCTTTGATCAATGAGGTCTTGAATCAGGTTCTTGAGTTTATAACAATTGGATATTTTATGACCTTTGGTTCGATGGTAGTCATAAAAATTATTACTGTTCAACTAGGTCAGCTTGAAGACACCTAAATCATAAGGTTTTTCTTCAAGTAGTGTTATCAAATTGTTGTGGACCAACTTCTTAAGTGCTAGTTCTATAGGTTCTCCTAGTGGCGTGTAATTTCATCTTGGCATATTATTTCTAGGAGGTCGAGGATTTATGGATTATATTGCATTAATTAAAATTGCATTATTGTCCTAATCTTTATTCCTATTTTGAAGGAAAGGATTGGCAGGTCCTTGCAAAGATATGACTGGTTGATCTCTGTTTACTACCCATGCATCCACCACTCCATCATTTCTGATATTCTTGTTCTTTGAGTAATATCTAGACTTTTCATTGCTAGTGTTACCCTCTTTATTTATCTTCAATATTCCTTTCTTGATAAGATCCTTTCCATACTTCAAACCCTTCTCAGTAACTTGATAGAAGAAATTCAAATATTGCATTTGTAATGGGTGTATGCTTAGAAGTGTGGAATCCTACAAATGAGAAACAAATCAAACACACCAATGAAACATTACATTAGAGATTAGAAATCATAAACAAGTTAGTGAAATAAAATATCTAAAATCGTTTCATTGTTCTCTATCTCCAAGGATCCTTTCAAATCAAGGTGGCTCTTAGCTTGGAAGGGAACTTGATCTCTAGGATAACTACCTATAGAATGAGGGATAATATGATAAAAGATCTAAATGCAAGTGCAACTAAGATCTTAATCATGTGCTATTGATATGGACCTATGATATGGTGCAAGATGATGAGATTGATGTGAGGCTAAAATAGCATGAAAATGATATTAAGATGATGTTAAGCTAGCATGGAAATGAATCTAACTTGATATATTACTAACATGATATGCAAAACATGATAAAAATCTAAGCTATGATGCTACTAAATGATCTAATTACTATTATCAAAGAGAGGTTAAAAATGCTTGATGAAATGAGACTATAAGTTAGATGCATGAAGACTTGGATATGGATTATGAAGAAAGTGAGTCCTATTTATAGGAAAGATAGGGAAATGGATGGTTAAGATTCAATAATCTTAACAAAGGCTAGGATTGAAAGTTACTCAATCCATGTTTATAATTTTCACCAATGAAATGGTGACAATTGTCAACAAGAGGTGGCTTAAGAGGATATGTAAGAGGAATTAAATGTCGAAGAAGACATGAGGGTCACCCTAGGATAGTGTAGTTAGGGTTAATTAGGATTAACCAGTGGATAAAGTTGTTGGCATTGTGTTGTCATTGATGTCAACCAACATAGCAAATTACTGGTATAGCTATCACCAGTATTGCATGTTACCGGTAGAGCAAGATAACCGGTATGGGAGAATAGTTAAAATGTTGTCTTTGATGTCAACCAACCTTATGATGTAATTAATTATCATTGGTACTGTTAAGGCATAAATTTGCACCCTACTAAACTATAAGTTTAGCAATCTGGCCTAACATGGCATTCAGTTCTGCATGTGGGCAATGCGCAACTTGAAATGAAACCTCCGGTTCCTAGGCCGGTTCCTATTGGATAATCACCTGATACTCTCTAATATTGGACTAACTTTGCGGGGTAAAGGATAAGAAATTACAAAAATGGTACTTAAAAGTGAACTAAAATTAACTAGAACCTGGTGATACACCAAAATGTGAGAGATAAATAATAAAAAAAAACTGATCTCAATCTGCAATATTCTACTTTAATTGATAAACACTTCTTTCCTGTTATAAGTTTGCATAAGTATTTCATAATAAGGTCTTGAGACAAACCAATGAGGAAATAATAATGTTTCACTCAAAAATTTTGAACTTTAAAACACATACTATGACCTGCAAACATACATACATTCCTATATTAAGGTACTGACTGAGACAAGTAAACAAGGAGTAATATAACTCACAAATTTAGCTTCATCAATCATGCTTGTACACAAAAATTTGGAAGGATAACAAGGTTTGAT
The DNA here is from genome assembly GCF_030272615.1 of Cryptomeria japonica. Classification (NCBI taxonomy): domain Eukaryota; kingdom Viridiplantae; phylum Streptophyta; class Pinopsida; order Cupressales; family Cupressaceae; genus Cryptomeria; species Cryptomeria japonica. Next base: position 653,275,938 of record NC_081412.1, read on the forward strand.
TCCATAGAAAATTGCTCCAAAAGATGCTGTTTCATATATTATATCTCCAAATCTGAGTTACAGAATCTGTGCAAAAGAAATGCTAAGGACAAGAAAAATGTCTCTGAAAACACTATTCTTGCATAAATTTGAACTAACTTCAAATGAAGTGTCTTTAGGCATTAAGTACAAAAAACCCCAACTGATTGGGTCGGATGCAAGAAAAGTGCCTCAAAAAGAGGAGTCTAGAAGACACCAAAGAGGGCTACAAACATGGAAAAGTCTTCTTTAATGAATAACCAACCCAAAAGACCACTAGAAACAGCCTCAAAAAGCTTAACCAAGTAATAAAAGCTCCCCAAAATGGTGAAAAAGTCCAACTTCGACCCTTTACCTAAAAGTGCTCCAAACTCCCTAGATTCACTCCATTTGGTTTCAAACAACCTCATGTTCCTATAAAAACGTTCTTGTCTCCAAAATTATCTCAACTCCTTTTGAATGTTTCCCAAGTGGTTATGCATGATCCTATATGCTCTCCTTATGTCTCCAAACTGAAAAGACTTCTTCAATGAGAGCCTTATCTCTCCTGAATTAACTCCTCCTTCAAAACTAAGTCAAAAGACTTAGTCTCCTTCTTGCATATGGATACACCTTTTACTTTTCGAATAATAATATTCAATTACAATTTATAATTGCATTGTAATTAAATACCTTTTACAAAGAAATACCAGCTTTTAACCAAGAAGGAAAACAAAAATATAATAGAAATAAAACATATTTGATGTATTGATAAACATTTATTTTATCAAATATGTTTGATTTTTATTATATTGCATATTTCATAAGCCCAGCGGACTTGAGGGAGAATATAAAAAATGACAAAGGGTTTTTTTTTGCGACCCTAAAAGTTTTGCACTCCATCGTATTTTCTCATTTTGCAAAATGCGAATAACAAAGAAGGTTCTCATGGGTTTGGTGCCGCCATTGACATTCTGATTTTTTCATGAGGGTTTGGTGCCGCCATTGACAAAGGGTGCTTGGCTTTCTGAGTCTTCTCTCTAAATGCAAATCGTGTTCTCTATAGGTATGCTCGCACCACATTTACCAGGAAACTTGTTACTATCATCGCATTCCATGATACCGCATCCTTTTTAAGGCATTTTAATCGAACAGTTCCAGCATGCTTTTAAATGCTTCCACATTTTGTACATGTCTGCCAGGAAAGTTTCGTGTTGTGTTTTTTTTATTTACATTTTACATATTGCATCACCATATTTCCCACACTATAATCTTCCGAAACTTTGGAAAGTTCTGTAGCATTTTTTATAGGTGAATTCTCGACTCCAATTATTACATCGCCAAGAATTATTTTACCAGCAAATCCTCTCTTTGTTGGAATCAACCCTGAGTTTGCTGCGGCACTTTCACTAGGAACCGACAATACAAGAGCCCCAGTTCTGACATTTAATTGATTTGCAATCGCATCTGGAGCTATCTCTATATTCAAACCTGGATGGACTACCTTTCCAGATTGGATCAGCTGAGGTATAATTTTAAGGACTATGTCAGATGGAATAGCAAAACCTACTCCTGCCGATGTCCCTGTTTGAGTAAATATTGCGGTGTTGATACCAATTACTTTTCCTTTAGAGTTTAGTAGAGGACAACCACTATTTCCAGGATTGATTGCTGCATCTGTCTGAATACCACCACGAATAGTCACACCCGCTTTACTAAATATTTCCCGGTTCAATCCACTAAGAACCCCGGCAGTCAAAGTGTGGTAAAAACCAAATGGGTTGCCAATTGCGAGGCATCGTTGACCTACTTTGAGTGTGGTTGATTTCCCAACTTCAACTGGCCGCAAAAGCTCATTGGGGGCATCTATCTTCAAAACAGCAAGATCCTTTGTACGATCTGCACCAACCAATGTACCCTCAAAACTCTTCTGAACCCCATCAGATGCAAGAATATTAACTCGCGCTACAACTTGGTTGCGGCTGGGATTCTTCGAGAGAGCATTACCAATCACATGATAATTTGTCACAATATGACCTTGTTCATCCCAGACTATTCCAGAACCATTGCCTTCAGGAACCTCAACCATTCCTGTCGTGTTCAATTGAGAGCGTAGGGTTACATCAAAAATATTAACCACAGAATAAGTGTTCCTTTCAAAGAGCTCCACAGTTCTCTCCTCAGATGGGTAAAGTTTCCCAGTAGGTGAAACAGGTGGTGTCACTTCTTCAATGGTTACTGTTGGATCCCCCAGAGCATATGCTTCATTTTCACTGTTGATGTAAGCTCAAGTACTTTTTCCTCGTAGCTAGTCTCAGTAGTTTCCTTCTTTTTCTCCCATATTGAAAATACAACCATTGATTGAACATCTTCCAGTGTTTCAAACACTTGGTTTGGACCAGGTTGCCATGAACTTTCTCCAAGTTTACCTTTTAAAAAAAATGAACTTGTACTCAATTTGTTTACCCATAGGAACACCCTGTAGGAACAGTTCACTTCTATTGTTCATACATCTCCCTTTGACCACTCAAGAGGAAGAGCTTCTTTTTTATTGTCTGAACCTTGTCATCCCTGTCCACCTCTATACCCAAGACATTACCAATATCTGTCTGCACAAAAAGTCGACGGAGGCCCATTTCTCTTCTGTACATACTAGATACCCCGCCAGGAACTCTGTCAAACACTGGAGCTGGTGCTTGAAGGCGCACTAGACCAGAACTGGAAGACATGGTAGGAAATTACTAATTATTAATTAGAGAACAAAAAAAATGAATAAGTCGACAACTGGTTATTGCTTAACTATCAGCAACAAGAATCACCCAAGGCTGGAAAGCCACTAAAGACTTATAAACCTTTCCAACCAAGGGCATACAATCATTTGACTATGTCATCAACGGGAAGAGTTGAAACAAAATGCCACTCCTAAATCCAGGTAGCCAGAATCCTTGGTTAACTGCCCTGTTAACTCTTGAGAAAAGATAGCTGAAAGCCTGAAGAAGTAAACCATAGAAGCTACACAAATATCGACCACGGCCTAGATCTTCTTAATATTAGAAGACATAATCTGCAAACAGTAAAACAACAGTACTTGGAATATGTGTATCTTTAGCCGTCTTGAAGTCCCTCATATTATAGTCATTTGCTGTTCGAATATTCTCTTTGACAGAAGTGTTGTGTGTCTTTAATTCCAAAGCTTTCTCAAAACCTTTCTGTATAGCATCATGATATTTTCCCTGTGCATAATAAACCAAGCCTAAACGGCTATAAGCTTTACTGTAGCATGGGTCTAGCTGAATAGATTTGTTACAGTCTTCTATAGCTTCAATATATTTGCCAACCTGAGTATGAGCGGCTGTCCTGTTACAATAATATACAGCATTATCTCCAGACAATGATATGGCCAATGTATACAGATCAATTGCCTCATAATATCTTTTTGAAGACATAGCTGAATTGCCTTGTCCAATTAGGGGAGTCTCAAAATGAGGAGGCTCTACTTTTGGATGAGATTGTACTTTATCCTTATTAAATTTCTGAATTTGGCACATGCTGGGATTGGTCTTATGTTGAAATGAAGTTCGAGCACGGGATCGTGACACTCATTTCATTACCAGTTGATTCTGATTTCATTGAAGTTCACTGTTTGAACATGCATTTAAAACTCAGATGCTCTGTTTCTTTACCAACTTGTTGCATTGAATTGTTTATCTTCACGATGTGGTATTGACCCTTTTAAATATTGTAAGGTTTCACATTGAAATAATATGTCCCTTAAAACAGTTTATTCATTAATATTTTCTTTTTATGCATATCGTGAATAGTAAAGTAAAAGGTTTCATATTTAAAACAAACATGTCCCTTTGATACTTCAGTTGGTTTCTTCATCATTCCACTTTGATATTCCGAGATTAGTTACTCTAAAAGGTATGTCGGGCTCATACCCGAAGGGAGCCTCGGTCAGGGGCACATGCCAATTAGAGTAACTAATTATCTGCACATGAAACAAACACATTAGCATAAACATTTCTTTCTCCTGAAGCAGTGATTTGTGTCTTTATCTTTCCCGCCCTTTCAAAACAGAAATATGATAGGCTATGATAAATGATACGTTGTAGGATAATCTTTCATTGCTTAGATCTGTTGGATCTAACACCTCTTCTCTTTTGTGCAGGAAAGTAAGGGTTTTTCAGAGTCTGAAGATCGAGAAAACATTCATAAGGGCAACGGGGCAGCCAATAACCAGTCAAAGCAACCCAAGGCAATGACTGGTTATCCTCAGACTCACTATTTGATTCTATCCTTTTCTATTTTGGATATGTAGGAAAGATAGATATGCTAAGCTCACGGCTTGTGTGAGGTTTTAAGAAACTCAGTGTATATAAATATGCTTCAGATGCATGAACTCAATTTGTAATCTATCATTGTTCAATACAAATGAAAAATACGCTTTTTTTTCTTTTTAAACACTGCAATGTACCTTTTGTAAATGCAATCATTTGATAAATATGCATCCTTTGGCTAAAATTACATGGGTAATGAAATTTTAGATAACAATTTGGCGACTTCTACTGTATGTATGCCTGCTATACAGGACCTAGTAGCCTTAGAAATCCATTGGGCAGTGAGTCTTTTAGGAACAACTCTGGACTAAGGTAAATAGCTGAGATAAAATAGTGTAAGATAGAATTCTGAGTGCAGATTTATGGCTCTGGATAGCTTGGCTCCCCTATCCTGAGGGATAGGTGTATATTCAGAATCTTATATTAGACTATTTTGTCTCAGTTATCTATCAGATTTGAATATTTAACGGCAACTTGTGTTCAAAACACTTATTGAAAATAGGGAAACTAAAAGTTAGCTAGACTTTAAAGAGACTAATAATAGGCAAGGTAGTATGAAGTAAGAGGGCTGGGTAATGAGGTTTTTCATGATGTATGCATGTTGAGTATACTCCAGCATATAGAATGCAGGATTTGACTACACAACCCTCTTAGTTGGTATGAGCTTACTATTATTAGTATTCCTACTACCTAGTCAACTGCAAACTGTGCAACAGCACTTAGGAACACCAAAACTGAAAGTAAATAGTGCAGCAGCACTTTATTCCACCACTAATCTATTACTTATAAAATAGGATAGACCTCAAAACAAGGTTTGAGGTAAATACTGTTTACCGGTAATGGCAAATTTTCCCCTTCCAGCGTGGCTAGCTGAAAAGCATTGTGTTCCTTGCATTCTGTTATGACAAACGGACCTCCCCAAAACGAATCAAACTTGGTGTGCTTGCCTGGTCTGCTCTTGAGCTCATCCCACTTGAGTACAATATCTCGCACATTGAATTCCCTGGCTCTAGCTTTCCTATCAAAACTCTTCTTCACCTGCAACTGTTGAAACTCCATTGTTTGTCCCGCTTTTCTCCTACTTTCCTCCAATTCCATTAACTATGCATAACGCACTTGCATAGGATCTTTGTCTTCAAATAACACCATTTGAGCGGCCATATCTAGTGCTGGCAATTCTGTTTCTATTGATAACCTTGCTTCCTTCCCATAAACCAACCGATAAGGTGAGTTTCCAATAATTTGCTTTGGTGTGATTCTGTCCACCCACAAGGCTGCCTTCAGCTTTGAATGCCAATCACGCTGATTCTCTTGCAAAGTCCGTTTGATGATTCTGATTAAGTTCTTATTTGTGGACTCTGCCAATCTGTTGCCTTGAGGATAATAATTTGAGCTAGTATTGAGATATATGTTGTGTTTGATAGCCCAATCAGTCACCCTTAAGCCTACAAAAGCGAGTGCATTGTCTGACACTATGGAGTCGGGAACTCCAAACCTGTTCACAATATCATCATAAAAATTAAGAACGGCCGTCTCATTAGCATCCTTCAGTGCTGCAGCCTCAGTCCATCTAGTAAAATAATCGGTTGTAGTAATGATCCACTGGTGGCCTGCACTTGATGGTGGGTTAATAGGACCAATGAAATCAACACCCCACCTGTCAAAAGGTTGTTCTGCTTTTATAGGATGTAACGGTAATGCTGGCAGCCGTTCTTTCCCTGCAAACATAACACACTTAACACACTTCCTTACATATGCATGACAGTCCTTGAAAACATCTGGCCAATAGTAACCAGCCCTTAGGATTTTATATGCAGTAGTCCTGGGAGAGAAATGACCTCCCGAATGGCCATCATGGAATTCATGCAAGATTTTTGTAATCTGATTTGAATCAATACATCGAAGGAGGACACCATTGTGATCTTTCCTATACAATATATCATTAATCAAGACAAAAGGAACTGATTGTAACCGATAGTACTTTCTTTTTGCCTTATCTAGGTTTGCTGGACACTCACTAGTCTTTAGAAAGTGAACCATATCCTGTAACCAGCTTGATGTACTATTATCATCAGCCATCAAATCAATCACCAAAGTTGTTTCTACTCCTTCTTCTTTTCTTGAAATTTCATTTGTAATAATCTGTTCACACAAGCCTCTTCCTCTAACCAATTTGGTGACCTGAATGTCTAAGTCGTATTCCATAACCCGTGTTATCCAACCAGCTCTTTTCTCACTGAGATCTTTACTGAGGAGAAACTCTTTTACACTTGGATGAGCAACCTTCAGGTGTACCTTTTTATGAGACAACAAGTGCCGAAACTTTTTAAGGCTCTTTACAACAGCAAGGACATGCTTTTCAACAAAGCTATACCTCTGCTCATAATCTTCCAATCCTTTGCTAAAAAATGCAATAGGCTGTTCCAATCCTTCTGTGTTTTTCTGGACCAACATTGCAGAAATAGCCTCATAACCACCATATGCATATAAAATGAAATCTTTGCTAAAGTCTGGATTTACTAGAGCAGGTGCTGTTGCAAGTGATTCCTTGATAGTTTGAAAATTTAACTTTGCTTCTTTTGTCTAGTGGAAAACAACATTCTTCTTCAGCATGGCTGTAAGTGGTTTCAATAAATCTGCAATATTAGGCAAGAAACGCCTAACAAAATTAATCCTCCCAATGAAAGATTGTAATCCCTTCTTATGATGCGGCAAGGGTATCTCCAAGATTGCTGCTATTCTTTCCGGATCCACTGTGACACCTTGCTTAGAAACAACATAACCCAACAAGTTTCCTTCATGAACAGCAAACATGCATTTCTTAGGGTTGAGTGAAACACCAAACTCCTTGCAGCGCTCAAAAATCTGCCTTAAGTGCCCAAGATGATCTACAGCCTTCTTAGAATAAACTGTGATATCATCAAGATAAACCAAAACAAACTGGTACATCAGATTACTAAATGCCATATCCATGGCTTTCTGGAATGTTGCCCCTGCATTGGATAAACCAAAGGGCATTCTTTTGTAGGCCATGGTACCCCATTTAGTGGTAAAAGCTGTTTTATACTGGTCTTCATTTCTGACTAGAATTTGGTTATATCCTGAATAACCATCTAGAAGTGAGAATCTTTCTGAACCAGCCACATACTGCAATATTTGTTCCATTGAAGGAAGGGGATGCCTATCCTTCAAGGATGCTCTATTCAGGTCTCTAAAATCGACACATAATCTAAGCTCTCCATTCTTTTTCCTAACAGGTACAAGATTGGACACCCAGCTGGTGTGTTTGATGGGAAAGATAATGCCACTTTCAATCAGCCTAAAAACTTCCTTTTGCATTAATGGCTCTATCTTTGGGTTGATAGGACGCTGCCTTTGTCTCACTGGCTTAGCATTTGGTTCTAGCTCGATGGTATGCTGTGCTAATTCAGGATTGAAACCTTTCAAATCACCATATTCCCATGCAAAAATGTCTACAAACTCTTGAAAAAGCTGAACATATGATTCCTTTTCAGTAGAGGAATTCACTTTACCTATCTTTAAGCTTTTCCCAGGTGCAACCTCCAACTTTTCATAATGCTCTTGTGGGACCATCAAACTGGTCTTATTCTTTTTAGCTTGATCATCCAAATTAAAAATTGACTCCAAGGTAACAAGACCCTTGGGCAATTTATTTGACTTCAGTTGAATGACTTGATCCCCATATTGTTGCTGAATTCTGTTCTGATTTGAGGCAACGAACACATCTTCCTCCAGTAGGAATTGTAAAATTTGTTCATCCGATTCAAACACTTGCCAATTAATATTATTATCTGGAATTGAGGGCCGGATAATAATCTTGATATGCTGCTGATCACAGGTCCCTTTTATACTGTTTGGGATATTATATTGGGCTCCAATTGCAGCTAACCGATCAGCATGCTGATTTCTACTTCTTGGAACAGCTATAATGTTAAATGCATCAAAAACTTCAATGGAATCCCAAACCCTGAGCTTGTATGCTTTTAAAGTATCATTTTTTACTGCATTCAAACCTCTAACTTGGTTGACAATTAGCTCACTATCACCATGCACCTTCAGATTTTTAATTCCACATTTTCTTGCCCACTCTAAACCTTGAATCAGCCCTTCATACTCTGCTGTATTATTAGTACAGGCAAAACCAAACTTGAAAGCTGCATAATATTTCTCACCCTTAGGTGAAACAAGCATAACCCCACCTCCTGAACCATTCCTGCTTCGTGACCCGTCAAAGAACATCTCCCAAACATCATTCTGAGATTCAATATTAGCTTCTTGTCCTTTAACCAGATTAGGCATAATTAAACCAGCTTCTTGAAACATATAATTTCCCAAACCAGCATCCACAAGGATGCTAGTTTCATCTTCCAAAACATTCTTTGTTGCCCATTCATCTAACAGGACATCCGCTATTTCACTGACCTGAGTTACAGGCTCATGAACAACTGCATACTCATCATGCTCAAAAATCATACAATTAGCATTAATGATGTTAGGCATATAAGGCTCTATATGATTCTTAGACAACAATTCAGATTGGATAGTCACTTTGGTTCCATATCTAGTTCGGAACAGCATGTGTGACCAATCGGATGATAAATATCCTCCTATTTTGGCAGTAAATTCTCTTGACAAACACAGGGCAAAATATGGGGGCAGATCTATGACATAAATATCTTAAGATATAGAGAAATTAGGACAAGCATGTAAGGTTAAACTAGCATCTTTGATAAAGCCTATAGTTCTAACAGCCGAACCATCAAGCTGTACTACGCCTTTCTCTAATAAATCATATTTCAGACTAAGTTGGTCGGCTATCTTTTTAGGCATAACAGAGCATGTAGTTCCGCTATCCACCATGCAGTTGTGTACCAAATTATCACCAATAATAAGAGAAACGTAAAACGGGGGAGGTTTCACGCTCTTACCTTGGATTGAAGTTGCTTCTTTATTGCTGTTCCCCTTTTCATCATTCTGGACAATAGTATTAGTCAACACAGCCTCCTTACCAGCATTAGCAAATGTCACCTTAGGAGGAATTTCTTCGTTCAATGCCTTCTTCAAACTATTAACTTGTCCAGGAATAGCTAAAGAATCCCACATGCTCATGGTAACATTTATCTTTTTCATGGTGTCCACAATGCTGTAGGGTACAACTGAATGTACTTTCTATTGTGTCTTGACAACAGACGTATCTGCATCCTTTTGAAACTGCTCCTTAGTTGCTGCAACAGGTACTTTCTTCAGAATGCTTGGTATTTGCGTAGATTTGAATGACGATTCTTCAGTTGCAGGTCCTTTACCTTTCTCTGATGTTTGGCCTATGTCAAGAGCTCTTTTCTTAGCTCGAGTATTGGCTGCAATCGGTGAATCACCATTCATGCCATTAAATTCTTCATCTTGCTAGTTAAGAAAACCAGTTTCCATAGTATGCATATCTTGCTGTTGTTCAGGTGCAGCTGGAGGTATATCCGGTTGTGAGCTTGCAGCATTTTGTACCATGAGAGCTTGATTTATCATGCCATTAGAGCATGTAGACTGATTATGAGCTTGGTTGCAAGGATAACACCAGTCCACTTCTGATATTAAATTGTTTTGAGCAGGTACAATGTCTCTTACTGCATTTGCAGCATTCAAAGGTGCTAGATTGTAAGGTTGATAAGACCTTTGATTAATATTTTGCCTCGCACCTTGGTAATTATTCTAATAAGGCTGTCTATTCTGCTGGTACTGCTGATTGTAGCCTTGACTTGGTTGCTGAAAAGTTGGCCTTGGAGCTTGGTAATGCTTCTTAATACTTGTCAACTCATTTCCCAGAGTCTGCAAAATATTTTCTATCTTTTGCTGGCTGCTCCTTATCTCATGTATTTCATTTGATGTGCCTGCTACCGTTGTCTCTTGAGGAGCAGCAATAGGCATTGTTGGTATAACAGGCAAAGAGGCAAGAGGTGGTATATTAATTGGCATGTCAGGTTGAATAGCCAGAAAATAAGGCATTGGAGGCCTAGGTGCTATCTTACCAGCCTGTATAAGGCTATTTTCTGCTCTAATAGCAATGCCAAAAGCTTGGGGCAGCGAAGTACCACCCATTGATTGAATCATTACTGAGATATCACTATTCAAACTTTTCAGAAAATACAAAAATGCATGATCTGCACTTGGTCTTACCACTGCTGGTATTCGTTTCCATGTTTTTTGAAAACGAGAGTTGAAATCTGTCATCTGCTCCTGAGGAGCACGCTTGATAGTTGTGAGTTGTTCCACCAGGGACAAGTGATTAGACTTGTCTTCAAAAAACTTGGTTAACAGATCCCCAAGCTCATCCCACGAGTTAACTGACCCCACAGCCAAAGTTCTGAACCATTCTAAAGCTTTTCCTTTCAAGGATGCTGCTAACAATTTCACAGCAACATCTTCTTCTGTAACGTGGTGCACATTACATAAACTTGTCACATCACGGATGTGGTCTATTGCCAGTGTTTGGCCTTCTCCAGTGAAATCTGGTAAGCCTTTTAGTGCCGCCAAAGGCATGTCATGATGCTGGGCGAAATTCAATGGGCTTCCTTGATTGAAAGGCACGAAAGCAAAGGCTCTTGGTAAGGCCATAGCACCAAGCTGAACTGATGTACTTGCTGCAGCAACTCTACAAGTAGGTGAGGCTGAATGTCTATCTCTTCGATTCTTGTTTACAACTTTACCTCTTCTTTGATAAACTCTTGTAGGAGGTAATGACTTGCCTCTTTTCGTATATATGGTTCTTTTGGCTGATCTTCCTTGTCTTTTTGGTGAAGAAAGCTGTAAATATTCAAAGTTTTTGGAACTTCTAGTTTCAATTCTTCTCATAAGGCAAAATAATTATGCTCACTTGATCTTTTCACCAGGGAGTCGCCAGATACACAAATTTATAACCTCTTACAGGTCTTTATTATGCTGACAGTGCATCAAAATCAACATAAAATATGAAAATGAACCTCCTTTAAGGTCCCACCGGGCGTGCCAAAACTGTTAAGGCACAAATTTGCACCCTACTAAACTATAAGTTTAGCAATCTGGCCTAACATGGGATTCACTTCTGCATGTGGGCAATGCGCAACTTGAAATGAAACCTCCGGTTCCTAGGCCGGTTCCTATTGGATAATCACCTGATACTCTCTAATATTGGACTAACTTTGTGGGGTAAAGGATAAGAAATTACAGAAATGGTACTTAAAACTGAACTAAAATTAACTAGAACCTGGTGATACACCAAAATGTGAGAGATAAATAATAAAAAAAAACTGATCTCAGTCTGCAATATTCTACTTTAATTGATAAACACATCTTTCCTGTTATAAGTTTGCATAAGTATTTCATAATAAGGTCTTGAGACGAACCAATGAGGAAATAATAATGTTTCACTCAAAAATTTTGAACTTTAAAACACATACTATGACTTGCAAACATACATACATTCCTATATTAAGGTACTGACTGAGACAAGTAAACAAGGAGTAATATAACTCACAAATTTAGCTTCATCAATCATGCTTGTACACAAAAATTTGGAAGGATAACAAGGTTTGATTCCATATAAAATCGCTCCAAAAGATGCTGTTTCATATATTATATCTCCAAATCTGAGTTACAGAATCTGTGCAAAAGAAATGCTAAGGACAAGAAAAATGTCTCTGAAAACACTATTCTTGCATAAATCTGAACTAACTTCAAATGAAGTGTCTTTAGGCATTAAGTACAAAAAACCCCAATTGATTGGGTTGGATGCAAGAAAAGTGCCTCAAAAAGAGGAGTCTAGAAGACACCAAAGAGGGCTACAAACATGGAAAAGTCTTCTTTAATGAATAACCAACCCAAAAGACCACTAGAAACAGCCTCAAAAAGCTTAACCAAGTAATAAAAGCTCCCCAAAATGGTGAAAAATTCGAACTTCGACCCTTTACCTAAAAGTGCTCCAACCTCCCTAGATTCACTCCATTTGGTTTCAAACAACCTCATGTTCCTATAAAAACGTTCTTGTCTCCAAAATTATCTCAACTCCTTTTGAATGTTTCCCAAGTGGTTATGCATGATCCTATATGCTCTCCTTATGTCTCCAAACTGAAAAGACTTCTTCAATGAGAGCCTTATCTCTCCTGAATTAACTCCTCCTTCAAAACTAAGTCAAAAGACTTAGTCTCCTTCTTGCATATGGATACACCTTTTACATTTCAAATAATAATATTCAATTACAATTTATAATTGCATTGTAATTAAATACCTTTTACAAAAAAATACCAGCTTTTAACCAAGAAGGAAAACAAAAATATAATAGAAATAAAACATATTTGATATATTGATAAACATTTATTTTATCGAATATGTTTGATTTTTATTATATTGCATATTTCATAAGCCCAGCGGACTTGAGGGAGAATATAAAAAATGACAAAGGGTTTTTTTTTTGCTACCCTAAAAGTTTTGCACTCCATTGTATTTTCTCATTTTGCAAAATGCGAATAACAAAGAAGGTTCTCGTGGGTTTGGTGCCGCCATTGACATTCTGATTTTTTTATGAGGGTTTGGTGCTGCCATTGACAAAGGGTGCTTGGCTTTCTGAGTCTTCTCTCTAAATGCAAATCGTGTTCTCTACAGGTATGCTCGCACCACATTTACTAGGAAACTTGTTACTATCATCGCATTCCATGATACCGCATCCTTTTTAAGGCATTTTAATCAAACAGTTCCAGCATGCTTTTAAATGCTTCCACATTTTGTACATGTCTGCCAGGAAAGTTTCGTGTTGTGTTTTTTTTTTTTACATTTTACATATTGCATCACCATATTTCCCACACTATAATCTTCCGAAACTTTGGAAAGTTCTGTAGCATTTTTTATAGGTGAATTCTCGACTCCAATTATTACATCGCCAAGAATTATTTTACCAGCAAATCCTCTCTTTGTTGGAATCAACCCTGAGTTTGCTGCGGCACTTTCACCAGGAACCGACAATACAAGAGCCCCAATTCTGACATTTAATTGATTTGCAATCGCATCTGGAGCTATCTCTATATTCAAACCTGGACGGACTACCTTTCCAGATTGGATCAGCTGAGGTATAATTTTAAGGACTATGTCAGATGGAATAGCAAAACCTACTCCTGCCGATGTCCCTGTTTGAATAAATATTGCGGTGTTGATACCAATTACTTTTCCTTTAGAGTTTAGTAGAGGACCACCACTGTTTCCAGGATTGATTGCTGCATCTGTCTGAATACCACCACGAATAGTCACACTCGCTTTACTAAATATTTCCCGGTTCAATCCACTAAGAACCCCGGCAGTCAAAGTGTGGTAAAAACCAAATGGGTTGCCAATTGCGAGGCATCGTTGACCTACTTTGAGTGTGGATGATTTCCCAACTTCAACTGGCTGCAAAAGCTCATTGGGGGCATCTATCTTCAAAACAGCAAGATCCTTTGTACGATCTGCACCAACCAATGTACCCTCAAAACTCTTCTGAACCCCATCAGATGCAAGAATATTAACTCGGGCTACAACTTGGTTGCGGCTGGGATTCTTCGAGAGAGCATTACCAATCACATGATAATTTGTCACAATATGACCTTGTTCATCCCAGACTATTCCAGAACCATTGCCTTCAGGAACCTCAACCATTCCTGTCATGTTCAATTGAGGGCGTAGGGTTACATCAAAAATATTAACCACAGAATAAGTGTTCCTTTCAAAGAGCTCCACAGTTCTCTCCTCAGATGGGTAAAGTTTCCCAGTAGGTGAAACAGGTGGTGTCACTTCTTCAATGGTTACTGTTGGATCCCCCAGAGCATATGCTTCATTTTCACTGTTGATGTAAGCTCAAGTACTTTTTCCTCGTAGCTAGTCTCAGTAGTTTCCTTCTTTTTCTCCCATATTGAAAATACAACCATTGATCGAACATCTTCCAGTGTTTCAAACACTTGGTTTGGACCAGGTTGCCATGAACTTTCTCCAAGTTTACCTTTTAAAAAAAATGAACTTGTACTCAATTTGTTTACCCATAGGAACACCCTGTAGGAACAGTTCACTTCTATTGTTCATACATCTCCCTCTGACCACTCAAGAGGAAGAGCTTCTTTTTTATTGTCTGAACCTTGTCATCCCTGTCCACCTCTATACCCAAGACATTACCAATATCTGTCTGCACAAAATGTCGATGGAGGCCCATTTCTCTTCTGTACATACTAGATACCCCGCCAGGAACTCTGTCAAACACTGGAGCTAGTGCTTGAAGGCGCACTGGACCAGAACTGGAAGACATGGTAGGAAATTACTAATTAGTAATTAGAGAACAAAAAAAATGAATAAGTCGGCAACTGGTTATTGCTTAACTGTCAGCAACAAGAATCACCCAAGGCTGGAAAGCCACTAAAGACTTATAAACCTTTCCAACCAAGGGCATACAATCATTTGACTATGTCATCAACGGGAAGAGTTGAAACAAAATGCCACTCCTAAATCCAGGTAGCCAGAATCCTTGGTTAACTGCCCTGTTAACTCTTGAGAAAAGATAGCTGAAAGCCTGAAGAAGTAAACCATAGAAGCTACACAAATATCGACCATGGCCTAGATCTTCTTAATATTAGAAGACATAATCTACAAACAGTAAAACAATAGTACTTGGAATATTTGTATCTTTAGCCATCTTGAAGTCCCTCGTATTATAGTCATTTGATGTTCGAATATTCTCTTTGACAGAAGTGTTGTGTGTCTTTAATTCCAAAGCTTTCTCAAAACCTTTCTGTATAGCATCATGATATTTTCCCTATGCATAATAAACCAAGCCTAAACGGCTATAAGCTTTACTGTAGCATGGGTCTAGCTGAATAGATTTTTTACAGTCTTCTATAGCTTCAATATATTTTCCAACCTGAGTATGAGGGGCTGCGCTGTTACAATAATATACAGCATTATCTCCAGACAATGATATGGCCAATGTATACAGATCAATTGCCTCATAATATCTTTTTGAAGACATAGCTGAATTGCCTTGTCCAATTAGGGGAGTCTCAAAATGAGGAGGCTCTACTTTTGGATGAGATTGTACTTTATCCTTATTAAATTTCCGACTTTGGCACATGCTGGGATTGATCTTATGTAGAAATGAAGTTCGAGCATGGGCTCGTGACACTCATTTCATTACCAGTTGATTCTGATTTCATTGAAGTTCACTGTTTGAACATGCATTTAAAACTCAGATGCTCTGTTTCTTTACCAACTTGTTGCATTGAATTGTTTATCTTCACGATGTGGTATTGACCCTTTTAAATACTGTAAGGTTTCACATTGAAATAATATGTCCCTTAAAACAGTTTATTGATTAATATTTTCTTTTTATGCATATCATGAATAGTAAAGTAAAAGGTTTCATATTTAAAACAAACATGTCCCTTTGATACTTCAGTTGGTTTCTTCATCATTCCACTTTGATATTCCGAGATTAGTTACTCTAAAAGGTATGTCGGGCTCATACCCAAAGGGAGCCTCGGTCAGGGGCACATGCCAATTAGAGTAACTAATTATCTGCACATGAAACAAACACATTAGCATAAACATTTCTTTCTCCTGAAGCATTGATTTGTGTCTTTATCTTTCCCGCCCTTTCAAAACAGAAATATGATAGGCTATGATAAATGATACGTTGTAGGATAATCTTTCATTGCTTAGATCTGTTGGATCTAACACCTCTTCTCTTTTGTGTAGGAAAGTAAGGGTTTTTCAGAGTCTGAAGATCGAGAAAACATTCATAAGGGCAACGGGGCAGCCAATAACCAGTCAAAGCAACCCAAGGCAATGACTGGTTATCCTCACACTCACTATTTGATTCTATCCTTTTCTGTTGTGGATATGTAGGAAAGATAGAAATGCTAAGCTCACGGCTTGTGTGAGGTTTTAAGAAACTCAGTGTATATAAATATGCTTCAGATGCATGAACTCAATTTGTAATCTATCATTGTTCAATACAAATGAAAAATACGCCTTTTTTTCTTTTTAAACACTGCAATGTACCTTTTGTAAATGCAATCATTTGATAAATATGCATCCTTTGGCTAAAATTACATGGGTAATGAAATTTTAGATAACAGGTACACAAGTCAGTGTGGGCCTATGTTAAAGACAAGTATTTGAGATCATGCTGGTATGATGTCTTCTCCAAGAATGCAAGGTTGCTGGCTATTCATTGTGATGAAGATGGAGAATGTTACTAAGGATCACATCAACACCAAAGGAGAAGTATGTGTAGGTCACTGGTATGCTATTGGATGTCAATCTGCAGGACTCCCACTGGATGAAGAGAAGACTGGCAGAGAGTGTGCCCAACCAGATCATATGTGTCTGTTTGAAGATATGATGCCCAAATAGGGAAGCCACATTGGTGTAATGTAGGATGTAGATGACAAGGATCCACTCCCACCAGTAAGTGGAGCTTATCTCCTATTACACATGAAATGCATCATATCCCTCTAAGATAAGGCATTTAGAGGAAGAAAAGGGAAGAGATTGGATGCATAGACTGGAGGACAAATGTGGATGATGAGGAAGCCTCCTGACCTTAAAATCAGAGATGTTTATCGGATCTACAAAGGTAGACATGCTGAGTTGCCAGCACAGAGAAGGAATGATATGTTTTCCATCTTGGAAAACTAGTTAAGTGCAGGACCGGTCAAATGATGAAGAGGGAAAAGTTAGAACAACTGCAGACAGAGGACATTGCCAGATTGAAGATGGAGTTTTTTGAAGGTTGATGAGATGGTGTCATCAAGGTGGTTACCAGTAAGTATGTACACCAGTAAAGCTGACAAGGTATAGAGGTGTTAAGCTCTCATCTGATGAAGATGTGCATAAGGTGTTTTGGTAAGAGTGATGACCGGTGAAGGTGTTCCACTAGAAGAGAAGAAATGTGCAAGGTTGATGACAAACCAGTCAGGGTATAGCCAGCTGGGTTTGTGAACCGGTAGATGAACCCAATAATGGGGTTGGTCGGTGATCCTATCCAGACCAACACATATGACCTAGCAAAGGTGGATGCTGACAAAGATGCCACGTGGAGTTGAAGTGGCAAGTATGCATGCACATGTCGGCTTGGTGTGTCGATGAAGTGTCTGTCGATGAGGTAGATGGTAGGAGGTCGACATTTGTGTTGACTGCATGATTCATGGGATGTGTATTAGAGATTTACGACTCGATGAAGAATGAAGATCTGTGTGATGGTATGACCAAGGAAGGATATCTAGTTGCAGATCTAATCTGGAGAAGGCAACCAAGGGATCATTTAAGATGATTGACAGAAGTAGGTCGAGGAACAGAGTTGTGTTTGCTAAACTTAGAAAACTCGTATTGGAAGCCATGAGATCGGTAGAGTTTGATTGATTTGTTGCAAGTGGTTAATCTCTGGAAGGAGATATGATTGGATTTGGTTTTGCTCAAGGATGATGAAGAAACCCTAGTGCACTAGAAGTTTGAATGTCATTTTGGCGGGAAGGTATAGTATAAACATGTAGATCAAAGATCAGATGTATGATTTTGCATGAGAGAGTGAAGAAGTAAAGATACTAATTCAGTCAAGTGCTCAATGTCGATCAAAGAAGAGACTGAGTGTGTGAGAGAGAATCAGGTTGAAGAGTTCAACCGGTGAGAGTGAGACAACTGGTAAAAGGGTTTAGAAGAGGTTTAACCGGTAAGGCCAAAGCAACCGGTAAACTGAAAGAGTGCATCAGTAAAGACAACCGGTAGTGGTAGAACCAACAGGGAGGTAGTTGAGAGTGAAGCGGTGAAGAGTGAGTATTTGAAGAGATCCGGTAGCCAAGAAATAGAGCAGAGATAAATTGGCTAGTAGAGGAACCGACAAAAAGAGTTTGGTCTGACAACTGATCCAAAAGGCAGAGTTAGAACTAGTATGTAAGCAAGAGCAGGTGAATCAAATCAAAGAGAGAAGAAAAACGACAAGGTAGAGGAGAAGTAATACTGGCAAGCTGAAGCATATTCAGTGGTTGCAAGACTCACTTGTAACTGGACTACTACTATTGTATTTGATAATGTTCATTGTAGATCACTGAGTTGGTGCTCGGTGCAGGGGTTGGTGCTCCTTGGGTTGGTGCCCTAAATTAGGGGTTGGTGCCCTAAACATTGTAATCAAATTTTCATTATGAGGCTAGATTGGAGCAGTAGACTCCAACAACATTTCTCACTGAGGTTTTTCCCATCTTGGGTTTTCCTCGTATAACCAGTGTTATGTGATGTGCACCTTTTGTGTGGTTGTATTGTGTAATCTCTCTTTATCCTATCAGTAGGTTAACTTAACTTTAGATTGTTAATTGGTAATCATTCTTAGTATTAAAATGGTAGAAAGTGGAAACCAATGATTCACCCCCCCTCTTAGTGGCATCTTGTGTCCAACAATTGGTATCAGAGCATAGGTTCCGGGTTGATAAGCTTTCTGCAGCTTGGGTAGGTTCTGGCTTAAGGAAACAATGGTTTTTTTAGTGTCAATCCCAACTTTGGTATTTGATGGTTAAAACTATTCCATTTGGAGTTGTAGAATGGAAGTCTACTTATCTTCTCTAGGGTATGATTTGGATGTTAGTTGTTAATGGTCCCCCTAGTCATGTTAGTCCTCCCACTGGTCCTAATACAGAAAGAAGATCTAGGTGCAATGAGGAAGCCATGAAGGCTATATTCATTGGATTGTCCTGTGATGTTTCTTCAAAGGTGGATAAGTGTAGGTTTGCTAAGAGCTTGTGGGATAGATTGAAGAAGCTCTATGGTAATGAGCCTACCATTGCTGGATCAAATTGTGAATGCAAGAAGAACAGTACAACAGATACATGTGTAGGTGTAGAAGGTAGATCAGTCAATAATTGCAGTAATGATGATGAAGAAACTCATCCCTTCATGACACAAGAATCAAAATATGAGAGACACACATTTGAGAATGATCATGCAGATCATTCCCATCGGTGAGATGTGTTTGGCAGTGATAGTGAAGGTGAAGAAGAAGAAGAAGAATTAGAAGTTGATCTTGAAGGAAAACTTGTAAGTGCACTCGAAGAACTTAGTAGAGTGAGCAATGAGTACAAGTTATTCAAGAATGCTACAATTGTGGAACAGAACCGGTTGATCAAATGCCTTGAAGAATATAAGAAATGTGTCTCAGAATTAAAGACTCAACAAGAAGACACCAAGGTGTGCCAGTGTAATGATCTAGCATCTGAGCTAGAAGTCAAGGATAAAGAATATCAGTAGCTGGTAGAAGAAATGGAGATTCTTCAAAATAACCTTGAGAAATGTCAAGATGAGCTCAAGGTAAGAATCTGGTTTGATGGCAGCAATGATGCCTTGGACAAAATGTTGAAAAAGAAAAAGCATGCCAAGGATACCAGTGGATTAGGAAGTGGTGCCGGTGAATTCTCCACCAACAAGAATGTCCCCCACAATGACATTCTGTTTGTCTCCTCAAATGGAGATAACATGGGTCAGACCTTCATAGTTAGCGATGCTCCCTAGAAGAAGGTTGATCTAACCACTATCAGTGAAGACATGCAGACAAGGATGAAGACCGGTGCTGCAAGAAGGAGAAACAATTTAGATCCTAAAGCAAAAGGGAGGATGGGAGAAGGCAGCTTCACCAAAAGCAAGAACATGAGAAGATAGCTAAGAAGACCTCCTACCGGTAGAAGACAAGGAAATGCTACTATCCTCAAGTCAAGGCAAGTGTGGAAGAAGAAGGGACCAGATGGAAGAAATGCAAAGGATGGACAACCTAGGGTCCATCCCCAGAGAAGTAAAAATGGAGATTCCAAATCAGTAAGATCTCCCCGTGCATGGCAGAATAAGTTTGTAAGTTATAAAACTTCCTTCTCTGGTTATTGCTTTGCATGTAATGGTTACGACCATAGGGCATAAGAATGTAGAAAGGGATCTATAAGGAACAATCTAGGATCTCATAGGTATCATGCATATGAGAAAAATGTATCAAGGAGTAGAAACATGCATATTTCCTCTCTCAATTATGCAAATAGTGCTTGTTATAATTGGAATGGATTTGGCCATAGAGAGTTTGAATGCAGGAAGAAGGACTTGCACTCATATGGAAGCCGGTATAGTAGCTATGCTCAACATAGAAATTGATATAGAGCATATGGAGGTCAAAGACCTATATGGAACCAAAGGAGAAATATTCCTGTAGGATCGAGAGGACCACAGATTCAAGTAGCCGGTTACAATAGCATGACCGGAAGAAGATGGTCAAACCGGTTTGACAAAAGGTCCGCCAATCATGCGTTTGGCATGAAAATTGTTTGCTTCTACAACAAAGTCTCTGGTCATGTGGCAAAATCCAACAAAGAAGGAACCCATCAACAAAATAGAGTAAGATCTTCTCCTAAGATTGAAAATGGGAAGAAGAATGAGATCAAATAGGAATGGAGAAGAAGAAAGAAGATGCAGCCATGGACCGACACTATGCATTCAATGCACAAGTGATATCTCCTAAGGCTTAAAGGAGATGCAGGATCTTAGGGGGAGTAACATATTGATTAGATCATTCACCCTCTCAGTGAAAAAGGACACATGGGAGATCAAGATGCTGTCGGTATGAAGGAAGAAAATGAGATAGCAAGTGTGTGTAGTGGATGCCTTGGCTACGCACCTACAGATGAAAGATGGATCACTACTGCATGTGTCAATGGTTCACATATCTGCAATTGGGATTAGATGCAAATTGATACAAGAAGATAGTAGTTACAGGAAGGTGCTCCAATAGTGATGATGGACCCGTAGAAGAAACCAGTATCTACAAGATGTTACCGATATGAATGCTAACAGGTACTTGCTTGTTATGTAGGACAATGAGGTTCGAGATCATTGCATTAGCCCCCATAGCATGGAATGAGGAGTTTACATCTCAGGTGGTATTGGAGATGACTTGAATGATAGATGTTGGCCTGGTTGTTGATCATATATGCATGCATCCTTTGTGGGCTAACCGATTTGATTTATGGCATGATGATGATATTGTATGGCATTGTGTATACCTAGGATAATGTCATATGTTGTGGCGGAAATTATGGAGATGATAGATTGTTAGATTGATCACATATGCATAGACCAACTATTATATGGTGAAGATTGGAGATCCGGTTTTGGACCTGAGATGCATGACTCAGGGGGAGTTGACAACCATGTTTTCTGACTAGTATCAGACTTGCTGGACATACAGGGTGTGCAAGGGTCTATGGATATATCGGTATGTCTGTGTCTTCAGAGGCATCCGGGATTGTGAGATATTTCAATGCCTATTCAATTGAAATCACAACTTGATCACTAAGAGTGTTGCTTGCTAAGAGGGAAAGTTACCTGCATAAGAGAACATGCATTTGGTATCAGAAGAGATACAATTGGTATTAGTGTTAGCCTTAACACTTGATATCAGCATTTTGGTGTCGGAATAGCTTCTACATATCAAGCGAAGATAATGTAGTTTGACCTATAGGTATGTTGTATTCACTAACACACAAGACTTCAGTTGGTTTCAGTCTTGCGTATGCATTAGGGTTCTGGTTTGCATATACACTTGGTTGCTAAGCAATTGGTGTCAGTTGATGGTTGAGCCCTCCATCTCAAATGTTGTGATTTGAGAGGATGCAAAGTTGGAAGGTTAAAGGAGAAGATGCATCTAGTAGATCAAAAGGGGAGAAAAGTATCAGTGCCCTTTGCCATTGTTGTCAAAGGGGGAGAAAGTTTTGTACTATGCTCTATACTACATGTGTTGACGTCAATGCCAAAGGGGGAGATTGTTGGCATTGTGTTGTCATTGATGTGAACCCGTATAGCAGATTACCGATATTTCTTGTTACCGGTAGAGCAGGATAACCGGTATGGGAGAATAGTTAACATATGTCTTTGATGTCAACTAGCCTTGTGATGCCATTAATGATCATCGGTACACAAGTCAGTGTGGGCCCGTGTTAAAAACAAGTATTGGAGATCAACCTGGTATGATGTCTTCTGCAAGAATGTAAGGTTGTTGGTTGTTGATTGTGATGAAGAAGGGGAATGTTACTAAGGGTCACATCAACACTGGAGGAGAAATATGTGCAGATCACTGGTATTCTATTGGATGTCAATCTGTAGGAATCCTACCGGATGAAGAGAATACTGATAGAGAGTGTGCCCAACTAGATCATATGTGCCTGTTTGAAGATATGCTACCCAAAAAGGGAAGCCACATTGGTGTAATACGGTATGTAGATGACAAGGATCCACTCCCACTGGTAAGTGGAGCTTATCTCCTATTACGCATGAAATGCATCATATCCCTCTAAGAGAAGGCAGTTAGAGGAAGCAAAGGTAGGAGATTGGATGCATAGACTGGATGAAAAATGTGAATGATGAGGAAGCCTACCGACCTTAAGATCGGAGGTGTGCACCGGATCTGCAAAGGTAGACATGTTGAGTTGCCAGTACAAAGAAGAAAGGATATGTTTGCCATCTTGGAAAACCAGTTAAGAGCAAGACCGGTCAAATGATGAAGAGGGAAAAGTTGGAACAACTGCAGACATAGGACATTGTTAGATTGAAGATGGAGTTTGTTGAAGGTTGATGACATGGTGTCATCAAGGTGGTTACCGATAAGTATGTCCACCGGTAAAGCAGACAAGGTGTAGAGGTGTTAAGAGCTCATCTGATGAAGATGTGCATTAGGTATTTTGGCAAGAGTGATGACCGGTGAAGGTGTTCCACGGAAAGAGAAGAAAGGTGCAAGGTTGATGATAGACCGGTTAGAGTATAACTGACTGGGTTTGTGAACCAGTAGATGAACCCGGTTATGGGGTTGGTTGGTGATCCTATCTAGATCGACATAGATGACCTAGAAAAGTGGATGAAGTGGAAATCATGCATGCACAGGATGATGTGGTGTGTCGGTGAAGTGTATGTTAGCAAGGTAGATGGTGGCAGGTCAACACTTATGTCTACTACATGATTCATGGGATGTGTAATAGAGATTTGCGGCTGGATGAAGAATGAAGATCTACATAATGGTATGACCAAGGAAGGATATCAAGTTACAGATCTAATCTGAAGAAGGCAACCAAGGGATCATTCAATATGATTAACAAAAGTAGGTCAAGGAACAGAGCCGTGTTTGCTAAACTTAGCAAACATGTATTGGAAGCCACAAGATTGGCGGAGTTCAATTGATTTTTTGCAAGTGGTCGAGCTCTAGAAGGAGATCTGATTGGATTTGGTTTGCCTTGAGGACAATATATAAACCTTAGTGTGCTAGAAGTTTGAATATCATTTTTGCGAGAAGGTATAGTATAAACATGCAGATCGAAGACCAGATCTATGCTGCTACATAAGAGAGCGAAGAAGTGAAGAGAATCACTCAGTCAAGTGCTCAACATCGATCAGGGAAAATACTAAGTGTGTGAGAGAGAATTGGGTTGAAGAGTTCAATCGACGAGAGTGAGGCAACCGGTGAAAGGGTTTAGCAGAGGTTTAACCGGTAAGGCCAAAGCAACCGGTAAACTGAAAGAGTGCATCAGTGAAGACAATCGGTAGTGGTAGAACCAACAGGGAGGAAATTGAGAGTGAAGTGGTGAAGAGTGAGTGTTTGAAGAGATCCAGTAGGAAGGAAACAGAGCAAAGATAAACCGGCAAGCAGAAGAACCAACATCAAGAGTTTGGTTTGACAGCTAATCCGAAAGGCATAGTTAGAACCAATATGTAAGTAGGAGAAGGTGAATCAAATCAGAGAGAGCAGAGAACCGGTAAGGCAAAGGAGAAGTAATATCAACAAGGTGAAGCATATTCAGTGGTTGCAAGACTCACTTGTAACAAGACTACTACTATTGTATTTGATAATGTTCATTGTAGATCACTAAGTTGGTGCTCGGTGCAGGGGTTGGTGCTCCTTGGGTTGGTGCCCTAAATCAGGGGTTGGTGCTCCTTTGATTGGTGCCCTAAACATTGTAATCAAATTTTCATTGTGAGGCTGGATTGGAGCAGTAGACTACAGCAACATTTCTCATCGAGGTTTTTCCCATCTTGGGTTTTCCTCGTATAACCCGTGTTATGTGATGTGCCTCTTTTGTGTGGTTGTATTATGTAATCTCTCTTTATCCTACTGGTAGGTTAAATTAGCTTTAGATTGTTAACCGATAATTATTCTTGGTGTTAAAATGGTAGAAAGTGGAAACCACTGATTCACCCCCCCTCTCAGTGGCATCTTGTGTCCAAAAAAAGCTTTTACCCAAAGGGTAAACTCTTGTGCAAGGGTTAATAGGATAACTATGGTCAAAGCAATGAGTGCTTGATGAGACCCTTGGGTTAGATGGGGGTTGAGTTAGAGAGAAAGTCTCTAATTATGTGGTAAGGTTGAGTTAACCATTAATGGTTTGGGAGACTTTGGAGACAAATTTGTAAGAGCCTTACAAATTTGGGGAACTCAACAAGTTAACTTTTTAGAGAGATAAAGTCTTTAATGCATTTATAAGACTTTCTTCCAAATTTGGAGAAGTGACTTCCCCAAATTTAGGGACGTGACATGATAGAAGGATTAAGGCTAGTTAAGTGGGATTAGAGGGGTTCTTGAAGAATGCTTAGGATGCAATTGGATTTTGTAGAAGGATGAAAGTGGGAAATATTAGGATGTTAATTAAAATAAAATGTTTTATTTCAACTTAAAAATGGATGCAGCTTGCATTTGTAGGAAAGTGCAAGTGGGGGGGGGGGGGGTGTTTATAAATAAATTTTATTTATTTATATACAAGGATGATTTTAATTTAATGTAAATTTAATTAAAATGGTGAAAAGGAGATTCAATTAAATAAATAGAATTTATTTAATTAATGGATAGAAAGGGGAATTAATCAAATATTTGAATTTGATTAATGGTTGGTCTAGAAGAAAAAAGATATATTAAATAAACCTTAGTTTAGTTAATAGGTGGATAAATAATAATTAAAGAAATAAAATTTATTAAATTAGGTGTGCAAGTTTTAGGCGTCAACATTTTGTCCTTCTTTGAAGTGATGTTTGACCACATGTTGATTCAAAGAAAATCACTCGATATGTCATCAAAATTTCTGATTTTGTTGTCATTGCCAAAATTTTCGATATGATGCCCCATATATGAATACTGATATTGATATGACGCTGATATGATAATGATGCCCCCTCAAGAGATGAATGGAGAAATTTTTTTCCGCTCGGGGCGATGTTAATTTTTGACATTTTTTTTCTGGATTTTTAAATTTTTTCGATATTTATCTACTGATAAAAGACATTTAAGAAAATGGTAAAAATACGATGCAAGAATAGCACGAACATGCCCCACACATCCATCTAGGCAGCACACCCTACTGACATCACCATGGGCTAAATAGGCCTCCAAGGGTCCCATTCCAACTCATTTGTGCACTTGGCGTTTGGAGATTGGAGCTTTGGAGAGGAGAAGAGAAGAGAGAGCAAGATGGTGCCCCCTTATCATAGTCACAGATTCAAGCGGGTTTGACATTATGAGAGGACATCAGCATATGGACCTCCAATAAGTGGAATTTCTAACCTCGTTTGTTTGATTTTTGAGCATTTTTTGTAGATTTTTCAAGATTTTTACCAAATTTTCCATATTTTACGCGCCCTAGTTATTAGTTTTCATTTTAGTGTATTTGATTTTTTTTGAAGTGCATACAATTTTTTGTGTAGCGCATTTATAATTTATCGTAGGGCATATGATTGTTAGGTTAGTGTATTTGAAGTTTTAATTAGCGCATGCAATAATTATATTAGCGCATTGGCCAACTGTTGTAGCACATATGATAATTGATGTGGTGCAGTTAATAGATTAAATAGCGCATGTGTTATCTGTTATGGCACATTTGAATTAGTGCACATGTTGACTATTTTAGCACATTTAAAACAGTGAGTAGATTTTATATGTTTTGAAAATTGTGAAGTTGGCAATTTTGATTTTTGGATGTAGATGATGTCTGATACTTGGTTGAATGGTCAATAGGTCGCGTTTTTGTCCGATTTTATCGAAAATGTTGGTTTGATTTTTTATAGGACTTGCTATTGTGCCTTTTTGTGTGTGGATAGATAGAGTTTATGATCGAAACTCTAAATGGATAAGGTGACTTGTGTCACTAATAGGAGAGGTTTGCTTGATAATGTATGATCGATACTCCAAGTGCTTTATAGGTTCAATGACTAGGTCACTGATAGGATAGGCTGAGATGAACCTTCCCATGTTGCTAAGAGTTTAAGATTGAAACTCTTAAAATGATAGTGTGACTTGCGTCACTGATATGGGTGACTATATCGATATGGGATAACTTGATTTTGATATGGATTCGTTATGGGTATTTTTGATTCGATATGGGTTTATTTTATTTTGATATGAGTCATTGTGTTCCCGATATGGGTCGCTTGAGTCGATAGGAGATAACTTTTGTATTGTATAGGAGATAACTTTTGTATTGTTTATTGGATAACTATGATTTGATATAGGTCACTTGTATCTCGATACGAGTCATTGAGTAACTGATATGGGTCAATTGATGTGATAGGATAAGATGAACTGACCAGTATTAGATAGCGTGACTTGCGTCACTGATAGGAGAGGTCGGTTTGATATTTGATAGGTTGAATGACTAGGTCACTGATAGGATAGGCTGAAATTAACCCACCTGAATAATGAAGAGTTTTATGATTGAAACTCCTGAATGATAGTGTGACTGATGTCACTGATAGGGGCTTAATGAGATTGTTTAAGATCTCGCATTGAGCAAATAAAAGAGTGTTTGATGAACACATGTTGATTGATCAATTTGATAGATAAAACTGATATGGTGTTTGATATTGTGATGTAGGCTCGACATGGTGTACTGATTCTTTGGGAGCGATACCCAAAGACATAGGTCATGCGGGGAGATTTGACTGATGATGATAGAGTTGTTATTGTTGCGTGTGGCTTGTCACATATCCTGCACATGCCTTCAAATCGGAAGAACGAGGCTCTATTGACTACATTGGCGGAGAGGTGGCACAATGATCATAACACCTTCCATTTGCCGACTGGAGAGATTACAATGATGCTAGAGGATGTCTATAAGATCTTGACGATTCTGATTACTGATGAGATAGTTTAATATGATATGGAGGACCAGGGCGAGATTGCTGCATTGCCAGAGGTGTTTGTTGATCCATAGCTCAGTGGTTATTCAATGGCATGACAAGATATGGTAGATCAGTACGCCCCATTGCCATCTATATTATCAGGGTTGATCGGTGGCTTCCTTTGTCCAGATAGGAGGTCTAATAGATTTTCAATCGGATGGGGCTGAATATTACGATAGATGATTCGATAGAGGACACAATATACATGGGGTATCTGTGTTTTGGCCCACTTGTACCATGAGTTGCACCAGGTGGTATATGATGAGGGTGCGAACTTAGAAGCTGGGGTCATACTTTTACAGATGTGGGCATGGGAGCACATAGCAGTGACCCGTCCAATGGTGGAGACATCATGACTGATGGGGTTACCTTATTTATTTATGTACCTATAGGCAACTTCCCAGCCCATGCTTGGGAAGTTGGATTACTGGAGACAGATTATAGATGACATGGATTCAGTGATTTGGAGACCATACATGGACTGTGAGGCATGGACCAAGGATGTGGCAGAGATCCTAGTGCTATTTCAGAGTAGGTACCTAATAGGGAGGACTCCCTATGTTATTGAGAGATTCATTTTGACACGTGTGTACCGACAGTTTGGTCGTACCTAGGGGATGCCTTAGGGTGCAACCATATATTCCCAAGTGCACAAAGAGAGAGCATACTGGGGCCCTACACTGGATTTTAATATAGCACGAGAAGAGTTTGAGACATTGCCACATGTATGGTGGGATATACGGATAGGGTTGGCAGATGCAGGTATGACTGAGTAGTATGCATAGTATTTTGTGGAGCATCCCTTCCCACAACTAACAAGACTTGGGGAGATGATACCACCCTTGGAGGAGGTATATGTTGATGATGAGGGAGGGCCTGGAGGTCAGAGAGGTGGTAGGCGAGGGCAAGGAAGAGGTCGAGGTAGGAGAGGTGGTGGTGTGGGCAGAGCGCAAGGTCAGATTTGGTTGAGGCAGAGAGGGTGGAGGAGCTGATAGTGGGGGAGAAGATGGAGGTTCTAGAGGTGGTGGAGGGTGTAGGGTTATTTGTAGAGGATGAGGATTGCGAGAGGATATTCATCATGGAGGGAGTTTGCAACTAGAGGATGTGGTAGGGGAGGAGTCATGGGAGGAGGATGGTTCATCTGAGGAGACTTAGTCAGAGGAGTCAGGGGAGGAGGTGATGGGTGGGATGGGTGCTATGGATGAGGAGGAGGAGGAGGAGGATCTACAACCATTGATCAGGTGGAGGAGAGTAGATATGCCTCCACCAGCTGCC
Organism: Cryptomeria japonica; assembly: GCF_030272615.1. NCBI lineage: Eukaryota > Viridiplantae > Streptophyta > Pinopsida > Cupressales > Cupressaceae > Cryptomeria > Cryptomeria japonica. The sequence continues at coordinate 653,304,782 of NC_081412.1, forward strand.
CTAGTACAGGTTATGGTAGCACAGGTTTGTCAGGATCCACAACCTTCACAATTGCCCACAGTTCAGATTACCATGCCCCCTCACCAGTAGTAGGCACAAATAGCTGCTCTTTAGTCCATGGTGCAGAGCTTATAGGAATTGTTGGTTTAGGCATAGGGATGGCTAGCACAGTTATAGGGTGTACAGGGTCAACTAGTGCAGACACAAGCACATATTTCTTAGTTGCAGGGGTAGGTTGCTCAGCTATAGAGACATGTCACTTAGTTGAAAGTTGAGCACGACACAGAGAGAGTGACAGGGCCATGCAGAGAAGCTTACAAAGATATTCCAATAAACTGCTCCTTGGGGTTTGATTAATGATACTATTAGGGATCTTATGTGGCAGTTGGAGAGGGCTGAGCACAATAGGAGCTTGTATCATCAGGTCATGCCACTAGAGCGATGAACACCCTATTTATACCTAGCTCACAACATGGGGGATCTTAGAGACAGGAGGGTAGCCAGGGAGTTACGAGGCCTAGGAGAGATCCCAGAGGTGATGGTATGCAGGTGTAGGTGATCCCAGTGCCCGCCTGATAGATTCAGGTGGAAGCCACTCTTAGGTTGTCCTCTGATGATGTATTTTTCTCATATGGATGATACGATGTATATTTTGATATTCTTCATTTTATATGATGTACCTATTGATGTATATTGATGTTTGGATAGTGATGATCTCGAGCCCTTGATGCACATTTATTGTTTGATATGATATTCAGGGACATTTGGACATTATTATTTTTATTGATGTATCTTGACATGTATCAGTTATTTTATTTGGATTGTCATTGGTCACACATGCATGATGATACGATACTGACATGCTTATATATGATATGGATGCATTTATTTTGATGATATAGATGCTTTGATATGCAGATCTACATGATTTTGTTGTGACGATTGATTTTTATGTGATGTGTGTGATGATGTGATTTGTTTGGATGAGATGATCTATATGTTTTGCGGGTGATATATGCCTATATGATGATTGCTTATTTGAGAGGTTTAAGATATGCAAATGATAATGTAGATGCATACATGTGATGAGTAGATGTTCTATTGTGAAATGCAAATGTGATGTTGATATGGTGAATGTTTTAAATGATATGATAAATGCTTTTGATATGGTACTAAATGATAATGATTTTAAAATAAACGTTTTCAATAGAAATGATGATAAGTGATCAATGATATGTAAATGAGACTAATGTGAAGGCTAAAATGACACGATAATGAAGATGAAACTTAATGTAATGTTAAAATGACATGATAATGAAACTTAAATGAAATGATATGAGATTATAATGAAACTAAATGTAATGGAATGCAATTATAATGAAACTAAATGATATAAAATGCAACTAAATGTAACGATAATGCAACTAAGTGCAACTTTTTAAATGATATGAATAATGATCATGCACCTAAATGCAAATTTTTAAATGATATGAAAAATTAGAATGAGATGTATCTTGAAAATGAAATGCATAATGATACTAGTGCAACATTTAAATGAGATAAATTGATCAATGATACACAGTTAAGTGTTAATAACTAATTAATGTGACTAAATGATCCCTCATTGCTGATATAGTCATCTTTTTTATCAAATTTTATTGTGCTTCCTTTTTTGTCACCATTGAGCCTTTGATATGTTGAAACTTGATACAAGCATCATGGTGTAATTGAACCATAATGACCTGAGTATAACTTACAAGGAGTTTGATATTGCAAGATGACACAAGCATGGAGGTATAATTGAACCAAGATGACCTAAGTGTTGCTTGTGTAAAAACAAACAAGAGTTAACCTTTGTCCTATACAAATCCGAAATGTCCTTAGTGATATGTTACCTGATCACATCGTGAGACAAATTTGCATAGCAAAAGGGTTGCTCACAAACAATGGACAAAGAAAATATCACACTCCTCCCTTGTGTCTCTAGTTTCAAGACATTTTTGAGTTGCTCAGGAGATATGATATCAAAAATAAAAAACAACCATAGGTAAACATGCATGCTACTTTATGTATTTTGTCAGATAAAACATCTTGCAAGTAGATCTTTGTTTAGTTTGTTTAGTTCCTGGTTTGAGGTCTATCATTGATAGTTGTGATTTCTATTTTTGTTCAAAATGTCTTTGTTTTGATGGTTATCTGCTTTGTTTAAACCTTTTAAAAAGTGAGATGCCCCCAGTTACAGTTAGGATTGTTTCCCTAGCTATGAACACTTCTTTCGATATGGATATATATATTGGTTACCAAACCATGGTGAGATATGATGCAGATAACTGTTCGGATAATCAAAGACAGTGACTACGCGAAGTGTGTCCAAGATTGTGTCGCATATTACAAAGCTTTGTGATGGTCATAGGCTTAGTTCAAATGGATGTGAAAAGATATGATATAGATACATATAGATGGAAGAGATTATCTATCACAAATAGCGGCTGTTGCCAGGTTTTCACTAGTTGCTTTTATTGCACTTTTTGTGATTTTTAATATTTTTTTTTGTATTTTTCTTTTGATTTCTTGATTTTTTCTCTTATCTGTGCATTGGGTAACTTCGGTATATAAATTTTTGAGATGCACACTATTGATAGGTTCATCGAACAATTCCCCTTCTGATGTAGATAACTAATATGGTTTAGATCCATAAGCTGATATGATGATAAAAGGACCTATCTAATTTGGTTCAAACTTGCCCTTCTTTTCCTAATCCTATTGATTGCGGGGATTTTCTTTTAGGACCATATCATCGATTTGAAATGATCCTGGTTTTACCTTGTCATTGTAGCTTCGACATATGCATTGATGATATGCTTTGAGGTGATCAAAAGCACGTTGTCGACGCTCATCCAATAGCTTTAACTCTTGCAGTCTGTTTACCTGATATTCCTTATCCAAAATGAGTCCTTTCAGTGATACTTTGAGTGATGGAATATCAACCTCAATAGGTAAAATAGTCTCTAATCCATACACAAGTGAGTATGGTGTAGCTCTTGTAGGTGTGTGGATGCTAGTTCTATAGGCCCATAATGTTGGGTTGAGTTGAACATGCCAATCATGACCAACCTCGTTCATTGTCTTCTTGAGGATTTTCAAGATGGTTTTCTTTGAGGCCTCTGCTTGACCATTCCCTTGTGGATAGTAAGGTGTAGAGAAGTAGTGCTGGATATGGAATTGTTTGCAAATTTCTTTCACATCTTGATTCTTGAATGGTCTTCCATTATCTGTGATAATGAAACTAGGAATACAATACCGACAAATGAGATAATTCAGGATAAAAGAGGATATTTGCTTATCGGTAACAGTAGTTAATGGGACAACCTCTATCCACTTGTAAAATACTCAGTGGCTGTGATAATAAACTTATGTCCATTTGATGAGGAAGGATGAATCTTGCCTACTAGGTTGAGTCCCCATTGACAAAATGGCCATGATGTGGTGAAAGTTGTGAGAGTTGAGAAATACAACACCACAGGAGCCCAAATGATCTTTGCAAGCTCAATAAACCTATTACAAGGAGAAGAAAGGAAGCAACAAAGGAAAAACAAATACACAGAAAATATGCTCAAAAAATGAGAGCTCAATATTCACAAAATGTGTAATGTGATAATGATACAAAGAAAAGAAAAATAACCTCTAATAGGTCAAGAAACCCTAAAAGGGAAAACCTAGGCTTGCACATAATAATTAATAAAAGAATTAATTATTATGCACCTAATGTTAGCTTAAGTGTAAAAAGAGATAAAGGGAACTCAAATAATTAAACAAATGTTGTTAAATTAATCAAGTAAAGACCCGATTACTCTAACACCCCCCCTTAAGGTAGACTTAGGGAGAAGCTAAAACCTAGAACAACATCTGAAAGCATGAAAGATGGGTCCCGACAACAAGGTCTGATCAGGTACCCAAATACAATGAAATCTCTATGAAACGAAGAAAAAGGAGAAAACCCAGTGGGAAAAAACTCCTCTCCAAAAAGAGATAAAAGAACATGCAGAAAGAAATAAAAAGGAAGGAAGGCCTCATAAAGACCCCCCAAGGACAACTTCCTTCACCCCAAGCATAGAGCGCAACTAAATATAGTGCGGCGATGCAAAAGGATTCGTGAAGATGTCTGTAACTTGCTCGATAGTGGGAATGTACTCCAGAATGAGAGAACCATCCTGAATCAACTGGCGGATAAAACGCATGTGAAGCTCAATGTGCTTTGTCTATTGATGCTCTACCAGATTGCGAGAATTATGAATAGCACTCTGATTGTCACATCAAAGAACAATGGGACTATCAGGAGGAAAACCAAACTCAGTCATCAACTGTTGAAGCCATAAGATCTCCTGACTGGCGAGCACAACAAGTCAGTACTCAACCTCTGCAGATGATAATGCATGAGCAGTCTACTTCTTGCAAGACCATGTGATAGGACCAGAGCCAAGACAGAAAAAAAAGCCAGAAGTAGACTTCTGATCAGTGACATCATTAGCCCAATTTGAGTCAGTGTAGCCAACAATGTGAGGTTCCCTTGATGTGTAGTGAATGCCATGAGAAATAGAGCCCTGAAACTACCACAAAATACGTTTGGCAACTTGCCTATGACTCTCATGAGGTACATGGGAGAATCAAGAGACAAGGCCAACCTCAAAGGAAATATCAAGATGAGTGTCTATCAGCTACAACAAACTGCCAACCAATTCCCTGTAAAGTGTAGAATTTATTAAAGGAGTGGGGAAAGTAGTAATCAAAACAACCCCTGACTAAAAAGGAGTGGGATCAGGCTTGCAATCAACCATGCCAAAGCATTGAAGCATGTTAAGAGAATACTTCTGCTAGTAAATGTAGATCCCATCAGAAGACTGAATCACCTGAAGACCAAGAAAATAGTCTAGAAGACCAAGATCTGTCATTTCAAACTGGTCCATCAAAGCTCGCTGAATATGCTAAATCATAGAGGATGAGCTACTTGTGATGAGGAGATCATTAACATATAGTACAAGAATTAGGATCTTACCCTCAAGAAGTTGAATGTACACTATGTGATTGGAATGACTGTGGGTGAAACCAGTGGAGAGCAAGAAAGGGTCCATCTTCTCATACCAAGCCTGAGGGGCCTGTTTGAGACCATACAATGAACATTGAAGTCTGTAAAACAAAGAAATGTCCTACACAAATCCCTGAGGCTGCTCCATATAGATTTCTTCCTATAGGTCCCCATGCAAGAAAGTACTCTTCACATCCATTTGAAAAATGGGCCATCCCCGAGAAGCTGCAAGAGATAGTACAAAGTGAATAGAGTTCATCTTGGCAACAGGGGCAAATGTCTTGGAGTAATCAATACCCTCAACTTGCAAGAAACCCTTCTCAACAAGATGTGCTTTGTACTTATCAATCGAATCATCAACAACATACTTAGAGCGATACAACCAGTGGCACCTAACCATCTTTGTGCCCTTACGAAGAGGACAAAGATCCCAAGTATTATTCCTCATCAAAGAAAAATACTCCTCCTCCATAGCACAATCCCACTCAGGGTGTCCTGTAGCCTTTGAAAACTTTTGAGGATCATTTGAAATGGCATGACTCAAAATACTAGAACCCATAGTATGAGAACAGGTGCGACAAGTATCTGAAGGATCACCGGCCATAGATCTTGTCGCCTCAATAGTAAAGCAAGCCCACTTGGGCATCTCAGGTGGAGCAGGTTGAGGTGGGGATGGTGGATCATCAACAACATAATCATAATCATCCTCAAAATAATCCTGAAGAGATGCAGTGGGAGGAGTAGGCAGAGGAGTAGACACTGGAGACAGGGTATCCATTGTGGGAAGATGCTCATCAAACTAAACATCCCATTGAAACAAGACCTCTCTGGAATTAGGATCAAACAACCTATATGCCTTAACAACCTCACATTAGCCAACAAAAATGAAGGGTCATCTCTTCTACTCCATTGCTTTCCTCTGAGCATTAGGAATAAATGCCCATGCCTCACTGCCAAACACTTAAAAAAAAGAAACATCAGGCTTGTCATGAGACCAAGCCTCCTCAGGAGTCATATGTCGAATCGCCTTGTGAGGCATCCGATTTTGAATATAGTTGGCACAATTGACTGCCTCAGTCCAAAAAGAAGAATCCATGGACCTGGACTAAATCATACAATTTTCCATCTACCGTAAATTTCTGTTCTTACGGTCAGCGACACCATTCTGGTGAGGGGTGTAGGGAATAGTAAACTGATGCTGCAAACCATGCTTAGTGCAAAAATCTCTGAAAGCCTGATTCACATACTCCCCCCATTATCTATATGTATCTGTAGAATAGAACAACCAGACTGCTTCTCTACAAATGTCTTGAAGATTTGAAATGAATCAAAGACATCAAACTTGTACTTAAGAAAGTACACCCATGTGCATTTGGAGAAGTCATCAATAAAGTGAGTACATACTTGGCCCCAGAAAAAGTAGGGAATGACATGAGATCACTGTGAATCAACTCGAAGGGTGCCAAAGCATGAAGGGCTCTTCCCTTCAAAAAGGGATCCCTGCGATGCTTGCCAAGCACACAACCATGACAAACACCATCAGTGCAGGAAATCTGTGGGAGCCCAAGAACAAGTGTCTGTGTACTCATCTGCTGAAAATATCTATAATTGACATGCCCCAAGCACTCATGCCAAAGCTTACTCACTAAATATGCATGTGTTATAAGAGATGAACCTGCACCCATAGAGGGCTCAAATCCATCAAATATATAAAGACAAGATGCAGTATCAACACTCCCAGTAGCCACAACCAAATAAGAGTCATAGAGGTCCCGAATAACCACATCATGTGGTGAGAAATCAACTGTATTACTAGAGCCAAAATGGCAAATCTGATAAATGGATAGGAGGTTCGTCGAGATGTCAGGGACAACTAGAACATCATGCAGAGTACCCCCATCCAAAGAGACAGAACCTAAACCCAAGACTGAAATCTGAACTGAGTCACCCACTATAATCTATGAAGTACCACAAGAGGCAAGAGAAGTAACCAACTGTTGAGTGTGAGTCATATGGTGAGAAGCACCAAAATATAATATCCAAATGGACCTATAGGTCGAAGCTCGAGCAGTGAGAGAATGAACTTTCCCTATGGAAGGAGAAGACACCTGAGGTGAGGAGATGTGATGCTACTGAATGGCTTCATCTAAAGCCTCTAAGCGTTTCCAACACTTGGAAACTGGATGTCCTTCCTTGCCACAAAAAATGCAAGTGTCACCTGATTTCGTCTTAGTCTTGGAGGAAGACTCACCAGACTATGAAGATTTCCCATGTTTCAGAGGAAATGGTGGTTTAGAATCAGACTTAGGAGGTGGCTTGGAGGAATGCTCACTGCCTGCAAAATTCTTCTTTGGCTTCGGTTTCTGCTTTTGCTTCTCCTTAGAGGACTGAGCAACCAATGCTTTGTTCTTGGACCCTGAGAGCATGTCCACCTGAGAAAGGTGAGACTGCTCACGAGACAAACACTCACAAAACACATCAAAGGTAGGAATGGTGAAACAAGCACCCAAGCCATCCATGGAGGAGTAGAAAATAGAGGCAAAAAACTGAAAATGACCTCGAAGCTTGGAAAGAATCAAGTGAATGCACTCTGTGTCTGTCTTGATCTTGCCACATCCCTGGAGAACAGATCTGGTAGTCTTGAACTTGTTCAAAAAATCCTCAATGGTGGGAAAGGAATCGGGTGAAAAGGAAACCAACTCTGCCTGAATCTCACTAACCCTCCCAAAGAGAGACTCAAACTTCAAACACATAGCGCGAGGAGTGAGCAACTCATCAAGGTGAAACATAAGACTATTGGAGACATGCAAAGAGAGAAAACCCATGGCTTCATCCATCTTGTTTCTGTGTTGAAGAAGCTCATAAGGACGCTGCAATAGAGGCTGAACCTCATCCAAACAAGACCACAACCCTCATGCCCAGAGAAGCCTCATGAAGCGAGGCTTCCAGGTGTGATAGTTGTGTGATGTCAACAACTCAACTGAAGGATCTACCATGAAAACTTTGCACCTACACCTGCTTGTGGTTATTTTTTTATTATGTGATCTTTTAGAATAGACAAAAGATACAGAAGGGTTTGTTTGTTTTGAGAGTTTTGGTGTTCTATATTTCTGATATAAATGACAGAAAGTAAGAAAAAAACACCCCCCCACAATAGATAAACCCAAACCCTAGTATATACTGATGAGAAGGAAGTAGTGCATAAGAAAAAAACCTTCAAACTAAAATCTCATATACCTGATAAAAAATATGAGAAACAAGATCACATATCCTAATAGATCATGTTGAGAGCTTTCCAACGCCTATTCATTTTCAAAAAATGGAGTCCGGTTGCCCATTCTACGGCCCCGAAAGTGTAGAAAAGAGACCCCACTTTAACTGGAAAAAAGTATAGTCAAACAGAAAATTTGGAAAAAAAATTCAACACCACAAGGTCTGGCTCAAAACTAGATTTGCGATGCCTATTCGTTTTTGAAAAAATAACTCCGTATGCTCAAGTTATGAAGAAAAAACTAACCCCCCCTTCAAAGGCAAGAGAGAGGGGCAAAAGGGGCTCACTGGTGGTTGGGTCGGGTAGAGATGGCGCTCCGGTGGTGCTCCAGGGTGGAGCGGCAGAGGCATGGCAGCGGAGAGTGGCGGGCGGCATGGCGGGGGAGGGTGAGGGCTGGCTGGAGGGGAGGCTGCTAGCAGGGGCCAGCGCCGGCGGCGGGAGGCCCACGCTAACAGGGCCGGCGGTAGGACTGTCAGGGGGTATGGGGACTTGTGAAACCCCTTAAAAAAACTTTTTTCGATTTTTTTTTAATTTTTTAAAACCTTTGCCTTTTGAATTTTTTGTGATTTTTTTTGCAAAAAATCAATTTTTGTCTTGCAAGCCGTAAAAAGGCAAAAAAATTATTTTTTTGAATTTTTTTCTCGAACTACGTGTCAGGGTCGTACGACCTGGTACTGAAGAAGAAAAACCCCTAGAGACTTAGGAGTAATGGTCAAGTTTTATATGACCATAAGGGTTTTTGGGCCTTCTAAGCATGATGGTGAGATCCGTTTAGGCCCAAAGTGCTTAGAAAAAAAGGCCTATCCCTAGGTGCATAAAAAAACTTCTGAAAAACCCCAGATCTGCTTCCAAAGCAAAAAATCTCAAAACAAGAACATATAGTTGCAGATATGAAGCTCTGATACCATGTGAGAGTTGAGAAATATAACACCATAGGAGCCCAAATGATCTTTGCAAGCTGAATAAACCTGTTACAAGGAGAAGCAAGGAAGCAACAAAGGAAAAACAAATACACAGAAAATATGCTCAAAAGATGAGAGCTCAATATTCACATAATGTGTAATGTGGTAATGATACAAAGAAAAGAAAAATAACCTCTAATAGGTCAAGAAATCCTAAAAGGGAAAACCTAGGCTTGCACATAATAATTAATAGAAGAATTAATTATTATGCACCTAATGTTAGCTTAAGTGTAAAAAGAGATAAAGGGAACTTAAATAATTAAACAAATGTTGTTTAATTAATCAAGTAAAGACTCGATTACTCTAACAAAAGTTTGTAGTTCCTATGCTGGTGTATGCATAAGATTACCATGAATTTGGCATTTTGGATATTTTCTGGCAAGCTGGTATGATTCTTTTTCCATGGTCGAACAATAATAGCACATCCTTATATGTTTCTTGGCTAGAGTAGGACCACTTGAATGTGTGCCACAAATACCTTCGTGAAGTTCATGCCGATAACTCAATGATGAACAGATAGTACCAAACTAGTACTGAGAGGGGGGGGTGAATCAATACAGACAAAAACACATTCCTAAAACTGGTTTGTCAGCAGACATTGTGCTTTGATAGACAAACAATAACACTGGTCTTAAACAGAGTACAACCGACAAAACCTAGAATAACTGAAACAAGCATAAACCGGTTGACACTTATCTTTTCATACAATCTAATACTTCATTTCCATTTCACCCTAGTGCATGAACATGTAATCTACCTTAAAAAATATATAAACAACTAGATCAACATGATTTACCTTCAGACACAAATCACTTAAACCATCACATGAATAACACCACACATGACACAGATTTTTCATGTGGAAACCCAACTGGGAAAAACCACGGTGGGGATGAATACCCACAAGCTATTTTTGAACTCTTTAGAAGTCCTCTTTGTTAGGAGCCTTGTCCGGTTAAAGACTGATACAATAGGTTCTGTTAGGAACCGATCCTATTAGGGATCACCCGGTTAAGGGATGGCTAGAATACCCGGCTAAGGGTTAAACCCTGTTAAAGGTTACCTTGTTAGAGGATTTCAAGAACTCAATGGTTTTGAGTCACCCTATTAAAGGATTTATAGTAAGCCGGTTAAAGGTACCCTATTAAGGGATTTACCAACTGTTGAAGTGGTTAGAGATCAACAGGTATTACAATGATCTGGTAACATTATTCAATGCCAAGAATCTCTTCTCTTGGATACACACACACAACTTTTGCCAACAACCTCAGAAAGAAACACAACATCAACCTTATAGGAAACAAATAGTTCGGTAGCATAAACCCTAAACCCTAAACCTGTTAGGTTAAGCAATTCAAACGGTTCAATCCTGACCGTTGAGCACATTCCATTTAATGAAACAGTCTTGAACCAATCTCAAGACGTTCTCCATCGTTCGTTTTCCACCGCTTTCATGGCGGCTGATAACCCATCATGCGTTTTCACTGTTTATAGACTTCGCACATTCCTGAGGTAGATAGAAACAATCTCCTTCATGCAAGATCCTTCACGTGCACAAGGCTAATGTAGCAACACAATCTGTTCTTCGTTATAATGCTAACTCATCACACAAAGTCACCAGTTGAGTCACACAGGCTTGAAGCACTTCAACCAAAAACCCTGAAGTTGAGACTACCAACCTGTAGTCATACAAAGCTTCCATGTACTGGTTCTCATAACCACATGCCAATTCACCTTGAACAAACACACCACTTCACTTTGGCACATATACCGGTTCACAATGTTATAGCGGTTCTCACATATATCGGTTCTTGGTAACATATCGGTTCTCTCTTCTTCAGCATATTGACATCAATGACAACATACAATGTCATCATGTCCTCATACCAGTTCACATAATGCCAACATATGCAAGGTGGTTTTAGATTTGTTACGATCAAGACACCGAAGAAGAGTATCATCAAGACACCGACAGTAAAGTGTGTCAAGGATTAGGGTGTAATAGGCTGCTTGACGAATAAAGCTACATTTCTAGTTTTGGGATAGATCTAGTGGAAGGATATTGTCTTTTAGGTAGGCGTAGATATTTCCATGGAGGGGTGAGTAGGAACCGACTATGTGGCATATGACTTGGGATTCAAAATTTTTATAGGCAGGGGAAAACAAATGTTCCACCAGGAACTCATAGCGATTCTGTTTGTTTGGTATTTGCAAGAGCGAGGAATGGCTGCCATGGCATCCATAACTTTGTTGTCCAATCTTAGAATCTGTTCAAAGTTGATGTCCACAAAGTACTTTTTGAGATCATCCACCATGCGCTTGTAGGGCATCATCTTATTGTCCTTTTTTTGATAATCATTAACTTGATTAATGACCAATTGGGATTCTCCAAAGACTTTCAATTTTGTGATCTTTCACTCAACAACCATTTTGATTCCTGTGACTAGAGATTCATACTCAACAATGTTATTTGTGCAAGGAAACATCAATCTGTAAGATTTAAAAATAGTGTGTCCTTCTGGGGTGATAAATAAGACACCGGCTCATGATCCATGTTGTGTGTATGATCCGTCAAAGTACAAGACCCATGGTTTTGTTGATATTGTGAGAATATTTGTATCTAGAAATTCAACATGGATTGGATGATTGTCTTGTAATGGTTCTTTTGCTAGCTGATCAATGATAGCTTGGCCTTTGATAGCCTTTCTGTTTGTGTAGTGAATGTCAAACTCACTTAGAATCATCACCCATTTAGCTAACCTCCCTATGAGAGCGTCTTTCCTAAGTAGATATTTTAATGGGTCGATGTTCGCTACCAGTTTGATTGTGTGAGCTAGCATATAGTGCCAAAAATTTTGAGAGGCGAATACCACAACTAAAAAATCTTTTTAAATGAATGTGTAGTTGAGATCGTATCCATTTAATATCCCGTTGATGTAGTATCTTGCTCTTTCCTTGCCTGCTGAATCTTCTTGTGCTAACAATGCTCCTAGAGATACCTATGTAGCTGATATGTAAAGATTGAGAGGTTTGCCTGCTATTGGTGGTACTAGGATAGGTGGATTCATCATACATTTTCTGAGTTGGTGGAATGATTCTGCACATTGATCTTCCCATCTAAAAGGAACTTTTTTTTGGAGTAGATGAGTGAACGAAAGGCATTTGTCAGCTAGTTGAGAAATGAATCTTCTTATTGATTGAGCTATACTTGTAGAGACCTTAATTGACTGATATTTCTAGGAGGTGGCATCTCCATGATGGCTTGTAACTTTACGGGGTCCACCTCGATTCCCTTTTCTGAGACTATGTATCCCAAGAGTTTACTGGACATTACATCGAAGATACAATTTTTAGGATTCAGTCGTACATTGAATTGTTCTAGTCTCTGAAATATTTTATCGAAAATCTCTAGATGTCCGTCTCTTGTGAATGATCTAGCTAATAGGTCATCTACATAGTCCTCCATAAATGTGTGCATCATGTCATGAAATATTGTGGTCATTGCTCATTGATAGGTCGCTCCTGCATTCTTCAAGTCGAAAGGCTTGACATTTTAGCAATAAGTACCCCATGGAAAGGTAAATATTATTTTATCTTGGTCTTCTAGTGCTATTTTGATTTTTTGTAGCCTTAGAAACCATCTATGAGTGATAACATATCATGCCCTGTTGTTAGATCTACAATTGTGTCAATCCTGGGTAAAGGAAAGTCATCCTTTGGACAAGCCTTGTTGAGATCCTTGAAGTCTATACAAATTCTAATGCTTTTATCTGGTTTGGATACAAGTACAATGTTATAGACCCATTCCGCATAATCTATAGGTTAGATGAACCCTACATCAAGTAACTTCTTCAGTTTTGCTTTAACTAATATGGTGACATGCAGGTTCATTTTTCTCAGTTTTTGTTTGACTGGCTTAGCTCCTAGAGCTCTAGAAAAGTGATGCATGATCAAATATGGATCTACCCCTGATATATTTGCATAAGAACAAGATAAATTGATTTTCTTTTCCTTGAATAACTTGGTGAAATCAAGCCTTTCTTATTTTGTTAATGACTCTTCCAGATGTATGGTTCTTGTTTCCGCTTCAATGTCGATGTTGATTGATTAAGTTAGTTCAATCAAAATTGGTGATTGTAGCGTTCTAAAATTGTGACACTTGCAATTTTGACTGCATTTGGGTCTTCACGATGGCGGCGCAACATTGAACCTGAATGGAGACCCCGAAACTTGTTTACAACATCAAAAACTGCATATTTCTGCACCTTGGCCTGATCCTTCCTTGCACCCTGCTGTCCCGGGAGGTGGGACCATGGCGCCCAGCACCCTGGTCCTTCAGGACCATGGCATCCAACGCCCTAGTCCCCCAGGACCATGGCGCCCAACACCCTAGTCCTTGGCCCTATTTTGGGCCCGATCTCTTGTTGGGCATCGGGTCTTTAAGTTTGCAATTCGGAAAATAATGTTCCCATGTCGGCCCAAGGTCGGAAAAATCAGTCTCTCAACCCTAATTGACAAGTATATAAACTACATTTCCTCTTCCAAAAAAGGGAGGAAAACATATGTGTGCAAAAGGCGGAAGCGATATTCAAACATTCAAGCATTCAAGTATTCCTTCAAGCAATTGAGCATTCTAGGTCTCCATTCAAGGCTAAGTGTTGCATTCAAGACAAGGATTCAACCATTGAAGAGGAGATCACTTACAACATACAACATACAACATAATTACACCTTCACATGTAAGAATACAAACATTCTTACAACAAGGTATCAGTACTTGTTTCCATTACAAACATTTACATTTACAGCATTCTCATTTCTTGGTTAATTCCAAAACCGGGGTTTGACCTAAAGGCAAACCCCTAATCCCTAACCCCCCAATTGTCCTCTCTTTTCTGTGTGTAGGTTGCAGGTACGTGGCTGTAATTGAAGATCTGGAATCCTTGTGCAGAGGCGAACAGATCCCCCTTCGTTTCGCGGATTTTTCGGAGGACTGTGTGCACTCCGGGCGCCATCGTCCTGTCAACTTTCACTCAAATTTGTAGAACAGCATTGTCTCAACATTTTACTCCTAATTTCAGGTCTGTAGCTTCATCCTGTATCCCTATCTCTGTTTATAAGTGAATCTTTCCTACTTTACATGCATTCCTAGTTCAATCATTCTATCTACATTCCTTACAAAAGAGGGTATCCTTGATGTCTTAACCCTTGAAACTCATTTAAAATCCAGTCTTGCATTGTGTGGGATTGGATCTTGTGGGTTTCAACCCCTCTTTTGAATGTAAAGTCTCTCCTAAGTGAAAACCGTCAACCCTAGGGACCTCCCTTCTCTCTCCTTGGAGTGGAGTGGGGGGAACTACTAGGGTTCGATTTTTCTGCTTTACATTTTGGTGAACCCGATGTGAACATCCTAATTCTGATTATTCATGGTTAGATCTGAAAAATTGGCTTCCTTAATTACATTTCCATGTTTGATCTTTTGCAAATTTTAGAGGTTAATTGCATAAAAACCCTAAAATTTTCTTTTTAGTAATTGAGCTTGTGAAATGTTTAATTGTTAATGCTTGTTTCAGATCTACCCTTCTATTGCAAATTGTCAATTCATATTTGTGCTTTAATTCTAAAAATTAAGTGGTTAAGTGTCAAAACCCTAATTTTTAAAGCCCTCTTGATTCAACCTTTGACTGATAATTTCATTGATCAAAACACCTCCAAATCGGCTGTAACTTTGGATTCCGCAACAAAATCACAATATCTTTCATCTCTGAAAATTTGGAAAAAAGTTGCGAGGACCGTGTGCACCCCGAGCGCCATTGTCCGTGATATTTTTTCTGAAATTTCGGGAGCTAGATCTTACTGTATTTTTCTGCTAAAATCCAGAATCTTGGCTAATTTTATCAATTCTAACACTTTCAAAGTTAAAGTCAAAGTTGGTCTAGTGATTGCTTGGATTAAGACTTATAATCATTCAAAAATTGTTGAAATTGAAATTTGCGTTAAAATTGTGTTTCTTACAGTCCTAAATCTGAAAAGTGTGTTGGCATTCATTCGAAATTTCAATGCTTTGTTCAAATTTTTGCAGTTCGTGACTTTTGAAATTAAGTGTTTAGTTGCAACAACCTTGATTTCCACTTTCAAATTTGGATTTTGCATGAAATCGAGTCAACTTTTAAATTTCAAAGCTTGCATTACTTTCAGTATTCTCTCTAAAATCATAAAATTTAAAATATCAGTTTCCCTCTCTTTTTCAAAATTCAAATTTTTTGCATTTTTCAACAATCTTGGTAGGGTTCAATTTTGAGATTGCAACTTTATTTTGGCCTATCTACAGATCGTAAAATCACTCAATTTTTTTAGATTAGCTTTAAAATCATCATAACTTTCATCTCTAAAAATTTTGAAAAAAGTTGCAAGGACCGTGTGCACTCCGTTCGCCACGGTCCCTGACATTTTTTCTGAAATTTCAGGAGATTGTCCTGATTGCATTTAACAGCTTAACTCTAGGAGATTGGCTCATTTTATTGAAATTTGCTACCTCTAAAATTCAAAATCTTCTCTCTCTCTTTAGTGCATGAGTTTTACAACAATAAGCCCTACTTACACTATTCTTGTTAGACGAAGCCTTAGAATTAAGTCCTTCCAAGGTTTAATTACCGAGGAGATGGAACCTAATTTGAATGGCCTTTTTAACGAGGACATGGGTAATTCCTCTAATCCTCTTAATGATGAAGAAGCTCTCCATGAGGTTTCTGTAGAACAACTTTTGAAATTGGATAACCAATTTGATGATTTTCGACAATGGATGTCTCAAGAATACCCCGACAGTGAAGCTCTTTCATTAATTGAGGGTCTAAAACGTATGGTTCAAAGTGATAAGAATGGAATTGATATTTTGCATGGTATTGCACACATTGTGGATTCGAATGTGATGCCGATGAAAAGTTGTGCCAAAACCTTAGGTTATACAAAACCTCCTACTCAAGTTAATCATTCTATTTCTTTGACGACTCCTATTGCTAGTATTCCTACTTTTACATCAAACATAATGACTACTTCAATACAAGACATTCCACCTATGATCACCAGTCATGGGGGCAATCCTTCCTCTTCAATCAACCCTCTTCCTTCATTCAATCCAACTTCTTCATTCATTCCTTCAATGAGTGTTCCTATTATATCTCCACAAATGAACCTGGCGCAAGGGGGCAATTCATTTAACCCTTCCATTCCTCCTTGTAGTGTTCCTCCTTTCCAATAATCTCCTATGACTAACTATCATAGTGTCCCACCACCTTACTCTCAATCAATACCTTCTTTCAACAACATAATACCTCCATCACAATCTAACACGTCTAACATGAACTCTTCGACTGAAGCGACCATTAACAATCTTGCACAAACTATCTCTTCTTTACAGCAACAAATTGCCTCTATGAATCAATCTAAGTTTAATGTGCCCACATTTGATGTTGCGAGCCCACTTTCTATTGACATTGTTCGAGCTATTCCCCCTAAACATGTTGAAATTCCACAATTGGAGCTTTATAATGGTAAGGGTGATCCTCTAACACATGTTAAGACCTTTCAAACAATATGTACTGATTTTGCTTATGACCAAAGGTTTCTTGCAAAACTGTTTACTAGAACATTAAGAGATAAAGCCCTACAATGGTATTGCTCGTTGCCTTCTTATTCTATTACTTCTTTTGAACAACTTGCAAATGCTTTTATTCAACAATTTCAAAACAATATAAGTCCTAAAGTTACTTTGATTGATTTAATGCATTGTAAACAAGGTGTTAAAGAAAGAGTGATTGATTTCATTGGTAGATATAAGCATTTGTATGCTCAAATTTCTTTTCCAGTACCTGACAATGATATTTCAAGAATCTTTATTTCTAATTTAGAAAAAGATATTAGAGAAAAACTTCTGTTTTTTGAGTTTACTTCTTTCCAACAGTTGTGCGCAACTCTTCACAATTATCAACTGACTGTGAGTCAAATGGAACAAGCAAATCCTATGGCTCCGAGTGATAAGGGTGATAGTAGTCGACAACCATTTGGGAAGTTTAAACCAAACAGAGAGGTCATTAAGTTCAATGAAAACATCATCAACAACAATGTGAATGCAACATCAGGTGTGCCTCCTATTTCTAAGTTTTTCAAGAAAGAAAGAAAGTTTACTCCTTTGAATGAATCATTGCATAGTATTATGAATAAGTTATTGGAACAAAATGTGCTTACTCTCCCTCCTATAAGGCAAATAGATCCTGCAAAGATTACTTCACCCTATTTTGATAACAAATCTTTTTGTCAATTTCATCATCAACCTGGGCATGATACTGAAAAATGTTTTGCTTTAAAGGGTAAAATTCAAGATTTGATTGATAATAATACTATCTTTGTTTCTGGTGTGAATGATAAAGGCAACACATCTGTAGCTCCTCCTAACCAAAATCTTAAAATTTTTACTGATCCGTTACCTTCTCATACCTCTAATGTGATTGATACTAATGATTCCTCTGTCTCACCTGATGATTTTGTGTCTATGACTCCGAATGTGATTAACTTTGTAGAGCAGTAGAAAATCCCTAAAGAACCTTCCATCACATTTGATTCTAGTGAAACTATCAGGGCACCTGATGGTCCTTTATATATAGTTGCAAAATTCAAGAATACACCTTGCCGTGGAGTGCTTATTGATCCTTCTTGTATGGTTAATGTCATTACTAAAGAATTTCTTTTTACTTTGCAATTGAATCAAGTGATCTATGACGAAACAAATGTGGTTGTGAAACTATTTGATGCATTTTCTTCTCCTGCAATTGGTTCTATTACATTACCTATGGAGGTCCATAACAAGTACCTTGATGTAGACTTTGCTATTATTCCATCATCCGAACAATTTCGTGTGAAGCTAGGCTATCCTTGGCTATCTTCCATGAAAGCTATTGCTTCTCCTATTCACAAGTGTTTGAAATTTCCCCATAATGGTGAAATTGTTACTATCAATCATAGCCTATTTAAACCAGCTGAAAGAACTTCTAGTGTTCCTATTGATTATTTTTGGCCTAAACAATTCCAATCCCTTCCACCGCGGAGTGATCATCTTTTCAAATCTTATCAAAAGTGGAAAAAAGATATGATCCTATCTCTAAGTGAACCTAGAACACCCAAACTTGACATTCCTATCATTCTTGAGAAGGAAGTTCTTCCTTTGAAAGATAAAACTAATGTCTTTCCTCAAGAAAATTCCCAACCCATCCCTATGAATGTGACTACGTCTATGACTAATAAATTTTCTAAAGGTAGACCTATACCTCCTCATCATGATGGACTTGGTCTCCTTCCTAAACCAAATAGTCCTCCTTTATATGGAGCAGTTCCTCCTCCTTCCTCTTATAGAGAGAAGAGACCTTCCTCTTCTCGTATTGTTCAACCTAAGAGACCACAACCTAAACACCCAAGTGATAAGGATGAGAACATTCCTCCTCCTCAATCTTCTCAACTTCCTACTAAGACTAGACGAAATCGTTCTGCACGTGAACGCCGACGAAAGCGTCGTCTTAGAGCTCAGGCAGCTGCTTCTCAAACTTTGCAATCCCCAAAAACACCTTCAGCCAGTATTATTCCATTTTCTCCTCAGCCAAAAATTGAGCCAAAATCTCCTAAACATAAGATGCATGATGGTCTTGATCCTGTGCGAGTTAAAGATCCTATTTTTATAAATCTTGATGATTATATAGATGAAAATGTTATTCATGATGAAAATGTTACTCCTCTTCATTCTGATAGTGAATATGAATACGTCGATGTTGATAACCATTTATCTAACGAATTTTCTAAAGCACTTATCCTAGCTTCTAGACAAGAACAACATGGTGTGGAACATGAACATAGCCCTTGTTTGGATCTTGTGATAGCTCCATCTGCTGTGTTGGATGTTCCTCCTCTAGCATGTTTCCTACCTTCCCGAAATATTGATCAGCAAGATCGGGGGGTAGATGACGTGCTAGACTAGTTTCATTAGCATAGCAGACTCTCTCCTCCTCTCTTGATCTCTTTTGTTACTTCTTCTATGTGTTATTCTTATTCTTCTATTTGTGGTCCTTAGTGTTGTCTACTTGAGGACGATGCAAAGCATTGAGATCTCTTGGTCTCTCTCATGTTGACTCAAAAGACACATGTGTTCCCTTCTTCTAGGTGACCTTCCTTGATTGGGGAATGAAGAACAATTATGCATACATACATATGATACACATGAATTATCATACAACATACTGACCCCGAGGACAGCGAAATCACCTTGTGCTTTGTGTTTTGTGTTTATTATCCTTGGGTTTATCTCACACTTGGGGGCTAAATCCTTGTGATAACATGCTCCTTTCCCTTCTCATTTCTTATATGTATCACTACCTTAAAGCAATCACCCCCGATGAGGCGTGTACGATCGCTTTAACGTAGGGGGGCATACACCCCGTTCATATCTCTTCAAGATACTTGAAAGTTTCTTGGCGAACTTAGCTTTGCCTTGAAAATTTTTGGTATTTTTCTTGCATGACTCATAGTGAGGGAACCTTACTACTGACAGTCATGGTTCTCCCTCGTGATCTTCCCTTTTACTTTGTCAATCGAAGTTGTAGGATCCTTAGTCCACTGGAGGCTTGGCGTATCTTGCCTCCTTGACGTGGTGAAAGTTTTTCAATGTTGTTTCCTTGTACTTTATCGGAAGTATGGGTGTATGCTTATACTCCCGCTAAAGTGGGGGCTAAATGTAGCGTCCTAAAATTGTGACACTTGCAAATTCGACTACATTTGGGTCTTCACGATGGCGGCGCAATGTTGAACCTGAATGGAGACCCCGAAACTTGTTTACAACATCAAAAACTGCATATTTCTGCACCTTGGCCTGATCCTTCCTTGCACCCTACTGTCCCGGGTGGCGCCCAGCTGTCCCGGGTGGCGCCCAGCGCCCTGGTCCTTGGCCCTATTTTGGGCCCGATCTCTTGTTGGGCATTGGGTCTTTAAGTTTGCAATTCGGAAAATAATGTTCCCATGTCGGCCCAAGGTCGGAGAAATCAGTCTCTCAACCCTAATTGACAAGTATATAAACTACATTTCCTCTTCCAAAAAAGGGCGGAAAACATATGTGTGCAAAAGGCGGAAGCGATATTCAAACATTCAAGCATTCAAGCATTCCTTCAAGCAATTGAGCATTCTAGGTCTCCATTCAAGGCTAAGTGTTGCATTCAAGACAAGGATTCAACCATTGAAGAGGAGATCACTTACAACATACAACATACAACATAATTACACCTTCGCATGTAAGAATACAAACATTCTTACAACAAGGTATCAGTACTTGTTTACATTACAAACATTTACATTTACAGCATTCTCATTTCTTGGTTAATTCCAAAACCGGGGTTTGACCTAAAGGCAAACCCCTAATCCCTAACCCCCCAATCATCCTCTCTTTTTTGTGTGTAGGTTGTAGGTACGCGGCTGTAATTGAAGATCTGGAATCCTTGTGCAGAGACGAACAGATCCCCCTTCGTTTCGCAGATTTTTCGGAGGACCGTGTGCACTCCGGGCGCCATCGTCCAGTCAACTTTCGCTCAAATTTGCAGAACAGCATCGTCTCGACATTTTACTCCTAATTCCAGGTCCGTAGCTTCATCCTGTATCCCTATCTCTGTTTATAAGCGAATCTTTCCTACTTTACATGCATTCCTAGTTCAATCATTCTATCTACATTCTTTACAAAAGAGGGTATCCTTGATGTCTTAACCCTTGAAACTCATTTAAAATCCAATCTTGCATTGCGTGGGATTGGATCTTGTGGGTTTCAACCCCTCTTTTGAATGTAAAGTCTCTCCTAAGTGAAAACTGTCAACCCTAGGGACCTCCCTTCTCTCTCCTTGGAGTGGAGTGGGGGGAACAACTAGGGTTTGATTTTTCCGCTTTAGATCTCTCCTGATAATGTTCAGGAAGAGTGTCAAGTCTCTAGTCCTCTAGTGCCTCAAGGAGGTTTTCATAATTGGGTACATCCTTTCTTTTTACTTTTTTATGTTCTAATATTGTCATTGAATGGTTTTCACCATTAGATCGATTTTTTATTTTATTCATTTTGTGACTAAGAGACTTGGCACTCTCCTGATTGAGAACTTTGTTATGAGATTCAATGGTGGAACATGTTTTTGGGTTCACGGAACAAAGGTATTGGACAATAGTGTCATCATTTGGGAAGATAGGTATGTTGAGTTGTTCAAGCTATTCCCTGCCTATGAGCTTAGGATATATTAATGGTAAGGGATCATCTAGTGGGTTAAGGTTTGTAGTAGTGAGGGTCATTATTGAAACATTGTGAAAGTTGTTATTAATATGAGAGGTATATAATGGTACTCTCTTTGGTATTGCCTATTTTGTAGCAACACTACTCATTCTCATTGGATTCGTAGATATTTTGTGGTTCAAATTCAAATGATCTAGACCCTGAGCCTTGTCTTTCATTAGGCATGGGTGTATATTTGTGGATTATATCTACCTCAATGTCTTTAGTTAAATTAGAGAAAGTATCCCATTCATATTCATGTGAGTCTATTTCAAAATCACTCTCTAGGACTCTATTATTGTAGGTAGTGGGGATACCATTTGGTGAAAAGAATTTAGTCCTTGTTTCTATCTCTGAACTAACTGACACACTGTTTGAATCAGGCTCTATACTAGGTTGCAATATATGAATCTTTTTGTGAGAAGCCTCCTCTCTTTGTATGACAAGCTCTTCTTGTTGATTGTTATATTCCTCTTCCTTATGTTTGCAGACTGCCTCATCAGTTACTTTTTGTTGTGTTAATTCTTATTTCTTTTGTTGTCACTGTGTGGTTTCTTGTTGTTGATCTTGTTGCCATGTAGAATCTTGTTGTCAATTCTGTTGCCATATAGAGTATTTTTGTTGGTTTGGTTGATCAGGTTAATGTTGATGTTGTCCATATCCTAGTCCAGATTTGTCCTTGGTAAGTGGTGCAGGAGCACCCCATTGTAGAAGCACAATCAGGATGTCCAAGGTCACTATCTGATTATATTTGGGTCATTTATGACTTGTAAAGAATATATGTATGTATTTGAGTTCATTTTTATCCAATAGAGTCATAATGTAAGGCTACTTGAGCCATTTGTGTAAAAGTTGCATAGTTGTCCATTTAGGACCTAGTGGGGTCAAAGAGTCAAAATGATGTAAACATGCCATGAAAGGGCATAAATTATAGTAAAAGGTCATTTAAGGGTTATTTGATATGTTTATAAGCTTTTTGTCAAGTTTTGGGGTCATTTGTGAAAATGTCACAAAAAGTTGTCAAAAAGATGAAAAGTGGCAAAAATGCAATAATGCAAAATTGCATTAAAAGTTGTAAATGGGAAGTTGAAAGGTCTTGGAGGTAGTTATAAGGTCCAAACTGACCAAGAGTCTATAAAAAGACATTGTATGGTCATTCCAAAAAAAAAAAAAGGAAGAAAGGGAAGAAAGAACTTTTTGATACATTTTGGTGCATTCTACTATTGCTATTTTGATTGGCTTTCCAGTTTTTATGTTGGTTCCAGGCCTTGTACGACCATGTATGGCATGGAAAAATTTGTATATGTATAATGGATAGTTAGATACGTGAATTAAATTTCTTTTCATTTTTTTTTGGAGTGATTATGTTTAGAAATGAAGAAGTTATGGAATTTTTGGTGAAATTTGTTAATTACAGATTTGATATTTCCTAAGAACAGCCATGTTGCAGCATATGGTATGAACTCATATGGCATTATTAAGATGTCTAAATAGATTTATTGGAAATATATGTGAATCCTCTTTCCTTTCCCTTTGGTCTGAGTTGTTTTTGTTTATATTTGTGGAAGTTGTGAAGATTTTGGTGAAAACTGGTTTTAAACCATCTTCAAAGGAGTTGCAGGCAATGGTTTATCTTCATATAATGATTAAACCATTGAAAAATTTAATGGATTGCATACTATGAAATTAAATTCATAAAGGGTTCATGTGAAATTGGTTTGGGATCATTTTGTTTTGTTTTTTGAAAGATATTTGATGCCCTAGGCTGACTAGGCATGCACATGATTTGTTTGGGACAACAAAAATGGGTCTCAATATAGCGGACATAACTTTTAATCTAACCGTTGGATGTGGATAATTGTTGGATATGTTGTTTTTAATCCATTTATTCAGTGTCTGATTGAAGGGATTCAGGTGTTTAAATCTGGTTAGAAAGTTATAGACCTTTGTGTACAGGTCTATCCAAAGGGGCAGCAAGTTGGCAAGTTTGATACCTAGATTAAGTTTATGTTTTCTTGATTGATTGATTGTTGAAGAATGATGAAATATGCCTCTAATGAATTGTTATCATTATTAAAATATGGATGGATCAATATGATCCTAGAGTTGTGATTGGTTTTCTTTGATGCTTTGCATCAGTAAGTTGTGAGTGTGGTTGAATTGGTTCTATGATACCTTTTTGCCATTTGCCAATAAGGCCTTTTCCTGAGTATCCCATCCTTTGCATGATTCTGAATCCATTGCCATATTGAAATGTTGGGAGAGTGACACTTAACATTACTGCTTGGGTGTCCTCAGTATCCTTGTATAACCAATCCAAAACGTATTTGTCTTTCGTTTCATCTGCTAGTGTTCCTTCTTGAATGAACATACCATCAATAATTTTGATAGGTTGTGAATATTGTTGTCTTGAAGTTGATGGTTGCCCATGAGATCTTGGTGAAATCGAAAATTTTGATAGACATAAGGATGGTTCAAAAGAGTATTCTTCCACACCTTTGTCTTTTAACTTCATATTTTGCTCAAAATTTATGGATAGAGATTGGAGTTGATCCTTAATGTTTGATGATGTAGAAGTGAGAGCTCCCCTGTTATGTGGCACTAAAAATTATGAACTGCTTTGAGATTATTTCAATACTAGAAAGGATTAGTATCTGTTGTAATAGAAATTTCTTGTCTATAATATGGGAATTTCAGGCACTGATGATATTTGCATGGCACTGCTTGCATTTCAAGGATGACCCAAAAGTATATTATAAGATAAGTCTATGTCCAAGACTTGACATAAAGTATCTCTTTGAACTGGTCCTACTTGAATAGGAAATACCCCAAGCCCTTTTGATGATCTTTTTGTTAGTAGCAATCAAGAAGGAAGACTGAGAGGGGGGGGGAGTGAATCAGTCTTCATCGGATTACATCAAATTAAAATTCAAAACATAAACTGATAGACTGCAACAATAACAGATAAGAAAATTAACAGCACAACATACAACACCAAGATTTTTGATGTGGAAAACCCAATTAATGAAAAAACCACAGTGGGAACCTACCCACAGTAAGATGATACTCTGTAGTAGTATGTGAAAATATTACAATGGGGAATGTACATGCATTCAGGCACACTGCCTAGAGCTCACTGCTCAAAAGATATATGTTCGGAAAGCTACAACCCTTAGGGAAGTCTCACTGTCTTACAATATGATTCCTACAATTTGGAAGGAATGAACTACAATGATAGCATCTACAAATGTCTGATGATAGCTCCAGTTAAGCACAATTGTCTCTTAAGTAACACCAATCTCACCTCAACACTTCACCAAATGATAACTCTCTTGTTCACACAATCACCTCTCTTTGATAATGCAGACATAATACCGACACCTAAATTACATAAGCATCTCACCTATATATACAAATCATCAACTTTGATAACAAGGTCGGCTAAATCGTCAACCCTCAACTCACAATAACAAAAAATACATTGCACGATACAAATATTGACCACCGGACCAATATTATGATTTACATTACATAGCATGGAGCTAATTCAAATTCCCAAACGATTACATCCACCTAAAATCCCGACAAGATCATCCGCAACACGCTACACCATCAGAAATACCGTATAACACAAAAATCATCACCGGTTCATAGAAATCACTAAAAAATTGCACAACGATCAATGTGGATTGCCAAAACAAATAGGACATGACTAGGAAACACCAAAAAGCACGTTAGAATCATCTAGAACAGTTGCACCAAAACCTCTTTTCAAATCTTCATCGGTCAACGTCTCAAAGCTCAAGAACACAACCAATCAACAACTGTCACGAGTAAAGATAACTTGCAGAGCACCAAATCATGAACCATCTGAAATGAAGATTCATAAGATCATCCAGAACAATATCTCAAAGTCGCAACACAAGATCTGGTCACATCGAAATACTGGATTCCGCAAAATAGTGATCAGCAAAACCAAACTACTAAAAACCGGATCAGAAAATCTACCCAAACTCTCCAGAATAACTCACATAAATATGTTGACATCAATGACAACAACATATCCAAGCAGCAACAATGAACAGTCAAGTCCAACAATCTCCCCCTTTGGCATTGATGGCAACATATGAATGTGAAAAATAGTGATTGCAAAGAAAGAAGATATTCCCAGCAACCACCCCCTAAGATCAAGATAGATAAAGAAATTTTTCACATGATCTCTCTCCCCCTTTGACAAAAATGTCAAAGATTTCTAAAATAGAAAACCAAACTCTCCCAAAATAGAAACATGAATCTGTCTCCCCCTGGCATACACAACCAAATCACCAGACTACTCTAGCAGAGGAGCAACACCAACTCATCAATCTAAATAAAAGAATAAGACTATGAAGTTCACTGGATCGATGAAACTCAATGCATCTAGTTCTCATTAGGAGGGGTGGATACCCCTAACTTATCTCTCAAATAGACAAATATATCTGTAGGAAAAGGCTTAGTGAAAATATCAACAATTTATTCCTTAATAGATACATATTCCATCTTCACCTTTTGTTCACTGACTTGCTCTCTCAAGTAATTATATTTGATTGATATATGCGTAGTCTTTGAATGTTGCACCAAATTCTTTGACATGTTTATAGTACTGTAATTATCACAGTATATAACAGTAGGCTCATCATAAATAACTCTAATATATTTTAGCATTTTCTTCATCCAAACTATCTGAGTGCAATTACTAGCAATAGCAATGTACTCAGCTTCAGCAGTAGATAAAGATATCAAATCTTGTTTCTTGCTAGCCCATGAAACCTACTTCTTACCTAAAAAGAATGCTTCACTGGTAGTACTCTTTCAGTCATCTACATCACCAACCCAATTTGCATCAGTGTAGGCACACAACATTAAATCATCATTCTTTGGATACCATAAACCATAATCCTCATTTCCCTTTAGATATCTGAATATTCTTTTAACAACAATGACATGACTCTCCTTCGGATAAACTTGATATCTAGCAACCATACACATAGCATGTATAATTTCGTGTCTAGTCTGAGTGAGATATAATAGTCAACCAACCATAGATATATACAAACTCTGATTAGCTTTCGATGATTCATCATTTTTAGACAATTTACAACCAGTCACCATAGGAGTTCCAACTAGTTTGGAAACATATAATCCAAACTTCTTCAACAATTCCTTCACATACTTAGTTTGAGAAATACCTTTTCCTGTCTGTGCAATCTGCAAACCTAAGAATTTTTTTATCTCACCAATCATAGACATCTCAAATTCTCGACAAAATTTATACTCATATCATCATCACCACCAAAGATAATTTCATCAACAAAAAATTCAACAATCAAAATGTTATCATTTTCAATCTTAAAGTACAGATTACTATCAACAACACCTTTGATAAATCCTAATTTTAGCAAGTATTTGTTTAATCTAGCATACCGGGCTCTAGGAGCTTGTTTCAACCCATAAAGTGCTTTCTTCAACTTCCATACGATGTCTCTACCATCCAACAGTAAAAATCCATCAGGTTGTTCAATGCAAACTTCTTCTTCTAGATCACCATTAAAAAATG
Organism: Cryptomeria japonica; assembly: GCF_030272615.1. Taxonomy (NCBI): domain Eukaryota; kingdom Viridiplantae; phylum Streptophyta; class Pinopsida; order Cupressales; family Cupressaceae; genus Cryptomeria; species Cryptomeria japonica. The sequence continues at coordinate 653,332,028 of NC_081412.1, forward strand.
TAGATTTGACATCCATCTGATATTCCTTGAAATCTTTATAATCAGCATAAGTGAGCAACAGTCTAACAACATCAATTCTAGCAACCAGAGAAAATGTTTCTTCATAATCAATTCCTTCTTGCTATGAATACCCTTTGCAAACCAGTCTGGCTTTATTTCTAACTAGTTCACCGACTTCATTCAATTTGTTCCTAAAAACCCATATAGTACCAATAACATTTTTATCCTTAGGTCTAGGCACAAGTTCCCAAGTGTTGTTCTTTTCAATCTGATCTAACTCTTCTTCCATGGCTCTAATCTAGTTATCATCTTTATAGGCTTCAACAACATCTTTAGTTTCAACTTTAGAAATCAAACATACTTCTTCTACAACTAACATTCTTCTAGTCGTCACACCTTTATTCTTATCACCAATAATCCGATTCTCAGAATGATTTAGTATGACATACCTCAGAGTCTTTTGATTGTTCTGATCCTCAGGTTCCTGCACATCATCACCAACAACAACAACATCTGGATTTACAGTCTCTGTCAGATCATTCTGCTTAGGTTGTTCAAGCTGAATAGGAGCTAAAACAACATGTTGACCTTCATCATAAGCTCTGATCTTCTTCCCAAGGTTTTCATCCACCTTCACATTTGCACTCTCAACTATCTTTCTTAGACTCTTATTATAGCATCGATAGGCTTTTCTATCTGTAGAATATCCTAAAAAGATACCTTCATCACTTCTAGCATCAAACTTTCCAATATCCTCATCTCTCTTGATATAACATTTGCTACCAAAAACTTTGAAATATTTCATAGTAGGAACATGACCAAACCAAAGCTCATAAGGGGTCTTACTGGTATCACCTTTGATATGAACTCTATTGAATGTATAGATTGCAGTGCTAATAGCTTCTCTCCAGTAGACCTTCAAAACATTTCCTTCAATCAACATGGTTCTTGCAGCATCCAAAACAATACGGTTCTTTCTTTCAACAATCTCATTCTGCTATGGGGTCCTAGGAGCAGATAGCAGTCTTCTAATTCCATGCATCTCACAGAAAGAATTGAACTCACCGAAATAGAATTCTCCACCTGTATCCGATCTCAGACACTTCAGCTTCAATCCAAATTCAGTTTCAACTTTAGCTTTGAATATATTGAATTTCTCAAATGCTTTTGATTTTTCCTTCAAAAAGACAACCCACATCATCCTGGAATAATCAACAATTAGTAGCATAAAGTATCTATCAACCTGCACACTTCTAACATTTGTAGGTTCACACAAGTCAGTATGCACAAGATCTAACAATCCATCAGATGTATACCATTTTCTCTTGAAAGAAATTCTTGTTTGCTTACCCAACTGACATTCCTTACATATTGGATTAACAAGTTTAACAATCTTAGGCAGATCCCTAACTGCTTGTGTAGAACTAATCTTGATCAATAAATAAAAGTTTACATGAAAAATTCTTCTATGCTACAACCAACTCTCGTAGAACTAATCTTGATCAATAAATAAAAGTTTACATGAAAAATTCTTCTATGCTACAACCAACTCTCATAAAATCTTAGCAATAAAACAACTTTTCTCACTAGCATTCAAATTAAAAATGTTACCTTCAGTCTTAGTTCTAGATGCAATCTCTATACCGGAGGCACTCAAGATCTTGCATTTACCATCTTTTAATTATAGATTATAACCCTTATCAACCATCTATCCAACACTCAAAATATTATGCTTCAAACCTTCAACATATAAAACATCATCAGTGTTATGCTTACCATAAAAAGAAATAGAACCTCTCCCATGGATTACACATTTACACAGGCTTGGTCATCTCCAAATCTAACTAACCATTCCACCATCATACCTTTGCATGCTTACAAATTTTCTTTTGTCACCAGTCATATGATGTGAACAACCGCTGTCAGTCACCCATACACCATTTTCTTCTACCTTTGCAGCCAAAGCTTTCTCCTCAACAGAACAACTAGTGGAATCAATAGGCACAGGTCTGTCCTCTTTAATGGCAATAAAAACAACTTCATCTCCTTCTGATTCATAATCTATAACACTTTCATATGCAGAATAATAACAGTTCTTCTGGTTCCTAAACTTTCGATTAGACTTATAAGGCGCTTATCATACTTCTCATGCTTCTCATATCTATCATTCCTATCATGCTTATCAAACTTATCATGTCTGTCATACTTAGCCATTCTCTTTGGGCATCTAGAAGCAAAATGTCCTATCTTATTACAAGAAAAAAAATTCAAGGGCAACTTTCCATCATACTTACCAGCACCTTTAGGCAATCTTCGAGCAATTAGTGGTTCAAGCTCATCAAGCTCTCTTTCCTGCTTTGCTATCTCTCTTCTTTCTCTTTCATAGCTGGATATCCTGCACTCATCAAGATCATATTTCTGCTTACCGGATACAAATGCTGATGCTTTGTATGTTGTTTCAAAATTTTCATGTGATTCTCCAAATTTTCTCAGGTCAAATGCAACAAGTTTTCCAACCAGCATATCTCTTGTCACTATAGTTACACTCTGGATCTCATCAATAGTGGCAACCTTATGTTTATAAGCTGGAGGAAAAGATCTTAACACCTTAGCAACATTCTCATCTTCTTCAATCTTTGCACTGATAGATCTGATACCAAGGACAAACTCATTCACCTTAGCCATGCATGAATGTATGTTCTCATCATCTCCCATCTTCAATGTCTCATACTTTCCTTTTAAACTCTGCAACTTAGCAACTTTCACTTGACTATCACCTTCATATAGGATTTTAAGCTTCTTCCAGATCTCATGTGCGGTCTGAAGTCCCATTACATTTGTCATTTCAGAATCATTCAGGGCACTAAGAAATGCTTCCTTCTCTCTGATATAATAGTTAGCTTCCCTAAAACTCATCAGGAGTAGATGGTCGATTCTGAGGAACAACATAGACATTCATGGTAATCTTCCAGTAATCTTCTCCAAGACATTTCAAGTGCACCTCCATCCGGCTCTTCCACACGATATGTTTTCTTCCATCAAACCTTGGACTATCCTTCTTGAAAATAATACCTTGAGTTTCCATCGTAGATCTCCTCAAGAGATTAAGCTTCTACCAGAGGATCTAGCTCTGATACCAATTGTTAGTAGCAATCAAGAAGGAAGTCTGCATCAATAACAGATAAGGAAAGTAACAACATAACACACAACACCAAGATTTTTGATGTGGAAAACCCGGTTAAAGGAAAAACCACGGTGGAAACCTACCCATAGTAAGATGATACTCTACAGTAGTGTGTGAAAATATTATAATGGGGAATTCACATGCATTCAGGAACACTGCCTAGAGCTCACTACTCAAAAGATATATGCCCGGAAGGCTACAACCCTCAGGGAAGTCTCACTGACTTACAATATGATTCTGACTACAATCCAAAAGGAATGAATTGCAATGATAGCATCTACAAATGTTTGATGACAGTTCCGGTTAAGCATAATTGTTTGCTCTGCAACACCAATCAAGTCAACACTTCATCTAATGATAACTCTCTTGTTTGTAAAATCACCTCTCTCTGATAATGCAGACATAATACCGACACCTAAATTACATAAGCATCTCACCTATATATACAAATCATCAACCTTGATAACAAGGTCGACGAAACTCGAAACCCTCAACTCACAATTACAAAAATTACATTGCACGATACAAAGATTGACCACCAGACCAATATTATGATTTACATTACATAGAATGGACCTAATTCAAATTCCCAAATGATTACATCCACCGGAAATCCTGCTAACATCAACTGCAACATGCTACACCACCAAAAATATCGCATAACACAAAAATCATCACCAGTTCATAGAAATCACCAAAAAATCAGACAACGATCAATGCAAATCACCAAAAGAACCAGGTCACGACTAGGAAACAATAGCAAGCATGTTAGAATCATCTAGAACAGTTGCACTAACACCTCTTTTCAAATCTTCATTAGTCAACATCTCAAAGCTCAAGAACATAACCAATCAACAACTATGAAGAGGAAAGACAACTTGAAGAGCACTAAATCATGAACCATCTGAAATGAATATTCACAAGATCATCCAAAACAATATCCGAAAGTATCAACACAAGATTTGATCACACCGGAATATACTAGAGAAAATACCAGCTTCTGCAAAACAGTGATCAACAAAACCAAACTACTAAAAACCAGATCAAAAAATGTTCCCAAACTCTCCAGAATAACTCACAGGAATATGTTGACATCAATGACAATAACATATCCTAGCAGCAACAATGAACAACCAAATCCAACAATCTCCCTAATGATCTAACACTTTCCTCATCATCATATGCTTTGATTGTTATCTTTTTCTTAGATCAATGGTTGTTTTTGAGAAACCCAATGTACAGATAAGTTTTAAAGTACATATATTTAGACCAACTCCTTCATATATTAGTACTCGTTTCACTCAATGTTTATAGACCAAGACTACAATATGGAGTGGAGTATTATGTAGATGATTTAGAGAGACGTCGTCATGTTCTAAAAATGATAGATTATGAGGCGCGGTTAAATGTCCCACCATGGCTTGGAATCAATCAATATCCAGGTTATTTGGAACTGTAGTGTCAACAAGAGCCTTTTCCAGAATATCCTTGTATGTGGGTGAGATCTTGAGAAGCTCCAATATGGATATGTGAGCTGTTGTCTTATTCAATTGATTTATCAGGTTGTATTGAGTGTTTGGAGATGTTGTCATTTTGGAGGCACTCCCTTTCAATACATATCTAGATTGAGCTCGTGTAGTTACATTGAGGGAAACATGTTCTTGTTTGTCTTTGATCTTTATGACATTGACCTGGTCGTCATATATGGATATGTGATTGATAACATTGTTTTACACATGATTGATACGAGCCCCTTTATTGTTTGAGGATGATGATGTGCCATTGTCATAATTTGAAAGAGGATTTTTGAAGGCCTCATTATCATCGTTGGTTTAATGACCATCAACCATTATGCCACCGTTATCTAGCAAATCTTGAACCAAGATTTTTAACCTTAGGCAATCATTTGTGTGATGCCCTTTGTTTCTATGATATTAATAGTAGTGCAAGTCATTCCACCATGATTGTTTGAATTGAGGTTAAAAATCCCTTGTGTTTGGCAATGTAATGAGTTTATTTGCCAACAGTTCTCGAAATGCTGATTCAAGGGTTTGTCCTAAAGATGCAAACTTCCATCGATATGGTGATGGTTTTGTGTTAGTATTGTTTCCTTGATTGTTATTCCCTTGGTTGATGTTTCCTTGATTTTTGGTTCTTTGATTAGTGTTTCCTTGAGTGTTGGTTGGTGGAGTAACACCAAATAAGTTTAACACCAGTTGTTTTGCTTTAACATTGTCTACTACACCATCATTGACAACATTCTTGATTCTTGTCCAAAATTTGGACTTGTCTGAGTTGTTGTAGTAGTTGTTGTTATAGTTGTTGTTTGATGAACTATCACCTTCTTTGGAGAACTTCAACGTTCCTCTTTTGATTGAGGCTTCTTCTATCTAGATGTCATTTTCGATCAACTTTTTAAAACTAGGTAAACATTGTAATGTAAGTTGATAGCTCATCTCATCATTAAGATTGTCTATGAAAATTTTCATTTTCTCTTTTTCCAGTATGGTTTGGGAATATCTAGAGATCAATCATCTCCATCTTTGCAAGAACATCATGAATGATTCATTGTTATTTTGTTTTTTGTTGCAAAGATCAAGCGTGGTAACCTCATGTTGAATGTTATAAGAATATTGGGAAACAAACTTGTTCACCAATTCCTCAAATGATTTGATGGGAGGTGTGATTTTTGAAATCCATTCCATTGTTTGTCCCTATAGGCTTCTTGGAAATAACCTCATCATGTAAGTGTCATTGTGGGAAAACTCCAAGCTCATCGTGCAAAATTCCATTATGTGATCGCGAGGATCACTTTTACCATTGTATTTATCATACTTTGGTATTTCAGAGTTTGGTGGGAATGGTTCCATGTTCAGAATTTGATCAAATGGATAAGGACAAATATCCTCTAAGTAATATCATGTTGTAGTTCCTTCTTATATGTCTTCCATTTTTTGTTAAAGTGCTTATAGTTGTTGTGTGAGTGTAGTGAGAGGATTGTTTCCAGTGTTAGTATCTTGATGGTTGATGTCACCTTGATTATTAGTGTCGCCTTGATCATTGGTATCGCTATGATCATGTGTATTGTCATGATAAGTATTAGAGGTGTGTGTCCTTGGTTTTGTCTTTTTGAAGCTCTTAGTTTGTTTTGGTTGTTCCGTGTCAAAATCCTTGAGGATTTTGATACCTTTCCTAGATAGCAGGAGAAAGTATTTATGTTTGTCGGTTTCAATGAGTTTTTCAAGAAGTTTGTGTAGGTCGGGGTCTTGTTGTGCCTCCTCAATAAATTCATATGTTATTTCTTCTTCTTCCATATTTAGGTAGTTTTTCCTAGTGTTAACCTCTCGGTGTCTCATGCTTGATTCAGGCTCATTATCCCACTCAACATTTTTATGAGATCATGTAGAAACAGGCATGACTTAAGTTGATTCAATATGTGATGTGATCCTTGGGAAAATAAGCTAAATTGATTTTTTCTCCTTCGGAGAGGTGTTGAAACTTAAGAAAAGGCTAATTTTGGTTGAAAGGCACGTGCTTGTAAAGTTTCATCGTCAAACTCTATTCCTTTACTGGGTAGATAGGTATGAAAGCAGTGTAACAAAGTGCAGTGTTTTAGGAAGAGCTTACGGTTTATGTACATAAATTTTCTTCTTTTTAAGATTTTCTCTTGGCTTGGTTGTTTTCTCTTCAAATCAGTTTTCTGGTGAAGATTCTTCCTTGGTAACCGTTGAGAAGTGGTCATACAAGTGATCACAGTTGATGATTGTTGATAGGTTGATATTGATAACAAATACTTGGTTTTGGATACTCAAGCTCACTTAGTTTGAATAGAGGGTTTGATATGCCCCCTAGTTTTGTGACCAAATGTGTCAAATGATATGGATAGAAGTCTCCCGATTTTGGAAACTTGATTTGACTGACTTGAAAACCTAACTGGGTACTTGATGTTGATTTTGAGTTGGATGAAAACTTATGATCACTAGATTGATACCTCTTTTGATTTGGAAGATGAAAATCTGTCTGTGATAATTGAAAAGAAAAGACCTCTCTAAAGGTTATTTAGATCTGTTTTTGGATTCTGAAAATCTCTGCTGGATAAGCCTCTGTTTTAAATGTGCTACAGGATGATTCAATTGCGCCACAGGATTATTCAAATGCTCTATATAATGTTTACTATGCACCACTATGTAGGTTGAATGTGCTACGAGACGTTTTCAATGCGGCGCAGATTTACTTAAATGTGCCACAAGATGTTTCCTATGTGCCATTGTTTGGGTTAAATGTACTACAGGATGTTTTCAATGCGCCACTGGATTGTTCAAATGCACTACTCTGTGTTTTGCCTGATTTGACTCAAACTTTGAACTGATGTTTGGATGTTTGATTTTTGCAAGATAAATTTTAAGAATTCTAACAAGAATACATAGGAAGCATGAAGACAATGGTCATTCTAATTCTAAACATTGAGTGTATGTTTGTTTGAGGATATGTTCAAATCCTCGATGTTTTCACTGGTTTAGACACGATAAAAACACACCAAGTAGACTTTTTAATCAAGGGTCATCAATAACACCATAGCCCACATATGGATACTCCTTCAGCTCAAACAACCGTGTCACCCCCTAAAGGGCACCTATTTTTTGCCTTTGTCTAGAAATTAAATCAAAGAGGATTTCTCCTCAATTGAATCATTATCCTGAGAGATATATGGTGAGTGTCTTGGGGGCAGATTCTTCCCCACCCTTGCACTATGATATTATTAATGTCTGGATATTGACTTGACGAGGCTTATATTTCTAAAGTTCGTAATCAGGCTTTCATTCGATATTCAGTGATAAAATCCCTCGGGAGGCTTCCCAACCTTTAGAATAAAGGCTTTACGTATCTCAAGGATACTGGGGGGAGACTAATCACTAAGAAAAACCGTTGTCGGGGATTTTCATCAGCCTCCACATTTGATTATAGTGGGTTGGAATACTTGGCTAAAAGTCGTTCCCCACTTAGGTCATTCCTTTCTCATTGGCCCCCTCAAGGCAACTTGAGAAGGCATGTGCTCTAAAGGTATTAATTGCTTGAAATGAAATAAAGCATGAAGGAGTGAGTCTAGATTTTTGGTCACCCAATTAAGGGGAGAGCATATACCTTTCACTCAAAACAAAGCAAACAATGATTTATTTTAAACCTTGATAGTAATTATTTTCTGTCCTAATTGGAGATGTTGCTCCAATCTAACATGGTATTCTTTTTACCCACAAAGCAATGATTTTCTAAACTAGGAAAATGAAATCCTAGTCAATGAAAATGGAAAACGCTTTGCAAAATTGGCAAGTGGCTTGTTCTTTTTACTTGCAAGAAAGAGAAATTTATTTTGTTCTTTTTAAACACAAAAAAAGAAGTTATCTTCCTAACTTGCAAGAAATCAAAGTTTTTGAGTTTGTTTTTCTTTGTTAACCTTGCAAGTGTGGTTTCTTTTAAGCCAAAAAATACTAGTGAAGTTCTTTTTAAACCCAAAAAGAAAGTGTGAGGTCCTTTTTAATTGCTAAATAAAAGAAGTGATTTATTTTTAATCCAACTTTAAAAAAGAAAGTCAACAAATAAAAACTACTCCTTTTGCACCTTCAGAACCACATTTAGAGACTTGCCACAAACCAAACTAGTGAGAATTAAAAATCCAAGTGGGCTAGACAAGCCTAAATTTCTGACCCTGTTACAAGTTTCCTATTTTGTTATATATGCGCCACAATAGAGAGAAAATGCACTACAGAAAAGGATATATGCGCTACAGAATAGAACATATGCGTTGCAGAACATAATTGATGCCTTAGAAGAAAGTTCATATGTGCTATAAATCTAAGTAAATGCACCAGAATGGGTTATAGATGCACTACAAAACATAACATATGCGCTAAAGAACATAACAAATGCGCTAGAAGAAAGTGCATATGCGCCAAACCAAGGTAATGCGTGTTAAAAATTCTTGTAATCATCCTGTGGAAAAAAAGTTAGAAATATCTAAAAATGGGGTTGGGCCCCATAGTGGGTGCCAAAAATGTATGCTTAGAAGTGTGGAATCCTACAAATGAGAAACAAATCAAGCACACCAATGAAACATTATATTAGAGATTAGAAATCATAAACAAGTTAGTGAAACAAAATCTCTAAAACCGTCTCATTGTTCTCTATCTCCAAGGATCCTTGAAATCAAGGTGGCTCTCAGCTTGGAAGAGCACTTGATCTCTAGGATGACTACCTAAAGAACGAGGGATAATATGATAAAATATCTAAATGCAAGTACAACTAAGATCTTAATGATGTGCTATTGATATGAAACTATGATATGGTGCAAGATGATGAGATTGATATGAAGCTAAAATAATATGAAAATGATATTAAGGTTATATTAAGCTAGCATGGAAATGAAACTAACATGATATGCAAAACATGATAAAAATCTAGGCTATGATGCTACTAAATGATCTAATTACTATTATCAAAGAGCGAATAAAAATGCTTCATGAAATGAGACACTAAATTAGATGCATGAAGACTTGGATATGGATTATGAAGAAAGTGAGTCTTATTTATAGGAAAAATAGGAAAATGGATGGTTAAGATTCAATAATCTTTACAAAGGATAGGATTGAAAGTTACTTAATCGATGTTTACAACTTTCACAAATGAAATGGTGACAATTGTCAACAAGAGGTGGCTTGAGAGGAGATGTAAGAGGCATTAAATGCCTGAGTAGACATGAGGGTCACCCTAGGAGAGTGTGGTTAGGGTTAATTAGGATTAACCAGTGGATAAAGCTTTTACCCAAAAGGTAAACTCTTGTGAAAGGGTTAATGGGATAACTAGGGTCAAATCAATGAGTGCTTCATGAGACCCTTGGGTTAGATGAGGGTTGAGTTAGAGAGAAAGTCTCTAATCATGTGGTAAGGTTGAGTTAACCATTAATGGTTTGGGAGACTTTGGAGACAAATTTGTAAGAGCCTTACAAATTTGGGGAGCTCAACAAGTTAACTTGTTGAAGAGATAAAGTCTTTAATGCATTTAGAAGACTTTCTTCCAAATTTGGAGAAGTGACTTCCCCAAATTTAGGGATGTGACATGATAGAAGGATTAAGGCTAGTTAAGTGGGATTAGAGGGGTTCTAGAAGAATTCTTAGGATGAAATTGGATTTTGTAGAAGGATGCAAGTGGGAGATATAAGGATTTTAATTAAAATAAAATGTTTTATTTCAACTTAAAAATGGATGCAACTTGCATTTGTAGGAAAGTGCAATTGGGGGGGGGGGGGGGGGGCGTTAATAAATAAATTTTATTTATTTATATACAAGGATTATTTTGATTAAATGTAAATTTAATTAAAATGGTGAAAAGGGGATTCAATTAGATAAATATAATTTATTTAATTAATGGATAGAAAGGGGAATTAATCAAATATTGAATTTGATTAATGGTTGGTCTAGAAGAAAAGGGATATATTAATTAATCTTTAGTTTAATTAAACCTTAGTTTAATTAATAGGTGGATAAATAATAATTAAACAAATACAATTTATTTAATTAGGTGCACAAGTTTTAGGCGTCTACAATGGCTATTTGATCTGAGGGATGAGATTCTCTATAAATAAGTCAACTTGCTCCTTTTCTAGCATATGAGAGGGGTACCTTCGAACATGAGAGCACAAACATTGCAAAAAAGAGGAAAATGAATCACCTTCATTTTGTTTTGCAACACATAGGTCCATGAGTGTTATAGGATTATTTATGTTGTGCGCATAGCTGGTGATAATAAGATGCCAATTGTCCCCATGAGGTTATTGTTGGGGGTAAGTGTGAAAGCCATTCTAGAGCCTGGCCTCCAAGGATTTTAGGAAATAGGCACATCAAATATGTCTCCTCATTCTCCACTTCTATGTAGGTTGTAAAGAATTATCTGATGTGATCTCTCGAGTCTCCTTTCCCTCCATATTTTTCAAATTTTAGCATTTTAAAGTGTAGAGGGAATGGTGGCATGTACAGTGTTCGATCAAATGGATATGGTTAGAGACCTTCCATAGTCTAACTCTTTTTCTTAATTCCAGTTTGAAGATTGGTCATTTGTTTCTGCAAAATATGGGATTGTTGAGCGAGAATGTTTGTTTGGGTCAACGACATGTTTGATGTATAAGTGTTTCCCAAGAGAGGATTTGTGTTTTTGTATATCAGGGGTTGTCGAAACATCAAATGGTTATGAAGTTGCGCACTATTAGTTCCAGTCGGTGTAGAAAAGTTTGCAAAGCATGTGCTGACATTGGGTTGTGTTGAAGTGAATGGATTAGTCTATCCTTGATTCAAATTGTGACAACTATAAGTTGATCCTAAAGAGACTGAGGTTGCTGGTTGTGAAGTATATGTTGGAACTAAAATCTAAGAGGCAATAGTTAAACTTTGAGTGGATATGTTCGAGATGCTCACAGTTGTTTGTGAAGTGACATTGGCATATGTTTGTGATGTAACGTTAGGTCTTGATGATGTTGTACCAGAGGTTGAACTACTAATGGAAGCCATAGTGGCTTGGGTTGATGTTGTTTGTGTGTTTTGGTTTATACCCTGGGTGGAACTAGAGGGTGTAGGATGTGTCTAGGATGAACTTGATGTCTGATTCATGTTTTGATGTAAGGTAATCCCAGGGGGTAAGATCATTGTAACATCAAATTTAGGTGGTAATCTAGCCCCATTTTGCAATAACAGAGGGAATGGTGGCATGTACAGTGTTCGATCAAATGGATATGGTCAGAGACCTTCCATAGTATAACTCTTTTTCTTAATTCCAGTTTGAAGATTGGTCATTTGTTTCTGCAAAATATGGGATTGCTGAGCGAGAATGTTTGTTTGGGTCAATGACATATTTGATGTATAAGTGTTTCCCATGAGAGGATTTGTGTTTTTGTATATTGGGGGTTGTTGAAACATCAAATGGTTATGAAGTTGCGCACTATTGGTTCCAGTCGGTGTGGAAAAGTTTGCAAAGCATGTGCTGACATTGGGTTGTGTTGAAGTGAATGGATTAGTCTATCCTTGATTCAAATTGTGACAACTATAAGCTGATCCTAAAGAGATTGAGGTTGCTGGTTGTGAAGTATATGTTGGAACTAAAATCTGAGAGGCAGTAGTTATACTTTGAGTGGATATGTTCAAGATGCTCGCAATTGTTTGTGAAGTGACATTGGCATATGTTTGTGATGTAACGTTAGGTCTTGATGATGTTGTACCAGAGGTTGAACTACTAATGGAAGCCATAGTGGCTTGGGTTGATGTTGTTTGTGTGTTTTGGTTTATACCCTGGGTGGAACTAGAGGGTGTAGGATGTGTCGAGGATGAACTTGATGTCTGATTCATGTTTTGATGTAAGGTAATCCCAGGGGGTAAGATCATTGTAACATCAAAGTTAGGTGGTAATCTAGCCCCATTTTGCAATAACAACAGAATATATCTATCTTTGTCATGGTGAATGAGGGCATTAAGGATAACAAGGACATGTGGATCTTTTTTGGCTGCCTCAAGCTTTGTTGTCATCAAATTGTGGTATAATTCGACCATTGAAGTTAAATTGTCTTAGTTTGTTGGTAAAGAGGGTATAATTTCCTCTCCCCGAGATTATCCTCGTGAATGTGCATATATGTTCATTGTGCTCATTGGATTTAATGTAGGTTCAATGTTAGGATCCATTTGACTCTTGGTTGTCTATGATCGAGTAACAGTCATAAGGACTCCTATAACAACTTAAGGACGTAATGCTAACTCTAGGATGGGTAATGAAGCTCTAAAAACCTGAATGTAAGAATTTGATATGGATGATGACCTAGGTATGCAAACTAGCTAGACACTCTATTGGGGATTAGGACGAGGAGGTTATTGTTGTTGTAGCGTAAGTCTCTCGAGTCTTTGCTGAAGGATTTCTCTCTCAACTTGGATCTCAATTCAACGAGATTTTTGTATCTCTTTGTCCAAAACAAAAGTAATTCCTATATATTGGGTGCACTCTTTTTTAATTTCTAATCAAGGTTATTAAAACTGGAGATGATATCTTCCTAATTGTTGTTAGGTCCCAAATCAAGTTGCAAAAATGGGAAGAGACCATTACCAGGTAACAAAATATATTACAAGACTACACTAAATGGACTAGACACAATTGAGGTTATGCAATTAATGTGATCCTATGGATGATGAAGGATATGCAAACTATGGGATCCTAAGGAAAACAAAGGATGTGTGACCTATAGGAACCTAGAGACAATAAGTAGCAAGCTAACTATGGAAACCTTGGGACAATAAAGGGCATGCAAACTATGGGATTCTAAGGACAATGAAGAACATGCAACCTATGGGAACCTAGAGACTCTAGACAAGTTTTTGATCATAAACAGATGGGAGGTAGTATGAATCTTCATAATCAACCTGGAAATTTTTTCTGATTGAGGACTAAATATTGTTTTGGACAAATGCGATAGGGTAAATTGAGGAAAATAAAATACTGACATAACATTTGCGAAACAATAATAGGGTGGATATGAAACACTATCTAGACAAATGTAAAACCCTAACTGGACTAATGTGAAATTATGAGTTTTTTGTGATGACTTCAGTGTGTAAGCAATTCTTAGTTTTTTGTGACAACCTAAGTTTTCCTATGTTTTAGTGAAATTTGACATTATAGATAATTAGAAGACAGTATGGTTGAATCAACATAAACGAACAAGCACAATTCCTATGGTTGGTCAGGTCAATACTTGATGGGTTCCTACTATGGATAAATCCAAGCCACACTTATTTAGAGAGAAAACCTTAGGAGTTTGGTAGCACTAGCTCCCCCAACACTCACTTCTTGAACATACCAAACTCTGGATTCCCAAAGATATGAAGGTCCAAAGGAACTGTTATCTCTACTTTGTACTATGAGATTGTGGGACGGCTTCAGAAGTCTGACCTCTTGCGCCAGTAGATAGAAGGTTTTTGGTAATTAAAACAAAAGGTTTCTAGTTTGGGCATCTGTTCAGGTAGCCATACATGTAGCGTGTTTCTCTTATAAAGAGGCCTCCTAGCCCTTGCAGGCTTTATGCACCACTATGGGTACTAGGGGAGACAGATGTCGGTATGACACATCGACACGTGTTGCCTAAGAGTTTTCTCACATACATTTATTTATAGTGGCTTGGAAGGGCTTGACCTTAGCTTTGTTACCACTCGGGTCGTTCCCTCTCACTTGGCCTTATGGGCTACTCAAGAGGCAGGCCCTCTAAAAGGTAAGGCACAAAAGAGCCTAGCGCTCAAAACATGACAAAAAAGTTATTAATTTTAGTGCACAAGTGGAAGTGTTATCTATTCTAGGAATCACATATAGTCACATAAGCTACCTCCAAAGGAAATGATTATTAGTTTTATAATTTAGTCTTCGACCGCTTGTAATCACCTTTGCTTGAATCTAATTGCTACATGCTATAGAAAAAAATAATAACACATTAAAAAACATACATAGGATCCTAAATAGAACAACACTAATTAAAATCAGGCAGACAAAAACCCTAATTCTACTAAAGCAAAATAGACAAATAACACATGCGAAATAGTAAACTAACTTATGCTAAACAGTATAATAATGAATGCAAAATAGGAAATAAACTAATGTGACACAATGACCAGACAATTGTGAAATGATGACAAAATGATTGTGAAACACTGATTATACCAATGCGAAATTTTGTAGATATGTATGCGAAAAGCCATAGGAAATCTGCAAAACATGAGAAATTAAAGTCCAAATCAGTAAGTCTGTAGCTTCATGTCAGGTTCACTAGAATATATTATGGGGGAAATTGTAAGGAAGTTAAGTAGCGGAAACAACTTCCTACACTAACCTTGAGAGGAGGGTAATGCAAAACTTTTTCAGATCATTACAACAGTTACAGAAAATAGAAATAGATATAATAGCATTCATACCACAACACAGTGATTTACGTGGGGAAAACCCTTTCGGGAGAAAAACCCCACCCTCCAAAAGCAGCTCAATATTTTATTCAGCAATCAAAAACAGATTACAACATACTTGCAGAGCAAGCTCTTCGCAGGAGTACCACTAATCAGAGATTCAGAGGCAACTCAATAGCCATAAGACTCTTACACACAACCTCTATCTCACACACCTCATAAATAGGAGGTACAATACAAGAAACCGTCAAACGGTATTACAAAACCATGGGCTAAAACCACCCAATAAGGTGTAGCCGACCTTATCTCCCTTCTATGACATGTTAAAGCACACATCAACACGTGTCGCTCCCTTTTACAGCTCATTTATGTATCCAATACAAATTATTTTTCCTATTTCAGGAGTACAAACTTCCGGAGGCCATAACTTGAGAACCGGGTGTCCGATTGACGAACCGTTTGAAGCGCCGGAAAGCTCGCGAAGTGCTCTATCACCTCGTAACCAGCTTCGCCAGCTATAGCCACTTTTCAGGGCATTTCGGAGCCTCTAAAGTCCCCAAATTTAAGTTTAAACATTTTATTGCACCCCTCCAAGACGAAAACTTTAATATCTTCAAAACTAGCTGTGACCTTGCGACGCAACTTTATCGGAATGCTTATCTAGCCAACCAGAAGCTTCAGGGAGAGTTTCGCACCATTTCGTGCTCAAATGAAAACTTACTATAAATAGTAACCTCACATAAATGCAAGGTTGAGACACCATTTTTCCCAATAGTAACCTCACATAAATGCAAGGTTGAGACACCATTTTTCCCAACAGAAATTTACCATCAAATAATCAGATTTAATGAATCAACCACCAAAACTCAAATCAAATTAAGCAAGCCATAAGCACAATAAGAAATATGCAAATATCAACAATTGAATAAAACTCAATCAATTTTTGTCTACACAAAAGCTCCTGCTACTCTTCTCTTCCTTGTGTAATGTTGGCTCTCAGAGTTGTGCTTGAAAACCTGCAATATGATAGCACAAGAATTCAAAGATAGTGGTTGATGAAAAAGGGAGATTGATGACAAATTTATAGAAATTGGAAATAATTGATTGATAGGTGGAACTGAAGAGAGCTAAAAAAGTTGATTGATAGTTAGAGAAGTGATTGAGGAAGTTAACTTAATTAATTGAATTAAAGAATTAGTCAGAAAAGGTGGAACTTAGGGGCGTGAGTTAGTTAGAAATTAGCATGTGCAATAGGAATTAGCATGAGATTGCTTTTAATCTAAATTTGGATTTAAAATTGATTTTTAAAAATATCCAAAATCATGCACATGAGATTGAAATTAGAATTTGAGAATTTAGAATTTAGAACTGAGAGAAATAATTATATTTGGAAGACATAGTTAGCTAATTAAATAAGTTAAAGAAATTATTTATTTGGGGGAAAATAGAAATTAAATTTAATTAAATAATAAAGATTATTTAACTAAAGTTGTAAATTTGAAATTAATAAAATAATAAAATTATTTAGTTAATTTAAAGAAGGAGAAGTTGCATGATTAAATGATTGGAAGGAAATTGAGAGAAAATGAATAAGTAGAAATGCTGAAATGTGATGATTAAATTAATTTAGAAGAATAAAATTAGATTAATTAAATAATTAAATAATTATTTAATTAATGAAGAAGAAGAATTAGTATGTTAATAAAGCGACATTTTTAGGTGTCTACAGATAGATTAAAATCAAGATTTTCTATGCCTTTGCTAATACGTCTTGAAAATAATATACGGATTGAAAAGAATGCAAGACACAAAACAAATGGTTGAGTATTAGGGTTTCAACATACAAACAAAAGACTAGAAATCGCAAATAAACTTCAAAGGTATTGCAAAAGCCCCAATCCTCTAAGACTTTTCACTTACCTATTAAAAATTTATGCCCTTTGATTCAACAATATTCAAGGTAACCTGTAGTATCACAAAACCTCAAACATAACAATAAGCAATTGAAAGAAAAATCAAAAAGTACACTTAAAAACTATGAGCAAATCTTACATTGTTTTATCAATGCCATAAACATTAAGATTGCCTGACTGTTTTACTAATGCCAACTACAATCATTAAGAAACTTGTACCTACCCTTTCTATTAGGTACCAGTTGTACTTCAATTTAAAGTTTTATTTTTATAATCTCACACAAAAAATCATTCACCAACCAACAAATCTAGGAATCACTAGCCCAATGTACAAGCAACCAACAATACATTTGAAAGTCAATTTTAATCTGTAGCAAAAACACAAAATACAAAATTTTGTAAAATACTAATTTGGAGGGTCTGAATAATTATAAATTTTTGAAGAGAAACAAGCCAATGTAAGCAAGACTAATATATAGGCAATGATGAATCAACTAACATAACATACATTTTTAGCCTTGCAGTTGTGAGGATGTTTAAGAGCTAGTTTTGAACCAGTAAGAATTGCTTTAGTTAAAAATATATAAGCATTATATCACTCAAGAATTTTATCACCAAAAAATATTTCAAAAAAAGTTGTCACCACATATTTGAAATAATTCTTTGAATTGAGAACACACATTGCATCCACCCAGAATACATAAAAACAGATTGACAAGGTTTTCCAAACTTACAACTGTAGCTAACAAATATTAAATATTATTAAATATTCCACATTGCACATTCCTATAAGAATGTGCAATATGGATATAATCTATATAAAAAACAAGGATTCTTTTTCACACCCATTTTTTCAAATTTTCAAAATATCTAAACTGTTAAATACATCTCACAGATGTAATTAAATACTAGAAAATCCCAAACTCTATTGCATTTTGATGTACACAAATTTCCCGACTTGTGCCAAAAAAATTAATTTTAACGTTTGTACTACATAGTTTTACACTCCATTGCATGCCCTTTGGACCTTGCAAAACCCCATTTTTTCCATTTCTAATCTCACTTCTAAGTTTCGAGCAAAGTCAAGAGGAATAGATTGCAGTAAACAAAACCCATATAAAATAAAATTTTACAGCACAAGCTCTTATATTAATTATGCATATCTAGCAATTAAACTATTATTTCTCGCATTATGCAAAAAAGAGAATAAAACTCTACAAATTGTTTCGTTACATCTTACAAGACTATCATTAAAGAATATCAAGGCTAACTCATGAAAATCAAAACCCTTGCAATAAAATTTTGATTTATTTGCCTCCTGATAAATTTAGGGCAAAATATATACTACCAAAAAAACACCCCACTGAATTCAAACTAAGCCCAAATTAAACCATCATTTTTAGGACAAAATTACACCTGATAAAAAATTGTGCAAATAAAAACTCTTACTATGTACAAATTAGGCGCCATATAAAACTCACGGGAAGAGGAAAACAAGATGAATATAAATAAATGATTTTTTCAACAATGTTTCAACTTCTTTCTTCAACCACTTGAAATTTTGAAAAATGACTACTATAAAACAAATTAAAATAACATAAATTGAAGCCGAAAAAACCTATGCTTCCATACATTTCAATTGACTTAAAGAACCACTTGTAGTTTTATGGTTAGAAGGGAGAAATGGGTAATGGGGTGTTAATTGACAACATCAAGTGATATTGTCAATATCACCATCACTAGCTATCCATAACTTCTTAACATTTTCCTCCTCAACAATAATTTCCCTTCGCAATTTTCTTCTCCTCAGCCCAAGTTCACCTTTGCAAATACATCTTGAAAGTAATATAGGAATAAAAAAGAATGCAAACATGAAACAAGGGGAAAAGTATTAGGGTTTCATCATACAAATGAAAGAGCATGAATTGAAAATATATTTAAAACTTGCACATTTCCCTCTGCTAAAATGCCCCATTGCCTTTGATTCAACGATGTTTCAAGTCTCTTGCAACATCACAAAACCTGAAACCGCGCTGAAAGCAAAATCAAGTCTCATGCAACATCACAGAACCTCAAACCTCACTGAAAGAAAAATCAAGAAATATATTTGAAAATATTGAGCAAATCCTCAAGCGAATGTAAGAAGAATGTAGAGAAAGAAGAAGGTGCACACATCACACTATTTTATGAATGCCGTAAACATTAAGACTGCCTGACTATTTTATGAATGCCAAATACAGTCATTAAGAAATCTATACTTATTTTCCTTAGATGCCTAATGCAAACATTAAATAAAATTCTTTTAATTTTCCCTCTTGATTTGTTGGTTGAAATTTTATAAACTAGGGAGGTTCACAAAATTGTGGTTTCAACCATAGTGTGAGAGATTAAATCTCTCATAATTATAAGGGAAGACTCCCCCTTTTTTCTTACTACTCTTCTCTACTTGAAACAAAGCTTTAAATATAAATCCTAATTTAAACTTGGGTGGTACATCATCTTATTCTCTCTTTTAGAATAGATGTTATTCTTTTCTCTTTTTTTTTCAGAAAATAAGTTACAATTTAGAGTAGTAATGATTAATACAACTTTGAAGTCACTATGTAATAACTCAAAGTATGCTAGGAAAATATACAAATAACAAGAATCAAAATTTTCATGAAAGCACAAAGTATTTCATTATTTCCCAATGATGAGAAAATAGTATTTAAGCACAAAGTCTTACAATCACTATAATCCTATCAACCTTTGACCAAAAAGCTAGATGATTCTTTAGCTCGTCAGGTCTTCTACAAATCCTCCCACACGAATTTGTACCTTCACTCTTCCTCTCATCACCATCCTACCCAAAAAATTGTAAGGAAAGCACAACACGAAAATGCCTTCCACGGTGTTAGATTCAAAGAGAAGAGAAGCATAGATGACTTTCAATTTTGATTGCAATCATTAAATGGTACATTTCCATAATGACAAAGTAAACAAAAGATACACACAAGCACAAAGAATACATAGAATTTACATGAGAAAACCCTTACGGGTGAAAAACCCATCACCAAAGAAGAATCACTTACATTACAATAAAATATCTATTATATAGAAGTTACAAATTATTCTCTCTCGGGTGTACATTCACAATCCTTGTTCTTGCAACATTCATTCTTTAGACATAATTCAACCCACATACCACACAGGCAACAGAAACAACAATCTACACAACTTGACATCCAACAAAACCATACAGTCGACCTACATCAAACACTCAACCAATAGCAACCATTTCTTCAGATGTTCATATTTCTCTATCAAGAAAATAGTTCATTTCAGATCCTCATGGCTCCAACCGTCAGACACATGAGCTATCAAACAGACATAGAGAACTCATAACAAATTTCTAATGCTCCAACTTGGACCAATCGCCAACAGACAACTCAACAGTTCAACACGAGTCCATCGTAGTCCCCACTTAGTCTCACAAGTTATTGACAAGAGATCTCATTTCGACAATCTCCAAGAAAATATTATTAAAAATGTAATGTCATATCGAAAATCACTTTATCACCAAGAATTTAGCACCGTCTTACAAATATGGTCCTCGTCGGTAAAGAAGATAACTTTGACTATCGTCTTGAAGTATCTTACCAAACTCTCATGTCACACCATGAAAATCCCTGACATTGCCAAGACCAAACAATACTATACCAAAATGGTCTTATCGCTAAGGAAAGGAACTTCATCTACCGGCTTGAAGAGTCTTATCAATATCACATGTTACACCGAACTTCACCAAGACCAATCAAATGTCTTATCGATATCATGGTTTGTCGGCAAGAAGAGTTACTTCAGCTACCACCTTAACATGTCACAACAAACACCAAGGTCGCATCGAAGAGACTACTCGTCGCCAAGACCTGGCAATGTCTCATCAAAAAATAGCTTTTCGCCTAGAGATGTGACTATGGCTACCATCTTGACAAGTCTCAATGAACACTGAAGTTACCTCAAAATTCCTTCTTGTCTCCAAGACTTCAACAAAGTCTCATCGATATGATCTTCATCGGCAAGAACCAAAAGTTCGACTAGCAGCTAGAAATGTCTTCCTGAAATCGAGTTTCACACCAAAATTCCTAACTTCAACAAGACCCATCAACTGTGTTGGCGAAATCGGTAAGAAAAATAACTTTTGCACACTGCTTGAAGAGTCATGTTGAACTCCGAAGTCATACTAAAATCACTGCTATGCTCAAGTTTGCCAAGACATTGAATAGAGTCACACTGAAATGCCCACTGCATGAACAAAATGCAATCTGACCAAGATTTAAACTAGTGAGTTTGAGACAACAATTCTCAATTTTCTCCCACTTGACGATGAACTCACTAGTATCTCTAGAACATTCAAGACTGAACGTCAACTAGAACAATACCCAAAAAAGACTGCTCCCATCCAACTAACAAACCCACGGGATCGAAAAATAGCACCCACAACAAGTGCTAACCATACAACCTCACATACCACAGAGGTATCATCCATCAGTAAACCCATGCCACCAACATAACCAACCCACAATTAGTAACCACGAGCTCCATCTGCAAACCAGTCGATGAAGACTAAATACATCCAAAAACTCCCGCTGCATGGGTAATGTCAAATCTGAAATGAATTAAAAACACATAGAGTCTACCAATCACAACACATAGAAGAAGTAATCATGTAGTACCAAGGACCATCCACAAAGATAAGCACATCATGCAAACAACACTACTGGAAGAAAAATCTCTCTCAATGAGTCTCACATAGCTCTTCCAAATTATCCAAATCTGACAAAAGAAAGAGATGCAATAACCTCCATGTCATCACCCAAGTGACAACATATGACCACAAACTAGTGATCACTGCATCTCCATACAAAATCTCACATCCAATGCCAAGTGAATCTGAACATATAGGAAAACCACTAAAAAACCAAAGAGAGAAAGTTGCAAACCATAAACATGTAGCATGTCCTTATACATACACCTCTAGGTGTTAGCTGTGACAAGTAGGATCTTATTTACAACCCCAAGAGAATATCAAACTATTCCATTTCTTATTTCAGGAAATCAACCTACTGTCATCCCCTATATTAAGGAGATAATCATGATATCCATCTCTCACACTGTATCCTCCAGAACTATCTAACTTTAGATCAAGATCCATGAGTATGAAAGAAAAACATAAAGCACCTGAGAAACAATGGGGAATACCTCTCAAGTGGCAAAGTATCAAGTGGACCAAGAGTGGGGAACGAGAATGCCCCTCCAAGACTTCCAAGTCATCATGACTCATCCAAGAGAAATCTCCTCATAGGTCTTTGTTGAATTCGCATCGAACCAAGATGTAGGCTCCTTGGACTTTAGTTGAAATTTAGACAAGGGTAACCATCTCAACATATATCTCTCATCTCAAGAAAATGATAGCCTCACCTAAGTCTCTATTTCTCCATGAGTACCAACAATTGATCAATCCCTACCAAAAATCCAAATGCATCTCTACATTCCCATGAAGTTGTTAGACATTTGACCAACACACCCAATACAAACAGAACTCACCAGACCATTGTCAAAGCTCCAATCTGTAGAATCAGGAACCCATCATGACACCGCAATCTTACCATCTCTTCTTAGGAGATCACTGCATGCTTCAAGTGAAAATACCATGGCCTCAAAAGAAATGTATCATGCCAGACTCTAAACTAGTACATCAAGAGTGTACCATGACATAACACCATCATACTCTAAACCAATATCACCTATCAAACATAACCAACACCTCAAACAAGGACTCCTTGAGCCCTCAAGGTGTCATCAAATCATAAAGATAACCATCTAATACAAGTGTAACTACAAATGTGAAAGACCCTTATGCAACAATAGGATCTAAGGCATCCTTCAAACATCTGCACACTAAGAAGATAATTCACCATCCAATGGTGAATAAGCAATCATTGCTAAAGATCCCGTTGATTTATGGTACCGAGCTCTCCAAGAATCATGACACACTATCCCCCAAATTTGAAAATCTTTCAGGTCCACACACATAGTGTACTGCTAGTCACACCAAGTGAAACCAAGATCTCCAAACCAAGGAAATGAAACATGCTACAGGACCCCATAACCAACTATCCAGGTACTCACTTATCATCCATCCTATTATCTCAAAGCAACCACACCAATGCACAAGTGACCACAAAAAATGCTAGCTAACAAGTATGCATAAGCACTAAATTAAACCTTGTGGATATAGATAGTCCACATGCGAGTTATCCCACTACAACTAAATAGGTGATCAACCCACACAACTGCATAACTCGAAGAACCAATTAGCTACATACAAATTCACTATCAGATTAGCTACATGAAAAATGATATGTCAAATAGAATATCCATGCAGACAACATGACTTAAGCACCAGATCTCACACAGGCCCGATTCGCAAATCATGTCCACATTGAGCACCATAGTCAAGGAATCCATCAAACACTACCACATAAATGTTGAGTAACTAATCACTATTAACATCCCCATGTTGAGAAAACATTTCACCTCCTCTCACCATGCACAAAGCATCCAAGTAGAACTACAACTATCTCATCTAGTAACAACCTAGAAAATAGCTCTTCAATAGATCCACAAGTCTCTTGGTATTCCAGAGCACCTTTATGATCAATCTATGCTGATATCCAAAATGCAACTTTGCACCATCATGAAGCTCTCCAAGAAAATGACCAAATTACTCAATACCAAAACTCACCTCTATTGAGATGTCATGTTGCCAAGGTAGCACCGTAAACACTAGCATCACTCTAAGAAGACTCAATGTCATAAGCATTCTTCTTTCCCTTCTCCTCACAATCCTTTTAGATATGGCCAGTTTGCCCACAATTCCAACACCTCGCCTTGGAATTCTTTCCCAGATACTTTGATCTCCCTTGTGACTTGGATTTGGACCTCTTGTCCTTCTACTTGTCTTTTTCCTTTGATTTACCTCGCACAACCAGAACATTTTTTACCATCTCAGAAGATTTCCTCTATGCTTCCTCTGACAATAGTGAAGCAACGACATCTTCCATCTTGAAAGTGATTGTTTACTTCCAATGGTCATCACCAGATGATCCCATGTGTCAGGCAAGGAACATAAAAAAAGCATACATCGATCCTCATCACTGATTGTTACACCCACTAAAGTTAATTGTGCAACAATAATGTTGAAAGTGTTTAGATGGTTTTCTACATTTGTACCTTCGTTCATCTTCAAGCAATACAACTTTTTCCTCAGGAATAACTTGTTCACTAGAGACTTTCCCTAATAAATGTCACAAAGCGTCTTCCACTAAGTAGCTATTGTCTTCTCCTCAATGAACATTTAGTAGAACAAAATCTACAAGACAGAGTCTAATCAACCCTTTGGCTTTCATGTCTATGAGATCCCAATCATCTTGTTTCATGCCAACTGGTTTGGTTCTGGACACTGCAACCCAAAGGTCTTTGTCCACCAACATGTCTTCCATCTTGAGTTTCCATAACTCATAGTTGCCACCATTGAATTTCTCAATGTCTACTCTCCCTGACGTGTTTGCCATCTCAATCTGCAATTTCACAAAACACAAGTTCTCTGCAAAACTCCCACAACAAAATTAACACAAACAACCATCTTACCCACAAGGATAACGTACTAGGAAAACATAACACACTAGGCAAGCTCTGATACCACTTGTAAGGAAATCACAACGTGGAAACTCCTTCCACAATGTTATATTCAAAGATAAGAGAAGCAGAGATGACTTTTAATTTTAATTGCATTCATTAAGATGCACATTTCCATGATGACAAAGTAAACAAAAGCTACACACAAGCATAGAGAATACACAAAATTTGTGTGGAAAAACCCTTACAGGTGAAAAACCCACCATCAAAGAAGAATCACTTGTATTATAGTAAAATGTCTATTACATACAAGTTACAAATTATTCTCTCTTAAGTGTACATTCACAGTCTCTTTTCTCGCAACATTCATTCTACAAACAAAATTTGACCCACATACCACACAGGCAACAAACATAACGTTCTGCACAACTCAGCATCCAACAGAACCATACAATCGACCTACATCCAACCCTCAACCAATAACAACTATTTATCTAGATGTTTATATTTCTCTGTCAAGAAAATGGTTCATTACATATCCTCATGGCTCCAACCATTGGACACGTGAGCTACCGAATAGACACAAAGAACTCATAACGAATTCCCAATTCTCTAGCGTGGACCAATCACCAACAAAAAGCTCAGCAAGTCAACATGATTCCATCATGGTCCCCACTTAGTCTCACAAGTTATCAGAAAGAGATCTCATTTCAACAATCTCCAAGAACTGCATTATCAAAAATGTAATGTCATACCGAAAATCTCTTTTTCTCCAAGACTTCAACATTGTTTTACCGATATGGTCTTCATCGGCAAAGAAGATAACTTCGACTATCAGCTTGAAGCATCTTACTGAACTCTCATGTTACACTGAAATCCATGACATCGCTAAGATCGAACAATACTATATCGAAATGGTCTTATCGCAAGGTAAGGAACTTCGTCTACCAACTTGAAGAGTCTTATTGTCATCACATGTTACACCGAACTTCGCCAAGACCAATCAAATGTCTTATCGATATCATGGGTTTGTCGGCAAGAAGAGTTACATCGACTACCACCTTAACATATCACAACGAACACCAAGGTCACACCGAAGAGACTTCTCGTTGCTAAGACTTGGCAACGTCTCATCGAAAAATAACTTATCGCCTAGATATGTGACTCTGGCTACCGACTTGACAGGTCTCAGTGAACACCGAAGTTACCTCGAGATTCCTTCTTGTCACCAAGGCTTTAGAAAAGTCTCATTGACATGATCTTCATCGGCAAGAACCAAAACTTCAGCTAGTGACTAGAAATGTCTTTCTGAAGCTGAGTTGAAATTCCTATCTTCAACAAAACCCATCAACTATCTTGGTGATATCAGTAAGAAACATAACTTCTACACACCACTTGAAGAGTCCTCTCGAACGCCTAAGTCATACCGAAATCACTGATATGCTCGAGTTTGCCAAGACACTGAATAGAGTCACATCGAAATGCTCACTGCAAGAACAAAATGCTATCTGACCAAGATTTAAACTAGTGAGTTTGAGACACCAATTCTCAAGAAATATGTGTGTTCTCAAAACTTTAGTCTCTCGTGCTTATCTTATATGTCATGCAGAAGACATTGATCTAGAGATTGCTCACTTTTATCATGTCTTCTCATCCAATGGCTACAAAAGGAAGCAAATATCTAGAGCTATCAAGCAAGCTAGATCTAAATGGGTTCCTAATCCCCAACCTCGTTTGCCACCCTCTGGCCCCATTGCCTCCCTTCCTTTCATCAAAGGCCTCTCCAATAAGATTGCCAAAATCCTCATAAAAAGGGATCTTTGATGCACCTTCAAACCTATTCATACCCTTAGGAGTCAAATTCCTCCTTCCAAAGACCCTAAATATCTCCTCCTTAACTCGGGTGTCTATAATATAACATGTTCCTGTGGCACCCCATACATTGGAGAGATATGACACTTAGTTAGCACTAGAATCAAGGAGTCTTAGACTTTCAGTTAGCACAAGTTCTCCACCACTAGACCAACTCAAGTTGTAATCTATTTTTCTAATTGTTACTATGCATTTCTTTTTATTATTTATTTCCTTTTTTCTATTCATTTATTTTTTCTAATAATTTCTTTTGTATTTATTTATTTACATCTAGTTTATATTTTTTAGCGTTTTCTTTTAGTTTTTATTAATTTTTGAACTACTTATTTTAATTTTTTATCTTGTCTTTTTATCATTTTGTATTTTGTGTTGTTGTTTCTTTATTACCTTCTTTGTTCATTTTTTGTGTGCTTTTTTCCTTAAGTTTAGGCCTTGTTCTTTCCTTCATCATTTTAGTTTTCACTTTGTGTTTCTCCTTTTTTTTCTATTTTTTATTTCTTATTTATTTTCTTTTTGACCCCTTGTCTCTCCTAGATTATGGATCATGGAGTTTGATCTTTGGTAATATTAAAAATTTATACCCTCAATTCTTTTATTTGAAACATACTAAATAATTAAATTTATATAGACATGTACAAAATTATGCATAAAAGATAAGTAGATTAAAAAAATAGAGATTACACTAGTATAAATATTTTAAATACATTATCTAAAAATATCTAAGTTTTTTATTTATTTAAGAGTTATTTTATTATATTTTGAATTCATTCTATTTACTAAACATATATGAACACATAAAATTTAATTTTTATTATATTATTTATTTATTTTTATTTGAAATGCTAATTTATAAATAGATAAAAAAAAATAGAGATTACACTAGTATAAATATTTTAAATACATTTATCTAAAATATCTAAGTTTTTTATTTATTTAAGAATTATTTTATTATATTTTGAATTCATTCTATTTATTAAACATATAGGAACACATAAAATTTAATTTTTATTATATTATTTATTTATTTTTATTTGAAAAGCTAATTTACTTTTATATATAAATTTTAATTTTACTTTTTCAAAAACCATTATCTATTATTTCAATATCTTTTGTTTTATTTTTATTTCCAAAAATGTGGTAAATTTTATACACTTATATTTTAGTTTATTAAATTATTGTTATTAAGATATTCTATTGAATAATTACTAACTTAACTCTGATAGCATGATTGCATGATGAAGTTAGAAAAAAATGATTGATAAATTAAAATCCGAATAAATGATGGTTGAAAAGTAATGAAGATGGATAATGAAAAGAAAGAAAGTTATTAATAGTCCTTTATTTTGTTTTGTTGTTTCAACCGATTTAAGTGTTTTGATTAAGTTGGATTGTTTGTTTGGTTACGTTTCAAGCACGTCATTCCTCTGCTTTCACATGTTCCATGCGTGATCTTTATGATTGATGTGATATTTTATCATGTCGTAACCTTTGAGACATATCATGATTAAAAGTAAATAAATTCATATTTATTAATTCTTTAAGGTTTGCTAAGTCATACAATATATGACTTATTAGTGATAATATCTAAAATGTAAGGTTGACTAAGATCATGACTTCATCCAAAAGTAATATCCAAAAACAATCTTCAGTAAAATATTCCATTGACACGGCATTGCTATGTTTATAAATAATTAAAAACTAAAAAGGGTTTAATTTTCTTTTATGATTTTATAAGTTTAATATTTTAAGATTTAGTATTAACAACAATTTTATTATAATTGAAGTGGTATTTAATAAAGTTATTTAATAATATGGATGATTAGATTTCTACTATGAAATATATGGTTTGATTAACTTGTATTTAGGGGAAAGGATCGAGTAGTTGTGCACCCTAACTTCGCGCTTCTCAAAATCTTACGTGAAAATTTCAAATCATTTCCTTTTTTTTTACAGCAGCTTACTTGGCAAGTCCCCTGCTTATAACTAAAGTTTCAGGGGCACATCATCAAATATGATGCCACATCAGCATGCTTTTTGCCAAGGTGTCCAAAACAGCCCCCCAAAAAAGTGAGACCAATAAGTGTTCAAAAGGGCCCCAATACTTGTGCAACTGATGTGGCATGACATGATTGGTTACTTGTCACAACAAATGGTATATTTCATTCAATTATTGGTACTTATCATACAACTATTGGTGCAATGTTGTACAAAAGTTGGACATTAAATCAGCAAGTATGGGGGTATTAAATCAACAACTTCTATCACAAGAATTGGAACGCGCTCAACTATTGGGTCCTTTCATTAAAGAATATTATATGAAATCAAGGAGAGTCATCACATTTCTTAATGTCTCTTACAAGATCATTGACAAAGTTCTTGAGAAAGTTAGAACGCTTTGCATTGTTATCTTTTTTTGTTCACATTCCACTTAACCAAACTAGGTTCAGTTAGAGTGGGTTTTGTATTGAAGATGTATCATTACTATGAATTTTAAGATGGTAGTATTTATAAAAGTTAAATATATTCTTATATGCTTGAGTAGAAAGTCCTTTAATATGTCATTTGAAATTACAATTTATTAAGCAATATGTAATAAAAAAATTGTTGCGTAAGATTTTTGATTGAATATAAATCTTCCAAAAAAACTTAATAACAATTTTCTAATTATATATTGAGCTTCGAATATATAATAAAAAAATATTTTATTATGTATGTATATAACTTTTTAATAAACTTTTATAAAATTTAAGATTTTTAAATTTTTGCTTCATATTTTTTAAAATATAAATATAATAAAATTATGTAGATGTGAATGAACATATCTGTTTTAATAACTGAAATAAATATTAAATAAATAAATGTTTATATGAAAAGTTTCTTTTAAATCAAATATGATTAGTTTACTTATTTATTGAACAAAGCAATTCCGATCAGCAATAACACTATTAACAAATGACTAATTACAATCAGTAAGACATATACAATAGCTATTCTTGAAAGGTTGAATTTGAAGATTAGATGAAGGAGATGGCGTTGGGAGCATGTTGGGTGCAAGCAGGCTAGGGTTTGGCTTTGCCTGCATTTTCACCTGTCTGTTCTTTGTGTTCAAGGGTGAGCTTGGGGGTCTTAGTTGTCTTTGGTAGGGTGGAGTGGGTGATTGTGCATGCAGAGGGGGTTGCGTGCTATTTAAGTTTTGGTTTTCCTTTGGTTCTTGGCTGTCGCACAACGAGTGTGGGATTTTGGTGTTTGTGGGTTGGTTTGGTGGCGTTATAGCAGTAGGAGGAAGGTTTTGTCTGTCTTTTTTCTGGGGTAGGCTTTATGGAGGGGCAAAGAGCCATGTCTCTTGGTGGGTCTAGTGTTGCAGGATGTCAAGGAGAGGTTCCTTCCTTGCATCCAAAGCATTCGACTTCTTCAGGTGGTAGGGAGGTTCCTTTTTATGAGGGAAGCACGTCAAAGCTCAAGAAAGTTAATGGGTGTCTTGAGAAGAGCCAAGATCATCTGATTTTGGTTATCCAACCTGATTCAGTGGTTGAGGATGTGTCATACTTCAGCAATCATGCCCTCATTTGTAAGTTTATGGGGCTTTGTATTTCTTTACCAACATTAGAGGCATGGATATGTCAAAATTGGAATATTGAAGGGGGGATGGAGATTATGTTAGTGACGAATAATTACTTTATGGTGGTTTTCTCATGCATAGCAAATTGAAATCGGGTTTTCGAAGGGGGACCATATTTTTTTAATAAAACCAGATTATTTATTAAACCCTGGCATGTAGGTTTTAATTCGACTGAGGATATCCCCTCAAGGGTTCTTGTTTGGGTGCGGTTGTAGCAACTGTTGTTGGAATTTTGGCGAAATGATATCTTACTCGGGATTGCTTCTTTGCTTGGGAAACTTGTGGGTACTGCGCAACACTTTGGATAGAAAGGTAATTTCCTTTGCCTATATCTGTGTGGAGTTTGACTTAAACAATCCCTTATCGAATTCAATGGAGATTTGTTTAGGTTCTTCTTCTTGGATACAACAGTTGGACTACGAAACTCTTCCATTCCATTGTCAAATTTGCCATGAGTATGGGCATCTTCAGTGAAAATGCCCTAGAGTCAATCGGTCCTCTACTTCAAGTAATGCTTCTTCTTCCTTAGCTCCTCCCATGGATAAAGGAAAGGTCTTGGTGTTTGAGGGGATTGGGGATATGGAGGGCTTTGATCTTGTTAAACCTCGCAATAAAGGGAGAGGCCAGAAGCGGTCTTTCAGGGATAGACAGGAGGAAGAGGCCTTCAATCGGTTTGATGCTCTTGAGGCTATGGCGCAGGAGGAGGGGATTACAATTGAGTTGCAGTCTGGAGGTAAACCCATGGGAATGGATGAAGATGGGCATGTTGGTGAAGAGGTTGTTGGGAACCTTCCTTTGATTGTTTTGCCTGTCCATCAACTATCAGGTACTGGCTTGGTGGATTCTGCATCAGATGGTTCCAAGGATGCTAGGGATGACATGGTGTTGGCAAATTTAGCTAAGGAGGTATTAGGGGCTCGCGGTTCTGACTCTTCCTTGGCTTTAGGGCTGCAACAAAGATCTTTCAAAAAATTTCTTTCTGAGAAACCTTCTAGAGTGGGGAGGAAGAATGATCAGGAGAAGGTTAAAATGACTGGGGAGACATTGGTGGAATCTGGGTCAGTGCATACCATTGACTCTCATTTCTCTCTGACTCAATAATGATTGTTCTTTCATGGAATGTGAGGGGTTTGAATAACATCCCTCGACAAAAGGCTATTCGGGATTTGATTAGTACTCATTCTTTGTATTTTGTTTTTCTTCAAGAAACAAAGGTATTTGTGGATGGCATGTTGCAGCGTGCTTCTAGTATTTGGAGGCAGGGACAATGTTAGTGTATTGGGGCATTTGGTTGTTCAGGAGGAGTGGCTTGTTTTGGGGATCCAAGGAAGATTTCTCCTATTTGGTGGATCTCTTGCCGCTCTTCTATGTTGGTGGTAGCTTCTTGTTTGGATTCTGGTGAGTTGGTTCTTCTCACTAACTGATCTTTTAGGTAAATCCTTTTTTTAGTCACATATCAGGTATGTTTGCTCTCTTGTACCCTTTCTCCCTTGGATCCTTGTTGGGGACTTTAATTTGGTGCTCAGTTTGGAGGAATTGCTAGGTTGGATCCTTTGACAAGTCTTATGTGTGATAATGTGGAGTTTCTTGACCTGATTGATGTTAAGCTGACTAATGACATTTATACTTGGAATAATCGGCGTTGGGGGGAAGATGTTATGTCTGAGAGACTAGATAGGTTTCTTGTGTCTTGTCTCTGGGTTGGAGATAGATGGACCACCACCTCTGAGATTCTTGACTGGAGAGGTTTGGATCATTGGCCGATTAAACTGTTCGCTCTTTGTTATAGAGTCCCTAAAAATCCTCCTTTCAAGTTCCATCTTATGTGGCTTAGAGATTCATCTCTTCATGATTTGATAGAGGAGTGGTGGCATCAAGGGGGTCCAACTTATGCGACTGCAATGTATTCCTTCGTCAAAAAATTAAAATTTGTCAAATATAGACTTAAGTAGTGGAATCATCATAGTTTTGGCAATCTTTTTGCTTCAAAGCGGGTTGTCCAGGGAAGATTAGATCAAATTACCCATTAGATTAGTGATCAGGAATTTACAAAGGATTTAGGCAGAGATGAGGCTCGTGCTTTGAAGGACCTCAAAGAATGGGAGCTTCGGGAGGAAAAAAAATTTTGAAGCAGAAAGCGCGAGTGGATTGGCTTCAAGAGGGTGATAGGAACACTGCTTTCTTTCATAATTCGGTTAAAGCTAGGAGACAAGGGAGCTTTCTTTCCTCGCTGGTGACTCCAGATGGGACTTCTTTATCTTCATTGAAAGAAATGTCTGACGAGGCCACCCACTTCTTTTCCACCTTGTATACTAAGGATTCTCCTCCTACAGATAATGAGGTTAATTTGATTCTGAGTTGTATTCCTTCTCTTGTATCCGAGGAGATGAATGCCTATTTACTTTGGTTTGTCACTCTGACAGAACTTGAGAAGGTTGTCTTTGGGATGAATAAAGGGAAGGCTTCGGGCCCTGATGGGTTTCCTATTGAGTTTTTTCAGGAGTTTTGGGAGGTTGTTAAAGTTGATTTATTAGATTTGGTTCAGCAGTCTCACCGTAATAAACAAATGCTCCGAGCTTTAAATGCCACTTTCTTAGTTCTTATTCCTAAAAGAGGAGCTAATAGTCTTGATCAGTTTAGACCCATTGCCCTCTGCAATGTGGTGTATAAAATTATTACCAAGTTAATTGTTGACGGGTTAAAACCTTGGTTAAACGTTTTGATCTTTGAGGAGCAAGCAGGGCTTGTGGCTGGTAGACAAATTCTAGATTAGGTGGTGATTGCTACTGAGACTATTCATTCCATGGTTGTGTCTAAGGAGAAGGCCATCTTTGTGAAACTTGATATGGCTAAAGCATATGATCAACTTAAGTGGCAGTTCCTGCAACAGCTTCTGTTAGCTTTTGGGTTTGATCAGGATTGGGTAAATTGGGTTATGAGTTGCATTACTTCTTCCTCCTTTTCTGTTATCCTTAATAGTGAATCTTCTGAGTTATTTCGGTCATCTAGGGGCCTTCATCAAGGGGACCCTTTGTCTCCTTATTTGTTTGTTCTCATGGCTAAAGGATTAGGCAAATTTATTAAGGCCCAAGTTTCTCAAAGGATGATTCAGGGTTTGGAGTTGGGGAAATGGTTTGCCTTCTATTTCTCATTTGCAGTTTGTAGATGATACAGTTTTGATGGGGTTTGCCCGCATTCAAGAAGTTGAGAATTTCAGGATAACCTTAGACATTTATCTGGCTGCTTCTGGAAAAAAAATTAACGAGCATAAATCTTCAATTTACTTCCTCAACACTCCAGCTCGTATTCAGACAAGGATTGTTGAAATTTTGAGATTTCAAATAGGTTCTTTTCCTATGGTTTATCTTAGTATTCCTCTTGGGATTGGTTGTCATCTTAGAGATTGTTGGAAAGAGTTGCTTGACAAGTTGAGGCGAAGGGTTCAACACTAGACACATAGATGGTTGTCGACAACTGCTCAGGTGACTCTTTTGAAGTCTGTCATCCTGGCCTTGCCTGTTTACAAATGTTTTGTTTATGTGGCTCCTTCAAAGTTCCTGAAAGACTTTGATGCTCTCTCTCATAGATTTCTTTGGAGTGGTAATGTTTTGGCTTCTAAATGGAGTCTTGTGAAGTGGGATTTAGTCTGCAAGCCTCGGTGTGAGGGTGGGCTTGGACTTCGGTCGGCCGCTGTGAATGGTTAGGTGCTTGCTACCAAATTATATTGGCGTTGGTGCACGAGCCAATATAAGATTTGGGCTTGCATTATTACGTTTTAAGTATATTGGAGGGATTGACAGGGTTGATGTCCCTCGCTACAGTTTAGAAGGGAGAGGGTCTGTGATTTGGAACTCTCTCAAAAATGGAGCTCGTCTTATTAAACAAGGGTTGTTTTGGATATGTTATGGGGGTCCAGATGCTTTATTCTGGGAGGATTCCTAGGATGGGCATCTCCCTCTTCTCTCTGAGTACCCTCATTTGCGCTCTCTTAGTGATTGTTTTATTGGGGCTGGTTGGAGAAAGGTGGTTGATTATAAGGTGGCCCAACAGGTGGGGCAGGGGATTGTGAGCCGGTGAAAAGAGCCTCAACATTGGCCTCCTGGGGGGTCCGAGGAGGAGCGTCTGGAGCTAGCTAGAATTCCTGAGTAGACGTCTCTTTTGGATAAAGATCGATTAGCCTAGGGTACAAATTCTTCTAATCAATTTTCCGTAGCGTTGGCCTATTTGGAGTTGGATAGGCAACTTTTTGGAAGGGTTGGTTTTCCTTGGTGGAAGCGAGTGTGGAACAAGTTGGCTTGGCCCAAATGTAATTTTTTTTCTTTGGCTGGTGACTCAAAATAGATGCCTCACTTGGAATAATTTAAGGAAAAAAGGCTTCCATGGGCCCTCGATTTGTGTTATGTGTTATAATAGTGAGGAGTGCTCTTCTCGCTTGTTTTTTCAGTGTTCTTTTGCTAGAGAAGTGTGACATCTTTGGTGGGGAGTTTGGAATCAGCCATGCTTTCATGTTGGGTCCTTGGCTGAATTTTGGGTTCGTCTTGGGGTGCCACTTGTTTCAACCCCTTTTCTGCAAGCTGGTTGGGAGATAGGGCCCTCTTTCATTTTATGACATCTTTGGTTGGAACGAAATAGACGGATATTTCAGGGAGTAAGATTGGTTGTTAAGCAATTGTGGCAAATAATTGTTTATTCCCTTCAAACGCTTCAGGCTAAATGTGATCTCTTTAGGCCCGTGGATCCTAAGGATTTGCACATTTATAGGAGGCTTGATTTTCTTGCCCTTGGAGTTGGAGTTTCGAGTAGGAAGAGATATAGACAAGGAAAGGAGAAAGTTGTTAGGGAAGGTAGATGGTGCCTACCCCCCCCCCCTGGTGTGCTCAAGATTAATACTGATGGTTCCTCCAGAGAGAATCTAGGTCCTACTAGAATTGGAGGGATTGGTCGTGATAGTTCTGCTCAGATCCATTTCCTTTTCTTTGTGTATAAAGGGCTACACACCTATAATGTTATGGAAGCCCTGGCTATTTGGTATGCGATTCAGAGAGCTTATTCTTTGGGTTGGCAGAGGATTATTAGTGAATCCGATTCTTGGGTTATTATTACTCTGTTAAATGAAAGGCAGCTGGATGGGGTTGACTGGCAGATTGCTAAGATTGCGGACTATTTGGCTAAGTGGTCGTTTGCTCGGTTAGAGGGATGGAATATTGTTCACGGGAGTCTTTTGCCTTCAGATCTTTCTGATGATTTGGATCAATTACTTGATAAGGATAGGTTAAGATAGTTTCTTTGGTGGCTTTGTTTCTTTGTATTTGTTCTTTGAGTTCAATAAATTTTTACCCCTAAAAAAAAAAGATATTCTTAATAGCATTTGCAACATACACTATAGTATTGAACATCATCAACATGCATTTGAACAAACTCGTATTTGATTTCTCCCAAAAGCTTGTTGTAGGTGACCTCTAGTTGAGAGCACAAAGAAACAAGTTGTAACATAACATCATAGTAAAACTATAGCATTTTCACTTTCCGACAAGTGATTTGATTAGAAAAAACAACCAAACATCTACTTTTCCAAATATGAAGCAAGATAGTTCGCCTTATTGAATCAGCTATAACATTCTTAGATAAGACAATACCCAAAATTGCTTCTTTCCACCCAACACATGGTAAAAAATAACAAGGAAATGTTAAAAATTGTAGTCCATTTTTTTAACCCAAAAAAAATCCAAGATAATATGTTTCACGCTTTTAGAGGAATCTTTAAATATCTCAATATGTCTCCTATGGACAATATATAATGCAAAATTTTCCAAGTTAGGATTTGAGAGTTTGCTTCAACTTTGGTCTTCCATATTTGAACACTAAGATTTCTCCATCTTTTTTCTTTAAATTTATAATCCCATATATTGTTCAACTTTGGATTAAGCTTTATCTTTTTTCTTTAAATTTACAATCCCATATATTGTTCAACTTTGGATTAAGCTTTAAGCTTGAAGAAGAGACAAGTAAATCTTTTTCAAAAGAAAATAGGAAAACAGAACTTTCCTAGGCCAAAGCCAAACCCTAGTAACATTACATTGAAGAGGAGAGCAAAGTTTTCTGTGCAGATTGTAAGGAACCCTTTAGACTTGTTATTCAGTTGAAGAATTTTAGTGTTCCTCCAGACTGTCATTCAACCCAATCAAGTAAATTGAAGTCCAAGATATCATTAAATTGTTGCACCCATTTCTTGAAAAGATATAAGGCTTGTTTGGAAAAGATAACCGCGAGAGGGAGTCCACCATCAAATAGAAAAAGTAGCAAAGCTAAACCCGTGCTGCATAAAATTCTTCTATTTCAGAAAATTACAAACTTATTGGTAGGCTTTCCTGCAAAGGAAGAGAGGCCCTTAAAGGAAAAAAAGGCCTTCCGTATCTTATCAATCCATCCCACATCTACAATGACGAACCAAATTTTTTCAAAAGAATACCTTCCCAAATAACACTTTTCAAATTTATGCCTTGGTAAATGACACTGACAGACCATGCTTTATCAGAATGGTAAACAGCCGCTCACATAAATCTAGATTTAGAATGAAGAATAAGCTATACGGTAGAATGAATATATTTCTATGTTCATAGTTGCAAACAATAAAGTGATACTTTTAAATATGTTCATAGTTGAAAAACTGAAGTGATCGTTTGAAATAAATCAAAATGAAATATCATATGATTTGATCCCTATTTTCAACCTGTAAACCAGTGGAGGTCAACAAAAGCACACCATATGAGAAAAAAACTACAACTTTTCTAATATGATATGGAATCCTGTTGAACACGGACTCTTTAATTTTATTTTGTTGAACTCAGTCAAAAACATTACACCATTATTTTTTATTATCTATCTAGAATATTAGAAAATAATAATAAATAATTTAGATAATAACAATAAATATTTTATTTTTCATGAGTAGAGATTATAATTAGAATAACTTACATATTATATTTAATTAGTTTTAAACATAGAAATATATTATGATAGATGTCAAAATTTGACTCAGTATCAACTGTAATTAAGTACTATTGGTATTAATTTAAAAAAAATCATATTAACTAATAAAAGAATACTTCAAGATAAAAGAGAATCAAAACATTCCAATATAAAAAAAAAAACACATTAGATACAAGAAAATCTTAAAAAACAAAACCAAAAAAAAACATGTCTAATTTATTAACAACAACAAATTTGTTGTGGAATATCAATGTTCTATCAAGAGTGATAAAACGCATGCTCTACAACCTATGAACAATCCAACAACATTATCACCATACTGCAATATCACCACAACGAGCAACAACAGATTAGTGTTCAATTATAGACATCTAATCAATTCACCCAAGTGACATTTCTAAGGTGGGTGTCTGATTTTGACTTTAAAGAGTGATTACAACCTCCAAGACAAAACCTAAATATTCTGAGTCATTACAATCTCCAAGACAAAACCTAAATAATCCTTAATTCTTGTGCTCAAAAGTGTATTCATGTGTATATATGTATTTTCTCAATGTTATATACAAGGAAAATATTGTTCTCCTTCAAGCCATTCATGTTAGAACTTTATGTACAGATAAACAGCCGCTGTAAAATAAGTTCATTATTTGAAATTTTCTATTTGGCAGAACTAGGTTTCATCCGGCATATTATTCCCTTCTAAGCCACAACCCTGAGAAACAACCCTGAGCAACCATGAATGAATAAAGGATTAAAATTCGACCATTCACAAAGAATCTTTTTCACACTATCATTCTGATCATAGTTATTACAATAATATTATTTGTAGTAGACAAATCAAACTGTATGATCCATCATCAGAAAGAAGAGAGCAAGACAAAACGCAAATAAACTCAAGCGAAACTATAATATGAGGTTATACAGTTCATGCATTATTTTATGAGGGCTATGAAACTTTTGTTTTTTGGCCATTGCTTATAACAAATAGATCAAAATAAGAGGAGTGCAGTATCTGTTTCCAAAATTCAAAAGTTAATTCCAGACCTACCTTTACTTTAAAAGGCATGCTTATTACCAAGTAGCATATTTTCTGGCATCATGCAGACAAATTCTCCCTGCATCTTATCTTTGATAGATATTCGAACACTAATTTGCATGTTCTGAGAGACTTTTCCTAAATTGTATCAAATCTTTACTTCTAGTTCTGTCCCAACCTCCTTGGTAAGTCCTTAATCATAGGATTTTAATTGTGGAACATGGAACAATCCCCTGTGATCTAGTACTGTTCTTCTAAGATCTCTCTATTTTACTATTGCAGATCTTAACATGCTTACTTTTAGGAATTCGGGATAAGATCTTTCTTTGTTAGAGCTGGAATTGTGGAAAAATAAGTGCTGTATTTCAGAAAAAGGGTAGTTTTTTTTTTTTTTTGGGTAAGGTAGTTGCTATCATTTCAAACCCACAAGAGATATGCATTTTTAGTCCGATCCAAACATCACCAGGAAAGAATAAGGGAGAAAGCTGCATCAAATTGACACACATCTATAATTATTCTACAATTATCAAGAGGCATTTGGAGATGAGACAACGGTCTACAAATTGAAAAGCACAAAGAGGCATTTGAATATTTTGCTGATATTATAGTAACTGAAAATTAGTGAAACTAAAGACAATCTAGAAAAATTATATAATACAAACTAAAAATACGTTAGCTTCTTTTCTCTGAAAAACAGAAAAATTCTAAGCTCTATATCTGGCATAACCCAAGTTAGTTGACTGACAAGGCATCAACTCATCCATTATTGACATTCAATAAAGAGAAGTGCATAATAATATGTATCAGAAGACCAACAAAACAATCCTTACACAGTGAATTGAAAGATCGGAATCACTCAGAGGGCTTTGAACTGGAGAATCTCTCTGCAGCTGAGATTCAAACTAAATAAGAATGCTTTAGCACTTGAGTCCCGAGACTACTAGCTTGAAATCTTTCAGTCTCTTCCATGTATTAAGGAAAGTGCCAATCTTCCATCAGGTGTTGAGCTCGTACTGGCATGCGAGTTTGTATTGAAGGAACTTTGCTTGTAAGAAGAAAATGAAAAAACGAAGTCATCAAAAAACCGCGTTGTTTGAGGTGTATCTGCTGAAGGAGCTTCCGATGGTAATGGCTGCATCACCATATCTCCCGCAAGGATTTGCACTACCTGTCTCAAGTGAGGTCTAGCTTCAGGCTGAGGATGAGAGCACAACAAACCCAATTGAAGAACAAGTTCAGCTTCTCTCGCAACATACTCATTCTCAAGTTTGGGATCAACCACATTCAAAATCTTTCCAATAGAATGCATCCCCCAAACCCAATCCACCAAGATTAATTCTTCAGGAGAATATTTAGGTTCAATGGGTCTCCTCCCACAAGCCACTTCAAGTAGCATAGCCCCAAAAGCAAACACATCAGTACATGTTGTGGCCTTACCGGTCCTAGTAAGCTCAGGCGCAAGATAACCCAGTGTTCCAACCACATGAGTGGTATGTGGATTGGTTCCATGTTCATACAACCTGGCAAGTCCAAAGTCTCCTAACCTACCGTTCATATCTGCATCAAGTAACACATTACTTGCCTTCACATCCCTATGCACTACTCGTTGTTCCCACTCTTCATGGAGATAAAGCAGACCAGAAGCAACGCCCTTCAAAATCATGAATCTTTGTTCCCAACTTAGAACATATTTGTTATCCTCAAATAAAAGCCTATCGAGGCTACCATTTGGCATATAGTCATAAACAAGAAGCAATTCCCCCTTATATCTACACCATCCCTGCAACTGAACCAGATTTCGATGCCGGAGCCTCCCAATGCTTGAAATCTCAGCAATAAATTCTCTCAGCCCCTGTTTAGACTCATGCGAAACCCTCTTCACAGCAACTTCTAGCCCATTGCTAGGTAAGATCCCCTTGTAAACTCTCCCAAAACCTCCCGCCCCAAGCAGCTCCCTGTCCCTAAACCCCTTGGTGGCTTCCCTTAGCTCCTTGTATGAAAACCTATGAGGCCCATATTCAAGCTCCCAGTCCTCAATAACCTCAACATCCCTCAATCTCTTTACAATATGAACCCCCGCTAAAACTGCTACTGTCATGACTACCACAGCAGCAACGGACACCCCAATTGCCAATCTCTTGTGCTTATCCTCAGATTGTGATTCCAAAACTGCAGGAAGTTTTGAAGGATCCAGATCCCGTGCAGGTCCATTCATTTTAAAACTCCATCCCATAACACTGTG
Organism: Cryptomeria japonica; assembly: GCF_030272615.1. Taxonomy (NCBI): domain Eukaryota; kingdom Viridiplantae; phylum Streptophyta; class Pinopsida; order Cupressales; family Cupressaceae; genus Cryptomeria; species Cryptomeria japonica. The sequence goes on from NC_081412.1 coordinate 653,372,536, forward strand.
TGCACTGGAAAGCAACCCTGTGGAGGAAGAAAAACCCACATACATAAACTCCTTAACAACTCCTGAAAGATCAAGATGCATTGAAATCAAGGGCACCTTGGGCCTACTCCTTCCTCCTGGTGTAACACTCACATTCAGCAAATTATTCCCACCATCAAAATCTATCCAACACTGAATGCTCTTTTCAGCCTTGAGATTAAATTTCTGATACAACCCGCTCTCATTCATAAAAGCCGCGGTCACAGATTTGTTTGAAATCAGATTATTAACGTCCACTCCAACATGGTTACCATCGATGTCATTGAACTCATAGTCCTGGACTGTATCAAATTCCACTGCAAAAATTTTATTAGAAGGATTCCCATTATCGGTAGAATTGAACAGACCAAGGTACTGATTAGACAAGGATCCCTCGAAGCTTCTAGAAGCTGTCACCACAAAGGCCAATCCATGGCCTCCCAGAGTTGGGTATTCGGGTACAATGGACATGACAAAAGATGTACTGAAAGAAAATGTAGAGTTGCTGGAAAAACTTCTAAACTGTAGAGGGAATGGATAAACGGCATGGCCCTGCAAATGCTGCGTCACATTTGTGAGCTCTAGAATGCCTCGAGAATCAATTTTTGCCACTCCATTCAGGCTCAGATTGGAATCCTTGAATCCCTCAAAAATAAAATCAGCACTCTTCTGCTGCTGTTGTGCAGGCACCAAAACAAAATAGATAGAAAAATAGAAGGCCATAACCAAAGGAAGGAAAGTCTGAACGCCTTGCATAATTCTGCTCCTCATCATCCAGCCAGAGGCACAAGATTAATGAATTGAGAAACTTAAGAAGTTATCCTATGTCAATAAACACAGGACTTTGCAAAATGACTACAGAATAAAGGACTTCATAGAAACGCCCACATCACCGCAAAGTGCGGGAAGCCATTGTGAATAAAATCAGCAGTACCCAGTTGTTGTTGCTGTGCAGCCATGAAATAAAACAGAGATAAATATTGAAGAAAAGGGGCAATACCAACCACACATCTCTGAATGCCTGACATAATCCTGTAGAGTACATTAGTCTTAGCGATTTGAAGATTTAACTGTAATAAATGATTCGGACTACACAGACAAGAATCTCCCCACCGCTGAAACCAGCAGTATTCTGTTGTTTAGCAGTCACTGTAACATAAAACAGCATTTTGTCAGATTTTTTAGCAGATGCCCAAATATAAACAAAACAGTAGAGTCTGTAAGGTACGAATTCAGAGATGAATCAGAAAACAGTCAATGTAAATTAACTTGACACATCTATTCTTGTAATTAACCTAAAGCGGTAACACAAGGATATTAGCAATACCATAGCTGGTAGCCCCTGTTGTTCTGCTGCTGCTTTGATAAATCCCTGTAGCCCATCACCATGGTAAAACAACTATAGCTATCACCATAGCATTTTACAGCGTGGCAACAGTATACCACGATTTAACTCATTCAGATCTGAGATTCAACCTTCTTCATTATCTGAGAATCTCCTCTCTGTTATCAGAGATTCGGCCTTCTGTATCAGGGATTCAAATAACATTCAGCCTTATGCTGTAAGAGATTCATTTAACATTCAGCCTTTTGTTATCAGAGATTCCGGATAACATTCAGAGATTCCAATTTCTGTTACCCATCTTGAGTCCCCAGTCCTGGAAAGGAAACATATTGTATGGTGGTTTTGGGGAGATGGGTTTAATTTCGGCTGATTATGAGGCAAGTGGGTTCGTAATGAAATAAGAAATAACTCAGACCCACATGGCTGCTGGGAGGCTTATCAACTGTTCAAGCAGTCATTTTCTTTTGGTCTGCTTTCCATTTGTAATTTTATTGGCCGACTTGCAATCTTACCGTTTTCCCAAGTTTAAATTCAAGAGAGTTTTCTCTGCTCTGGGTTATTCCATTTAAGTGTGAATGCAGAGAGCTTTTAACACGCCATGTTATAAGACAACAAAAATTGATATTCGATTTCTTCTGATCTTTTAGATTCTATCTTAAACAGTTTGAGCAATTAATATAATGTTTTTGGGGGGATTTTAATGAGCTTTTGTTTGCGTGATTGGTTGGGTGGGTAATGCCTGAATTTCTCCTTTCTTACGGCATGGCGGCGGCGTTTAAGGTGGACAGTTCGTTGAAAATGGAGAGGGTAAAAAATACTCATTTCAACGGTTCCATTAAAGGACTCACCTAGGTAACAGGACAATCTAAGAAAGAAATTTTTTACTGTGAGCTCAGAGTCCCATACAGAAATTATTTGAGGAAAGCGCTCTCACATGCAAAACATTTAGCTCCGGAGTGGGGTATTCTGATTTTTCTATGTGTTTGATAGCCGTAAAACACTGCAATTTAATCAATGATATCATATTTCTATAATTTATAATTGATTTGTTACTAGATTTCTGGTTTAGATTGTGTAATAGTTTTGCATCAATTTGGAATCAAGAATATAAGACAATTAAGAAGAACACTCAGAATTTGATGCGCTGTGGACCACTTTTATAATTTTAAAACTGTATAAAAAATATTCATTTATATAAAGAAGAGTGTGTGATTTAATTATGACTGATTTTTTTTAATTTATGAATCTAAAATGTTTTTAGTTTTTAGAAAATAGAATTATTTTTGAATTAATTATCTTAATTATATTATAGGATTCCAATGAAAATATTTTTAATACTTCAAGATTTGTGGAATCACATGTATGAGAATCAACACAATCATGTTGATTTTAAAATCAGCTAATGATGGAAGTATGGAAGAGGGACCATTAGTTGTTAGAGTTACTCAAATAAGAGGGGCTAATAGTGGGGTGGGGTTCAATTCTAGATATGACACGTGGTTACAAGATATTGTCTTGTAACACATTTACACTTTCTATTGTTAATGATTAGTGTACATCTATGTTAAAAAAAAAATCAAATGTTTGTCAAATTGGACTCTTACTTAAACACACGAGTACCCATGAATATTATATTAAAAAACATAAATACATTCATTAACAAGTAAAATGGATATTTTTTTGTTGCATATAAAAACAAGAGACGCAAAGCGTCAAGTTCCTGCCTTTTAGTAGGTAGAGATATAGTGATAGAGAGAGTTGAGATAGAGAGGAAAAGGTAGAGGGAGAGATAAAGGTCAAGAGAGAGATAGAGAGAAAGAGATAAAAAGATAGATAAGTATATAGGGAGAAGGAGAGATATAGAGAAAGATATAGATAGATATAGAGGGAGGGGGGAAATAACACATACACATGATGACAATGAATTTATGATATGTTAACTGCTTGAGACTTGAGACTGATATAATAGAATACAAGAAAATGCAAGAAATAGGTTGTTGATGTAAGAGCCAATATGACATGTAGAATATTGACTTTGAACTCTTGAGTGCTCTTTGTCATAGATAAGTTATCTTAAAATGATGGATGGGCATAATTCTTTTGTTTATTAAAATATTATAGGGTGATGTCATTTTATGAATGTCTCGGGCTAGCAATTTAAAAGTTTTGATGCAAGAGTTAGTGAGTTATAGTAAGTTAGAAGAGAATCAAATTGGACCAATTAGAAAATTGGAATTTTACAAAAGTGAATATTCAAAAGTAAGATGTTGCTCTCTAGAGTGAAGTTAATTTGGTCAACCTTTGGGATAGTTGCAATTAGAAAATTGGTTGACTCAAGTTTATTACATAGCTGCCCATGACTATTAGCTTACAATATTGGTCTTTTTTCCGTCAAGTTTAGCAAGACAATTATGTTATCTGTAACTACATGTAACTTGTAAATTGTTGAAGCACCTCCTTTGAAGAATAATGGATAGTTTAGTTATGAAGCATGTTTATATTGGTAAAATTACATGAAAAATGCATTTTTAATCCTTACACATTTATAAGTGCATCTTGTCATAATATTTTATGATTAGATTACAAATAAATAAAATTTATATCATATCAAACAATAATTCTTAATCCCTCAATTTCCATTATAAAAATGTAAGTTTAAAAAGTTAATTTTTTTTTTGAATAAATTACTTCTTAAACAAACAATTTATTTTATGTTATATTTTTTCATGTTATATGATTTCATTGAATTGACAATATAAATGTGTTATATTTTCACTTTCTTATCTAATGTTGTAATTTGTTGCACAACTTATTTGATTTATTAGAATTAAAATTATTTGTCTAATTGCTTCGTAAAATTGTTTCTTAAAATACATCTTTAAACCATCAATCAACACTTAAAATTATTTTCCAATAAAAAAATTATTTTCTAACAAAAGACACTTAAAATTTTAAAATAAAATAAAATAATTTTAATTTTTAATTTTTTTTAAATGTATAAGCATACAAACTCAATGACATAACCCACTTGCTAAATTTGGTAGAATCCACGGACCATGTTCTCTGTAATTATTACCCCCAATAATGTAAAAACAAAGAGTAAAAATAATGTAAAAACAAGGTGTACCTTTTATAGGAGTAATGAAGTTGAAAGAGAAATAGAAGTAAAAAATCATCCCCCAATGTAAAGCTTTTGATGGGAATAAAATTTTATGTAAGGAGAGTAATATATAGCATTAAATGATTGTACTATTGATTTGATTGTACATTAATGTTGATTTGATTGTGCATAAAAAAATCTATATTTTTTGTTGGATAAAATTAAATTTTATGCCTACAGTAATTAGTATAGACCAATCAAATGATAAATAAATAGTTTTTAAAATAACTTTTGTTAAAATATTTACATGTTAACTTTTGAAAAGTTCAAAATTTATTTTAGATTGAAAAATGTAAAAATTTGATTGGTTGATAAGAAAGTGATTAATAACTATTTAAGTGATTTAAAGGCATGATGAATGCATAAGTATCCTGCCATGGCAGGAAATAATAACAATTATCCACTAGGAGAGAAGACCAGGTAGGGGAGAGGACAAAATGTTTTGAGAGTAAATTTCACGAATAAAACTTATTTAAAACTATACTAATTTATTAAATAAAAAAAATATAAATATTTAACTAATATGCTTAAAGGAAATGGAATTGCTAAAAATAGATAAATAAAAATGACTTTCTAGTTACAAAAATGAAAAATACAAATGTTGAAGAACTTGGGGTTGAGATCTATAGGTCTTTACCAAGGACACCAATGCATCACATAGACTTTTGCATGTAGTATTGCCATCTTGTATGAATCGTGAACATGAAGATGCCCAAAAAGCATGAAAGCCCAACTTTGCAATTAGCGTTTAATTTAGTGGCGAGTATTTCACGTCAACAACCTAGAAAATGGCGAATATATTGTATCGATCGGGGGTGGTCATGTCGCCCAGACTTTATAAATATCCATCAAATGCACGACCCAATCGCCCATTGTTTTATGTAATTAATTGTATCTCTATCAAGATTTCGCTAATAGAATCTACGTTTTCCACACGCTAAATTCAATATTTTCGCCTACACTTTTCGAGGTTGTCTTAATAGATGGCCATAATTCACCAATAGTCATATAAAGATTTATTGGCTAGGAGGACCCAATTTGCCTGGAATTTTGCGGAAGCGTGTCTCAATTCACCCCAATTTTTACCAACTTTATTATAATTGCCAATTAATTGGATGACCCATAATCGCCTCAAAAATTACACAAGACGTGTTATAGTTAAGTGTGATTTGCCAAATATTTGTATACCATATAAAACTCCCACCGAAATTGCCAAATAAGGATTGGTATAAATACAGTCAAAGATCAGATTTATCTCTACACAATTTGGTTAGTTTTGAGCTCTCGATTCAGATCACTACCAAAGTTTCAGACCAGGAACAACCATTGTTGCCGACTGCTAGTGACCTAAAGATAAGTGATCATATTTTTGAAGTGTTATAATATTATTCTGAATTCATTTCTATCTATTTGCATTGTTGAGTTCATTTTGTATTTCTCTCAGGAACTTACCTAAAAATTTGAATTTGAAATGACTTTCTTGCACCCCCGAATCTGGATTCATCCCTTCCAAATTGCCCATAATCAACTTCGTGATACAACTGTCAAAAATAGCAAAGGCCACAATGGTACTAATATTCCTTATCTAACTAAATCCCCTATCCAACTCCTACGCATACTCGATCATCTTTGCCCAACTTCCACCAATCCTATTCTCTAGACAATCCTCCCATTTCCACATGATATCTCCAGTCTAAACAAGAGCATATCCTCTGGGAAAAACAACTATGGATGGTTGATGCTAACCAATCCCTTGCCTTGGAAGCAGAGATGAATCTCCACCCTCCAAGACACATATCTCCCTTAATTTCAATAGCTTCCTAAAAGGGAAAAACCATGGTTAAAATTGGTTTCTTTTTATTTCTTTCTTTTATTAGAAACATTCATTTATTAAAGCCTTTCATTCGTGACAGTGCTCACACAGGTCTCTAAGTCTATTCTGGGGACTTTTTGAAGAAACCTATGTCCTTCACAACTTGGGCCTGAAATAGAGCTTATGTTGCCGATTAAAATTAATTAAGTCAAGTCAAAGGACTTCTTCTCATCCTCTTTGTTCTCGTTCCCGCTTAAGCATACAATTTATAATAGTTAATTAATTATTAGACAATGCTTAGACCTGTCTCTATTTCGGTGTCTTTTTGAAGAAACCTTTGTCCTTCAGAACTTTGGGCCGAAATAGAGCTTATGGCATTGATCTGTGATCATCCAACGATCATTAAAATTGATTGATTAATTTAATATTTAAATCTAAGTAATGAATAAATTTATACTTTGTTTAATTAGTTTAATTAGTTTGTAGATCTAGGGTTAGTGGTTGGATCTTTAGGGTTTACAAATAGGTCAATATTTAGCATACATAGATGTATGTACCTATTATGTGATAGTTACATATATATACATTTTTATACTATGATGTTATAGATGATTATGGATGTATTCATGATGCCTATATGTAATAATTTTAATCCATATTCTTGTGAATATGATGCTATGGATTATGGCCTAACCTTTATGTTGAAAATGCCACAAGATTGATGTTAGGGTTTCAAGTAGATCTGAAGCAAATATGAACTAACAGTTATATGCAGATTCAAATACAAAAGATAAAGGAATAAAATAGGACACAGATAACATAGAGATTTAATGTGGTCCACCCAGAATGGGTTACGTCCACCATACACAGTCCTCCAATCTTTCTTATTATCCAGCAAAAATAGTACATCAACCTTACAATGCTTTAAGCATCCCAGCTGCTTATAACATGCATTTTTAGGGAAAAAACAAAGTCGGCCTTTTTAGAGTTTTATTACAATGTCGGTTTTCATCAAAAATACCAAAAAAAAAATTTCTTGGGGGCTCCCGCCCTCGAACCCCTGCCCGGGGCCTGACCCGGCTCCGCTCCGGACCCCAGCAAGGATACGTGCTGAGTGTACAGTAGTTTGCTGATCAGTCACCACATTTCAACAATCTCCCACTTGGAGACTGATCAGGCTCCATACCGAACAATCTCCCACTTGGAGACTGATACTACATGACACCACTGTACATGCAACATCCGCTGGATAAAACACTAGGACTCGACTTGTATAAATTCCACAATTATCAATCAAGAAGACCAACAAAAACCGATGAAGAAATCAGCTTCTCCTGTGGAACTGCCTTCGTGAACATATCGGCAGGATTCTCACTTGTGTGAATCTTCTCAAGCCGTAATTGACCCTCCTCCAAAACAACTCGGATGAAGTGGTAACTGAGCTAAATGTGCTTTGTCTTTGAATGAAAAGCAGAGTTCTTCGCAAGATGAATGGCACTCTGGCTATCAGTATACAATGGGCGATCCTCCTGTGTCTGACCCAATTCCTCCAGAAAACATTGTAACCAAATCATCTCCTTGCTGGCTTCTATAGCAACAACATATTCAGCTTCAGTGGTTGAAAGTGCAACAACCTTTTGCAGCCTAGAAATCCAACTGACTGCAGTTCCCCCTATAGTAAAAACATACCCTGTATTGCTCCTCTGTAAATCAATATCACCTGCCAGATCAGAGTCAACAAATCCACTCAGAGCAGCATTAGATCCTTTGAAACATAATGCCTTTGTAGTGGTTCCTTTCAAATACCGAAGGATCCATTTCACAGCATTCCAATGTTCCATACCCTGATTACTCATAAACCTGCTCACAACTCCCACTGCATGTGCAATATCTAGCCTTGTGCATACCATTGCATACATCAGACTGCCAACAGCTGATGAATACGGGATGTTAGACATTATATTAACCTCTTCCTGTGCCTTTGGGCATATCTCCTTAGTCAATTTGAAATGACTAGCCAAAGGTGTATTAGCTGCTTTTGCATCCTGCATGTTAAATCTTTTCAACACCTTCTTTGTATACTTACTTTGGGACAAATTCAAGGTTCTATTTTTCCTATCCCATGTAATTCCCATAACAAGAATTTTCTTAGCTGCACCTAAATACTTCATAGCAAATGACCTGGCTAATTTCTATTTAAGATCATTTATATGTTGCATGTTAGACCCAGCAACAAGCATGTCATCAACATAAAGCAATAGGATAATATAACTGCCATTATCAAATCTTTTAAAATATACACAATGATTAGAATAACATCTATGATAACCATGTTCAACCATGAAACTATCAAATTTTAAATACCATTGTCGGGGTGCTTGCTTTAGGCCATACAGACTTTTCTTCAACCTGCACACCAAGTTCTCCTTACCTTTGACCTCATATCCCTGTGGTTGCAACATGTAAATTTCCTACTCCAAATCTCCATGGAGAAAGGTAGTTTTCACATCTAATTGTTCAAGATGTAAATCATCTGCAGCCACAAGACTAAGTACAGTTCTAATTGAAGTCATTTTTACAACTGAAGAAAATATTTCATCATAATCTATACCCTTTTCTATGCAAAACTTTTTACCACAAGTCTAGCCTTATATCTTTTCTGACCTCCTTCCTCCTCCTTCAGCCGATAAACCCATTTGTTAGGCAAGACTTTTTTTTTCTACAGGTAAAGGGACTAAGTCCCAAGTCTTATTTTTCATCAAGGAGTCCATCTCCTCTTTCATGCCTAGCTCCCACTGTTGTTTGGAATCCACCTGCATTGCTTCTTCATATTTTTCTAGTTCACCAAAATCAGTTAATAATATAAAATACAAAAAGGAGAAAATATTTCAGGGGGTCTACTTGACCTCGTAGAACGTTTAACACTTGCAGGAGTTTGTGGGACATTCTGCTGTTGCTGAGCATCAGGTACCTGTGGCATTTCATTTTCAAGAATCTCATCCAACACCACATATTCTTGCTTGTCCCGTTCATGCTTCTTTTTCTGCATCTATTCTTTATACATAACATTGTCATTGAATATAACATCTCTACTTCTAGTTATTTTCTTATTTTCAAAATCCCATAACCGATAGCCATATTCATCTATCCCATATCCAATGAAGGTACATTTCTGAGATTTAACATCAAGCTTGGTTCTGTTTTCTTTATCAACATGGACAAAAGCTTCACAACCAAAGGTTTTCAGAAAAGAATAATTTACCTTTTTACCAGTCCATGCCTCCTCTGGAATACCACCATCCAAAGGGGTTGAAGGTCCTCTATTTATCAAATAGATAGCAGTATGTACAGCATCTGCCCAAAAATGTAAGGGCAATCCAGCATGCAATTTCATGTTCCTCGCGTGTTTCATGATAGTCCTATTCATTCTCTCTGACACACCATTTTCCTGTGGAGTTCCTGGAACTGTCTTCTGGTTTCTAATCCCATTTAAGGAGCAGTAATCTTCAAATGCCTTGCTGCAATACTCACCTCCATTATCCGATCTGAGACACTTTAACCTTTTTTCTGTCTCATTCTCAACCAAAGCTTTCCATTTCTTAAAAGTTTCAAAAACATCTGATTTTTGCTTTAGGAAATATACCCATGTTTTTCTGGTTGAGTCATCAATAAAAATAACATAATAACAAGAGCCACCAAGCGATGATACCTGAGCTGGTCCCCATACATTTGAATGCACAAGCTCTAACTTCTCACTCTTCTTCTCTTTCCCAACCTTGAGAAATCTGACTTTTTTCTGTTTGCCATAAACACAGTTTTCGCATAACTCTAAATCAATCTTCTTTAGTCCTAGCAATAGATTTTTGGAGTGAAGGATTTTCATCCCTTTCTCACTCATGTGCCCAAGCCTATGGTGCCACATTATCGAATCTGTTCTTGCAACATCTATTGTTGTGGTCCCTACAGTAACTTTATTTGTAGCAGCTAAGATAGAGTAAGTGTTACCAATACACAAATATAATGTGCCTACCTTCACACCTTTAGCTACTACTAATGATCCTTTACTGACCTTCCAGATACTGTTTGAGAAGGTAACTATGCAACCTTCACTACCTAGTTGCCCTACAGAAATTAAATTTCTTCTTAAGTTATGAACATGTCTTACCTCCTACAGAAACCAGTCATTACCATTCTGCAGCTTGATCTTTATCTTCCCTTTTCCAACAATTTGACAGGGCTCATCATCACCCAAATATACCTGTCCAAAATCACCTTGAACATAATCTAGAAAATATTTTCTATGGGGTGTAGCATGAAATGAAGCCCCAAAATCTATTACCCAGGAATCATTAACATTATCCAAACATAAGATTAAAGCATCTTGTAAATTATTACTTGCAATATTAGCTTCCTTACTGTCATTTTCATTTTTGTCTCCTTCTTTGTTTTTTCAAGACTAACAGTGTTTCTTTAGATGACCAGGCTTTCTACAGTACCAGCAATCTTTCTTTCTTCTAGATTGAGAGCGTCCTTTCTTTGACTTCTCTCGTGACTTCTCATTCCAAGGGCCTTTTCCTCTTTCCTTTGATCTTCCTCTGTTCTCCACATTCAAAACACTACCCGATGATGTTGGAGTCTCACCTATGTTTTTCCTTCGCATTTCCTTGCTTAGGATAACACCAACAATATCATCAAATATCAAAGTATTTTTTACCAAAGACAGAGTTACTTACAGCCATAGCCAAGCTATTCCAGCTTTCTGGCAAAGATCATAAAATCAAGAGAGCCCTAACCTCTTCTACAAAAGTAATTTTTACTGAAGACAATTGACTGGTAATTATATTAAATTCATTTAAGTGCTCCGCTACAGATCCTCCCTCACTCATTTTCAAATTAAACAAACGCTTCATAAGAAATACCTTATTCGAAGCCAAGGGTTTCTCATATAGCTTAGCCAATGTCACCATCAAATCTACAGCCATTTTTGCTTCTATTATATTGAAAGCTATAGACGATGCAAGGCACAATCAAATGGATCCCAGTGCCTTTCTATCTAAAATGTCCCATTCTTCATCTGACATTGTGGTTGCTTTCTTTGCCTTTCCTTCTAATGGCCGCCACAAATCTTTTTGATATAGGTAATCCTCCATCTGCATTTTCCATAACTAATAATTCTGGCCGTTAAACTTTTCAACCTTGAATTTGGAATCCTCCATTGCTCCCACTCAAATCTGAAAGTCCTGTCAATTTACAGAAAACCTCACTCTGATACCAATTGTTAGGGTTTCAAGCAGATCCAAAGCAAATATGAACTAACAATTATATGCAGATTCAAATACAAAAGATAAAGGAATAAAATAGGACACAAATAACACATAGATTTAACGTGGTTCATCCAGAATGGGTTATGTCCACCATACACATCCGTCCAATCTTTCTTATTATCCAGCAAAAATAGTACATCAACCTTACAATGCTTTAAGCATCCCAGTTGCTTATAACATGCGTTTTTAGGGCAAAAACAAAGTTGGAATTTTTAGGGTTTTATTACAATATCAGTTTTCATCAAAAATACCAAAAAAAATAAAATTCTCGGGGGCTCTCGCCCCCGGACCCCAGCAAGGATACGTGCTGAGTGTACAATACTTTGCTGATCAGTCACCACATTTCAACAATTGAGAGGGGGGTGAATTAGTCTAAACCAAATCCTAAACTTCTTTAATCACAAGTACTTATCAATTATCATTAACAAATTAAACATCAATGCAAGATGAAACAAAAAAACATCAAACGCATGAAAACCATAATTTTTACCTAGAAAACCTAGTGTGGGAAAACCCATGGTGAGAATCACACTCACAATCACGATATAAATATAATAAAAATTAAAATAATTGACTTTTATATTTTACCCCGTCGTGTACTTCCTTTGATATCAACGGTCCAAATCTCCACGCGACTGCGCATTTAGATTAAGATGCTCTTTCACCTTAACTCCACAGCCCCACTGCACACATGGCATATGGGCCTTGTTGACGTTGGGCTCTTCTTAAGTGGACCAATAAGATTATGCATGTTGGAGGTCAAAGGACACAACAGAAAGGTTTGGCCCAATCTATCCTCCTCGTTAATTAAGTATACAATTTATAATAGTGAATTAGACAATGCTCAGACCTATCTCTATTCTGGGGACTTTTTGAAGAAACCTTTGTCCTTCAGAACTTCGAGCTAAAATAGAGCTTATGTCATTGATCTGTGATCATCCAATAGTCATTAAGTTGATTGATTAATTAATTATAGACTTATAGTTAACTAGCACTTACAGCTCATTGTATGGATAGCCGAAAGAAAATTAAAGATAAAATTTAATATAGTTTAATATTACAAGTGAATAAATTATTCCAGTATTTAAATCCAAGTAATGAATAAATTTAAAATTAAAAAGTGCCTCATTCACACTTATAGAGGTTGAATTAATGTCGAATCATGCATATTGATTGTAGAACAAAGCTTAGACAACACATCGATGGCAAAGCATGGGGATTAGAATTTGAAGAGGACGCAGACAAGATGAAGAGGGCCTTGCAAACTTTAATTATTGCAGAATACCTAGGAGGGATGGATTCAATTTGGGAGTGGGTTGTTCCAGGAGTGGGTTTCATCATTTCTGAAGGGTCGGTGGAGCTGAAGGCGATATGCAGAGAGCTCACAAGAAGAGGATGGGAGGTGGGTATTAGGGTTTGTTTCAGAGTTGGCTTCGGTGGTGGCGGGTATAGATAGATGGATTAGATGGAGTTTATTTGATGACTCCAATCTTTTTGTAATGTTTTTTGAAGCTTTAAATCAATAAAATATCATATTACCTACTAGTAGGTCTAGAAAAGTGACAATCTTATAAACCCTAACAGTAAATAGTTGTGCAAGGCCAACACCCATTATAATATATTCCAGTTCCCCCAAAATAATAAAAGATTCACCAAAATAAATCATTTGAACAATTTTTTTTGATAAGCGAATAGCTAGGTAGGGCCAACACCCATTATATTAAGATTTTAAAAAAAAAGATACAACAGTATTTGGCTTGTAGCCGAAAACACATTCTCGGTAGCATTTCCAATGATCACCCATAGCAACTCATAACCCACAATACAAAATTCAAGCTTCAAAATAGAATGAAGCATCTGCACCATACTTCAGGGCTTGGAGACATTCCCAGCCAGCCTTGCCGCCTTCGCAACTTCACGATCCTCCCTAACTTTCTTGGCTTGTAAGATGAGCGGGCAATCCTGTTCGCAGTTAGCATGTGCTTCGCCTCCTGCAATTTCCTCCACACCGTGTCTAACGTCCTCAATCCATTCCTCTCCACTCCTCAGCTCTAGCACCCTTACAATCTCAGTCACATCCTCCTTATCAATTTAATCTTCATCTACCAACCCTTCAGTGGTCAGGTAGTCCCAATGCCAATCGTCCTCCTCAGGTTCCTTGATTTTGGCTACATACATGAGGAAATTGATACTGCATAGTATATCACTCCTTCATGCCTGCAACAACTATGCATCTTGTGTTTGCACAATCGAAAATTTAAAAACCCTTCCAATGTAATATTTATGTGGGAGGGGAATGAGGAGGTTCTCATCCACATTGTCGATGACCGCATCAATGTCACGCAAATATGCATGCTCAAACACCATCTGGGTGAGTTTTTTCGCCCACTCCTTGGAAACCCTAACATATAACAATTAAAGAGGGGAAAACAGATTTGAAAGGTAAATTGACCAAAACATAACGAAATAAACATGCAGAATGCTAAAATATCATTAAAAGACCATTTCACCTTGCTATTTTACCTTCTCCTTCAGATTGAGCTTGATGAAGTGAAGGCACCCCTTGATAATACTCCACTTGATGTGCTCCTTTGATTGTTGGATGTGGATGGCTCTCCAATATTGTGCACAAATGATAAGGATGAGATGATCAAGTTGCCAAAATGATTTCTTGGGCTCAAAAGGGCAGCATAAGCTTATTGGATTTCAAGATGTTTTGAATGAAGGGATGGAACCCTATTTTATAGGGAGAGGAGAGGAAAACGGATGGCTAGGATGAATTCGAGATGAAGGGCTAAGATTTACTTGTGAGGTCACACAAGGTCCAAGAGAGGGTGTGGAGACCAAAAAATATGCCTTAAAGGCATTTCGTATCTCCACACTCTATAAGATGCATTGGAGGAATTAAAAATTCTTCAAAAATGAATATTATGGGGATTAGAAGAATAAAAAGGAATTAAAAATTCCTTGGGAGAGGGAAATGCCTAGAGGAATGTGAGATTTAAAAAATCTTACATTCATCTAGAAAAAGAGCATTTAAAGCTAGTGGCTGGATGAAAGGACAAAGAGTTGACTTTGTGGCTAATCATGATGATTAGCCATTAACGACTCATTAGGAGGGGAATTAGAGGAAATGTTAGGTGGGATTTATATTTGTAGGAGAATTTGACTAGGAGAGAGAATGAGTGGAGGGAATAAAAAATTAGAAGAATAATGTTAAGTGAGTTTAGGGAGTTTCTAGAAGAATTTATTAGGTTAATGATGAATTAAGAAGATGATTTGTAGGAATCATGTAGGTTAACTAATTAATTGAAATTAATTAGCTAAGAGGAAGATTTGTGAGGATTTGATTTTTTAGAAGAATAAAGAAAGGGATTGATTTATTAAATAAATCAATCATATACTATAGTGACAATATTAATTATATTTAATTAATATTGAGAATAATTTTAATTAACATAATTAATTAATTAATTATGTGAGGAATTAAAATTAATTAAAATAATTATTTTCAAGTGTCCACATTTTGCCCCTCTTTGAAGCGAGGTGTTATGACGCATTGATTCAAAGAATAATCTTGTTTTGATGTTGATATTGGTTTGATAGGATGCCCCGACTCTTGATTGATAGATTACTGTATAGTGATGCCCCTTCGGGAGATCAATTGAGGTATTTGATTTTTAGAGTTTTGCGAAATTGATGTCCCGATAGGTTTGATGTGATGAAAAAGCAAGTTCTTTGATTAGCTTGATTTCTTAGGTTGGTAAGATTGAAAAATTTTGATCGATTAGATTGATAAGATCTAGATTCAGTCTGGTTTTAAGAAGAATTCATCCTGTATAAGACAAAGATGATCAAAGCGTCTAGTTTCAGGAAGGATTCATCCTATATAAGACATGATTGATCACAATGTTTGGTTTCAGTAAGGATTCATCCTGTATAAGACATGATCGATCACAACGTCTGGTTTCAGGAAGGATTCATCCTGTATAAGACATGATCGATCATAACGTTTGGTTTTAGGAATGATTCATCCTGTATAAGACATGATCGATCACAACGTCTGGTTTCAAGAATGATTCATCCTATATAAGACATGATCGATCACAACGTCTGATTTCAGGAAGGATTCATCCTGTATAAGACATGATCAGAGCGTCTAGTTTCAGGAAGGATACATCCTGTATAAGAAATGATCAATCACAACGTCTGGTTTCAGGAAGGATTCATTCTATATAAGACATGATCCAAACGTCTGGTTTCAGGAAGGATACATCCTGTATAAGACATGATCGATCACAATGTTTGGTTTCAGGAAGGATTCATCCTGTATAAGACATGATCGATCACAACATCTGGTTTCAGGAAGGATTCATCCTGTATAAGACATGATCAGAGCGTCTGGTTTCAGGAAGGATACATCCTGTATAAGACATGAATCAGAATCAGAATTGATTATGTGAGGAAGAAATAGAGGAAGAAAAATTAGGGTGGAAGGGATAAATGAGGAATAAATATGAAGCAATCGTGAGGTATTTGGAAAGAAGAATATGAGATGCGAGATCGTAGAGGAAAATGGGGGCAATTGAGAACTCCATGGGATTATTGAGTTTAGGGTTTTGATGGAATGATGGTGAGATTTTGTGCACAACAAATGTGGAGAGCCAACCTAGTTTGATGTTGCCCTAGTGACTTGCACCACTGATTATAGAAATTAGGATGCCATGAGAAACCTAGGGCATGGACCGACTCTGCAGACAAATGGGAATTTCTTGCACACAACAATGCAAGTGTTAAGAAACACTAATACAAAGTTGTGGGTTCGGGCAAGGAAACCCTCAAACACACTGATACCTCTTGTACATGAGAAGGTAAGTGTTGATAAACACTAGTACCAGGTTGTCAGTTTATACAAGAAGGATCCAAAACATGCCATACTATGAAATATGCCCCAGTATGCACCTATCATAACATACCTGGATATGAAAGAACACAGACAGTCGTAAATAGTGGTAGTTGTAGGGCAAAAGATGCAAGCCTATATGAAAAGATCTAACAAAATCTAACAAGTCTCTTCCTTGCGACCAAATGATACCTCTTGCCAAGAGTAGAACTAGGATGGACTTGGGATTGTTTCTCAAGACTTCATGAAGCTTATATAGAGGCATAAAAGCTTAGTTTCACTGGGACATTTCTTGTTCATGACTCAGGCGAAGACTCATCATCATATGCATGTTTTATTGGGAGGCGGAAAAGAAGGAATGTTGTGCATGGGTGGGTTGGATGGCAGATGATTTGTAGTATCGACATGATAGACAGTAGATCCGGTTATTTACCTTGGTGCCTACACAGAGGTTTTCACCAAGATACTTGCCCATAGCGCCACGAATTGTTTTTCTTTCTTTTTTTGATTTTTTTTTCTTAATTTTTTTTATATCATAAGGTGCCTGTTTGCCAGGTTTGCACCAAAGTGACGATTTTTTCAGGATCTTTTTTTCTCATTTTTTATTTTTTTGACAATTTAAGACTTTCTGAGGACTAAGCATAAAATCTTTTGAGGTGCATGATATTCATTGGATCATCCAAAGGATCGCCTTCAGGAGTAGCCAATTGATAAGCTCCTGATCCATATTTCGCTGTGATTACATATGGTCCAAGCCAATTAGGCTTGAACTTGCCTTTCTTTTCTCTTTCTTGTAGATTTTTCTGATTCTCCATGAGGACAAGATCACCAACTTCAAATTCTCAGGTTCTGACTTTTTTATGATAACTCATGCGCAGACGAATTTTGATATACCCGGAGATGATTCAAGGCCTTGAGGCGCCTTTCATCTAACAATTCTAGCTCTTGTAAGTGGGCAATTCTGTATTCTTCCTCTGGTAGGATGTTTTGTAGTGATACCCTTAGAGAGGGGATCTCGGTCTCAAGGGGAAGGATAAATACTAGGGAATAAGGAGTGGCACCTATGGGGGTGCGGTAGGCCCACAATGCAGGATGGATTTGGAGGTGCCAATCACGGCCCGCTTCATTGACTGTCTTTTTGAGGATTTTTATTAGGGTTTTATTAGAAGCCTCAGCTTGGCCATTGTCTTGGGGATAATATGGAGTGGAGAAGCAGTGTTGGATGTTGAATTTTTGGCAGAATTCTTTGACATCGTGGTTTTTAAATTATTTACCATTATCTGTGATGATAAATTTTGGGATGCCATATCGGCAAATTAGATAGTTTAGAATGAATTTGGATATTTGCTTGCCTGTGGTGAAAGTAAGAGGGATAGCCTCTACCCACTTGGTGAAGTATTCAGTGGCGGTGATAATGAATTTATGTCCGTTGGAAGATGAAGGGTGGATTTTCCCAATGAGATCGAGCCCCCACTATGAGAAGGGTCATGGTGTAATGAATGGTTGCAATTCTTGTGATGGTGCATGAATCTTGTCACCATGCTGCTGGCAAGGGATGCATTTCTTCACATAGTTGTATGCATCTTCTTCCATTTTAGGCCAATAGTATCCTGTTCTCAAAAGTTTTTTAGCCAATGTGAGTCCACTTGAGTGTGCCCCACAGATGCCCTTGTGTACTTCGTGTAATGCCCATTCGGCTTCTTGTTTATCTAAACACCTTAGGAGGGAACCATCAAAATGCCTTCTGAACAAGGTGTCTGCAAGGATGGTGTAACGGGCACATCGATAGATGAAAGTTTGTTGTTGGGTTTTGGTGAGATGTGGGGGAATGGTGTTGTCTTTGAGGAAAGCAAAGGTTTCTTGGTACCAAGGGGACTCTGGACCAACGAGAACACACACCATTTCAGATTCTGGTAGGTTGTATGCTGGTATAAACAATTTCTCGACCAAGAACTCACACTTCTAACTGTGTGCTTGCATTTGAAGGAGGGAGCCAATGGTGGCCATTGCATCTACAACCTTGTTGTTTGTTCGTGGGATTTGATCAAACTTGATTGTGGTGAAATGTTGTTTAAGATCTTCAACCATGGTACAGTAGGGAAGGAGTTTATCATCTTTTGTTTGGTATTCATCATTGACTTGTTTTATAATGAGCTAAGAATCACCATAAACTTGTAACTCCTTTATTTTCCAGTGGATAGCCAAGCGTAAACCTATGATGAGGGCCTCGTATTCTGCTTTGTTGTTGGTACATGCAAAAGCTATCTTGTATGATTTGAGGATGCCATCTCCTTGAGGTGTGACCAATAATATTCCTGCCCCCGATCCATTTTGAGTGTAGGAGCCATCAAAATACAATTGCCATGTGGAGGATGTGGTAACAGTCATAATGAACTCATCTGGTAATTCTGTGAGAAGAGGGTGACCACCTCGAAGTGGAGCTTCAGCCAACTGATCTGCAATAACTTGTCCCTTGATTGCCTTTCTGTCCACATATTCGATGTCAAACTCACTTAGGAGCATGACCCATTTAACCGTTCTGCCAGTGAGAGCAGCTTTTGACAGGAGATATTTAAGTGGATCAATTTTAGCAATTAATTTTGTCTTGTTGTTTAACACTAATGCCAAACATGCTCTTTCAATGGGGGTGTAGTTGAGTTCATATCCTACCAACGTCCGACTGATGTAGTAAATGGCGTGTTCCTTCCCTTGATCATCTGTTTGCGCTAGTAATGCCCCTAATGCCACTGTAGTAGCACATATGTACAAAATGAGGGGTTTTTCAGTGGTAGGTGGCATCAAAACTGGAGGTGATGCTAGATATTCTTTTAATTTTTCAAAGGCCTTTTGACAGAGGCAATCCCATTTGAATTTTGTGTCTTTACGTAACAAGTGTGCAAATGGATGGTACTTGTCGGCTAGCTATGAAATGAAACGCCTGACAGACTGGAGTTTTCCCTGGAGACTACGTAGTTGTTTGAGAGTTTTTGGCGGAGGCATTTCCATAATAGCTTTTACCTTTGCGGGATCAACCTCGATGCCTCTGCAGGAAACAATGAAAACTAGTAGTTTTCCCGATGTGACGCTAAACACACACTTTTTGGGATTTAGGCGTAGCTTGTATTTTTCCAAGCTTTCGAAGATCTATTTTAGAATAGGGATGTGCTCTTGTCTTGTCTTGGATTTTCCTAGCAGATCATCCACGTAGTCCTCCATAAATTTGTGCAAGAGGTCATGAAAAATTGTTGTCATTGCCCGTTGATATGTAGCTCCAGCATTTTTAAGGCCAAAAGGCATGACCCAGTAACAAAAAGTACCCCATGGTGTTGTGAATGCGGTTTTATTTTGATCCTCATTTGCTATCCTGATTTGGTTGTATCCAGAAAACCCATCCATTAGCGATAGCATTTCATGTCTTGCTGTAAGATCCACAATCATATCTATGTTTGGGAGCGGGAAATTGTCTTTAGGATAAGCTATATTTAGATCTCGAAAATTTGTGCAGATGCGGATGGCCCCAGCAGGTTTGCCAATAGGTACAATGTTGGAGACCCATTCAGCATAGTCTATGGGTTTGATAAATTCTGTGTCTAACAACTTTTGAAGTTCTGCCTTGACCAAGAGAGCAATATGCGGGTGCATTTTGCGGAGTTTTTGTTTTACAGGTTTTGCATCTGGGTGGATGGCGAGATTGTGAACCACCAAGGCAAGATCCAACCCTGGCATATTGGAATAGGACCATGCAAAATTGATTTTAACCTCTGTAAGGAAGTTGATGAAGTCTTGTTTCTCGATTTTGGTGAGGGATTTGGCAATGAGCACATTTTTCGGAATGACTTCGGTGCCCATGTTGATGTTGTTTGTTTCTTCTATCAACAAATTTGATTTGTCCTGTGGAAGGTAACCAATGGTAGGGAGGTCAAATCCCTCATCGTCAAGTGCCTTTTCTAGGTTTTCACTTTCAAATACGCCCTTTGTTTTTATTTCTTGTTCATCCAAAGGCACCTCAGGGAGGTTTTCACCTAGGAAATCATATCTTTTTCTTTTATTATCTTTTTTGTGAATAAGGGCATTGACTTGACTACCAAAGTATCCCTTTTCATGTAGTTGAATACCCTCAATTCTATTACAATCTTCCATATTTTGCGCTGTTAGGAGAGCAATGAGAGCATTATCATTGGCGCAGATATCTAAAATGGGTTTATCTCGTTGGCCCCAGTCAATGAGTTCAGGATGGACAAGATGTAGCTCATGTGAAGTGGGAGGGGTTACGGGGGTGATGGTATTGATGTAAGAGTCGAAGAAGGTATCTTTCTCGTATTCATAAGGCATTTTGTGGAATTCCTCTTCGTCAGTGCTTTCGATATCCGAAGAAGGACTAGAAGGGGCACCGACGATAGTAATCTTAGGCACTGGGGTGTACCCCAAGCCTCTGTTGTATCTGTAGGAGATAGGATTTATGGGTGCTTTTCTTCCTTTCTCCTTTGGTCCCAGACTGTGTCCTTTGTAACCCATTTTTTCAACTATGGCAAATGCTTTTGGGTACAGTTCTTTGGATATTCTTGTTGGATCATCATCCTCTTCTTGGTATAGCCATGAAGAGATATCCACTTCGAGGTTCTCGTTATCAAGTGGGCCCCATTGCTGGAAGGTGGTGTTTTGGTATTGCATGACTGGTTTCAGGTCCTTTTTTAGCTCTTTTGGTTTACCAAATGACTTAGGAGAGAGAGGGAGGTTGCCTATTAATAAGACATGCTCCAATTTGTATTCTCCACAGCCATTGACTAAGATCTTGATTTGATTATTTGGTTGGGATGATGTGGAGGCAACATTTGATGTGTCAGATGGAGGCGTTGGCGAAGGTCTATTTAGTGGGAAATGATATGGATGCTTCCCCTCTAATAGTTTGCAATATTGAAAAGGTTGGGGATCACCTTTGACAGTGATCACTTTTCCATTATAGGGGAATTTGATGCATTGGTGATAGGTGGAGGGTACGGCCTGCAAGGAATGAATCCATGGCCTCCCAAGGAGAATGTTGTAGGGGAGATCAAGATCGAGTACTTGGCAAGGGGTTTCAATTTTAATGGGGCCCACTTGAAGAGGTAAGGTGATCACGCCCTTTGAAATTCTTTCTGCATCATCATATGCCTTTATTGTGATCCTTCCTGATGTGTCTATCAGATCTTCAGAAAGTCCCAATTGTTTTATCAATTTGTATGTACACAGATTAAGCCCGGATCCACCGTCTATTAGGATACGTTTGACCTTATGCTTGTGGATGAGAGCTTCAATGTGCAAAGTTTTGTTATGGTCCTCATCCCCAGGAGCATCTTTGGAGTTAAATACAATGTGCTGCTAGGTAGCAAGGTTTCCAATGATGGTTTGAAATTGGGTGGTGTTGATGTTATCAGGAACGCATGACTGGAGAAGGGCTTGTTCCAAAATTTCTTCATGGACCGGAGAAGTCTTGAGAAGTTCCAAAATGGATATCTGCGCGGGTGTCTTCCCAAGTTGATCAAGGAGGTCATATCAGCGGGTGGAAGACATGGGTGGGGGGTTTGGTGGGGGAGGAACTCCTTGGATGGTGACTCTTCCTCGGTGTGTAGTTGCATTGCAGTCATTCTGGAAATGGGAGATGGAAGGCGTGGCACCTTGAATGACTATTCTAGCTGGATTTGGTCTGCTTTGGGAAGGAGGATTAACTCCTTGGATGGTTATAACATTGACATGATTGTCTGCAGGTTCAATGTGACTTACTAAAAAATCAAAACCGGTTACGTGATTAGTGTAGTCATAACCCATTGCGTTGGATGATGAGCCTTTTCCTTTATCATGCTTTGGGAAGGGTTCCTGGTACATTTTGAGTTTGTCATTGTTATTACTAGGTTTTGCATTTGCTACCTCAATCTCACCTCTATCAATGAGATCTTTTATGTAGATCTTCAGTTTCATACACTTTCGTGTATCATGTCCCTTGATATGATGGTATTCACAATACTCATTTTCATTATACCATCTTAGTTTAGGTTGATTGGGATCAAACAGGCGAGTGATTGGAAAAACCCCTATACCTACTTGGACAAGTTTTTGAAACACCACTTCAATAGGCTCAGCAAGAGGAGTGAAATCTCTTGGAGTCTTATTATTCGATCGAGGTGGTCATCCCTGGATTGAGACATTGTTGTGAGGTTTTTGAGATTGATTTGAATTGTTTTGATTGTTGAATTGATGAATATTGGTAGTGGATTTTGGGGGAGCGGCCACGGTTTGGACCCACTTTGCATCAGTTACACCATCATTGACCACGTTTTTATTTTTAGCCCAGAATTTTGGCTTGTCGTTATGATAAGAGGAAGAACTTTGTGATGACTTCTGGTAATGTTTCAAGGTTCCTTCCTCCAACAAGACACGTTCGAGGGCGAGGCCCTTATCGGTCAATTTTTGGAAGGATTTGATACATTGAGATATTAAAGGTCTTGAAAGTTCAGGCACCAAGTTCTTTTGAAATAGTTCAATTTGATGTTGTTATGGCATGTCCCACTAGAATTTTTTGATAAGATGTCACCATCTTTGTAGGAAATTGGTGAAGGTTTCTCCAGGCCTTTGTTTTGTATTACATAGGTCCATCATAGAAACATCATTACCCATGTTGTATGCATAGTGGGCCACAAATTTTTCTGCCAAGTCTGGAAAAGAGACAATGGAACCTCATGGTAAAGATGAGAACTATGCTAGGGCGTCTCCCATGAGACTCTTGGGAAAGAGTCTACGAAGATAAAGGTCACTATAGGAGACTTCTTGGCATAAGATGTGGAATTCTCAGACATGGTGACGGGGGTCTCCTTTGCCTTCATACTTGGTGAATTTAGGGATCTCAAATCCCGGGGGATATGGTGCAACTGATATAGATGGGTCGTAAGGACAAGGGCAAAACTCTTTGAATGAGTAAGCTTTCCTTTTATTAGTCTTTTCTTTCATGTTTTTGATGATATTCTTCATGTTTTGAATTTCCTTGATGAGGTCTTGTTGTGGACTTTGATATTGATGGATTGTATTTGCCCCAAGAATTGGATGAACCAAAGAAGGTGCACCACCACCAATATATTGATATGATGAGGGGGAATGTGGGATGTGATGACTGATGTCGCTGGGGTTTGTGTGATAGTTGGTTGCAGTCCGCCAACTGTTGTGATGGGATTGAATGCGGTCTGGATAAAATTTGCGACATTGTTGGGAGAAAGGGAAGTTTGTGGAATAGAAATATGTGGTTGAATAGAAGGAGGTGGTATAGAATTTTGTTGGAGAATGCATGAGATTAGATTTGATAGTGGTATGGATGGTAAGGAGGAAGAAGACAGGATGGAGACCGTGGTGGGAGGTGTCGCGGGTGGCATTGATTGGGCTTGGATGATTGATGGGGCTGCAGTTGATTGAGTTTGAATAGTAGGTGCAACACTTTGTGTGGGAGCAAGGTCTCCTTGTGGTTGTTGGACAAGAGCGGATCTATTAAATTCAGGTGGAAGTTGAGCTCCATGTTCAAGAAGAGTTTTCAGAAGTGTAGTAGGATTGTGTTTAATAAACTTTCCATCATCTCTTGGTTATAAGAATCCACTAGGAAAGTTTGCACTTCCGGACAAAGTTCATCTTGGTTAACCATGTCAAGATTTTGGCTTTGATCTTGATCGCTTGGTTGCCCACTTTGTGTATGATCTTGTGTGGGATCTTCATATAAGACACCAATGTCTGGCATGCCATATTGTTGATCAGCCATATTTTTCTTTTGGGATCGAGTTGTGACCATACACGATATTTGTGATGAAAAGACTTAGGAAAATTATAATGAAATGACTTAGAAAATTTGTGATGGAAGGATTTTAGAATTTGTGATAAAAGGACTTAAGAAATTTGAGGATGAAAGGACTTAAGAAATTTGAGGATGAAAAGACTTAAGAAATTTGTGTGATGAAAGGATTTAAGAAATTTGAGGATGAAAGGACTTAAGAAATTTGAGGATGAAAGGACTTAAGAAATTTGTGATGAAAGGACTTAAGAAATTTGTGATGAAAGAAAGGATTTAAGAAATTTGTGATGAAAGGACTTAAAAAATTTGAGGATGAAAGGACTTAAAAAATTTGTGATGAAAGGACTTAAGAAAATTGAGGATGAAAGGATTTAAGAAATTTGAGGATGGTTGATGAAGAAGGTATGGTAGTGATGGTTTAGAAGAAAACTTGATGACTAGGTTGTCTTTGACATGAACATGAAGGATCTATTTAAATGGCAAGTTGTATGAAGGGATATGACCACCCTGATTTGGATGATAGTAGATGTTTCAAAGGACAAACTTGAATGTTGACGTAGAGGATAAACTCTTAGCTTCTCTCTTAGGCTTATGAAAAATGGGACGGACGGAGTTTTGACGCAATTTTGGACTTGGTGTGGGTAATGACTTGGACAATTTGTTTGTGTCTTGACAAATATTTTTGCAAAGTGTTTGTGGATAGTGATGTGTTTTTAGTCTACTCTTGGCAAGTATGTATCAAACAAAGCAAACATAATGATTAAATGCATATTATCTTAAAGAAACTCATGCTCATATACAACATTCTTAAGGCTGGCAAGGACAATAGTCATTGGATCCCAATTGGTTTCCCATCTACGCTTACCTAGAGTGGACACCTAGATGCTTGACCCCACTAGCTCCCCTCCACGACACTCACTTCTCGGGGCAGCCAACCATCAATTCCCATGAAAAATCCTTATGGCAAACTTTGTGTCTCTACTAAGGGCAGTAAGAATATAGGCCGCTTCAGAGGTCTGACCTCCTGCACCAATGACTAGAAGGTTTTTGGCCACTATAAACAAGGTGTTTAGTAAGTCTTCCCGTTAGGAGCTACCCTTCGAAGTTGCGCAAGCACAATTGAGGCCTATAGCCCAACGAAGCACCAAGAACTTAGTAGTTACGCAAGCATGATTGAGATCTCTAGGATCCTACTAAACACCCAATGTGAGAGTGAACTTTCATATAGCCCCAACCATTAACCCTTTCATAGTCAATGGCCTATTTATTATAGTGAGTTGGGAACCCCAGGTCCGGGTGTACTCACTTGGGTCATTCCCCTCTTGCTTTCTAAAAGAGCAAGTTGGGAGGGCAGACCCACTAGAGGTAAACACACCATCAAACAAGAAAAGGTTGGAGGGTCTGGATTTCTGATCGTCTAGTAAGATGAGAGCATACTTTCCTACCTTTACACTTTTTTTAAAGACACATAAGACAATGATTCATTCCATTTTAATTAATATCTAGATGCCTAATTTAAATAAATGCACAATATTTGGTTGAATCAGCTAGGCACCCTGCAAAACCACTTGATTAGTAGTTTGAAAAATGGAGTCTTCTAAAAGCATCCTGCAAAACAACTTGATTAGTAGTTTGGAAAAATAGAGTCTTCAATAAGCGTCTTGCAAAAAACAACAAAATGACAAAAATATTATTTTTTATTTTATTTTTTGGCAATGAATAGAAAAACATGAATAAAAACTTTTTTACTAATGACAAATGTGGATTTGAAGAAAGCTTTGATGGGTAAATGGGGTTTGACTAGGTTTTTGCAACTTTCCAAGGGATAAGCAAGCGAAAAATAGGGATTTTGGAGGAGAGATGAAGGAATAGGAAAATTTGTCAAAGAGGGGCAAAGAAGTAAAAGTTGGAGATGGATAATATGGGAAAAATTTGGAGGTGATTGGATAAAAGGGGAAGAAGTTATGGCAAACCCTAAAAATAGAGGAATATGAGATTTTGGGCTTCAAAAAGTAGATTTTTGAGATAAGGCCCCCAAGGAAGAAAATGTGGAAAATGGCAATGTGGAGAATCTGGTGAAATTTGGAGGAAAATGGAGTCAAGATAAAGAAGATATGGCGAAAAAACAGAATTTTTTTTTAATAAAAAATAAAAAATAAAAATTAACCCTAGATTTAATGGAACATAAACCCTAAATTTAACAGAACAGAAACCCTAAATTTAACAGAACAGAAACCCTAAATTTAACAAAATAGAAACCCTAGATTTAACAGAGCAGACAAAAACCGTAGATTTAACAGAGCAAATTGTCGCACTAAACAGAATAAAATAAAAATGTCAAAGGTTCGGATTTCTGATTGTCTAGATAGACAAGAGCATACTCTCCTACTTTCACACTGTCCTGCGGGTGGACAGATTATATTTAAACAGAGCAGATAACGGGAAATAAATAAATTAAATGCAGACTACAGTTAGCACCTAGAATTTTCAGACAGATTAACAGAGCAGACAGTAGCACTACACAGATAGAAAAGTGTCAAAGGTCTGGATTTCTGATTGTCTAGATAGACAAGAGCATACTCTCCTATTTTCACACTTTCCTATGGTTAGAGCATACAGTCGTGCTAAATAGAATAGAAAAGTGAAAGGTCTGAATTTTTTATTGTCTATATAGACAAGAGCATACTCTCTTACTTTCACACATATTATACTAAAATAAAGTAGACAACAAATCAAATAACAAATCAGATAACAGAGCTGTCGTGCTGCAATAGAAACAGAAACATAAAAAAAAAACAGAAACAAAACAGAATAAGGAGGAGCTATTGTACAGAAATGCAGAGGAGGAGCTATTGCACAGAAATGCAGAGCCACGATTCTGGAACCTGCGAAAAAGATATATATATATATATATATATATATATATATATATATATATATATATATATATATATATATATATATATATATATATATATATATATATATATATATATATTCTGCAGTCGCACTATTTTGGAACCTGCGTCTCACAACTCACAAAAACCTAAAAACACAACAACATTAGTTCTTAGGGATGTGGGTCCCACCGGGCGTGCCAAAATGAAGAGGGGAAAACAGATTTGAAAGGTAAACTGATCAAAACATAACGAAATAAACATGCAGAATGCTAAAATATCGTTAAAAGACCATTTCACCTTGCTATTTTACCTTTTCCTTTAGATTGAGCTTGATGAAGTGAAGGCGCCCCTTGATAATGCTCCACTTGATGTGCTCCTTTGATTGCTGGATGTGGATGGCTCTCCAATATTGTGCACAAATGATAAGGATGAATGATAAGGATGAGATGATCAAGTTGCCAAAATGATTTCCTGGGCTCAAAAGGGTAGCATAAGCTTATTAGATTTCAAGATGTTTTGAATGAAGGGATGGAACCCTATTTTATAGGAAGAGAGGAAAACGGATGGCTAGGATGAATTCGAGATGAAGGGCTAAGATTTACTTGTGAGGTCACACAAGGTCCAAGAGAGGGTGTGGAGACCAAGAAATATGCCTTAAAGGCATTTCGTATCTCCACACTCTACAAGATGCATTGGAGGAATTAAAAATTCTCCAAAAAAGGATATTATGGGGATTAGAAGAATAAAAAGGAATTAAAAATTCCTTGGGAGGGAAATGTCTAGAGGAATGTGAGATTTCAAAAATCTTACATTCATCTAGAAAAAGAGCATTTAAAGCTAGTGGTTGGATGAAAGGACAAAGAGTTGACTTTGTGGCTAATCATGATGATTAGCCATTAACGACTCATTAGGAGGGGAATTAGAGGAAATGTTAGGTGGGATTTATATTTGTAGGAGAATTTGACTAGGAGAGAGAATGAGTGGAGGGAATAAAAAATTAGAAGAATAATGTTAAGTGAGTTTAGGGAGTTTCTAGAAGAATTTATTAGGTTAATGATGAATTAAGAAGATGATTTGTAGGTTAACTAATTAATTGAAATTAATTAGCTAAGAGGAAGATTTGTGAGGATTTGATTTTTTAGAAGAATAAAGAAAGGGATTTATTTATAAATAAATCAATCATATGCTATAGTGACAATATTAATTATATGTAATTAATATTGAGAAGAATTTTAATTAACATAATTAATTAATTAATTATGTGAGGAATTAAAAATAATTAAAATAATTATTTTTAAGTGTCTACAACAACATGGCAAGAAAAAAGGCCGAAATGTCCGAACTGACCCTATGCCTATGATACACCATCAGAAACTCCAACCCTAGCATTGTCTTGACCGCATGCATTATGTATGGGTGGCCATTAACCAAGACCCCCCCTAATCGTTTATCTATGACTTCACCTACAAATGTTGTCTGTGGTTTCATTTCCCTAAGCATAATTGGTGTGTCCATCACTCCCACCTCAGTGTTTCCAACTCGAACATGTAATGTGAAAATATGATAATACCCTAATGCCCAATTTAAAGGCATTCGACTAGCTTCAGCATAAATGTCTCATTAAATGCACACTTACCATAAGTCGCCTTGCGCTAGTATATATATCTTTTTTTTCTAATTTTTGATACAAGTACATAAACCCATAAACAAAATTTCACTTTCACAAGAGATTTGCAAAGACAAATAACAAAACCATTGATATTATTATTCATGAGAGATCAAGAAGTATTTTCTACAAACTATATCTGTAGTAATTGTCATGACAGATCATAAAGTAATTAATATTGTTGAAGGAGTATATACATTCTTCACTGTGGAAGACTCTGCATTCTAACTTAGACACTACTACTATACCCTTTTCCAAAGAGACCAAGATTCCCTCCAAAAAATTCTCTTAATTATAGCCTTCGAATTCCTTTTATAAGAGTAAGGAATGCAACAAGCTTTAGGTTGTATACAACTGCCATGTTCTCATTTGACATACATTTATTTTATACGCATGGAAATGATATATTCCCAATATGAAACCTAAAATAGAACAAGATAATTTATCAAACCATATGACTAGAACTATCATGAAACTATCATGGACCATGGTGAAGAATAAAATACTGTTGAAATTCAACTGCTTGAGTCGCACCACCATCGCATTGTTGATAACTTTATGGATGCAAGATTCTAACTATAAAAACTAGAGGAGTAATTTTATAGATGCAAGATTCTAGCTATAAAAACTAGTGGATGAGCTCCACAAAAACTACTGGATGAGCTCCAAAGATGGGTATTGTAATCAAAACAAGGGTCCGGCTTTAGTTATCAATTTTAACTAAACAGGCTCTTTGCTAGAGCTGACTCTTCCCTATCCTCATTGTTCTCCTCCTCGCTCCCTCTCGCTCTTAGGATTCAGGAGATGAGGAGGTAAATGTAGGCAGCCAGATGGCCTTTGAAAATCCCTTTAGCTACCTCCTCCAATTTGAAAGTCCCTTTAGCTACAAAGCAATCTGTTGTGCTGCTATAAATATAGCCTTTTTGAAATATTCTCCACCTAGTGTCATTAGACCTATATCTTGTGAACACATAGGAAACATCTACATATAGGCATTCCATTTCTGATATTGTTCTTGAACAAGTGTAGAGGGAAATATTTATAATGCTCCTTGATCAACTCAACTGCTACTGATTTATGAAAAACCTCGAAGCTCTAAAATTAGAAGTTCTCAATATTCCTTTTCACGTTTTTGCCTTTCCAAAGAATCAGAACTCTTCATGCTAGCATGCAACTCTTCATGCCACCTAATGAAATCATCAAAACTTATTAGTCTTCTATAATCATTTAACCGTCAATTCAATATTTTCTTCAAGAACAAGTTAACATCTGTACCCATGCAACTCTTCATCAAAATGACAAGCATAAAGTCCCTTGACATGATGAGTATTTTCTATGCGAAAAGATCACTTAGAATCTGAGATGAAGATTGCATATGTGCTAAAAAGTACGTTTCTAATTCCAATGGATAGGTAGTACACTTTGTATATGGGTTATTTTCCAAAAAAATTATGAAAGATGTGCAAATGAACTATAAATGAAGACAATGTTAGCAAAAATAATAAATATAGTAATATATTCATGAACTAATTGAAAAACTATTGAAAGAAAGTGTACATTCTTTCACCATGAAACCATCCTACACACTAGACAAGACAAAACCCTGTTTCTAGTTCTACTCTCCCCGGAGATGAGAAAAATTACAAAATCCTTCTTTATGGCCTTGATATTCCTTTTATAATCATAAGGAATGCAACAAGCTATCGACCTTTTTACAAGAATGTGTAACATGTATTGCAACAATGTAATGTTGTAAAACTTCCAGGCCAGTATTCATGAAAGCTTTGGTTTAGAGACACAAAAAGCTTCCATGAATGTGAACTACCTTATGATCCATGCCACTATCCTACATCTGTGGTTATTGATGCAAATAATACTAGGATACAAGATTCTCATTGGATTTCCTGGTAGCGGAGAACTTTGAGAGTTTTGATCAAACAAGGATGCTTGACTCCAAACCCACATCTCCTGTGTCTTCACCTAGCTTTCTCTTTGTATTCTACCCATTATAAGGGGGACATGGCAATTGCTAGAGAGATCATAATTATTTGCAACTACAACCGAAGCCTGTAGTTGCATTTGAGCCTTTTAATAACCCTCTGGTTATCTTTGGCTATTTTAATAACCCTTTGGCTACAAGGTAAGTCATCAATTTTCTTTACTTCATGGCATTTGCAAACCTTTAGCCATATCTCCTTATGCCAGAATTTAGCTGCACCTTCTATGCACTTCATTTTAAAACCTCTGCAAGCAAGGCAATAACAATTCCTAAAAACTTATCTCTAGAAAATGTCTATCTTCTACATTCTGAAATGTAGCATATAATGACCCTATTTCTCGATTTGTGAAGTGGCGACAATTGACTGTCAGGTGTATACTTTGGATTATTCCACATATTGTATTAATTTGTGTGGGGTGTACTTTTCTCTCATTCCACAAGAAAGCTTTCATTTCAATAGTCTCGACACCTGTACATGACTCACAGACCTCAACAGAGATGAATACTAATAGCTTCTCATTGAATATTAAATATGTGCTATCCTCCGTATTTTTCTTCCTCTGACACACACAATGTTTTGAGTTTTCTATGCAAAAGGATAACAAAGAATCCTTGATCAAGATTTCATACGTGCCAAAAAGTGACTTTCTAAAAGATTTCATACGGATATGCATAACACTTACAGCTAAGACGTGATGTGTTTGCTATATTAGTTTTTTTCTTCAATTAGTAATGAAAGATTAGCCTTAATTATTATTTTTCCCCCAAAATAATGAATGATTCGCCTTAATTTTTCCACACTTTTCGTGCAATATGAACAAAATCGCCAATGTAATTATTATTTTTCCCCAAAAGAATTGAATATATTCACCTTAATTTTTCAAAAAAAATCATGCAAAAGAAAAAGATTTACCAATAAAAATAAAAAAATCACAAAAAGAATGAAAAATTTGCCTTAATTTTCGTACAATTCTTACGCAGCTGAGAAAATTTGCCAATGGAATTTAATTTTTTTCCCCTATTAAAAAAAAATCGCCAAAAAAAATAATATTTTCCCCCAAAATATTGAAAGATTCACCAGGATTTTACACCTTTACCTAGGGGGGGTTTCTTAAAGTTATCTATGTTTGCAATTCGACTATCCTGCAAGAATAGGAACATAAAACATGTCATCAAATATTAAATAATAAAATTGTAAAGATATGAACTGAATAACAATATTTATATTATCTAATGCAAAAAGTAACTAATAAACAAGCACTTACAAACCTTTGTGCGATTGATTGCTCTCAACATACCTACTGTTTATGGTGAAAATGGATAACAACAATGTTGAAAGACTAAATGAATCCAACCACAAAACCCTAGCCTAAGAATAACAAAGATCCACCATAACATATGAAGATTACCTAAGACAATGCAAATCAAATGAAATCACAAAGATTATACCATCACATGTCCAATAAGGTTTGGATCTCCATTCTTCCTATCTTCATTGATCTTGCTTGATAGATTTGCTCTCAGATTTTATGTGTGCACAAGAGCTCAACAAAGAACGGAAATGTGGTTGCAAGTAGGCTTGATTGCATATGTAAGTTCGAAAGCATAGTCGGAGCTGAATGCATAGTGAGTTAGAATGATTGATTGATTAGGGTTGATAATGAAGGAAGTATCCTCTTATATAGAAGACACTATATGAAATGGAGGGATAAGATTGAGAGGTGTAAAAAGAGGTCGGCTATGATTAGAGGGTAGGTAGAGGAAATAATAAAATAATGAGAGGGTAGGTAGTGTATGAATTAAGAGATGAATGACATGTGTCATAGGTAGAAAAGATTAATGAATTAATTAAATAAATAAAGATTTATTTAATTAATAGAAGAAGTGAGATCAATTAAATAAATAAATGTATTTATTTAAATGAGAAATAAGGCTAGAAGAGGATAAATGAATTAATTAAATAAATAAAGATTTATTTAATTAATAGAAGAATTAGGCTAAAGTAATTAAATAAATAAAATATTTATTTAATTAGACATGACAATTTTAGGTGTCTACATTTTGCCCCTCTTTGAGACAATGCGGCTTGTTGCGTTGTTTCAAAGAAGATGATATGAATTGATACAAAGTTGCCCAAATAAATAAATGTATTTATTTAAATGAGAAATAAGGCTAGAAGAGGATAAATGAATTAATTAAATAAATAAAGATTTATTTAATTAATAGAAGAATTAGGCTAAAGTAATTAAATAAATAAAATATTTATTTAATTAGACATGACAATTTTAGGTGTCTACATTTTGCCCCTCTTTGAGACAATGCAGCTTGTTGCATTGTTTCAAAGAAGATGATATGAACTGATACAAAGTTGCCCCGAGATGAGAACAAGATGCCCCCTCGAGAGATTAGATGAAAATGTCTGAAAAGATCACAGATAATCTCTCAATAAGAAAGAAAGGCTAGAAAGGGTTGACCAGATAGGATAGAGTGACAGAGTCACAGGATAATGAAGACTGACTCGAGAAACGAGGGCTAGGGCTAGGGCTAGGGAAGTCTATAAATAGACCACGAGGGGAATACATCCTCATTGTCATCCACACATCCACGAGATCAGAGTGCGTAGCGAAATAGAGCAGCAGCAGTCAGCAACGATGGCATTGGTTCACAGATTTGATCATGTTCGTCAATATCAGAGGCCAACAGATGCAGGAGAGTCGGTGAGTACCACAAAACCTCCTTGTACTTTGTCACATTAATTGTTGTTAGTAATGCATCTTAGGTAATGTAATAAATGCGCGTTAGGTATGTCTAGAAAAATGTCAAGCGGGGTCAAAAAATGGTAAGGCGCGTCTGCATCATGAATGTGCGCTTATATCTTCAAGGTCAAATCGACAGTTCTGTGATAAACATACGTTGTCGATTGGATAAGCTGCTGAGAGGATACACTCAAGCAGGTCCTCTAGGGAAGACTAGGATAGCAAATAGGGCTGGGATTGACAATTCTGTGATAGAACATACGTTACCAATTAGGAAACTACTCAAGAGGATACACTCAAGCAGAGGCCCTAGGATTGGATAGATCGAGGCACTTTGTGATGAACAAGGAGTGCCAAGACATAGTACTTTGTGATGAATATGGAGTACTAACAATGAGCAGCACTTTGTGATGAACAAGGAGTGCAAATATGAGCAACACTTTGTGATGAACAGTGAGTGTCACTAGGATAAATAGCGCCATATGATAAATATAAGCACTAGGATAAAGAGCAGCATTTTGTGATGAACAGGGAATGCCACTATGACTGACACGATTGATTTGCTTGACTGCAGAAGGATCTGCCTATGCTCTCCCTTTGACTCAGAGTTTGCAAGCAGAGATGACAGTTGAGGATAGAGAAACGATTGAGGTTATGGGTTTGCGATTCATTTTGTATGTGTTTGAGTTTTGGGCGAACATGGGGTTTGCTGACTGCGCTGGTTGAGAGATGGCACTCAGAGACTTGTAGTTTTCATTTACCAATGGGTGAGATGACAATCACCTTGGAGGATGTGTACAAGATTTTGAGGATACTGATCGATGGGGAGTTGATACCCTATGATGGAGATAGAGATAGGGAGGCACTGAGGCAAGTGTTCTGGGATCCGGGACTAGAGATGAGGGTTGGACACGTGGCATGAGACACAATGACACAGATAGGATTGGCACTACCAGTAGTGCTAGGAGGAGTGATCAGTGGGTTCCTGTGTCCAGATAGGGCGACACGAGGGTTGGATGTAGCCATATGTATTTTGACATCATTGTATCATGACACTTATGGTTTTATATATATATGAGATGATTCATCTTTGCGGCAGCTATATGCATGTGTACCTATGTGATGAGATGTGATGAGATGTTTCATGATGTATGTTTCTATGTGATGGTTATGATATGGATGCAAATATGTACATGATGAAATGCAATATTTTTGTTCTTTTATGTTTTATATGTTATGCATATGTGAATGTGAATGTATGAAATGCAAATGAATATGATTATGCAAATAACTATTCACATGATGAGAATGTAAAATGTGCTAACATGTGTTGTGTGCAGGATGTGATGCAATTGTGATATCTATATGTATGTATGAAATGCTTAATATGTGGTAATGCAAGTGCAGACTATATGAAATGCAGATATTTTTTTGGTGTGTCATTATACTCAGTCATGTGATAGCGGGCTACACGGACTCGAGAAGGATGATGGAAGTCAATCAAGAACGGGGAATGGAAGACAGAAGATATGAAAGTGAAAGAGCTTCTTGTGCGTTATCATCATTGAGCTTTATTATGGCAAGTAGGTTATGACAATCAAGGCATATGTTTGACCCAGAAAGTCATTGTACCTATTTGCATGGAGATAAGACAGTCACAAACAAGGAATGCCCCAGTTCACACTAGACTCTCAGTGTCCTCATATCCTTGGACAAGTCATAGCATTACTAAGAGATAATCCATAGATAGCAAAAGAAAAATAGGTGACGATACCCCATCTTCGCCTTTCTAGTCAAAGACATCCTAGAGATAGAATCTCTAGTCAAAGACATCCCAGAAAAGCTAAAAGACATGTCACCAAAAGATAAAAATCAAAATAAAACCAAGACTCAACACCAACATTCACTATAGTCCTCAACTTTAGTGTCTCTTATCACTTGTATAAGTCTTATTTGATTGTGGTCAAAATGTTTACTTTCACAAAAAGGATAGATAGCACTGAACCATAATGTTGTTTGAGTCTGTTGAAAGATTTGATTTGTTGAAGCCCATTGTTGTTGCTATGTCTCATCTAAAATTGACTGAATCCATGAAACTGATACTTTATTGCAGAGAAGACGGAACTTTATTGCGGATTGGCGATGCAAATGCTACTTTATTGCGGATTGTGCGTGGATAGACTGAAGAAAACTGGAAGAAACTGTACTCCTCAGAACGTGCGATGCTCTTAGTTCCACACCCATCACTAGACGTAGGATTTTCCTTGGCCACAGATAGGATCTGATTTATTATGAATGGAAAGGGGTGAAAAGGGAGGTTTATTATGAATGGCGAACCAATCTTGGATAGATCAATAACAAGCCATGATGGGAATGGGTAAGTTTATTATGAATGGATAGGTTGTGAGTGTGTGCAAAGTGAAGGATGAAATGGAATCTTGAAAGAGGGAGGAGCAATGTCTCTACGCATGGCGCCGGTGACCTGGTTTTCACCATGGTACTTGCCCAGGGCACCATCGAAGTGGTTTTCACCGTTGGACGAAAATGTTTTTCTGTTTTTCAATTTTATTTGTTGTCACAAAGTGCTTGTTTGCTAGGTTTTCACCAAGTAACAATTTTTTGTTTTTATGATTTTTTTGTATTTTATTTTTTTTGAATTTTTCTGATTTTTTTTTTTTTTTTTTTTTTGTATTTTTGAATTTTTTTGATTTTTTTGTATTTTTGAATTGGGATACTCTGAAGAGATATGTGTAAAACCTGTGAAGGTGTATGTTGTTGATAGGATCCTCCAAAAGTTCACCCTCTATGGTTGAGAGTTGATATGCACCATATCCATATGCTGCTATGATGATGTAAGGACCAAGCCAGTTTGGTTTGAACTTGCCCTTCTTCTCTCTGTCTTGCTGATTTTTAGGATTTTCTCTGAGAACCAAGGCACCCACCTCAAATGTGTGAGACTTAACCTTATGATTGTAACTGCAACGTTCCTTGACTGAATGATGTGTATCTTGAGCGACTGTCTTCCTTGATGAAGGAATTGAGATAGAATTACTAATGTGTGGACTACGTAGGCCCATATGCATGTCACCTGAAGAAGTTTGGGCATCCCTGGTAACAAAGTCCTTCAAGGAAGCTCCATTAAAGGTCCATGATGTATCGCCAGAAGGGAAAGGATGTGTGGAACAAGTGGATGAGTTATGAAGGCTTATGACTGTGAAAAGAAGTGAAAGTAGGATAGCATGATGGAGACTTAGGATCAACAAGTGTTCTTTTTTACTTGAAATAGTAGAACTTTTGCCCCCAGTTATTTTGATATTAGGGGAGATCAACTCTTGTTCCTTTTCTTTCATAGGATTTTTATCCTTGACTTTGATTTTTGTAGAGTCCAATAGCTTTTGATTTTGATTTGGACTAAAGGACTTCTCTTTATTTTTGACTTTTAGATTTTTCTTTTCAAAGCTTGATTTTTTATCCCCAATTAGTAAGGGCTTTTGTAATTCTTGTTGATCCAAGTTTGGAAATGGAGTGGAAATGGAATGAGTGGATGATATGGTAAAGCTATGTGAGTTATCAAGAGGGCTGGCGATATGCTCCATAGATTCTTTGTTGGAACCACTCTTAGGACTATTGATATCAAGAGCTGCTTGCACCACTAGAGGAGATTTGCATTTAGACTTAGTAGCCACAACACTAGGTGGTTCACACCCAATTCCTTGGCATTGCAAATTGTTTGTATTTTGTTCTTGTTGACTAAATGTCTTAGCAGATAGTGGGAGTTGATCAACATGAAAGATATACTCACCACATCCCATGTCTTTAAACTTGAAATTTATTTTGTGCTCTGCTTGTTTTGATGCAGAAGCTTTCAAGGATTCTGGATCCACATATGATGAAGATGGAATAGCCTCTTGATTGACTAGAATTGTTATTTCTAATTGAGGTTGCAGATTATTGCAATATATGAATAGATTTGGGTCAGCTTTGACGGTCACTTCAACTCCATTGTGTGGAAACTTGATGCATCGATGATATGTAGATGGTACTGCGTTCATCTCATGAATCCATGGACGTCCTAGCAATATGTTATATGTGAGATCCAGGTCTAGGACTTGACAAACCACGTCCTTCATAACTGGCCCAACTCTGAGAGGCAAGGTGACTGTGCCTTTGGATGAACACTCTTCATCATCATATGCCTTGATGGTGATTTTGTTTGTAGAATTCACAGCTTTATCAGAATATCCCAATTGTTTAATAGTGCTTAATGTACAGATGTTTAGACCTGCTCCTCCATCTATCAGGACTCGTTTGATTCTATGTTTGTGTATGAAGGCTTCAATGTGTAGTGGTGCATTATGTGGTTGGCTCACAGAGGCGTTGTTGGCTTCTGTGAATGTAAGAGAGTGTGGAACGGAAAGGTATCCCACCATGGCTTGAAATTGGTCCACATTCAGATCAGTAGGAATGATAGTGTCTCTCAAGATTTTGTCAAGAATAGCTTTATGTGCGGGGGATATGTGTAAAAGCTCAAGGATGGAAATAAGTGCGGGTGTCTTCCCCAATTGTTCTACAAGGTCATACTCAGGTTTGGTTGATGAGGAAGCAGTGTTTTTAACTGGAGCACCTTGCAAAGTGAATTTACCTTGATGGGTTGTAACATGACATTCAAAGGTAGGTTCTGAAGAAGATCCAATTCCTTTTAGGACAATCTTGGGTCTTTGGGTAGAATTCTCAGGGTTTTTGTCCTTGATGATAATGGTAGAGACATAATTGTCCATAAAGATGTGATTGATAGTTGAATCATAGTTATAAGATTCTCTGGTATAGTTGGTTTAGTCATCTATGGCTTTGGCTTTTCCCTTGTCATGTTTTGGGAATGGTTCTTTAAAAATTTCATGTTCTTGATTGGATGAATGCCCTTCAATATCAATGTCACCTCTATCAATGAGATCTTGTATGATGTTCATCAGTCGATGGCAATTTCCTTTCTTGTGGCCCTTGCTCTTATGAAATTCACAATACTCATCATCATTCCACCAATTTGGTTTAACCTTTGGTTCATATGGAGGAAAATTTGGAATAGTGATTACTTTGTTTGCCACTAGCTTCTTGAAAACTGACTCAAGTGGTTCTCCAAATGGAGTGTACTTCCTTCACAACTTTGAACTTGTTTGAGTATTCACTTGATTGTTTGTAGAGATTGATCCTGAAAAAATGATTTTGGGTCGCACTGTATTGGCATCAGCAACACCATCATTGACTGTGTTCTTGTTTTTGTTCCAAAACCTTGGCTTATCTTTTCCTTTAAAGTCATCTTTGTTTTCCTTGAATATCTTAATGACTCCTTGTTCAATTAGGACCTTTTCTATTGCCAAGCCTTTTTCAATGACATCTTTGAAAGTGTACAAGCAAGCTTTTCTTAAGTCATAACCAATGTCTTTGTTGACATTCTGGGTGAACATTTCTACCATTTATTTCTGTGGAATTTTACAAGAGCTTCTGCTAGCTAGATTCCTCCATCTTTGTAAAAATGATGAAAAAGACTCTCCATCTTTTTGCTTAGTGTTGCACAAAGTAGTGACTGATATGTCTGTCTCTATGTTGTAGGAGAAATGTTGGATAAATGCCTCAGCTAAGTCACCCCATGACTTAATTCCAAGTGGAAGTTGGGAGAACCATTCCATAGCTTGATCTCCTAAGCTTTGTGGGAATAATCTCATCAAATATGTCTCTTCTGAAGCTACCTCAATGCAAGTTGTGAAAAACTATCTTATGTGTGCCTTAGGATCCCCTTTGCCTCTATACTTATCAAACTTAGGTGTCACAAAGTGTGTAGGAAATGGAGGCATTGGAATGCTCTTGTCAAATGGATAAGGACATATGTCTCTCATTGTGTATGTTGGCTTTGGTGTATTTATGTCCTCCATTTTCTTTTGTAAGTCCCTTATTTGTTGCTCCAAATTGTTCTTAGGTGGAGATCGACTTCTTGGACCATACCCCATGCTTGAGGCACCAATTGGAGGAGGAGCATGTTGCATATATGGATGATATTGATCATACACATGTTCATATGGAGGAGGTCTATAATGATGTTGCGTATATGGACCACTTGGTATAGAGTCATGATGAGGAACAGAATATTTGCTTTGTCCATGTATACCATACTCTACAGGCATGTCATGAGTTTGTTCTAATGTGTTGCCCCCAAATTTGACGCGGGGTTTCCTTGTGTCCAAATTTTGAGCATGCCTTTGGATATCCAATTGCTTTGGTGGTTGATCCTTAGCATTGGTATGTGATTGAGTATATTTTTCTGCATAAGACTTCCATAATGGTCTGCGAAGGTGAGTATCATATACTTGACCATGTGTATGTGGGACCTCTGATTTTTGAAGCAAAGATGATGGTGATTCAGGCACCATATGTGGTCCTCTATTGCCTCCACTATTAGGCCTCCTTTGATCCATGTTGGAGTGAGTTTGTTGCAAAGGCTGATTTTCCATTATTTGAGACATATCAAAATCATGAGGTATCTTGGCTCCACTTTGTGCCATCACTTGTAAGAAATATTGTCTATCTCTCCTCATTATTTCCTTAACCAATCGATTGAAACGGGGATCCATAATGGAGTCTTCCACTTTTGCTGAATGTACTAAAATGTTGTCCATATTGTCATTATGTGTATCATTGTTGTTTATAGTGTCCATGTTCTCAACATTTGGAATGTTTCTATAGGCATCCATGTCAGGTAATGTAGTATGATCAGAATTGAAAAAGATATCATTGTCATACTCATAGGAACTCATGTTTACGGACTCTTGAGCCTCTTTAGCTTCTCTCCTAGATTTTTGGGAATGGGTTTCAACCATGAACTAGGTATTGACCAAGATGTGTGAGACTAGATGAAAATGGAAAAGAGTATGGAAGACCAAGAGTTGGATGGAATGTAAATGAATCTGAGGTTTACTTGCAATGTCCAAAGTGTAAGACCAAGTATGTATGTAGTAGAGTAGGTGTGGCTTCCAAAGAGATGATAGTTTCTCTTGATGAGGTAAGTTAACCTTGACTCTAAGTAAGACCAAATGAGACCCAAAGGTGATAGACCTTGATGAGGGACCACTTAGCAAAATGTTGTTGTATGTAGTGTGGTGACAAAGTAAGATGAGGACAAGCAAGTGACCTTTTGACTCAAATTTAGACAAATGTAAATGTAATGCAAGGTGTAAAGCAATGATGGACTTTGTGAGACTCAAAGACAGGTTGAATGCTAGATGAAAACCTGGAGAAATAACTAGGAAGCTCAAGAATTCTGAAATTAATTGCTCTTGTTTGCTGGACTGTAAAGTTTTGCCAATTTGTGAAGTTGTTGTTGTGACCAAATCTGAATTTTTTGACTATTTTTTGTGACAAGAGGACACAATGTTGATGAGGACTCAATGTTTGCAAGTGTTTAGACTCAAAATGACTCCAAGAAAAGTGTGTTGTTTGATGTAAAAATGTTTTGCATACACTTGAAGACACAAAAGACACAATGTTTTGCTGTTTGGTCTTGAATGTTTTGAATTTTTAAAATAAGTCAAGCACAATTCTTATGGCTGGCCAAGACAATAGTTGTTGATCCCACATGAGGTTTTACCCTCGAGGCTACGCTATTCAGAGCGGATACTTAGATGCTTGACCTCACTGGCTCCACCCTCGGCACTCACTTCTCGGGTCAGCCAAGCATCAGTCCCCACGAAAACTCCTCGTGGCGAACTTTGTATCTCTACTAAGAACCGTATGTGTGTGGGCCGCTACCAAAGGTCCGACCTCCTACCTCAACAACTAGAAGGATTTTGGCTTCTAAAACAAAAAGGTGCTAGTAAGGGCATTCGCTCGTGTGGCCATACATGTGGCACTTTCAACTTTGTAAATACAAAAGGCTCCCAGCCGGTAGGGGTTACACCCTACAATTGATTAAATAATTTTGATCAAACGGGTTTATGGGGAGACATAGTGTCAGTATGAACTAATCAGCACATGTTATCCATAGTTTTCACCATGAATATAGTTGTTTATAGTGGTTCGGAAGAGGTGGGTTTTCCTCGCTACCACTTGGGTCGTTCTCTTCTCACTAGTAGTCCTAATGACCACACGGGAAGACAAACCCTCTAAAGATTAAACAAAAAGAGCCTATTGCTCAAGACACAAAAGACAATGATTCAATTTTAGTGCACCAATTGAAGTGTTTGCTAGTCTATGAAAACAAGGCACACAATAAAAATCCAAAAACCCTTGCCAAGGACCTACAACAAATATTTATTAGTAGTTTGGATTGTTTGAAATAATCACCCCTTCCTGCAAGCACACAAGTTAGGTAAATTTTAGATCCAAAAGACTTTGTGAAATAGGGGCCTTCAACAATGTATTTTGTTGACCAATTCAAAGATATGATTCATCATAAAAAAAGACCACTTGTAAAATTTCAAGAAATTTCCAGAAATGTAAGAAAATCCAAAAAATTCGCTAATTTGCTCCAAAAATTAATTTTTTATGAAAAATCATAAAAAATTCATATAAAATGAAAAATTGATCCAAAAAATCTAAAATTTTTACTGGAGAGTTTTGATGGTCTTCCAAACTTGCATAAAAAAATTTATACAACAAATCCAAGCAGTTTGTGAGATATGAGTAAAATAATGCAAAACCCTAATTTTAAAAGATCCGATTTTTGAGGAATGAGTTTGCATCAAATTTAAAATTACAAACAACATATCCTATGCATAATTCTGAGATATTTTTAAAAATATAAGAAAATCCCAAAAATTTGCCAATTTTCTCTCAAAATTAATTTTTTATGAAAACTCATAAAAAATTCATATAAATTGAAAAAATGATCCAAAAAATCTAAAGTTTTTACTGAATCCTTCTGATACTTTTCCTGACCTGCACAAAAAATTTGATGCCAAAATTCCAAGCTGTTTGTGATATCTGATCAAAATAAGGGAAAACCCTAATTTTTAAAAATTCAATTTTTAGGGAAATATTTTGCATCAAAATTAAAATAAAAAAGAATAGATCCTGTGTATAATTATGAGATATTTCCAAAAATGTAAGAAAATGTGAAAAATTCTCTCATTTTCTCTCAAAATTAATTTTTTATGAAAAATCATAAAAAATTCATTGAAAATGAAAATGTGCTCCAAAAATTTTGAATTTTGGATTGAGAGCTCCTGATACTTTTTTCAACTTGCAAAAAATATTTGGTGCAAAATTTCCAAGCCGTTTGTGAGATATGATCAAATCTCTCTAAGATCTTGATTTTGTGTCCAAAGCCCTAGCTGCACAAGGTTATTCTCCAAATTGTTTTACAAAAAAGCAATATAGGGTTAGAAAAATTTGCAAAAAACACAGATCTAACAAAAATCCAAGCCCATCAACCCCCTATCCATCCCGCCCTGGGTGGGGCGGTTCCCCCCCACCCAACGAATATTCTTATTAGTACGATCTCGC
The DNA here is from genome assembly GCF_030272615.1 of Cryptomeria japonica. NCBI lineage: Eukaryota > Viridiplantae > Streptophyta > Pinopsida > Cupressales > Cupressaceae > Cryptomeria > Cryptomeria japonica. The sequence goes on from NC_081412.1 coordinate 653,415,716, forward strand.
CAACTCCTTTATCCGGTGCTTACACGAAAATGCCTATCAAAGTGATGTTCCACTACAACTTAGGATAGGCCCGATCAACAACAATTCAATTGTCCTTAGCCCCACCCTGTAGTTGGCCCACCCACCCCAACCAATTTGAGATACCGACGGGGCCCACCTTGCTGGAAAACCCATTTTTAGAATGTCATTTCCTCTCCGTCTTCTATTCTCGATGAAAGACGGATAATATATGGAGGAAGGTCCGTCTATCTACGCAGAGACTGATAAAGAGACAGATCTTTATCCAGATGAAAGATATTGGATGGGAAGGAATGAAATTATGGATGGGAAGCCCTTCCCCTACAATTCTATGGGAAGGAATGAAATTATGGATTGAAAGAGAGGATAGTTTCTCTTGATGAGGTAAGTTGATCTTGACTCTAAGTAAGACCAAATGAGACCCAAAGGTGATAGACCTTGATGAGGGACCACTTAGCAAAATGTTGTTGTATGTAGTGTGTTGACAAAGTATGATGAGGACAAGCAAGTGACCTTTTGACTCAAGTTTAGACAAATGTGAATGTAATGCAAGGTGTAAAGCAATGATGGACTTTGTGAGACCCAAAGACAGGTTGAATGCTAGATGAAGACCTAAAGAGATATGATTTGCTCCAATTGAACCCTTGTTTTGGTGTTTCCACCTCCATAATAAATAGAATAGAGAAATAGATAGAAAATTATGTGTATGTTTGTGTGTGTTTCTATTTATTCTAAGTGCATCTAAAAGTAAGAATTGTAATAAAATGAGAGATTGATGGATGTGATAATCCCAAGTTGCTTAGAGGCACAACAAAAGAATATGTTGTAATAGCAATTAGAGATGAAAGCAATATCACTTGTAGAGGATTAATGAAGCTAAGAGAAAAAGACAGCTTGAAAGAACACTGTAAGATCATTGTAGAGAGTTGTGACAAGATGTAGAGACTTATGTGTGAGATTTTGAGTGTAAGAGAGCTAAGAGAGATTGTGTCAAATGAAAGATAAATTTAAAAAGAGAGGAGCGAAGAGGAAGAGGATAACAAGCCCCTTAGAATCACTTTGAGCATTTTTCACTAAACTAAGACGGTGACAAATGAAAAAATGCTAAGTAATTATTACCAAATAATAGTTGGCATGAGATGCTAATACAATGCATGGACATCCATGTGAAGCATCGATGTCTAGATAATTTACACTTGAATATAATGGGAAACAAGAAAATTATAGGACTAACACAACAATGACACTCACGGGTGACCACAAAAAAGGACACTTGAGTACCTTCTTGATAAAAAATGTTGATGCAAAGGCTAGAATCAACATATAAAAAAATTATTGATTTTTGTCTTTAGAGAATATAATGATTTAAGCCTTGAGAGGTCTCATTTGCAGGAATTAATTGAAGAGGGTTAGATCAAACCCTCTTATATCAAATCCCTTGGATAGAACCCCTCTAGTCTTAAATCATACCTACAATAGAATCTCCTCTTCTCCTATCAAAATGTTGAGAAAAAAACATTTTTACTTTATCATTTTGGGGATCAAATGAATTCATTTAGAGGTTACATTTTGCAAGTATGCATTCCTTATTATAAGATTTCCAAAAAGTATAATTTTGAATATATTTAATTTTAATAAAATATTTATTTTAAATTTCCTTTGAATGTAGGTTTTTTCATCGAACATTAAGATCTTTATTTCACATGTGAAAAAGTGGGAAAATAGAGAAAAAAATTATAAAAAATATATTTTCCCTTATATCCTCATTTAAACACAAAAAGAAGAAGTTAATTCAAATGCATACAAAAAAAATAGTGCATGACGACATACACCTCTATCCAAATTACAATTACTATAACTAAAAAAATTAACTAAAAATAAATATGAAACAAAAAATTATGAAAAAATTTCCATACACTAGATATTGGTATGACATTTATATATATTTTAAAAATTAAAATTTTATTCTTGAACTATAAAAATGTTATACATGACGACATAAATGTCACTTCTAAAAATTATCATTCACAGTAAAAAAATAAGTTATTAAAAGTTCAGTAAAAGTATGCACAAAAAATCTCACAAATCAATAGTTTTCTTCATCTTTAAATTCTTAATGGTTTAACTACTATAGGTGTTAGAAAGTGAAGATCTAGTGTAAAATGTTGATTTCAATATCAATTTTGGCTAAAAAGTGTAACCCATTAATGTGGGATCACCCTTCAAGGAATATGAATCTAGTATTTTGCATTGCTTCCTAGTTCAATTTTGAATTACTACTTACATAATGTTTTAACCCAAGAAAAATATTTAACAAATAAATATAAATTTTGGGCTATTTAATTTAGAAAAAAATTACTAAACTCATGGCTATTATATAAACATTTGTTTATAAGATGAATATTTCAACCATTCTTATGATCAATAAAAAAAAAATCATTTGACAAGTAAAAATTAATAGACAATTCTCGAATTTCCTATCATATTGAGTTGCTTGAGTTGTTTACACAACTTTCATCTATATTTTATGTTGTATGCAAAAGGAACTTATGAGTGGAATTTTATGGATGCTATACTAGTGTTTTTTAGGTTACAATGAAAATAAAGGAGTAACGTTCTAATATAAATAATCCTTTTACTAATACATTATTTTATTCATTGCCTCTTATCTTTCTTCTAAAAAAATATTGAAATGTATTGAAATGGGGTCCCAACCTAAAGACATAAACTAAGATCCCAATCAATATCATTCATTGGAGGTAATAGCCAACACTTGATCCAACTTCAATCCCAAAAGAGAGTTGGATGCTATGTATGAATAGGTAAAACGATAGGAAAATTAACTAGATTTAGCATAGACAAGTAGAAACAGAACATAAAGCTTAAATAGAAGTACAGATCTAGAAAAGAGATGCAGAGAACAACTTGTTAATGAAATATGGAGTTAAAAATGTGAGACTGTGGAGTTAGACACCCAAGTCTTGAAGGTCTTTTCATTATCTAGGACTTTGAATACCTGACCAGGAGGCTTTGTAGATATTTCCTTCTAAAATTCAGCCTAAAAGCATCAAACTATGGAGCTAATCGACATAGTCTAGGGGTTTTTGCATGTTCAAAGTTTAGAAATATGTGCCTATTTGCTTTGCACAATTTTGTCACTTGTAGTAGTTGGATCTATAACCTGGACACAGAAGAGGGAAAATATTGTGCTATATAGGAGCTTTCTTAATTCAAACCTCATTTTGGTGTATCTGCCTTTGCTATAGCTATGATGATGAAAAGAGAGCTTACCCTTGGAGGGTAAAGGCTAAATCTAAATTGAAATGCTTGAATTGAAATGATATTGCCTTAGGATTGATAATGGTGGTGATGCAATACTCTTTAGATAGGTCCTCTAAGTGTTGATTCAATAACATGACAAATCATAACAAAATCCATTATGAAAACATGCTTGAAGATAAGTTGTAGCTTAATGCCCCTTGTACTCAGATTTGTTTTTGAATTATAATGATAGCTTCTTGAATTCTTAGATTGTGAATGATAAATGATTGAATTATATTGGATTCTCAAGGTATTTTCACACTTAGGTTGATTTCCAATGGTCATATCAAAATATCGAGATTAAATCACAAGTGGTAGGAACTAACACTCAGAAATATTCAAATTGGGGCCCCTTTTGGAGGTACTAAGGCGCTAGACACCATAGTCCACTAGGAATAGGGTACTAGGCACCATAGCCCATCCAAAAAGGGACAAAAGAAAGGTGGTTTTAGAGTGTATAGGCTCAGGACATAGGATCAAGTCGCCTCATGAGCATATGGAAAATTGGATGAGATATGGCCCAAATAGGCTCAAAATGACTTAAAGGAAGCACACTAAAGTAAGGGCCCAAAAAGAGTGTGAAATTGTAAAAGGGTTACAATTTACGTCACTAAATAGATAAACCATTTTTAATTTAGTTAATATTTTTGAGTTTTACAAAATAGTGAAGAGTCACTTCCATAGAAATAAGAAAAATAAATTGAACTATATACATGAAGTATATCCATAATCTTTAAACTTGAACAGTTTTCCAACTCTATGGATATAAAATTTTAGTAATTAGTTAAATTTCTCACAAGGACATTTGAGTTTTTCAAAAAATATTACCATGGGTAGAAAACGTGATAGAGGGTTAATAATTTTGTTATCATCCTTTATTTTCTCCTTTAGTTTCCCTAGTAGGAATTGTTGTGGTGATCTCCTTTAAGTGGTTTGTAATATGACTTATTCCAAGCATTTGACTTCTTTTTCACTTGCGCAAAATTTTAAAAAATGTACACACTAAAATGAAAAATGAATTTGGTTTACCCTAATTGATGGTAGATTAAAGTGATTTCAATTTTAGGTCTATAAAATATTATATTAATTGTAATTACTACCAAGGATTAAGGGGTATTCATTCCACCCAATTTTCCCTCATATAGCTCTATTTTAGCCCTCATTAGTTCCAATTAATTGGACCTTGGAATAAAAGAGGAATAATACGATCATAGTTTATTATTTGAGATTTTAGTGTTAGATAAGAAACATTCTATTGTCAAATACTATGGATTAGGAAGATTCACTCCACCAAATTTACTTTAGATCGCTACAACCTCATTTCATTCCTTAGTGATTCCAACTTAATAATAATGTTCTAAGACAAAGATTTTTTCTATCACATCATGTGGTCATGTGAAATTTACATCTCAAAGAGAGGAAATACAATAAAAAATGTGAAACAATTTGTGATCCTCATATTTACTTATGCAAAATTGTAATGAACAATGACATCTAGGCTATCCATAAGATTGATAAGAAGCAATCATAACACCAATCTATTTTGATAACCCCTATTCATGAAATGCTAGAAGACTTATTAAATTTTGGATAATGCACTTTTATGAAATTTTAAAAAAAAAAATCAATTGAATTATCCAATTCACAATTCAATCTAGATAAAGTTTTTTTTTGTGGTGATAATCCCAATGCTTTTTTTTCTTCTTTTGGTAAAAGTGGCGAACCACTAATATATATTAATATAATATAATTATACAAAATCTAGTTCGAAGATCATACCGACAGGAAAGAACCAAAAAGAAAACCTTCGGTTATAGCTCGAATTATATCGTCTTCCAAACCCTATCCAAACTGCCTATAATGTTTGTTATTTATAACCTAACTACTAATTTTACATTTCCTTTATACAGTGCCAAAATTTACTTGTTTTAGGATGGCCATAAATTATCCCAAACAATATTCTTGAATAGTTACATAACAAAATAACGAACTCCTAATAGTTGAAGTCAAATATAGTCATAAAAAGATAATTATTCATCCTTTACCAAAGTATCAACAAAAATGTGAATTGACTATCTATGCTCTACTCCTCCATTGCCTACAATTTGACCTCATTCTCTTTGTGCTATTCTTAAGGCGCACCAATTTCTTGTGCAGGCAGTAGGCAAGAAGTACGCGCTGCATCATCAACTTCATCTGTAGCATGCATTCTTGGCAGAGCATTGAGGTCTGGGAAGGAAGGTTGTGCATTACCCTGGCCATGAGTATCTTGATTAACAAGCGTTTGTTGGGGAGGTTCCCTAGTATCCACATGCTCATGCTCCAACAAAACTAGTAAGGCTAAAGGCATTTACCTTCTTTTGAATTTTTTCTGCCAAATCTTGGCCCAAAACTCTGCTATGCCTTTGTAAAGCGCGTTGTGTGCAGTTATAGGATTGCATTTCCAGAGAATGTTTGATATTGTCATACACTGAAACATATAAACATCCATTAAGAGGAAAATGACAAGGAAATATGCCCCCAATGTATACTTGGCCTTTCCAGAGATCATAACTTTGAACCACAAGAATTAACTTGTTATCAAGAAAAAATACATCCTTAACTACTTTGCTTGCAATCAATTCTAGCGAAGACAAGTATTGTAGCAAATCTAGGGAATTAGAAAGAAATATGGATACCAATTGAGAAGGGAAGATAATGCGTCTTGCCTATGGAAAAAGGATTTCCTCACCAATTATTCTTTTTATGCTCTTCCTATATTGAAAGCAATGTGTGTTGAAGACTTGCACTAGTTGTTCATCCGAAACATGCTCTGAAAATGGCCGCTCCCATTCTGCAACTGAGATGCCAACCTTGTAATTGTGTGACATGTACTCCAATGTTAATATGAATTTTGTCTTGGTTTACAGAGGTGTTCAAATGTATGTGTTGATAAGATAGGTCATAAAGCAAGAAATTACATGAGATTAAAATAGGTGTCTCTATTTCGCAAATTATTCATATAAAAATTAAAAGAGAAGGATGAATGACATGATAAAGTAATTTAAAGATATTCAAAAAGTTATAAATTTCTTAAGGACAAATGATAATAACAATATCTAGATAATATAAAAAAATTCTGGTGGATGGTTCCCCATGGGAAGATCCTAACCATTGATAACCTTAAGAGGAGAGGCTTTCTGATGGCCAATTGGTGTGTGTTGTGTAATAGCGCTGAGGAAAGTATCAATCATCTCTTTATTCATTGTCCCTTCTCCTCCATGGTCTGGTATAAAGTCTTACATAAATTCAACATCACCTGGACCTTCTTAGAAGACTTGCAGCAGTTTGTCATCAACTAGGAGTGCCCGTCATCTCACCCCCTGATTAGATAGTTTTGGAAACTCATCCCTCCTCATGTTTTCTAGAACATCTGGAAAGAAAGGAATAACCGGATCTTCCATGATACTAACAACTCTGTGGACATTGTGGTCGGCATAACAAAGAAGCTTCTTAGGGAGAATGCTCCGATCTGCAAATAGAAAAAGCTGCAATACGCCCCTTTGGAGATGGATTGCAGTTGGGTTAGGAAATGAATTTTCCTAACAACTTCCTCCAATATGACAATTCTAAAAGATTGGAGAGATTCAACACTAGATGGTTGGCCCCTTCCCCCTCATGGTTTAAACTCAACTTTGATGGCGTCACTCATAGTGGGGTTGCGGTGGGAGGTGGAATTATAAGGGACGGCTTGGGAAATTTAGTTTTGGCCTATGCTGGCAATTTTGGTTCAGCCTCGAGTAACATGACTGAAGCCTTAGCACTCTTCTGGGGTCTTAGATTGGCTCTCACTATTGACTCTAAAAGATTGGTCATTGAAGGAGATTCTAAGCTGATCATTGAGGCGACCAAAGGTGTTTCCGGGATAAGCTGGATGATTCGCAACATTCTCAAAAACATATGGTCTATGATTATTTGGCTGGAGGAATTTCACATTCAACATATTTATAGAGAGGGCAATTCGGTGGCAGACTCCCTAGTTGCAGCGGGCCTTGAGATGAAGGGTATGAGGTGCTGGAGACACTTGGCCTCACTTTCTGACAGATAGAAATCCCTCATAGCCCGGAGAGATCAAAATTACCTTATGGACCAATGAATTGCTATGGTTTATTTTACGGGTGGATATACTGGTCTATTTGGGGGTCCATGATGAAGGGGAGAAATTCAAATTTGAATTGGTAGGGTTTTGCCAAGGTGGCCAATGGTGGTCCCCATACTCTGCACTGCTTTGACCTGGCAATGATGTTCTTGGCCATCTATACAAGTGATGTTGATGGTTTGGAGCTGCATCCTTTAATCATTAATATGATAGGCCCTAACAAGTACAATAATTATTACTTAAACAGGAGTTCGAGAATTTTCCAAAATGAAGCTTTATGCAAGTTGGCGGAGGAGATAAGAGGTGTCCTTTCGCATTGATGTCGAAGCTAGTGGATACTTGCCTTGGGAAGCACCACAACTGATAATTATTGTCATTTTTATCACACTTCGTCTAAAATTTTGTTGGCCATTCCTGCTCTTCGCGCTGGTTTCTCTCTCTGCAAGTCCATAATCTGTTTGGCACTACTTATCAACATCACTCTAGAAGAAACATATATAGGGGGGGATTTAGTCTGGGTAGAGCTGGACAATATTGATGAGAGCATTTGCAATGACCCTTGTGTGTGGATGTATATCAAGGAAGGGGGCATTGTTCCGTTCATGGAAGCCATGACTGGGTTCGACGAAAGTCTTTCCATGCAATTTGTTATAGCTGGAATGACAGGAGAGTCATCATGGGCGCTATCTCTTTTGAAATTAATGAAGATGCCATAGCCTAGGCTAAGAGACTGTCTACCGAGGGAAGGAAATGGAAGAAGACTAGCAGGGTCACTAACGAAACCAACATGAATAGATTCTTCAAAAAGGGTGAGGAGCATGTTAAGCTACAGGGGGGCTTCAATAGAGATTGTCTTCCTTATCCATGGGACCAGGTGTGTAAAATTGTCATGAAGCATTTTACCCTTGAAGGTAGATATGGGGTTTTCTATTACTACCATTTCCCGTTACTTAATCATTTTCGTAACCATGATATTATTTCATTCCCCTTCTTTTTACTGCATGCTTTGGAGTCCACTGTTAAGGATGTTTGGCAATGTATGAGTCAGGATAGCAACTTCACTATCCTTCACCAGGGTTTAATGTTTCATCTTTACAATTTCCACCAAGCCCTCTGTCTGCCCAAACCTATCTCTGTCCAGCCTGGCCCCTCCTACTCGGGCCCCTCTATTGACCCCGCTGGTGTTAAAAAGGGCAATAAGAAGATCTCAAAAAAGCCCAATACCCCCTGTCAATCCCCTGGCCATACACCCCTCATTTCCCCTCCTAAAATTGGGGAAAAAAACAAATGTAACCCATCTGCTGCCAAAGTTGCCTCCAAAAAACCCAGAAATGATCCCAAGGTCGTTTTAGTTGAGTCTGACGTGGAAGATGGTGTGACCTCTCGTAGGTCCAATAGATTCATTGCTAGAACCTGCATGAAACAACTTGTTGTGAGAAAAAAACTATGTCAAAGATGATATGGAAGACCTGGAGAAGGAGGACATTGATAAGATCGAGGATGACATGGAGGCCACGAAGGTTTCAGAGTCTTCTAACCTGGACACCAATGCTCCTAACTCTAGGACTTTGCAAGAAGAAAGTAAGAACACCTCCCCTTTATCTGCAACTCCCCCCCCCCCAATGATAAAGGTAAACATATCTGTGAGGAAGATGGGAGGAAGTTTGAGGGCATTCAGACTGCTGTTGATGGAGGTGAAAAGGTGAAGGCTATTCAATGTGCAGACTGTAAAGCAATTTCTGAGGATCTGAACAATGTGAAAAAGAAGCTTGACACTTTGGATATGCATTTCAACAGAATTGCGAAATTTTCCCTGAAGGCCATGCATTCCTTGGTCACTACTTTGTGTCTTTTGCATCAAGATAAAGAGAACCAGGGAGGTTTGGGAGGTGACACCACGAAGGATCTATTTGAGTTCCTTGCAGATGATTGGACCGTTCTGTTGCTCTCCCAGCACATGGTGACTGGAAAAAATGAATAATGGGTATTTTTTTTCCATTTTTGCTTATGGTTTCGTTGTTGGATTTGTTGGATCCTAGTTTTGTTTAATTTCATCACCAGCCCTATGTGGCTTAGTAAGACTTTTTATTTTTTCCAGGTACTGCCCTATGAACAATATTCTTACTACTAGGGTTAGTTGGTTTAATGTTAGTTTCTTTGTGGATGTCTGCTTTTTCAGACTTTATATGGACATGATTGCCATCAATCTTGTGATCTTCTATAGTAGTAGGTGGAATATGTTTTTGATAGTTAAGATAGGGATTGGCTAATGCTATGTCATTTGGTTGTTGTGTTTGTGTTGTTAATGCTCTCTTTGAGGATTGCTATGTACTCTGGGTCAGCCCCCTAGTTTTGGCTGCTTTTTTATCAAAAACAATATCTAGATAATTAATTGTACTTTTTACTATGAATTTGAATTCAAAGTAAGTAGCATTTTAATGTACACAACCAAAGCCTAATGGAGAATTATCTTTGAAACTTGTGTTTGCATATATTATATATATTTTAATTAGATATAGTGAACAAAACAAAGTACACTATAAGGATCTATGCTATATTGGTCCAGGATATAAAACCCCTGTTACATATAGAGCTACTAGAAACTAAAACTATCCTGACAAGACTATAACTTATGTCATGATTTAGAAAAAAAGAAGTTACATCCATGATTGAAACAAAACTATTATTCCCACATCCCCTTGGCATTGTAGTTGTAGTTTGCATAGTCACATTCGTATGTTCTAATCATAGGTTCAATTGTGTCCTTTAGAGAATCTTCGACAATTGATTGGTAGTAAGATATTATAAAATTTATAATATGTACAAACAATTAAAACAATTTTTTTTTGCTAAATATACAATACAATATTCCTATGGTTGCAAATTTGCTAAACAACACTAAAATAACTCAAATTACCTTGATTAGTTACACTTTAAAAAAATTGATCTTGCCTTGAGATTTCCATCTTTCCTATGATTTTAATGGGAAACACATTCATGAATTGTTCAAAGAAAATGCATTTAGAGCATTAACCATTCTATCATGCTCACTAACAAAAGATTCTCTTATGAGTTCCTCAGAACCATTAGTCCTTATAAACAATATTTTGTTGTACCAGGTAAATTTTTTACACATAAAAATAATAAAATGATATATTGAAATAATCTTATTCAAAGTAAAATCAAACCATATATGGTAATTTATAGGGAAATGGGCATTAGATTCTTAGAAGATGACTAGAAGGTTTTGGCACAATTTCTCTAGGAAAAACTTTACCATAAAAGGTAGTCAAGGAATTACATGACACGAGGACATAATCAATTTCTTTTTCTTTGAGATACGATAGGGTTCCCTTAAACTAATTTGGAATATAATCTACTTGATTCCTATTGTAGAGTGAAAGGATTAAGTTGTATGTGCATATTGAGGGTTCTAAGAATGGCAACAATGAACAATTAATACAAATCCTAATTATTAATTGATAAAAAAATCATACATATGACACTGATGATTCTAACTTTACTATTGTATAAAAAATCACCTAGATAATCTTAGCTTCATGTACTTAATCCTCTAATGCAACAAACCCCTATATTGTTTAATAAAATTAATCACAAATGAGACCTTGGATCTAGTTTCCTTTCATATTACCCATATAGGGCTAGATATTTAATATTTATAAAGAGTATGAAAGGATGTAAACATAGTGCACTAAAACCTTGTAGTTTCACAAATGAGAGTGTTATCATTTATTCTTGGAGCAACAAAGAAAATAATAGTATTGTTACTAGAAATTAAATGACATTTTATTAGATTTCAAGTAACAATTCACTTTTAAAAATCAAAATGTGTTTTTATTGGGACTGAATTGCAAACAATTGGACTATAACTCCAACATAACCAATCTAATAGAATTGGGAAATTGTAGAAAAAAATGTATAGTGATGAATTCAAATGTTTCACATGTATATAGAAATTGGTTGGAATTCTTATTATGTAAAATACTACATGAATCAACATGCCATAACATGTTGAGCAACTCTGTATATGAAGAGCATTAAAATGGTCCCATCAACACAAAGGGTGAATGCCATTAGTCGAGCAGAATGGGTAGATGTAAATTGTAGCCAATTAGCCAATGCACTTTTCTCTACAATCAAAGGAAACACATATACTCTTACACGCTAGGCTTTACTGATAATAAATTTTTGGAAGGATTTGGATGCACAAAAGATACAACAAAGAGAAATAAATAAAACATGATACTTCATTTCATAAAAAAATGAATAACATTAGATTCTCACTATGAAGACTTATTTAAATTTCGAAATAATCATTTAAATAGAATTCTAACTTATGTCTCATGATTTTTCATAACTGATTTTTAACATAAATATGACTTTTATACAGATTAATTTTTAAATTATATTTTTTCTTTATTGAATTAAAAAAATATTTTTTCTTTATTGAATTAAAAAATAATTAAATTAAATGATTGCTATAATAATTGAATTAAAAAATAATTAAATTAAATGATTGCTATAATATGCATACCCTTTAGGGACAATAATGAAATAAAGGAAATCATACGTATGTGGAAAGGAGTGTCAACCCCACTCATGACAAATCGAAAAGAAAAAGTTTGATGGACACAACTTTGTAGAAACCTCATGAGAATATACTTTCTAGAGGTTACATAAGTTTAACATGTCATTTTCTTTAGTGGAGTGTGACATCTTATTCACTTTCAAACATAACATCACTTGGAGTTGGGTATATCATGTCAAATTCCAAGTCTATGACATTGACCATATTGTCTCTACTTTACCAACTCGTCCTATCTTCAATACTCTTTAATAAAAAGACCACAAATTATATTTTAATTTGTCTTATTTTAGATATTTTAATGATAAATTTTATTAATCTTTATGAGATGAAGAGTCATATTAAAATAGTTAATATTGAAAGGGTGGGTGTATGTAGTTTTTAGATTCAATTGTATAATATTTGTTTTATATTGATGTTTCAAATCACATTTTTCATCACAATTAAAGAAAGTTGAAAAGAAAAATGATGATGGATCATAGAGTGTGATCTAAAATGTTGATGTAAAATAAATGTGAATTGTAAAAATTTAATATCTTTAATTAAAACGGTTGTTTAATTAATTTTGCATCTTTTTTGATATTTTTTTACTATAGATTTTAATTAACAGTTTATTGTTTTTGATAATAAAGCAACCAAAACAGGGGGGCTGACCAGGAAGAACAAGAAGTCTCAAAAGAGAGCTAAACCAACAGACAAACAACAGTCAGCCAATCCATACCTTAAACATCAAAAACAAAAACCACCTATAGCTATTGGATAACCCAAGATTGAAACCAATCTCGTCCAAATAGCCCCTTAAACAGTAGATACACATCATATTGTTCAAACTGAGGAAAGTAGCAAGAGTCTTAAACTTAAAAGGGATCCAGCGGATCCAGAAAACAAAACTATAACAAAAAGAAACAACTTCCACCATTAAACATGTTTTCCAAATCCAATATATTGTTTTATTAAAGAATTAATATCAATATTATTGTTTATGAAATAATATTATATGTCAAAGGTAAGTTAAAGAAGTTACATCTCAAAATCTAAGCGAAGATAAAATCTGAAACAAAAAATAATAACAAATCATTATGTGACACGAGTTAAAAGTACTTAATAGAAAGAGAAGAGCTAAAATTTATTGTTTTGATTAAATTTGTCTTCTAATTCATAACAAACCATCAACATTTTCAACTTCTCCTTCTATTAGTAAAATTGTATTCCCTTAAATAATAATAAATACAATAAAGAAAACAATTCTTTTATTTCTTTAATAGCATGCATTGACTTTCAATCTCCCCTTTTTTTTTTCTATTGAAATGATATCTCTTAATCATTTAGGTTTTTTCTGTTTTTTTTTAATATTTTGATTCTTTTGGTCTCAATAATATCACTCACCGACTTCATTGACTCTTGCACCCAATCGATGGAGTCCCCCATACGAAATGAATAATATTATTTTATTTTAACAAATTTGTAGGGTCTCGCTTCCACTTGTGCTTTCTTAAAGGACAAACACGAGTTTAAATAGTATTATAAATAGTAGTTTAAATAGTATCATACTTTTTTCTTACTTTGAGTTTGTTTGAGTTTGTTTTGAATAGTATTATAAATATAATAATTATTTTATAAGTAATATATATATATATATATGTGTGTGTGTGTGAAAATAAATTATAATGTATTATATATATTTTTATAATTTTTAGATTTGTGTTTTAAATTTTTTAAATTCACTTTTGATTATCTTAGATTAGATTTATGGATACAAATTTGATTTAGGTCACTTTTATAATTATAATTATAATATTTAAACTTTTAAAATTTAAAATTCAAATTTCTATCTTGTTGACTACTTTAAGAGTCATTACAAGTTGGCTTATCACATATTATGTTTATTTATGTACTTTCATGTTGTATTTTTAAGGGCACTCACTCATTCATTTGAAAACATTTAAGAGTTATTAATGACAAACCTAAAATATTCTTATTGAGTAATCTAATATTTTGGGGGAAAAAAAGAATCTAGTAGCATTTACATTAGAGCATTTCATCTTAGGTTTGTTTCGTTGTCCTCAAATCTTTTCTTTATAGTCATAAAACTAGTCCACTTAGGGTTTTATTGAGAAGAATGTGACCCTTACAATTCAACAAAGTTTTCAAAGGTATTTGTAAACATTGCTAGCCCTTGTTCATATTTGGACACTAATATTAGGGAAAAATAAATTCCAACAAAGAACATTAAACCATATTTATTTACTTTATAATTTTTAGATTTTTTATTTATTCAAAAAACTTTTTAAATAAATATAATTATATAATAAGTAGTTAGTTTAAACAATATAAATGAAATAAAAATATTTCTTAAACAATTTTGAAGTAAAACACTAATTAGGGTTACTTTTGGTGTTTACATTATTATAAATATTTATATAAATGTTGCTTTCCAAGAAAGTTTTTAGTCTATGTGAACACTACACAAAATTGAATGTTTTATTTAGCAATTTATAAGATAAATGATACTTTTAGTTTTTCATTAAAAATATGCAAACAACAATCATAGGAATTGTTAGTGCTTAGATTTGCAACCCTCAAACTTTGTAAAATCTCGTCAAGTCTTTGCCTATTGAGTGCACTTGCCCTTATTTTCATCAATTAAGCCTGATCCATGATAGTTTCCATGGGTTATGTTCAAAATGTCTCTTCATGTTCTCCCTTGTATTTTGTTTATTGACCTAGGTGTCAAAACTCAAATTTGTCTAAGTATTTTTCCTTAATGATCATTGAATTATGTTTAGTTTTGATCCCTTCATCTCTCCATCTGTCCCTCTGGTTGTCTCCTTCTCTCTTTGTCTCTCCATCTTTCTACCTCTAATTCTCCCTCTCCCTCTTCCTCCTTCCATCTCTCCATCTCCATCTCCATTTGTGTGTGTGTGTGTATGAAACCCTAATTCTAATTTTCATACAACACACATACATATGTTTATACATACATACATACATACATACATACATACATACATACATACATACATACTGTAGCATCGTAAAATTGCGACACTTGCAATTTCGACTGCATTTGGGTCTTCACGATGGCGGCACAACGTTGAACCTGAATGGAGACCTCGAAACCTGTTTACGACATCAAAAACTGCATCTTTCTGCACCTTGGCCTGATCCTCCTTGCACCCTGCTGTCCCGGGAGGTGGGACCATGGCGCCCAACGCCCTGGTCCCTGGCCCTATTTTGGGCCCGGTCTCTTGTTGGGCATCGGGTCTTCAAGTTTGCAATTTGGAAAATAATGCTCCTAGGTCGGCCTAAGGTCAGAAAAATCAGTCTCCTAACCCTAATTGACAAGTATATAAACTACATTTCCCCTCCCAGAAAAAGGGGAGAGGAAAACATATGTGTACAAGAGGCGGAAGCGATAGACAAACATTCAAACATTCAAGCATTCAAGCATTCCTTCAAGCAATTGAGCATTCTAGGTCTCCATTCAAGGCTAGGTGTTGCATTCAAGACAAGGATTCAACCATTGAAGAGGAGATCACCTACAACATACAACATACAACATACAACATACAACATCATTACACCTTCGCATGTAAGAATACAAACATTCTTACAACAAGGTATCAGTACTTGATTACATTACAAACATTTACATTTACAACATTCTCATTTCTTGGTTAATTCCAAATCCGGGGTTTGACCTGAAGGCAAACCCCTAATCCCTAACCCCCCAATCATCCTCTCTTTTCTGTGTGTAGGTTGCAGGTACGCGGCTGTAATTGAAGATCTGGAATCCTTGTGCAGAGACGAACAGATCCCCCTTCATTTCGCGGATTTTTCGGAGGACCGTGTGCACTCTGGGCGCCATCGTCCCATCAACTTTCGCTCAAATTTGCAGGACAACATCGTCTCAACATTTTACTGCTAATTTCAGGTCCATAGCTTCATCCCGTGTCCCTATTTCTGTCTGCAAGCTAATCTTTCTTACCTTCACATACACTCCTAGTTCAATCCTTCTATCTACATTCTTTACAAAGGAGGGCATCCTTGCTGTCTCAACCCTTGAAACTCATCTAGAATTCAAACTTGCATTGTGTGGGATTGGATCTTGTGAGTTTCTACCCCTCCTTTGAATGTAAAGTCTTTCCTAAGTGAAAACCATCAACCCTAGTGACCTCCTTTCTCTTTCCTTGGAGTGGGGGAACACCTAGGGTTCGATTTTCTGCTTTACATTTTGGTGAACCCGACGTGAACATCCTAATTCTGATTATTCATGGTTAGATCTGAAAAAAAAATAAAAAAAAAATTCTTCCTTAATTACATTTCCATGTTTGATCTTTTGCAAATTTTAGAGGTTAAATGCATAAAAGACCCTAAATTTTCTTTTTAGTAATTGAGCTTGTGAAATGTTTAATTGTTAATGCTTGTTTCAGATCTACCCTTCTATTGCAAATTGTCAATTCATATTTGTGCTTTAATTATGAAAATTAAGTGGTTAAGTGTCAAAACCCTAATTTTTAAAACCCTCTTGGTTCAACCTTTGACCGATGATTTCACTAATCAAAACACCTCCAAATCGGCTGTAACTTTGGATTTCGCAACAAAATCATAATATCTCTCCTCCCTGAAAATTTTGAAAAAAGTTGCAAGGACCGTGTGCACTCCGAGCGCCATCGTCCCCGACATTTTTTCCAAAATTTCGGGAGCTAGATCTTACTGTATTTTTCTGCTAGAATCCAGAATCTTGGCTGATTTCATCAATTCTAACACTTTCAAAATTAAAGTCAAAGTTGGTCTAGTGATTGCTTGGATTAAGGCTTCTAATCATTCAAAAATTGTTGAAATTGAAATTTTGTGTTAAAATTGTATTTCTTACTGTCCTAAATCTGAAAAGTGTGTTGGCATTCATTCGAAGTTTCAGTGCTTTATTCAAATTTTTGCAGTTTGTGACTTTTGAAATTAAGTGTTTAATTGCAACAACTTTGATTTCCGCTTCCAAAATTGAATTTTGCGTGAAATTGAGTCAACTGTTAAATTTGAGAGCTTGCATTGCTTTTAGTATTCCCTCTGAAATCATAAAATTCAAAATTTCAGTTTCCCTCTCTTTTTCAAAATTCAAATTTTGCATTTTTCAACAATCTTGGTAGGGTTCAATTTTGAGATTGCAACTTTAGTTTGGCCTATCTACAGATCGTAAAATCACTCAATTTTTTCAGATTAGCTTTAAAATCATCATAACTTTCATCCCTAAAAATTTTGAAAAAAGTTGCGAGGACCGTGTGCACTCCGTTCGCCACGGTCCTTGACATTTTTTCCGAGATTGTCATGATTGCATTTAACAACTTAAATCTAGGAGATTGGCTGATTTTAGTGAAATTTGCTACCTCTAAATTCGAAAATAAATTCAAAATTCAAGATTTCAATTTTCAAGATAACAATTAAAATTAAGTGCTACCCCCTTGGCCCTAATTTTCAATTGTGCCTACCTTTCTTGGAAGTCATGTTTCCCTCTTCTTTCACAAAGTTCAAATTGGATAATCATTATCTCATTGTTCAATTTTGCCAACTTTATTTCTCAAAATTCAAAATATTCTCTCTCTCTCTAGTGCATGAGTTTTACAACAATAAGCCCTACTTACACTATTCCCGTTAGACGAAGCCTTAGAATTAAGTCTTTCCAAGGTTTAATTACCGAGGAGATGGAACCTAATTTGAATGGCCTTTTTAACGAGGACATGGGTAATTCCTCTAATCCTCTTAATGATGAAGAAGCTCTCCATGAGGTTTCTGTAGAACAACTTTCGAAATTGGATAACCAATTTGATGATTTTCAGCAATGGATGTCTCAAGAATACCCCGATAGTCAAGCTCTTTCATTAATTGAGGGTCTAAAACGTATGGTTCAAAGTGATAAGAATGGAATTGATATTTTGCGTAGTATTGCACACATCGTGGATTCGAATGTGATGCCTATGAAGAGTTGTGCTAAAACTTTAGGTTATACACAACCTCCTACTCACGTCAATCATTCTATTCCTTTAACAACTTCTATTGCTAGTATACCTACTTTTACATCAAACATAAGGACTACTTCAATACAAAACATTCCACCTATGATCACCAGTCATGGGGGCAATCCTTCTTCTTCAATCAACCCTCTTCCTTCATTCAATCTGACTTCTTCATTCATTCCTTCAATGAGTGTTCCTATTACATCTCCACAAATGAAAATGACGCAAGGGGGCAATTCATTTAACCATTCCATTCCTCCTTGTAGTGTTCCTTCTTTCCAATCATCTCCTATGACTAACTATCATAGTGTCCCGCCACCTTACTCTCAATCAATACCTTCTTTCAATAACATAATACCTCCATCACAATCTAACATGTCTAATACGAACTCTTCGACTGAAGCGACCATTAACAATCTTGCACAAACTGTCTCTTCTTTACAGCAACAAATTGCTTCTATGAATCAATCTAAGTTTAGTGTGCCCACATTTGATGTCGCGAGCCCACTTTCTCTTGACATTGTTCGAGCTATCCCCCCTAAGCATGTTGAAATCCCGCAGTTGGAGCTTTATAATGGTAAAGGTGATCCTCTAACACATGTTAAGACCTTTCAAACAATATGTACCGATTTTGCTCATGACCAAAGGTTGCTTGCAAAACTGTTTACTAGAACATTAAGAGATAAGGCTCTACAATGGTATTGCTCCTTGCCTTCCTATTCTATTACTTCTTTCCAACAACTTGCAAATGCTTTTATTCAACAATTTCAAAACAATATAGGTCCTAAAGTTACTTTGATTGATTTAATGCATTGTAAACAAGGTGTTAAAGAGAAAGTGACTGATTTCATTGGTAGATATAAGCATTTGTGTGCTCAAATTTCTTTTCCAGTACCTGACAATGATATTCAAAGGATCTTTATTTCTAATTTACAAAAAGATATTAGAGAAAAACTTCTGTTTTCTGAGTTTACTTCTTTCCAACAGTTGTGCGCAACTCTTCACAATTATCAACTGACTGTGAGCCAAATGGAACAAGCAAATCCTATGGCTCCGAGTGATAAGGGTGATAGTAGTCAACAACCATTTGGGAAGTTTAAACCGAATAGAGAGTTCATTAAGTTCAATCAAAACATCACCAACAACAATGTGAATGCAGCATCAGGTGTGCCTCCTATTTCTAAGTTTTTCAAGAAAGAAAGAGAGTTTACTCCTTTGAATGAATCATTGCATAGTATTATGAATAAGTTATTGGAACAAAATGTGCTTACTCTCCCTCCTATAAAGCAAATAGATCCTGCAAAGGTGAAGTCACCCTATTTTGATAACAAATCTTTTTGTCAATTTCATCGTCAACCTGGGCATGATACTGAAAAATGTTTTGCTTTAAAGGGTAAAATTCAAGATTTGATTGATAATAATACTATCTCTATTTCAGGTGTGAATGATAAAGGCAACACATCTGTAGCTCTTCCTAACCAAAATCTTAAGATTTTTAGTGATCCATTACCTTCTCATACCTCTAATGTGATTGAGACTAATGATTCCTCTTTCTCACCTGATGGTCTTGTGTCTATGACTCTGAATGTGATTAACTTTGTAGAGCAGTAGAAAATCCTTAAAGAGCCTTCCATCACATTTGATTCCGGTGAAACTATCAGGGCACCTGATGGTCCTTTATATATAGTTGCAAAAGTCAATAATACACCTTGTCGTGGAGTGCTTATTGATCCTTCTTGCATGGTTAATGTCATTACTGAAGAATTTATTTTTTCTTTGAAATTGAATCAAGTGATCTATGACAAAACAGATGTGGTTGTGAAACTATTTGATGCATTTTCTTCTCCTGCAATTGGTTCTATTACATTACCTATTGAGGTCCATAACAAATCCCTTGATGTGAACTTTGCTATTATTCCATCATCCGAACAATTTCGTGTGAAGCTAGGCTATCCTTGGCTATCTTCCATGAAAGCTATTGCTTCTCCTATTCACAAGTGTTTGAAATTTCCCCATAATGGTGAAGTTGTTACTGTCAATCATAGTCTCTTTAAACCAGCTGAAAGAAATTCTAGCGTTCCTGTTGATTATTTTTGGCCCAAACAATTCCAATCTCTTCCACCGCGAAGTGATCATCTTTTCAAATCTTATCAAAAGTGGAAAAAAGATATGATCCCATCTCTAAGTGAACCTAGAGCACCCAAACTTGATATTCCTATCGTTCTTGAGAAGGAAGTTCTTCCTTTGAAAGATAAAACTAATGTCTTTCCTCAAGAAGATTCCCAACCCATCCCTATGGATGTGACTATGTCTATGTCTAATAAACTTTCTAAAGGTAGACCTATACCTCCTCGTCATGATGGACTTGGTCTCCTTCCTAAACCAGATATTCCTCCTCTGTATGGAGCAGTTCCTCCTCCTTCCTCTTATAGAGAGAAGAGACCTTCCTCTCCTCCTATTGTCCAACCTAAGAGACCACAACGCAAACACCCAAGTGATAAGGATGAGAACATTCCTCCTCCTCAATCTTCTCAACTTCCTACTAAGACTAGATGAAATCGTTCTGCACGTGAACACCGACGAAAGTGTCATCTTAGAGCTTGTGCAGCTGCCTCTCAAACTTTGCAATCCCCTTCAGCTAGTATTATTCCATTTTCTCCTCAGCCGAAAATTGAGCCAAAATCTCCTAAACATAAGATGCATGATGGTTTTGATCCTGTGCGAGTTAAAGATCCTATTTTTATAAATCTTGATGATATAGATGTTATTCATGATGAAAATGTTACTCCTCTTCATTCTGATAGTGAATATGAATATGTTGATGTTGATAACCATTTATCTAACGAATTTTCTAAAGCACTTATCCTAGCTCCTGGACAAGAACAACGTGGCTTGGAAAATGAACATAGCCCTTGTTTGGATCTTGTGATAGCTCCATCTACTGTGTTGGATGTTCCTCCTCTAGCGTGTTTCTTGCCTTCCCGAAATATTGATCAGCAAGATCGGGGGGTGGATGACGTGATAGACTAGTTTCATTAGCATAGCAGACTCTCTCCTCCTCTCTTGATCTCTTTTGTTACTTCTTCTATGTGTTATTCCCATTCGTCTATTTGTTGTCCTTAGTGTTGTCTACTTCAGGACGATGCAAAGCATTGAGATCTCTTTTGGTCTCTCTCATGTTGACTCAAAAGACACAGGTGTTCCCTTCTTCTAGGTGACTTTCCTTGATTGGGGAATGAAGAACAATTATGCATACATACATATGATATACATGAATTATCATACAGCATACTGACCCCAAGGAAAGTGAAGTCACCTCGTGCTTTGTGTTTTGTGTTTATTATCCTTGGGTTTACCTCACACTTGGGGGCTAAATCTTTGTGATAACATGTTCCTTTCCTTTATCATTTCTTATATGTATCACTACCTTAAAGCAATCACCCCCGATGAGGCGTGTGTGATCACTTTAACGTAGGAGGCATACACTCCGTCCATATCTCTTCAAGATTCCTAAAAATTTCTTGGCGAACTTAGCTTTGCCTTAAAAATTTTTGGTATTTTTTTGCATGACTCATAGTGAGAGAACCTTACTGCTGACAGTCATGGTTCTCCCTCGTGATCTTCCCTTTTACTTTGTCAATCGAAGTCGTAAGATCCTTAGTCCACTGGGGGCTTGGTGTATCTTGCTTCCTTGACGTGGTGAAAAGTCTTTCAATGTTGTTTCTTTGTACTTTACCGGAAGTATGGGTGTACGCTTATACTCCTGCTAAAGTGGGGGCTAAATGTAGCGTCGTAAAATTGTGACACTTGCAATTTCGACTGCATTTGGGTCTTCACGATGGCGGCGCAACGTTGAACCTGAATGGAGACCTCGAAACCTGTTTACGACATCAAAAACTGCATCTTTCTGCACCTTGGCCTGATCCTCCTTGCACCCTACTATCCCGGGAGGTGGGACCATGGCGCCCAGCGCCCCGATCCCTCAGGACCATGGCGCCCAGCACCCTAGTCCCTTAGGACCATGGCACCCAGCGCCCTGGTCCCTGGTCCTATTTTGGGCCCGGTCTCTTGTTGGGCATCGGGTCTTCAAGTTTGCAATTTGGAAAATAATGCTCCTAGGTTGGCCTAAGGTCAGAAAAATCAGTCTCCTAACCCTAATTGACAAGTATATACACTACATTTCCCCTCCCATAAAAAGGGGAGAGGAAAACATATGTGTACAAGAGGCGGAAGCGATAGACAAACATTCAAACATTCAAGCATTCAAGTATTCCTTCAAGCAATTGAGCATTCTAGGTCTCCATTCAAGGCTAGGTGTTGCATTCAAAACAAGGATTCAACCATTGAAGAGGAGATCACCTACAACATACAACATACAACATCATTACACCTTCACATGTAAGAATACAAACATTCTTACAACAAGGTATCAGTACTTGATTACATTACAAACATTTACATTTACAACATTCTCATTTCTTGGTTAATTCCAAATCTGGGGTTTGACCTGAAGGCAAACCCCTAATCCCTAACCCCCCAATCGTCCTCTCTTTTCTGTGTGTAGGTTGCAGGTACGCGGCTGTAATTGAAGATCTGGAATCCTTGTGCAGAGACGAATAGATCCCCCTTCGTTTCGTAGATTTTTCGGAGGACCGTGTGCACTCCGGGCGCCATCGTCTCGTCAACTTTCGCTCAAATTTGCAGGACAACATCGTCTCAACATTTTACTACTAATTTCAGGTCCGTAGCTTCATCCCATGTCCCTATTTCCGTCTACAAGCTAATCTTTCTTACCTTCACATACACTCCTAGTTCAATCCTTCTATCTGCATTCTTTACAAAGGAGGGTATCCTTGCTGTCTCAACCCTTGAAACTCATCTAGAATTCAAACTTGCATTGTGTGGGATTGGATCTTGTGAGTTTCTACCCCTCCTTTGAATGTAAAGTCTTTCCTAAGTGAAAACCGTCAACCCTAGTGACCTCCTTTCTCTTTCCTTGGATTGGGGGAACACCTAGGGTTCGATTTTCTGCTTTACACATACATACATACATACATATTATGTGAAAAGCGAGAATCGAGTTAGGATCTGATGTTGGTCGTAGATCACATGCAACTCCAAGCAACTAAATGAAGATAAATCTGATATGAGAGAAAAAAAATAGAGATAAAGAGAATTTTGGAGAAGACTCTCACTGAGCTATCACTGAACTAATGAAGGTGATAGTATAATGCTTATTATATAGGAAAATAATAGCATATACATCCAAGGGGTGCATTAACTCCTATTCCCCATAAAAAATGGGAGGTTTAACCTTCTTGGTAAATGCCAAAACATGTGGCATAACCTCCTTACATGAAGATAGGAAAGGAGTTGAGAAAGTTGTCACATAAGGCCAAAAGAGGGTGAGAAACCCAACTACGCCATAACCCACTTAGGAAATGAAAAAATAGTTGTTATGAGAGGTGGCACAACAAGCCAAAAGAGGGTGTATAACTCAACTACCCATGTGAGGTGGAGAGTTACACATGTAGCTAAAGTATTTCGCCACGTTTCCTCATATAAACTACTCCTAATAACCTAAGCAAGCTTAAATAATATATGTGTAGGAAAAATAAATACCCCCTAACATAAGGAAAATAAAAAACCTACACTAACACCCCCCCTTAAGCATAGCTTAGGTGGGTGAAAATATGGGTCCTGGAAAATGAGGCCATGTTAGGTACCCATGTACACAGATACCCCCCCAAAATAAGAAGCCCTCCATAAGAGGAATAGCCCCCCCCCCGAAATAGAGAGAGAAAGAATAAAGGACTGGAAGCCCCTGGGTAAGTGCAAGAAGTTGTGTCCACTTAATGTGGAAGTTTTAGACTTAGTAAAAAGGTGGAAATCGAGCAATGTCAATAAGAGACAAATCAGGATCTTGCCTATGCACGGGATCCCAAGCCGAAAACCAAACGGGATCCTATGGGACCCGGGATCTTGAGCCTGGAACCCCAAATGGGATCTCGTTTTAAAATGAAACAGGATCCCAGTTAAAATGAAACAGGATCCCGTTTCATTTTTTGAATATATAATTTTTTTTTAAAAATGAGGTGGAGTTCATTTTGCCATACAGGATCCCGATTAAAGGAGTGGAGCCCTCCCCAGAAGGTGCCAGCAAGCCGCTTGCAAGTCTTGTAGGTACGCCCAACACCCTTTTTTTTTCAATAATTCATATTTAAATTAATTTTTTAGTTTAAAAATTATTTTTTTGTTAAAAAAATTTGATTTTTAGTTTAATAATTATTTTTTTCATTAGAAAATTATGTTTTTAGTTTAGAAATTTATTTTTTAGTTTAAAAATGAGTTAAATTTAGTTTGAATCTTTTATTTTAATTATTGATAATGATTTTTTTTTTATAAATTGATTAGATTAGGTTTTTTTTTAAATGTTAATCTAGGTTTTAATAATAGTAATTTTTTTATAAAATTATTTTTCCACGGTTGATGAATGAATTTAATAAAAATGTTGAAAACCTTGAAACAAAACCAAAACCCCTAAAAAAATGAAAACCAAAACAAAATACAAAATCAAAACAAAATTCAAAATGAAAACCAAAACCAAAAAATTACAACAAAAACGAAACTAAAACATTATTAAAATTTACCAAAGCGAAAACCAAAACATAGAAATTTAACTAAAACGCAAAAAACCAAAACCAAAACCAAAACCTTTTTTTAAAATAAAATAAAAATGTTGAAAAACCAAAACTTATAGGATCACATACATGACCATTTGACCCATATGACCTAATATGACCATATATGAGCACAATGGACCGTAAGGGGTCATATGTAGTCCTAAGGGGTCACGCATGTGTTCTAACACATGCGTGACCACTTAGGACCACATATGATCCCATAGGATCACATCATGTCCTAAGGGGTCATATTGGTTGTAAGGGGCCATGCATGTGTTTTAACATGTATGCACGTGACCCCTTAGGACCATATATGACCCCTTTTAACATCTAGTGTATACAACATACCCCCTATGACCATATAGGATCACATCACATCCTAAGGGGTCATATTTGGTCATAAGGGGTCACACATGTGTTTTAACACATGCATGACCCCTTAGTCCACCACATATAACCCCTTTTAACATCCTAGTATCCCAAGGGATCATTGAATATGTGGTCCTAAAGGGTCATGTACACATGTGTTCTAACACATGCGTTCAACCCCTTACAACCACATATGACCCCATAGGATCATGCATAGTGTCCAAAGGGGTCATGTATGTGGTCCTAAGGGGTCACACATGCACGTTATAATGTACATGTATGACCCCTTAAGACCACATACATGACCCCTTAGGACACTATGCACGATTCTATGGGGTCATACATGTACATGGTCCTAAGGGGTTGAACTCATGAGTTAGAATGAGTGCATGTGTGATGGGACTTTAGGGCCACATTATGTTCTAAGGGGTCATATATGTGATCCTAAGGGGTCACGCATGTGTTAGAACACATGCATGACCCCTTAGGAAAAGGGGCTCATATGTGGTCCTAAGAGGTCACGCATGTGTTCTAACACATGTGTGACCCCTTAGGATCACATATATGACCCCTTACAACACAATGTGGTCCTAAAGGGTTGTCACACATGCACATGTGAACTAAATCATGCATTCAACCCCTTCTAGGACCATGCACATGTGTATGACCCCATAGGATCACATAGTTGACCCTAAGGGGTCATATGTGGTCCTAAGGGGTCACACATGTACATTATAGAACACAGGTGCGTGTCCCCTTAAGCCATCTCCTAATTTCAAATTCATTCCCCTTTTAAGACGCATGTCCTATAATTTAGTTTGATCCCCTTTCTTACCACATGTCCCAATTAGGCTTGCATCCCATGCCCATATTATACCATGAGTTAGAACACATGCATGTGTGTGACGGGCCTTTACTAGGACCACATTATGTTCTAAGGGGTCATATGTGATCCTAAGGGGTCACACATGTGTGACCCCTTAGGACCACATATGAGCCCTTTTAAGATCCTAGTAGTTGGGGTATATTGTATACACTAAGTATAGGATGTTAAAAGGGCTCATATGTGGTCCTAAGGGGTAACACATGTGTTAGAACACATGCGTGACCCCTTAGGATCACATATGACCCCTTAGAACACAATGTGGTCCTAAAGGCCCATCACACACATGCATGTGTTCTAACTCATGTGTTCAACCCCTCTTAGGACCATGAACATGTATAACCCCATAGGATCACATAGTGTCCTAAGGGGTCACATTATGTGGTCCTAAGGGGTCGTGCATGTACATTAGAACACATGCATGTCCCCTTAAGCCATTTCCTATTTCAAATTCATTCCCCTCTTAAGCCACATGTCCTAATAAATAGTTTGATCCCCTTTCTTGCCACATGTCCCAATTAGGCCTACATCCCCTTAAGACATGTATATCTAGTTAAAAACCATGCGTCCAACCCCTTAGGACCACACACACACACACACACACACACATGTTGGTCCCTTAGGACACAATGCCACCTTTTTAATATTAGTGTATACAACATACCCCTTATGACCCAACTTGACCACATAAGATGTCATATTGTGTCCTAATTGTACAACCATCTGCTTAAGTCATGTGTCGTAAATGATTATTTACAAAATTTGTAGAAGTTAAATTTGAAATTCCTATTCTAAGTACATGAAATTAACTAATTACGACCATACCCTTGTTAACGTACTATTACGACCATACCCCTTTTAACATACTAGGACCTATTAACTATATATATTAAATGCCATTTATTAAATAGCATAATAGGTCCTATTAACTATATATAAAATTAAGTAATTACGATCAAATTAAATTTAATTACGACCATGTCCCCTTAAGACACATGTAATTAGGACATGCACGTGTCTTAAGGGGACGGTCGTAATTATTTATTTAAAATGATCCCCTTAAGCCGTGCATGTGTGTCCTATTTAAATTTTCTTCCCCTGAGCCACATACATCCTAATTAGGCTTATCCCCTTAAGCCAACTATCCTATTGAACTAGTTTGGTCCCCTTAAGCCACGTGTCCTAGTTAGGCCAATCCCCTTAAAAGTCATGCACATCTTAAATGATTAATTACAAAATTTGTAGATGTTAAATTTAGTTACAACCATGTCCCCTTAAGACACATGTAATTAGGACATGCACGTGTCTTAAGGGGATGGTCATAATTATTTATTTAAAATGATCCCCTTAAGCCAAATGTGTGTCCTATTTAAAGTAGCTTCTTCCCCTTAAGCCACATACATCCTATTTAGGCCTATCTCCTTAAGCCAATTACATCCTAATTAGGCCTATCTCCTTAAGCCAATTACATCCTAATTAGGCCTATCCCCTTAAGCCACATACATCCTAATCAAGCCTATCCCCTTAAGCCACATACATCCTAATTAGGCCTATCCTCTTAAGCCACGTGTCCTAGTTAGGCCAATCCCTTTAAGTCATGTGTCTTAAATGATTGATTACAAAATTTGTAGATGCTAAATTTGAAATTCCTATTCTAAGTATGAAATTAACTAATTACGACCATACCCATTTTAACATGTATTATTATGACCATACCCCTTAAGCCACATGTGTCTCCTATTTAAAGTTTCTTCCCCTTAAGCCACATACATCCTAATTAGGCCTATCCCCTTAAGCCACGTGTCCTAGTTAGGTCAATCCCTTTAAGTCATGTGTCTTAAATGATTAATTACAAAATTTGTAGATGGTAAATTTAATTATGACCTATTAGGCCTATTCCCTTAAGCCAATTGTCCTATTTCTAGTTTGATCCCCTTAAGCCACATGTCCTAGTTAGGCCAATCCCCTTAAGTCATGTGTGTTACAATGATTAATTACAAAAAAATTCATAGATGTTAAATTTTAAATTCTTATGTGATCAAATGTAAAAGTATGTTCTTGATTTCATGTACACATGTATGTATATATATTTAAATTCTTGATCATTTATCTGTCTATAGAGCTTGTATGTATGTAATGTATATGTAGATTGGACATGTTTTAAAATTATTTATAATTTATTCATGTTTTAGTTTCAAAAGTTAGTTTTTAAATTTTTATTTGATTTGTAATTAAATGTATGTATGTATATATATATATATATGCAGAGCTCAGATTACATACACTTCATCACATGGATGAGTTTGATATAGAAGATTTGCTTAATGTAGCAGGGGCTCAACCCCCCCATAGATGACCCTGCCCATGGTGCACCACCTCCAACCCCTCCTCCACCTCCACCCGAGCATCAACCTCCACCTCCTAGTTATGTTGAGGCTCGATTTCGAGCCATTATTGATGAGAATGTTATTTTCATAAAGGGGAAAGTTAATGAGATCCTTAGAGCACCACATATGTCCCCACACATGCAACATTATACAAAATGTCATTGGTGCAGATAGGTCTATAGATGCAGAGCTTGATTCACATCGAGCATGGAGAGAGGAGAGACACGAGTTTTATTTTGATGGCCTATCCTATAGGGATATTTTGGACTTAAAATTAGACAAATCTCACTTTGTTCCATATTTTTCAAACCCCGTCACAAGCGAACCCATTCCACCAAACAAATCTCATATATCCATGGGGTGGTGTACACATTAGGGCATGGATGATAATTTTTGAGATTGGTGGCAGATGGTATTTAATTCCCCACCACATGCCAACTTAGAGTGCCCTTTATACTTTTTGAGAAAACTATATGCAAAGTTTGTTTTGGGTTTAAAGCCCAATTATTTTGATATTAGAGCATTCCAAGGTGTTGGTGGTGGCATGCCACAAGATAGGTTGGGGGCACATATTGACCCCAATAGACCTACCTGTCACCAGGCCATTGTGGCTCATATGCCCGTTATACCTATGATTGTTCATCAATGTTCTGTTATCTCCACATTGGACTCATTGACCACACTCACTGGTAGCCTTAGTGAGTAGACATTTGATTTGGTGGACCATGGCCACATTGAAAATGGTGGAGATCTACTAGGAGGTGAGGATGATGTTGACATGATTACAACCATTCCACGTACATTAGCGCCTCATTTTTGTACGAGTTGCCATCGACTATGCTATGGGCCTTGTGATGGTCCAGACTTTGCTTTGAGTTCACATCATGGTCCATCCTCTTCAGCTGCACAGGGATCATCCACTGATCATGATAATATTGGTTCATATGTCATTTTTCTTTGTGCCAATGATCATCCCATAGATCATGATTCACATGGTAAACAGGTATGGGGTCTTGTACATACATACAGTTTGCTATGTATATTTAAATTTAAATTTATATAGATCTCTCTATCTATATGTCTTCACTATTTACATGTATGTCTCCAACCCATGTTTGGGGCAACTACAACACCGGCTTCCACGTCGGATTATCCACCTGCCACTATGGTAAGTGCAACTCCTCCAACATCAATTATTGTGGATGAGTGAAGAGATTCTGTACGTTGACACTATATCTTAATTTATATATATCGGAAGATTTAATTAATTTTTTTCATCAAACTTACATGATGTTTTAAATAAATTTAAACATGTAATTAATTTAATATCTAGATAATTAATTTTGTTGTACAAGTGGACTTGACCATCAGGATGAGTTTACATTCAGATGGGCCATATGGTCATCCTGACCCGCTTGTTATTTTTCTGCAGACATCGTCTGCATTTAAGGTAAATGTTGATTTAAATTTAAATAAATTTAATACAAGTTGATTTTTAATTTAAAAATTAAATTAATTTGTGTATATATATTAAATATACATGTACATGCATGCATATAATTGACACACAACTCTTTTTTAAATACCTTGTAGGATCTTGTTGATAGTGGAGCTTTTGTTGATGTCGCCCAAGATACATTGCGTAGAGGAGATGATCTGAGTCGGGTATGTGTGTGTGTGTGTGTGTGTGTGTGTGTGTATCTTTCATGTAGGTCCTAAAAATTGAATTAAATAAATTTAAAAAGCTTGCACCTAATTAAATATGATATGTACATAGGTAGTCCACCTTTAAAAATTTTATTTATATTTAAATTTATCTCTAGTTCAAATTGAACATTTTAAATATAAATTTAATTTAAATTTCTATTTTAAATCATTGATCAATCTATATATATGTGTGTGTGTGTGTGTACTATATAACATGAGATAGCAGTGGCATCGACTACCCCTATAGCACCTAGAGATGCAGAGCCCTTAGTGGAGTCTAGAGGAGATGAGCCTACTCATGTACACGTATGTGCTACTGAACTTATAATTTTGAAAATTTGAAATTATTATATATATATATATATATATATATATATATATATATATATATATATATATATATATATATATATATATATATATATATATATATATATATATATATAAAATTACACATGAGCTACCTAGTTCTCACAAACTTTCATTTTTGTCTTGCAGAGTGGATCTTCTCCTCATTCTCGTTCGCGTGGCTTGAAGAGGAATCTAGAATGATTTAGGGATTTTCATCTTCATTTTAGGGGCTATATATATATATATATATATATATATATATATATATATAGAGAGAGAGAGAGAGAGAGAGAGAGAGAGAGAGAGAGAGAGAGAGAGAGAGAGAGAGAGAGAGAGAGAGAGAGAGAGAGAGAGAGAGAGAGAGAGAGAGAGAGAGAGAGAGAGATCTTTGTTACATGTACATATCTTTCAAGCAATTTATTGACATTTGATCATTCCATCACATGGGACTTGTTTATTTTGCACACTTTGATTATATATTTTATTTTGAGCATGGACTTGTTTATTTTGTGTGTACTTTGATTATATTTCATGTTGACCACATGTGGACTTGTTTCATCACACATAGACTTGATATACACATGTATACATGTGATATATATATATATATAATAACACATGTACACATATGTACTAAAAGCTTATATAAAAAAGTTTAATATGTGCATCTCTTGAATATTATAAAAGTTTCAAGATCCACACGTCTAAAATCTATATATTAAAGAACTCAATATTCTGAAATCTAAAGTATAATATAAGTTTGATCCAATCTAAGACATTAAAAGCAGTTTCAAAAGCGATCTAGATAAATTAGATCTCCACCTAGAGACAAATTAAATTATCCTGTATACAAGATGTACCTACAGGCACAAAAAAAATAAATCAGAACTTAATTAAAATAAAATTTTTAAATGTATTTATATTTAAAGTAATTTAATTTCTTGAGGTCAAGTTCATAAATTTAAGAAATAAATGATGCCTACCAATTCATTAGAAATCTTGATATAATTAGGTGGTGGACCAACTTGACATTTAGTTACCTAAGATATAAACCTAGAACAACAATTGAAAATAGTTAGATATGAAAATTAAAAATACAAAAATTAACTAAGTCAAATTTAGCCAAAAAAATGATGCATGTACCAATTAGGACATGGCTTAAGGGGATGCAGGCCTTATTGGGACATGTGGCAAGAAAGGGGATGAAAGTAAATAGGACATGTGGCCTTACAAGGGGAATGAATTTGAAATAGGACATGGCTTAAGGGGACATGTGGCAAGGAAGGGGATCAAACTAAATAGGACATGGCTTAAAAGGGGACATTGACTATCTATCTACATAATTGGGACATGTGGCAAGGAAGGGGATCGAAATAAATCCTAGACATGGCTTAAGGGGAACTAAAATTAGAATCTAGATGGAAACTTACAAAATGGTTTCAAAATTTATTAAAAGCAATTTAACAATTTATCATTGAAAAACATCAAATATAGAAATTAAAACTAAACATTTAACAAAAAAAATGATGCTTACCGATTCATTGGAAATCTTTATTTAATTCTAAAGATTCATGAACTCGTTTCACATGCCACCAACAATAAAAAACTACTAAAGATAAACCTACAACAACAAAATATAGTTAGATATATATTATATATAGGAAAAAGGGGGGTGAATTTAAGTTAACTAGGACATGGCTTAAGGGGAAATTAACTAATTAGGACACATGAGGCAAGATGAAGGTGATGGGAATAATTGGGACATGTGGCTTAAGGAGATCAAACTAGAAATAGGACATGTGGCTTAAAAAGGGATCATTTGAACTAAATAGGACATGGCTTAAGGGGAAATTAATTGATTAGGACACGAGGCTTAAGGGGATGGGTGTACAATTGGGACATGTGGCTTAAAGGGATCAAAATAATAAGGACATGGCTTAAGGGGACAAAACAAATTAGAATCTAGATGGAAGTGCAAAATAGTTGTTCACATTTTAAATGAATTATGAAAACCTATATTTTAAAAGCAACTTATCAATTTATCATTGAAAGACATGTACTCTTAAAAACAAGTATACGCACCTCTATATATTAAAAACTTATTCCATTACATGTACCACAATTGTGTAAGAGCTCTCAATAAGGGGATGGACCTATATATCAAACAATAATATTTAAACCATAGGTCAAATGGTACAATAAAAATAAATTATATATATATATATATATATATATATATATATATATATATATATATATATATATATATATATATATATATATATATATATATATATATATATATATATATATATATATATATATATACACACCTCTTTATTTAAATACTTATTCCATTGTACCATCTGCATCCTCTCTTTTTTCCAAAGCATCTATAATTGTCTCGTGATCTTCCATAGAAATTGTCCACAATTTTTTATTACTAGGTCTGCCATGATATCTAACTAGTTGTATATTTGTTTCAACAATCAAATGTGAGTGGTGTATTATCTTCTTGCATGTTTCATAATCTTCAAAAGCAGACAAACCATTCTTCCTTGTCAAATATTTCCTTAGCCAAGTTCCAACAACTAGCATTGAACCAGTTGGATAATGAAAACCATCATCATCTTCGCGAGGATTAACTAATTTGTGTTTAGTCTCAACACATCGAGCCAACCAATATTCTATTTCCTCTTTATTATCCTCAGGTGCAACAACAACATACAAATGTTCTACAAACAAAAAATTAATAAATTATCAAAATTTAGAATAAAAAAATTACCATTTTTAATTTACATTAAATATAATTTTTTTTTAAACTAATAATATTAAATGTTCAACAAAATAATTAAATGATTACCTTTTTATACAAGGTCTGAAACACGATCATAATCATCTGATGCAAACAGTTGATCATTATCTTCAATTGTGTTAATATGATCTTGTGCTTGAGTAGGAGTCAGTGATCTTTGATTCCAATCTTCAACCCATTCAAAATTCTCACATACATCTGAATCACCTGAAATACAAAACTAACAAAAACATGCAAGTTCCCTTATCCATATAGTACATGTGCTTGCAATTGTACTCTTAAATGAATGCAATTTTGTCAATCCGCTAATTGTCTCACAATCAAGTTTGGGCACTTTTTATTCCTCTTCAACTAACCAAAAGAATTGCTGAATTGTAGAGTTCACACCTTATCCAGTAGATAAGGTTGTATTGCACCAATATACAATTGCACGTGCATCTTTAAATTTTACATTATCTTTAAATTTTAATTCCTCTCTAGCAAGAATTCTTTTAACACATGCACCAACTCCATCATGTTCTCCTTTACCATGTCTAGCTTCAAAAAAACTCCATATATGTTGGATATCGTATTCCTTGTGAGCCGTGTTTAACCAATAAAACATTCGAGCATTCTTGAATTGTCAAGTACAATTATCTAACCATATAAGATGTTTTGTCATCTGGATTCCTCTTTCTCTTAGATTTATGTAAAATATGCTGAAACAATACTGAACAAACTCTGACGAGTATATCCTATTATCACTCACATAGAAATGATACTCCCTTAGGATTTTTTTATCATCCTCTGTGTTATCATTTGCATGTCTCCAAACAATATGAACAAAAGTAGCAACTTGAGTGGAATTATAATATTGAGATTAAATTTCCTCTTGAGGCTTAAGAGTATAGTTTTCTGCAAAGTCCACCACTGATAGTATACTTCCAATTGGAAATGTATTTCTACATGTGCAAAATTGAGAATCAAGCCATCTAGCATGTTGAGAGTGTGTCACATATTTTGGTACAATCTTACTTTTAAATTCTGACATGAATGCATGTACACTAACCTTCTTTGTGATTAAATTGACATGCTTTCCTGTTTTCCCATCCTTTAAGGGATACTCAACATTCTTAAATCTTCTAACATCCACTAGTTGTTGTCCAAAATCAGTTTCAATACTCTCATGCATACATTCTACTAGTGATGAAAAATTTCCACAACTAGAACATTGTCCAGAGATACATGAACGTAAATAAAATAATTGCCCATCATTTCTTTCATAAAATAAACTTGCTACAAAATCCTTGATTGATTTAGGTGGCATATCAATACCGCATTCCTGGATAAGCATGTTACTATGCAAAACACAACGTATGTATCGAGAAACATCATAATAGTGATGAAATTGCACGTGCGTTTTACAACAACACGAGATTCTTTGCTTATTAATTTTCACATACCAAGGCTTGCATTTTGCAAATGATCTTTGACTTATAGTAATATTTCCAGGTAACACAACTTCATCCAAAAATTTTCTATAAAATTCAGTTTGAGTTGTGT
Source organism: Cryptomeria japonica (assembly GCF_030272615.1). NCBI lineage: Eukaryota > Viridiplantae > Streptophyta > Pinopsida > Cupressales > Cupressaceae > Cryptomeria > Cryptomeria japonica. The sequence goes on from NC_081412.1 coordinate 653,450,547, forward strand.
CTAATAGGTGTTTTGGATGAGGGTCACGAATTTTTGACCCCACTCTCAACTTTAGAATATCTCTAGCATTAGATGATACCCTTGTATTATCATGCCAAAAATTTTCAACCAAAGATTTCACTTCAATATTCAATTTCATATCTGACCTTCAAAGTCTACCACTAAAACTCCAACTTTGGTTGATTGGATCATTTTCAATACTTTCTCTTCTTTTAGCTGCTCTAACCAATGTTTTAGGATGCATCTTTAAAATTCCACTAATTTTGCTTACCATCCTTTTATTCAAGGTTGCTTTATTCACTATGGCAGTTGTTATAGCTCGTCGTGCCACATTCTTATCTATAGATCGACTCATTATACCAATAGATTCAATGGCACTTGCAACAGTAGACATAGCATGCTTAATTGATTCATCTTTTTTTGATGGTTTCACATAGATGGCTATTTTTTTCATCACTTTTCTCATTTTCCACATTCTCATCAATTGCATCATAAGTTGACATTGAATTGCAAGTTTTTTTTGATAAAAAATTCTTTGTATATTCTATTGGCATATGTTCTTATCTGTCTCCAAGAAATATTACCAAGAAGATTATCCAAAACATTTTTTTCAATTTTTATAAAAAAGTTTCCCTAATCTTCAACAATTGGAGGATTTTCATTTTCACCATGTTCAAAAGGATTTTCACTTTCAACATTCAAAGGAATTTCATCTTTACCATTTCATTTTCATGGACAATTCTATCAATATAAACATTGGTATATCCAGCTTCTACTAAATCATCATTATGAATATCACCTATAATCACATTATCCATGTCTTCCAGAGAAGGATTTGAAGATGTACCTGGATAATTTGAAGATGTACCTAGATTTGAGGATGTAGTACTTGGAATATTCTTCATAATTATTTCATTCACATCAACATCATCCATAATTGCATCATCTATGTCTATCTTATCCCCCAAGGCATCATCTTGAATGTTTGTCTCTTCCATTGTTGTGGATCTAGAAGCATCAAGATTATTCATTTGTTGAGTCCTCATTCTTCTATCTCTTTGACGTTTGGCCTCCTCTCTTTCTACTTGAATTTCCTCGAAAATCAATTCCCTGCTTTGTTTCTTCTTTTGACGTTGTTTAGACCCCATGACTAAAAAATTATGCAATAAATGCCACCTTCAAAAAATGGATCTAAAATTGCAACAAAAGAGCATCCAAAGGACAACTAAATCATAAAATATTATGTATAAACTCACACATAAGAAGACATGTTTTATCATTTTTAATAACTTATTTATACAAATTCGATTTTTTTTTAATGCAAAACAAAACAAGATCTCGTTTTAATTCAAAACGGGATCCCGTTTTGTTTGTGCATTTTTAATTAATTGGAAAAATCAAATGAGATCCCGTTTTAGATATGGGATCCCATTTGAAAAAAATGTTTTGGGGCCCGCTTTTAGGTTCGGAATTTGTCTTGGAAAATGGTTTGGAGAGATGAACCTGAGGCTTGGATTTGGTTTGACCTGCAACTTGAAGGCCAAATCAAGCTTCATACAAAAAAGTGACTTCAAAAATATATCTGAACACTTAATTTTTAGAACTTTTTTAAACAACAAAAACCCATTACAATACACACTGTCTAGATTCAAAATATATAATTTTTTAAAAGAATGGATCAATATTTTTAATTTTAAAATAATTTCTAATGAAAGAGGTCCATAAACTTGAAATAACAGGGTTTTTAAAATTTTTAATAACTTTCTTGTCTTTAAGTTTTTTGAAATTTTTTTTATATGGCATCAAACTAGGGATGATTCTATACAATTAAAAAAAAAATAAAAAAATGTTAAGTTTAGGTCAAATTATGCTTGTCGTACACACACATTTTTCAAAATAGTGATTATGCCCAATAAAAAATAACAAAAAATAATATATACGGAAAAAAATTACAAAAAAAAATCCTCATCAAAGGTGAGTGAGTTACAGATCTTTTCCCAAAAGGATAAAGAAAAATACTTTCATTTAGGTCAAGTTATTCTTGTTGTACATGGGCATGGTATGGTCTTGAAAAGTGACTTTTAAACTATAGGTTTTAGTAATTCCCATTCAAAATTCATTTTTAAGATCTAGGTATTAAAATAAATTACATTTTTGGAAATTAGACTTCGAACACTACCTTTTTTATTACTAAATTGTTTCAAGATTCATTCTTTAAGTGCCTCAAATCTTTAGGTCAAACAGGATGAAATCAAAAAAAAGGGAAAAAACTTCTACTTTTTGGCCAAAAAGTGGACACAACTTCTTGTAGGTACCCCCCTCCTGAAGTAGACACTTGTCGTATCCCAAGCAAAGCTCGCAAATGAAGGAAATTTCTTTTGATGAAGGGTTTGGTGAAGATGTCCATAGTCTTCTCCAATGTAGAACAATACTTAAGGTCAATGATACCTTCCTGAATCAACTCCCTAATGTAGTGCATATGAATCTTAATGTGTTTCATCCTCTAGTGATGAACTGAATTTATTGAGATCTTATAGCACTCTGATTATCACAAAAGATGATGGTAGGATTTTTTATTGTAATACAAAACTCAGTGAGAATATTTTGAAGCTAAATAGCCTCAGTAGTGGCATTGACTGCCCCTCGATACTCAGCCTCTGTTGATGAAAGAGCAATTGCAGATTGCTTCTTGCTCAACCAACAAACTGGACTAGAACCAAGTGAGAAGAAATACCCTAAAGTGGACTTGCGATCTTGAGAATCACCTGCCCAATCTGAATCTGTATATCCCACCAAGTCAATATTCACACTTGTTGCATACTGAATTCCATAATTGTAAGTACCCTGAATGTAGTAGAGGATCTGCTTAGCTACTTTCTAAAGTAACTCATGTGGCTCTTGCATGAATCTAGAGACCATGCCCATAGCATATGAAATGTCGGGTCACACACGAGTCAAGTAGATGAGGCTCCCAACAAGTTGTTGGTATAAAGTGCCATCAACCAAGGGTGAAGAGCACTTAGCCTCAAGTTTTAATCCTAAAGAAGACTGAGTGATCTCAATCCCCAAGAAGTAATGAAAAATACCTAAGTCTGACATCAGAAGTCTATCATGTAGAGTATTTTTCACTGCCTTGATTGTGGATGAGTGACTCTCCGTGATCAAAAAGTCATCAACATAAAGAACTAGAAATATGAGAGTATCGTCTTGTTGTAGTATGTATACGTTCGGATAAGAATGACATTGAGTGAAACCAACTATCAGAAGGAATGAGTCCATCTTGGCATACCAATATCAAGGAGCCTGTTTAAGTCCATAGAGAGACTTTCGAAGTTGACACACAAGTGAGGGATCCCAAACAAACCCTTGTGGCTGCTCCATGTAGATTTTCTCCTGAAGGTCACCATGAAGAAATGCACTCTTCATATCCATTCGATGAAATTCCCAGCGATGGGTTGTAGCTATAACAAGGACAAGTTGGATGGAAATCATCTTAGCAACTAGAGCAAAAGTCTCAGAGTAATCAATCCCTGGAACTTGGGAAAATCATTTTTCTACCAAGCGAGCCTTATACTTATCAACTGACCCATCAGCTACAAATTTTGTTTGATAGATCCACTTGCATTGAACAAATTTTCTTCCCTTATGAAGAGGAACTAAATCCCATTTGTTATTCCTTTCCACGGAATTGAACTCTTCTTGCATTTCAACATCCCACTCGGGAACACCAGAAGCTTCTCAAAAAGACTATGGATCAAAAGTTGAAGAAATGAAGAGATGTGGAGCTTGCTGAAATTGTGACCTTGTTCTTCTAGCATCTGATGGATCGCCAAGCCAATCCGTTTCTAACTCAAATGTTTGTCAATCCCAAAGAGGCATCGAGGTTGGAGAGTTTGAGGGAGAATTATCAACCTCTAAATAATGACTACGAGAAGAATGTGAATCCTCATCATCACTATCACCATTTGAATTGGAGGAAGAAGACTCCTCATCAAGATTAGGAGGATTAAGATCCTCCGAAGAACTATCATCATGATGAAATGTCTCCAATGTGATAGTGGATGGAGAAGTGGTATCAGAAGAACTAGAAAAACTCTCCTCAAAATGAACACTCCTCTCAATGAACAACTCATGGGTAGTGGGATGGATAAGTCTATACCCTTTTACATCTTTTGGATACCCGACAAATATACAAGGTTTGCTTTGTGGATCCATAGCCTTGCATTTCTCTACTGGAATGTGGGCCCATGCAAGAGAACCAAACACTCTAAATTGCTTAACTGTGGGTTTTCGACTAGACCAAGCTTGAAAAGGAGTTAGCCCCTTCACAGTTTTGTGAGGAACTCAATTTTGGATGTGACACACACAGTTGATAGCCTCTGCCCAATACTGAGGTGCCCAAGACTTGGAGTGAATTATACAATTGACCATCTCTTTCAAAGACCTTTTCTTGCATTCTGTGACACCATTCTTTTGAGGATTGTATGGAACTGTGTGTTGCATTTTGATACCTTTTGAAGCACAAAACTATTCAAACTAATTATTAACATATTCAACCCCATTATCTGTACGCAAAATCTTGATGAACTTCCCAGATTGTTTCTCTACAAAAGCTTTGAAATATAGAAAATTCTCAAAGACTTCAGACTTTTGTTTAAGAAAGTAAACCCATGTATATCTGGAAAAGTCATCAATAAATGTCAAGACATATCTAGCCTTACTAAAAGATGGTTGTGGAAATGGTCCTGCCAAGTCACTGTGTACCAACTCCAATAGTTATGTAGCTCTCCATGCTTTGCCTTTATCATACTTCTCCTCAGGATGCTTACCAAGAATGAATCCCTCGCAAACTCCATCAGAAAATTGAATAGAAGGCAACCCTAAAACCATGTCCTATTGACTAAGTTGTTGCAATTAACGGTAGTTCAAGTGGCCAAACCGTTGATGCCATAAACAACTCATCTCATCTACATGAGTGAGTAAAACTGTCGAAGGAGAGTCAGGAACAAAGTGAGAAAAATGATATAATCTAGAATGATGATCTACTTTTCCCACAACAATAATAGACCCATTATGCATTTCACTGATTGCCACTGTATTTAGTGTGAACTCAAATCACTTACCAAGGTCAATGTGAGTGATCTGATAAACAAATAGGAGATTAGTTGATAAAGATGGAACACAAAGGACATCTTGAAATGTTCCTTCACCCACATCAACAAACCCTCTACCATGCACTTGAATAGGAGTGTCATCACCCATTAGTATGGTAGGCATAGAACATGACTCTAAAGAGGTGAAATCATCTTCTGAAGAATCCATGTGGTGAAAAGCACTCGAGTCAATTATCCAAGAATTGGGTTGTGTAGCAACAACAACTAGGGCCTTACCCTTTCTTTTCCCCTTACTCTTATCTAGATGTCCTTTGAAGATCCTTTTGATGAACTCTGTTTGACTGAATCAGGCACCTTGATATTATTCTTTTCAAGAAGATGTGAAAGGTGATCAATTTGTTTCTTTATACATTTATGTTCATCATGACCGGGCCTCTTACAATAAGAACACTTGACCTTCTCCTTCTTAGGTTGTTCACATTTTGATGAAGAGGTCTGATTATCTACTTTTGAAGTAGCAAAATTTTGAACTTTCTTCTTCTCTCCTTGGTTCCTTTGTTTCTTATCTTTCTTACTTGATGCAGGAGCATCCCCGATTCTCGGCAATCTTGCATCAACCAAAAACATTTCCTTTTCAGTTTGTTTTCTGTTTTGCAGTTTCAACATTCCTTTCTGCATTTTCTTTCTTTGGCTCTCCAGATCTTGTGGAGATGGATTTTGCTTAAGGACATGATCATCTTCCTTATTCCTAAACCATAGAGCATTTGGATTATTTTTTGACAAGTTATTTATTTCGGACTTCAAGACAATTTTTTGGCTTTAGACATCGAAACTGCTTGGACCTATTTTGTGATTGGAGAATCTTGCAGATCTTTTCTGTAGCTTGCGAAGCCCCAGTTCATGGATTCCAATGTTCCTTGGCGTGTGGCCAACCTTCCCTTTGATCCACACTTCATCCTTTGGATTTTCTGGGGGAATCCCTTTGGCAGAGGCCGACCTAGTGTTTTAGACATTTGATCTTGTTATTTTCCTCTTGGGCCAACCGGATCCCTCTAGACCATATAAATCAATGTAATTGAGCATCATAATTCAGTCAGATAGAATATAGAAGAGAGATCTTAATATTTAGAGGTCCGAAGTTGACCAATTATGTAATTGAGCATGTATGTGGTAGGCCAGTGAGCTGAATCTTGTAACTCAGATGTTATTGGTTATATGTAATCAATTTTCATGATCTAATTCATTCAATTTTGCATTTCCTCCATCATATCCTCTTATTTCCATTGTGTTTACTCTTGCTGCCCAGTCTAGATTGATCTCTTTGTGGTCCCTCCTAATCGGTGACTGCGCCATTACTAGACCCTTTCTGTTCTTTTGTGCCTTGATTTACAGCTAAGGCATGTGACTTAGAGGGTTTTATTGTACCCATTTGAACCAATTTATCCTGCTCCCTAGTGAGTTCTACAACAAATTCATCTAGAGAAGGCATTTTGAATGTGGTACCTAGGGCACATTTTGTAGCGTAGAATGTAGAAACAAACACTAAATAGTTAGGACCAAGCTTAAAAAGAATAATCAAGATCAATTGCTTATCATCTTTCTTAGTTCCACACTGATCCAACTGCAATCTTATAGAATTAAGTTTTATGAAGAAGTCTTGTATAGTGTCAAAGTTGGTTGGATTCAACCCTATGCGTTCATTCTCCAACTAATGAACTCTTAACTCATACTGCTTACCAAAGAGGTTTTTCCCAAAGCGGTCCACATTGCATTTGGTGTAGTGGCAGATTCAATGTGAAAAGAAGGTTAGGGGAGACTGACATACACAAAGTACCAAAGGCTTCATCACATTTGTTAAACCATTTAATGTTTTCTACAACATCTTGAGGTTCAGTTTCAAGTCTCATAGTAACACGATGATATCCATGTTTTTTTAGATATATTATCATCTTAGATTTTCATTCAAGTAATTATATAGTGTTAAAAGTGGAACTATAGATGCATCCATGATAGAAGAAAAGAAGATTGCAAAGAATGAGAAAAAGTGCAAGAAAGAAGACACAGGAGACAAAATCACCCCCCCCCCCCCCCAAATATTACAAGACTGACACTTTATAACTAGTGCGTTTACAAGGCCTTTTATCAGATTAAAATGCTTTTAAGGCTCCAATGGCCAAAAATAGAAAATTTTAACACTAATTAATTTGATACAAAATCTAAAAAAATTATCCTTATAGCTGTGTAATACTTCAATACCTTTCCAACAACTATTCATTTTTTGAAAAATAGAGTTGTGAGGTGAAAGATATGACTTGTTCAAGGAAAAAAAAAAGTAGCTGATTCAACCTAAAATATCTAAAGAAAAAGGTAGAACTTTTTAATGAAACCTGTGTGGTTGGAAAGTGCTCCTTTCTAGCTTTTCGTCAAGTATTATTTTGCAAAAATCTAACACCCAAGGCAAAAGTTATGCAACTTTTAAGAGAGGTTCAGCTAGAAAAATGACTCATGCCCTATTCAAAATCGATTTCTAAAAAAAGTATTAAATTTATTGGAACGACATAAAAAGATCAGAAGTTTTTCGATGCTGGGGTTTTTCCTGAAAATGAGCAGAAGTTGGAATTATAAAAACAAAATGAAAATAGCTCCAGTAAAAAGATTTTACTCTGATTTATTTTTACTGTGTCCTCCAAACTCTGATTTTGGTGAAATAAAAGTCACTTTTGACTTTCTCAAGCTTGCTGGACACTCTGGAAATGTTGAATAAGCTTCCAATATTACCAAAAAACTTCAATCAACCATATCTCACAAGAACACATATATAAAACCAAATTTAACTAGAAGCTTATTTTTCTTTAAACTGTTCTGATTCTCTAGGTCACACGAGAATGTAGGAGAAGAGCATACTTGATTTTTAAGAAAAATATTAGCTATCTGATAGTCTCAAATCTCTCAAATAAATTAGAAAAGCAATGAGCTATACCAGACAACACGACTCTAATACCATGTTAGATTATGCAAGAAGCGAGAACCGAGCTAGGATTTGATGTCAGTCGTAGATCACATGCAACTTCAAACAACAGATGATTGAAGATGAAAATAGTTGAATGAAGATAAATCTGATATGAGAGAAAAAAATAGAGACATAAGAGAATTTTGGAGAAGACTCTCACTGAGCTATCAATGAAATAGTGAAGGTGAGAGTATAATGCTTATTATATAGGAAAATAATAGCATATAAATCCAAGGGGCGCATTAACTTCTATTCCCCATAAAAAGTGGGAGGTTTTACTTTCTTGGTAAATGCCAAAACATGTGGCATAACCTCCTTACATGAAGACAAGAAATGAGTTGAGAAAGTTGGCACACAAGGCCAAAAGAGGGTGAGAAACCTAACCACCCCATAACCCACTTAGGAAATGACAAAATAATGGTTATGAGAGGTGGCCCAACAAGCCAAAAGAGGGTGTGTAACTCAACTACCCATGTGAGGTGGAGAGTTACACATATAGCTGAAGTATTTCACCATGTGTCCTCATATAACCACTCCTAATAACCTAAGCAAACTTACATATATGCATATACATACATATACACACACACACACACAAACATATATATATATATATATATATATATATATATATATATATCTATAGATACACACACACATGTGTGTGTGTGTGTATACATAGTTACACGTATACATACATACATACATACATACATATACACATACATACATACATACGTAAATATGTGTGTCTGTGTGGGCACCTGAATATGTCCTACCTAATTATTAGAATTTAATATTTGTTTAATTATTAATCATTCAATTATTAGTTAATTTTACATATAATTAATTCATTCGTGTGAACCCTATATAGAGACAAACTTGACAAAGAAGATGACAGAGAAGTGCCTAAGGGCACATCATGATTTTACACTGAATTTGATTGGTTTTAGGAAGATGATGGATAATGTTGCTTGGTTGTATTGGTATTGCCTAAGGTGGCTTGTTGCTACAAAGAAGTTCAAAGATGAGATAGACTCTATTGAGTCTTATCTTACTGAGTTAGCCTACTCATTTGATATCTACAAGGATGCTAATGACGCTTTAAGATCTAAGGTTGGAAATCTCCATTCTTAGTCATCCCTACTACAAAAGCAAAGAGATGAATATTTGAAAATAATTAAATAACTTAAGGATGCTATAAAACTGTGGTTGTCTACATTTATCATGTTATTGGTAGATGTTGAAAAGGTAGAGAAAATTGTGATTAATGTTGATATCTTTGATATTGCAGTAAATTTGTACATTGAGTGTGAGAGTAGCATTCTACCCACTACTACTCATACATGAAATTCCTCTTTTTTGGGCTTGAAAACATAGTTCAAGGATATCTGGCCTGGTAATGTTTGACAAGTATTTTTGTTCTTTTTATCTTGAGATTTTTTAAAGGGGGAGTTGCAGTTTTGATAATTCTATTTTTGGCAATTAGAGTTACCCTTTGTCTTTGATGTCAAAGGGGAAGAGATCTTGTTTATAGGAGAATAAGTTTTGATGAGAAATGTTTTTGTTTTTCCATTAATGACAAAGAGGGAGATTGTTACACATATGTGGGTCTTTGATGTCATTGATGTCAAACCTGTTAGTGTGATCTAGATGTTGGTGTTGGTGGTTCGAATGTACTGTGATATACTAGGATGTTAGTATGAACACATTGTGGTGTTTGGTAGAAGTGTAAGGTGCAGTATGCTTATCCTCGTTCATGTTCCTGATGGTTGGTTTAATATGGTTGCTAGTCCAAATGCATATCTAATTGATTATATGATACAAAGTTATTTGCAGATTGATGTTGTGTTGTGTGGATGATTAGGATGTTGACATGAAGTATTTATAGAATATTAATGTCCTTTGTTTGGTCCGAAAGTGATGTTGTTATCTCTGTTGACTATTTTGGTGATTAGTGTAGACACATAAATCTGACCACCAAATTAAATAAATATTTAATATTTATTTAATTCACTAACAATTCAACTATTAATTAAATTGATATTTAATTAATTAATCCTAACCACTTTCCTCTATGGATTAAATAAATTATTCAATTTATTTAATTCAATTCATTTAGCCAAATTCTAGTTTTTAATTAAAATAAATCATATTTATTTAATTAAATCCCCTTTTGACATTTAAACAAATCAATATTTATTTTAATCTATTTGATGCAAGTTGCAACCAATAAATTGAAATAAATTAATTTTATTCCAATTAAAATGCTAAAAACCCTCCCACTTGCATTCTCCTACAAAGTCCACTTGATCACTAACCCATCTTCTAGAATATTCTAATCCATTCTAATTATCCTAATTTCCTCTTAAACATTTGCACATTCCTTAAGAAAGGGTCACTTCTCAAAAACATGCAAAGTCTTCATAAAACATTAAAGGCTTTATGTCTTCAACAAGTTAACATCCAAAGTCTTCCAAAGCATGTAAGGCTCTTACATAACCATAATAGTTAACTCAATCTTGACCGTTGGTCAGAGACTATCTCTCTAACTTAACCATCCTTTTAACCCTTGGGTTTCTTCAAACATTCATTGCTTTGACCATGGTTATCCCTTTAAACCTTGCACAAGAGTTTATCCTTGGGACAAAGGCTTTGTCCATTAACTTAACCCTAAACAAACCCCCTAGGGTAACCACCATATTTTCTCAGGCATTTAATGCTTCTTCTCTTTCCTCTCAAGCCTTCTCATGTTGACAATTGTCACCATTTCATTGTTTAAAATTGTAAACATGGATTGAGGATCACCAAATTCTCAAGAAATCCAAACCCTTGTCAAGATTATTCAATATGGACCATCCAATTGCCCATTTATTCTATAAATAGACCTCATTCCCTCATTATTAGCATCCCAATTTTTTATGGATCCAAGTTATTGTCTATCAAGGTCATCAAGTCTCAGTTTTGCCTCTCTTTGTTTCAATCACCATCTTAGATATTTAGAAGCATTTTTATCATTAACATTGCATATATCATGTTAGCATAGCATAATATCCACCTCACAGCATGTTTAGCTTCATTATCATAGCATTAATCTTCATCTTAGAAAGATTGTTATAGTCCATATAGATCTTAGTTGCACTTGCATATAGATCATTTTCATCACATATCACTCGTTCTTGGAGTTGTCATTCCAAAGGTCAGTTGCTCAATGATATGAGAGCAACCATGAATTGAGGAATCCTATGAGATAGAGAACAATGAGACTCTTTTGAAAGTTTGACTTGTTTAACTAGTTTACCAAGTTAGTCTTTATATCTAATGTTTCATTGGTATGCTAGTTTCTTTTTCTTCTAATTGATTGATTGATCGTACTAATCCAGCATACATTTTTGGCACCCACCGCGGGGCCCGTCCCCAAATATCTAGTCATTTTGTACAAAGGTTGAAGATAATTTTCAAAAAGAATTTTAGAATAGTGCATACAACTGATATTCCAGCGTATATACCCTATAATCTAGCACATAAGCAATTTATTCTAGCACATAAGAAATCCTGCTGATTTGATTTGCCTTCTCTATCTTAGCACATTGGATCATTAGTTTAACACATATAAGCTCTAGAGTAGTGCATATTCTTTGGAAAGTAGCACATTTGTTTCATCTTCTAGCACATTTGAACTATTTTCCAGTGCATCAGTTACATACAAGCAAATTTTGTAAGGCAAAAAATAAAAAATTTAGGCTTGTCAGCCCATAATCTTGACTAACTTTTTCATAAGGTTTTGCAGGTACTAATGTTTCTTGCAAGTCCAAGGGAGATAGATTAGATTTTTTTACTTTATTTTTGAAAGTTTTCATCAAAGGGTAAAAGTAATTCACTTTATTTCTGCAAGGATAAAAATAACTTCATCTCTCATTTGGTGTTTTAAAAAAGAGAGAGAGGATTTCACTTTCTTTCCTGCAAAAGGTTAAAACAAACAAGCCTTTCTTTTCTTGCAAGATTAGTTCACATTATTTTTGGTATGATTAAAAAGAGCAAAAACAAATTTCTTTTTTTACAAAGGGATAAAAGAAGACAAACCATATTTCATTTACAAAGTAACAAAGAACAAGCCATCTTTGTCAAGTTTCAAGTCTTGGTTTTTTTGCAAAGTTTTCAGAAATTCTCAAGGTTCATCATTACAATTTTTGATTCATGATTTTATTTTGTTGGCCAAGTTTTATTTCCAAAAAAACCTTTTCAAGATTCAAACATTGTGATTTTTGGGCTTAAAAATAACAATTCATCATTTTCTATCTTGGATAAAAATAACACCATGATTGTTGGAGCAACATCTCCAAATAACAAAAAGATCATATTGCGATATTGGGATAAAAAGAACAAACTTGTTTACTATGTTTCAAAAGTGATAGGTATATGCTCTCCTCTTAATTGGGTGATCAAAAGGTCGGACTCACTCTTTTTCTTTCTTTTTCATTTCATACAAATATGATAAAACCTTTAGCAGGCCTACCCTCCCGAGAAGCCCATAAGGCCAGTGAGAGGGGAATGACCTAAGTGGGGAACGACTAACGCTAAGTATTCTAACCCACTATAATCAAATGTGGATTGTGATGAAAATCACATCCAACAGCTTTGCACATTGATTAGCCTTCCTCTAGTATCCTTGAGATACATAAAGCCTTTGTTTTAAAGGTTAGGAAGCGTCCCAACGGAGTTTATCATTGAATACCAAATGAAATCCTTACTATGAACCTTAAGAATTAGAAGCCAAACCGACTCAGTAACCAGACATTATAATATTCAAAGTGCAAGGGTGGGGAAGAATCCACCCCCAAGACACTCACCATACGACTCCCAAGATAACGATCCAATTGAGAAGCAATTCTCTTTGGATTAATTTCTGAAAAAAGGAAAAAACATGGGCACACCTTTGGGTGTGACATGGATGTGTGAGCTAAAGGAGTTCCAAGATGTGGGATTTTGATAGTATAATGACCTTTTGATCTTAAGAGTGAGTATGCTTGATGTGTTTTTATAATTCAAAACTAGTGAAATCAAGAGGGGATATGAAACAATCCTATCAAACATATACTTAATATTTTAAGATACAAACAAATTGTCTTCTTGTTGACTATGGTGTTTTCAAATCATTTTTCAAAAGATCATCTATCAATTTTAAAAAAAAACACAAGTCAAGTTTATTAAAATTGTCAACCAACAATGTAGTTTAGCACACAAACAGAACATCTTAGTGCATTAAATCATCAACATAGTGCATCATATCCATTGGGTAGCGCTTAAGAAGAAAAAATCAGCACATTAAGTGCACATAGTAGCACATAGGACCCAATCAGGTTTTCAAAAACTTCAACACAGTCTAAACAGTCATATTAGTGCATTCTTAGAATATTTTAGTGCATACATAAGACAAATTGGCACTTTGAAAGATCAGTATAGCACATTCAACTCATATTTTAGCGCATCCTTAGAAAAATACATCATAATGAGGGCAGCATAGAGACTTCTTTAGGAATTTGAAAACTTTTTTGGATACCCTTTTTAGAGTTATTCTTTTCAATCATCAGAAACATCAATTCCAGATTAGGAGAATCAGGTTATCACAAGTGTCATTTTTTTTCAACTGAACTTAGATCAATCAAAATAAGTGCAAATTATCGCTCTGATCTTTGGCTAAGATTCATTTATCAGGATACATAATCCTTTATCATGAAACAAAGATACCAATCAAATCACCTTAGTCTTATCAAATAGGGAGGATCTTTCCTATTTCGACTTAGGTATCTTGTATCCAATTAGCACTCACAATAATGATCAAAGTTTGAAACCTTCACTTGCATGACCATTCATCATAAATCAAAGAAAAGAAAACTTAGTCAAAAGGCAATCTTAAAGAGAAGAAGATCTCTCTACATAAACCACAAACTCTTGTTGAAACACCACATATTCCTCCATCACCATCGTAATTATCTATGTGTTCATGGGAATGAGTTTGAAGAAGAACCTTTGAGAACACATGTCATGGAACAAAGATCAAGATTATCCCAATATCTCAATAAAGGTGGTCGAATCAACTTGTCCTATTTACCTCAACAATTAATCACTTATTGAGTAACAATCGGATCATTCACATGCCCATTTTAACTAGAGTTAAAAAAGTTAAGGAAAAGGAGTTAGAAACTTCAAATACTATGATAGAAAGAAAAGAAAACCGCTTTTACAATTATCAAGATATCGAAATAGAAGACACAAGTGAGAAACTAATCCAAGAAGCCCAACAAGACCCCAAGTTCCAAAAATTTATGGAAAAATTTTTAGAAAATGATAAAGACAAGTATCTTCTAATGTTGAACAGTCATGGTGCCAAACTATCCGATGATTTCAATACCAAAAAATAAGAAGTTGAGTCAAGTACTAATAACAACATTCCATTGAATTCCTTAACACAACAAATCCAAGCTCTTCAAAAATAAATGCAAGACATGCAAAGGGGAAAAACAAGGAGATATACCTTGGGTGACATTTGCTCCTATCCATTTGATCTAACTATAAACATGATACCATTCCTACCAAATTGTGAAATTCCTAGATATGACAAATACAATGACAAAACTGACCCACAAGATCATGTGGGGGATTTTTTTATTGAGTCTAGAATTTGCACAAATGAGACTTAATGAGACTGTTTGATGAGTGGTTCATCCTTATACTTTTAATCATACTTCATGGTTTAAACTTTTAATGATCCGTGAACTAATATGCCTAGCGACATTCTTATAACATGCATATTTACTCATTTTGGCTATTATATTCTGCTTATTAAAAGTAATATTAGAAATGATATCTTTTGGACAGATGTTTTGCTTTTTGTTTGATTTACATGAATGAATGGTGTAACAATTAGAATTATGTCACTATGTTTTGTTTTATGTTCATAAATGTATTTTTGAATATGTTTTGAGAGAACAAGCATACTAAGAAGACAACACCAGTTTGGTGGCCACATGGATGATGACAGTTCCTAATTGTTCTAGATAGAAGATCCTCTTGATCTTCCCTGTGTCTATTTCATTGGCTGTCTCTAGAACTTTAACTTCCTCCTAAAGTTTGTTAGTTTGATATTAAGTTTTCTCTAGTTTGATTTTGTAATCATTACTGTATTTTGAGCAAGTAATTGTAGTTTGAATTTGAATAAAGGATATGTATAAATATCCCATTGATTTTTGTAGAATGTAATAGGAAATTAGTCAGTAAGTTAGCCAGTATTAGAGTCCCGTATTTTGTAACCAACAAGTTTGTTTCACTTCCTGTTGGAACTACATTTCAATACAAATCAAAAGTTTACCTAAGAACCCTTGTGTTTTGGATCCCACCAAAGGAAGAGTAGGGCCTTCTTGACTGAAGGGAGGTGATCCTTGTGTTATTTCTTTTACATGTTTAGTTCTATGCATTGAAATTGATTTCATATTGTTTAGTTTACATGATGATACATTTTGATTAGATTAAGTATTTGATTCCAAAAGTTGTAGTTATTTATTTCTCATGCAGATATTGTTTCATTAGGTGAATGTTAAAGAAGTTTCAGTTTTCCATCTTCATTTAGTTTCTTTCTAGTAATTGCATTTTTTTTTCACAATAGTTAGAAAGATGACAAATTTGGGATTAAGAAGAGAACAAAAACATTGTTAGATTAACTCATGGAATTTAGTTGTGTTACTATTTGATAAAATAGATTTCAATTCTTGTAATTATATCATAGATTTTATTTCTTGCAAGCATAAAATATATTTATTTTCCAGAATTTAGTCATAGATATGATTTCGTAGGAAATTAGAAGTTATTCCAGTTTTAATTAGATAATTCCATGATTAAATCTCAACTCTGTCATGTTTGAACTCTTGATATCAAATTTGAACTCTTGTTAGGATAATTTGGTTTCGGTAGTTTAAATTTGTGAAGTATCTTCTAGTTTTAAAACTCAGTCACAGAAGATAGTTTCTGATAACTCCCGACGGAGCATGATCCAACCCCAGTCACTGTTTTACAGTGCGAAAACCTCCAAAATTGAAGCTCTCCTTATCATAGACAACTTTCAGTCACAATCCAAATCAATAATTTAAAGAATTTAAATGGTGCAAGTTGTGACATCAATGACATTGCACACCATTTTTGGCATCTTTGTCAGGGAACCTTAAAAGTTCTAGCTATTGAAGTTAGAACCTTAGTGTTGATAAGGAAGATTCAAGCAGTTGATGAGAACATCTAAAGATCAATTTGGAAGATTCCTTCCAAGATAGTATAATTTTGATCGACTGCAGGAAGAGAAACAAAATGAGATAGAAGAACAAGTTGAACAATTTGAACAATAACAACAAAATGAAATGGGTGATAGAGCAGAAGCTAAAGATCTTCCACCTGATAGGACATTCTCATATCTTGTTAACTTGAATATAGGGGATCATGAACCTCCTATGAAAAATATTTCACCCTCAATATTACCAACTTATTAGAGGAATTTTTTTTGAAGATCCTGATTAGTTTCTCTTTGAGTTTAAAGTCTTGTGTCAAACATATGACTATACATCCGATAATCATAAGTTGAAGTTATTTCCTTCTACTTTAAAGGAATCAACATTAAGATGGTTGATGTGGTTATGAGTTGTTTCTATCTCAACTTGGCTTGAAATGGAAATGGTATTCTTGGACAAGTACCAGGATTATTGTCGAGTAAGAGATAGGAAGGATGAATTGTTTTTAATGAAGCAAATAGAAGATGAGAGTTTAGAGGATTATGCTGATAGATTAATGTTTGTATAAAAAATATGTGTTGAAGGACTCAATGATGACATCAGTCGAACAATTTTCTTACGAAGAGTTGATGATGAATCAAAGGAAGCTTTGAAATTAATGGGGAAAGGAGATATTAATAAAATTCCTTTAGAAGAGATTATTGATATTTGCAGAAATTACTCTACGACAAGAGTAAGGACTAGAGGATCTAGAAGAAACAAAGCTTTAGGAAATTATGTATCACAATTTATGGAAGAGTTAGCCAATTTCAAAATTGATATACTCCTCCATCTTAATACTTAGGCAGATAAGAAAAGCACTAAACCATTGGCCATCTATTGTTCAAAGTGTAGGGGAAAACACCTTTTAAGGGAGTGCCCATTGAATCAAGTTGACCTCTATGAAATTTGCAAGAAGAATCATGCAACGAGCTCTTGCAATATCTTACGAGAAATTAAGAATCATCTTAAGAAGCCACCTATAATTGAAGAAGAGCTCAATTATGTTGGTCAAAGTTCATAGAATATTGGATTTAATGCTTATTTAGGGCAATATGGTCCTAGGAATAACTGGAATTATAATCAATGAACCCCCCTTCTGCAATGCAACCACCTCCTACATCTTGGGGACTTCTAGAGTGGGTTAGTCCATAATGGAATGAACTGTGGAAGAAGAATCAACAACCATGGAAGGAAAATCAATCTCAATTTCAACCATGGCCAAATCAAGGCCCAAAGCGACTTTGGGGACAACCTTAACCTCTTATCACTGGTCTGAATACTACTAACGAGCAGGTTAATCAACCTCAGATCCAAGCACAACTAGTTGCAAATCTTAAGAATATTCATCCTTAACAGGCATTTAATGTTGATATCAATCCTCCTTGTTTGAATGTAATTGAAGTTAATGATATCCAATTAAGGAATCATAATGTTCCTTCAAAAGAGGATACCAAGGAGACCGAGGAGACAAGGGGAGAAGAACATGATACAGACAAAGAAAATGAAATGACCTATAAAGCCTGATACCTTGAATGTTTGGATATACCACATAAAGCTCTTGATTCCTCTCAATCTGATCATATCAACTTGGCAGATTCACAACTTCTTCGGGAGTTGAAAAAGATTAACATAGAAATCCCTTTGTTGTAGGCTATCAAGGATATTCGAGAAATAAACCAACTTATTAAATCACTTTGTGCAAAGACACCTGGAAGGAAATGTAAATTTCCACCCACAATATAGGTAGGAACTAAACTTACTGATGTTCTATCAAGAAGGTTGCTTCCTAAAAACTATAGTGATCTTGGGAGTCCTGTGATTACCTTGAGCATAGGAGGAATTGAAATACCAAATGTGTTGATCGATATAGGAGCAACCATAAACATTATCACTGTAGATACAACATAAATGTTTAAAATGACCCAAGTTCAACCAACAACAACTGTACTTTAGTTAGCATATCAGTCTACTGCTAAACCTAAAGGTGTTCTGGAAAATGTTACAGTAACTATTGACACTTGGGATTGTCTAGTAGATTTTTTGGTACTTAGGGATATAAAAAGGGTGCCAGGATATCTAATTATATTAGGGAGACCTTGGTTAGCAGCCGCAGAAACACTCATAGATTACAGATCTGGGAGTATGACCATTTCTAATGACCACAAACAGAAATAATTGACACTGTACCCCCCAATAAAACTAACAATTCATTCTAATACTCAATAGTGGATTGATGAAGATATGGATTCAGAAGAGGATGGAGTTTTGGAATTAGCCATGGTCACTCTAACTAATCATATTGAAGAGTATGAAGAATATGTTGATAAAGGAGAAAAATTGGATAACAATGAAAGGCTTTATGAACAAATTGAGGAAACAAATTTTCAAAAAGAAGACAAGAAGGAAAATCACAGAGAAATCTTATGTCATAATAATTTGCACCCTTTCCCTCTTAATACACTTATTAAATATCCAGTCGAAGAGGAAAATCATAAAAAGGAAATTTCAATTTCAACAAATAAACCCCTCTTCATTAATTCATCGTTGCCTTTGAAACAAGAAGAAAAGTTAAAACTTACTCTGGAAAAACATACAAAGGAATTTTCTTGGGAATATAAGGATATAAGAGGGATACATCCTTCAATTTGCATGCATCACATCTACGTTGAAGATGTCAAACCTGTGAGACAAGGACATAGACAAATTAATCCAACATTGGGAGATTTGGTCAAAAGTGAAATAGAAAAACTGTTGCAAGTAGGGTTTATCTACCCAATCTTTGATAGTCAATGGGTTTCACCATTGGTCATTGTGCCTAAAAATAATGGGAAGTGGCATGTTTATGTTGATTACAGGGAGTTGAACAAGGCCACTAAAAAGGATTATTTTCCTTTATCCTCCATTGATCTGGTTCTTGATAAGCTAACTAGTAGTAATTATTTCTCTTTCTTGGATGGTTTTAGTGGCTACAATCAAATACAAGTGGCTCTTGAGGATCAGGATAAGACAACATTTACATGTCCTTAGAGAATGTTTTCACATAGAGTCCTACCATTTGGACTCTGTAATGCACCCACCACTTTTCAAAGAGTTGTTTTGGCCATTTTTGCTGACTTAACTACTTCATGTTTAGAAGTTTATATGGATTATTTCATAATGTATGGAAAAACATATGATGAGGCATTAGAAAGTTTGAACAAAGTGTTACAAAGATGCAAAGAACATAGGTTGTCACTTAATCATGAAAAATGCTCTGTCATGATGACATAAGGAATTGTGTTGGGACACCATATCTCTAAAGAAGACATTAAGGTAGAACCAAAGAAGGTAGAAGTCATTCAATAAATTGAAGTTCCCAAAATTCAAACTGATGTTAAAAGTTTTCTTGGACATGTAGGTTACAACAAAAGGTTCATTGAGGGATTTAGTAGAATTGTTGAGCCATTGTTTGCATTACTAAAAAAAGATTTAAAATTTCTATGGATGGATGACTTTCAAAAGTCATTTAAAACTATAAAATGTGCTTTGACTACCTCACCAATAATTAAGGGACCTGTTTGGGGAGAACCATTTCATATACATACAGATGCATCCAATTTTTCTATTGGAGTAGTCATGGGATAGAAGGATGAGAATGGAGCAATGCATGCTATATATAATATTAGTAAGAATTTAAGTCTAGCTGAGAGAAATTATACAATAACTAAAAAATGAATTCTTGGCTATTGTGTATGCAATAAACAAGTTTAGGCATTATATCACTGCTTATAAAATTTATATTCACATAGATCATGTAGCCATTCATTATTTGATGAATAAAGATATTGTAGAGGGACACATAATAAGATGGTTGTTACATTTACAAGAATTTGATATAACTATTGTGAATAGACTAGGAAAGGATAATGTTGTAGATGATTTTTGCTCAAGAATGATTTTGCAGGGAAATAATGGGCTAATGAATGATACTTTTCTAGATGAACACTTGTTTTCTATTTCGATACATGCACCTTGGTTTTCTAATATTGCAAATTACCTTGTGATAGAGAAGTTCCCAAATCATTTCAATCCTAAGCAAAATAAAATATCAACTCGTGAAAGTTCTAGACTCCAATGGATTGATGGTCTTTTCTTTAAAATGTGCCCTGACCATGTTCGTTGCAGGTGTGTATGAGAAATTGATGTTTATGACATTGTTCATGCATGTCATAATGAGCCAGAAGGTGGACATTATTCAACAATTAGAATAGTTCATAAGATCTTGGGAGCAGGCTACTTTTGACCTTCCATGACTAGAGATGTTTAATTTTATGTAAAACATTGTGATGAATGCCAATGCACGGGGTGACCAACAACAACAATGGAGATTCTTCTTCAACCATAGACAGTTCTTGAGCCTTTTTAGAAGTGGGGAATTGAATTTGTAGGCCCTATAGATCCTCCTTCTAAGGGATATCACTACATTTTGGTCTACACAAATTATGTTACAAAATGGGCTGAAGTGAAAGCATTGTCAGTAGCTAAAGAAGAGAAGGTTGCTGATTTTTTGTACAAACAAATTATTCAATGGTTTGGTGCTCCGAGGGAAATAGTATTTGATCAAGGACCACAATCCATGTCCACCATGATGGAAGCTTTTATGCACAGATATAAAATGACACACCAGAAAACTTCACCATATCATCCACAAGCTAATGGTCAGGTGGAGGTTACCAATCAGGAATTGGAATATATAATCACAAAGACTATTTCTCTGAGAAAATCAAATTGGTCAGATAGGTTAGATGAAGCAGTCTGGGCTTATAAAACAACATGGAAGACTACCACATAATTTTATCCATATTATTTGGTGTATGGAAAAACATCTATCATGCCAATTGAGTTTGAATTAAGAACATTGAGAACAACATGGGAAGTTGGGATTGATCTTTCCAAAGCAGAGAAGGCCAAAATTTTATAGTTGAATAGATTAGATGAAATGAGAATGGAAGCTCTTCAACATACAAAGTTAATTCAAAATTGAAGGAAGCTATGACATGACAAACATATTGTCTCAAGACAGTTCAAGAAGGGAGACTTGGCACTATTATTTGATTCTAGGTTCCAGGGATTCAAAGAAAAATTTCATACAAGATGGTTGGGACCTTATGAAATCAGTCAAGTTTATGATAATGGTGCAGTTCAATTAGTACCTATTGATGGGGAAAAGAGAACGATGTTGGTTAATGGTCACCATCTCAAGTTATATCACAAACCAACACCAAAAGAAGAATTCTTTGAAGAGTTGTGGTCAAATATTGAACACTTCATCATGGAAGACATCACTTCTATGATGGGATCCACTTATGAATGATTCCAGCAAAAAGACAGAATAAAGGAGATAAATTGAAAACTAACAATGACGGTTTATCTCCAAAAAAAAACCGAAGAAGATTGAAAACCAGAAATGGTGGTCTACCTCAAGGGTGGATTGAAAATCAGAAATGGTGATTCATACCTTACGAAAAAGTTGAAAACCAAAAATGGCGACCTTTTCTAGATCAACTACAATTTGCTCCTGAAGGCTACTGACAACTCTTGATGGCTTTCAAAGATCCAAAAATAAGTCTTTTGCCAGATTAGTGTCCCTCTTGCTCTTGATAGTTGTTGATGTTGAAATATTTTAAATAACAATCCCATTGTTTAATGTTTAATTGGCCTATGCAGAAAAAGATTTGAGTAACTCATGATTAGCTTGTCAATTTGACAAGTTGATATTTACGCTCTTGACAACTCCTGAGCAATATGATGGTTCTTTTTAGTAGCAAAATGATTGATTTTGCATAATGACTCTTTGACCAATACACATTGAATAGTAAAAAAGGTAGACATTTATCATAAGTATTACTTGCAAAGTATTATTTTTTGATTTTGTAGATATAGTGTAAGGATGATAAATTTTTCTTGTATAAGGTTTCCACCAGCTTATTAATAATAGTATTATTATAAGTTACAGTTTTAAAATGAAATGATTAGAGATAATTTGAATTGACGTCTTAGTCATTTCAAAATCTAAAAATTAATGATTATCGTGATCAACACACATACTGAAGGCACTGCCAACTCAACAAATTTGAAAATGAAGTACAAAATGATGGCAGGCGGATCGTCCAACTTTGTATGAAATCAATGAAAAATGTGTGTGTACAATTAATGGTCACTTTTGGAATAATTTTTATTTGGAAAACGAAAACTATTTTATTTCATTTTGTATTTTGGAAGTTGAGTTCAATTGCAGAGTTGAAGAAGTGCGAAGTTTTTTGAAAAAAATGGGAAATAAGAGAATCACTGAACCAGAGAATTTTAGCTTGGACCCAGAAACATAAAGGCTGTTAGAGTAGGTGGGTTGGCTAAGATTCATCAGACTGTATGAAGGATTTGAGCCTAGAATTATGGAAGATTTTGTGAAAAAGTTTCATGTCAATGTTACTAGAGTAGGAGGAGAAATAGTTGAAGTAACACTGCAAGTTATAAGTGAAATTTTAGGGATTCCTGCTGAAGGTGAGTTGATAAAGAAAGACCATATAATTTTTGATGAAGTGATTAATTTATTACATGAAGGGAATGAGATGAGGATTGAGTTACAAATACACAAGGATAGTATGAAAGGTATAAATAGAAGAAGCCTAGACGAGCTATGAAAACAATAGTCCTCTAACTCATGAATTTTTTCACTTGTGAAGGGCAATATGGAACAGTGTTGGGCCCAGGGATGAAACAACTAATTTATCTAAGGTATGCAAACACCAGACTCGAGGCTCGAGTTAATCTTCTTTCTTTTATGTTTTTGCAAATTTCTTCTATGGTAGCTAGAGTGAAAGAGAAAGATGGTCATATAAAATACCCTTGTTTGATCCTTCTTATTGTTAAACATCATTTTTTAAAGAAGGAAGTGGGGAAAGAAACATGGTTGAAATTCTTGTCCTCACTCGTTAGTAAAGAAAAGAAAGGGTCAATGTTGAAAAGTTTAAAAATAGAAAAAGGGGAACCTTCAAGGAAGAAAACAAAAAGGGTATACATGGAGGTTAAAATCACGGAAGAGGGCCCATCAAAGCAAAATAGGAAATTGCAAAGTAAGGAGACCAAAATAAATAGAGTTATTCATAGCTCTACCTAGAAGATTCCTGAAAAAGAGCAGAGTGGTGAACATAGCCCTCCTTTTGATACCTGTAGGGCTCTTGATGACCCCTTTGTAACAGACCCTAGGGAACCTTCCCAACATATTATAGCTCAAAGCACTATTGCTACACATTCTATTGATAATGAGCCTCCCATATTGACTCAACCTACTCAATCCAATATTGCTGATATAGAACCCCTTATGTCAACTCATACTAGTCAGCCGAGTGATGACGATGTGCCATTGAAAGACAAGAGATTGAGGAAATTATTGAGTAGTTTCCACCTAAAATAATTCCTATTGATGATGACTCTTATGATGACGTTGAAGCATAATGGTCGTCTCATTCTTCTACACCCTTAGAAGTAGATACTAAAATACTATAAGCTTCTAAATAATTTGAGGTTGTTCAAACACACTCATCTCCTTATTGTGACTTTGAACCCCAATTACCCCCTTCTTTTCTGCAATTTGTTAGAAGGGAGGGAAAATAAATTCTAGAGGAAGAAGAAATTTCACATGCAATAGATAAAGGTAGAGAGGAGGAAGATGCAGAATTGATCAAATCTATGATATTGTCTCGAATGGAGATAGAGCTTTCTAAAGCTCAAAAGAAAATAAATTTTATGGAGGAAATTTTGAGACAAAAAGATGGTGAAATAAGAAAAGCCACTTTGAACACTAAGGAAACACAAAAAGTTTCTCATGAAAAAGAAGAAAATTGGAAAAGACAAATAGGAGAAACAGAGGAGGCATTGAGTCAAGCCATTGCTTAGGTGTTGCAAAATAATGAGAAGATAAGGAAATTAAAAGAGGAGTTGGCAATAAAAGAGCAACAAATAAGAAATCAAAAACCACCAGCACCTACTCAAGGAGCTCAACTTCTTTTTCCATTCTTTGGGAACTTTCCTTAATCATTGATAAAATTAAGCAAGAAAATTTTGAAGTGGCAAAATAACTTGAAGAAGAGAAGGAACAGAAGAATATAGCAATTCAATGAGTAAAGCAAGTAGCAAAAATTTCATCAGCTTTACTTGCAATGAGGAAACCTTCTGGGCTATATTCTCTGTTTCTTTGTGAAAGATTCCTTTAGTGGAAAATTAATTAGTTGGTTTTAGACAGAAAGACAGGTTATGAGGACGATGATAACTTTCTTGAGGACTTCTATAGAAGTCATCCTCTTTATCAAAATAAAATGTGTGAATTTTTCTTGTATGGATTTTTATTGGGCCACTACTACCAATATTTTCTGAATATCTATGTTGGGGATGTGCAAGTCAGAGCATTTGTTTCTTTATTGTAGAATTAGGTAGAATGGGAAAATAGACTGGACCAATATAGAGACCAATAAAACAAACTAGGCCTCCCAATCAGAGATGAGACACCAAAATCCTCAGCTTTCCAATCAAAGTTCATCTCAATTGGACAACTTCAGCAGGTGCAACCCACATACAACGTGAATTTGGCCCCTAGTATAAGTACATTCATAGATGTATAGAACCAGTTACCCTATAGAGAATTGCAGGCAACAAGAACCATGTACAATACAATTCCAATTCCATTGAGGAGAAGAGAACCAATTTCTACCATGAATATTACCTAGAGTCTTAATAAGGTAAGGTCAGTCATAAGAGTTATAGAAGAATAGGATATAAAATGGGTCGGAATGAAATTCAGACCACCATTGATCATTATGCATGTACCGCAACTGGATGCACCAAATAATTTTATAGGGGCAACTCTGAGAGAATGGACTGATGAAGTTGAGCAATGGAACATATATGTACCTCCTCAGAAGTATCAGGAGTACAATTTCAATAAGTTAGATTTGACTTTATGGATTGAAAGATAGAATAGGATCTGTGAAATAAATATGCTTGGAGACATTCTTATAACATGTATGTTTACTCAATTTTGGTATTATATTTTTCTTATTAGAAGTAATATTAGAAATGATAGCTTTTTGTCAAATGTTTAACTTTTTGCTTGATTTACATGAATGAATGGCATAATAATTAGAATTTTGTCACTCTATTTTGTTTTATCTTCATAAATGTATTTTTAAATATGTTTTAAGAGAACAAGAAGACTAAGTAGCCAACTCCAGTTCGGTGGCCACATGGATGATGACAGTTCATGAGCATTCCAGATAGAAGATCCTCTTGATCTTCCCTATGTCTATTCCATCGGTTGTCTCTAGAACTTTAACTTCCTCTTGAAGTTTGTTAGTTTGATATTAAGTTTTCTCTAGTTCAGTTTTGTAATCATTACTCTATTTTAAGTGGGTAACTGTAGTTTGAATTTGAATAAAGGATATGTATAAATATTCCATTGAGTCTTGTAGAATTGTTGGTAAACAAATTTGTCCTTTTGATGAAATTAATAATATTTTTGTTAACTCTGGACCCCTTTCGAAGAACTCAATCTACAACCAATCAGTTGGGTAAACTTAATTAAGTTTCCCTCTGAATTGTATCTGGTACAACTCCCTACTTTATTTTCAATGAATGTAAGAGAACACATTAATAATGAACACTTTTAACCCAAAAGCGTTTAAAGGAATTTTCAACATTTGTACATCACTATGCCACAAACATTGCTGAAATTTTTAATTTATGAATTTACAAAGTACACAGACTTTGTTTCGTTTCATATTAAATTCAACAAATGATTTTCAAACTAGTTAACTAAAAGATGCATAAAGCATTTCAAGACTATTGCAGAGAAAACACATGAAAGACAATCCACACAGAGAAGGATTTTCAAAGACTAAGTACACAGATCATAGCCTGACAAATAACTCCTTCTTCCATTCACAGATGAAAAGAAAGTCTTTTCAAAACACTTATGCATCCAAATTACTAGGTTCAAAAACCAAAATTTCATGGACCTTTTCAAAGTCTGATGAAAATGTATATATAGCCACAACCTGGCCAACAATTAACATGGGAAACACAATTTTTTTACTTTTCCACCATGCAGTTTCAGAGTAGTTTTAAAACAGAAAAACTAAAAACATATCCCTCCAAATGAACTAACCAAGAGATAATACTAAGAAGACATTTGGCCAAGAAAAAGACAAAGATGCATATTTATTGGTTTCAGAAAATATGGTGGAAGCAACATTATTCCAATCCACGTAAGTCGTAGAGAAATTCTGGATAAGAACAGAATGTGGGAGGCCAATGTGAATAATTCTTTGCTTCCATACTTCTTTCTCTCTATGGACTTGCTCCACCTGATCAACATGATTTCCCAAATGTTTGATGCAGAGGAATAATAGGGATTCAATTTTAGCAATGGTGACAGATCATTTGAAACTAACGCCTTGGCCTCCTTCATATAATTTATCTTGCCCTCAAATGACTCCGTTATGACCTCAAGGCTTTCGATGGTCTTGCCATCTTATTTTACACATTTAATCCATATGCACTTAAGATCATTTTGCATCGATGTGATCAATTCAACAAGTTGGTTCATTAGTCTTGCTGACTCACTATATGCCTGTTGCACCATCAAATTTCTCCTTTCTATATTCTTTTTGCAAACATAAAGGATGTTATCATCAAGATTTGGCACGAGCTTCTCACTTAAGAATTTCATTACCCCGTATGCTTGTACCTCCATTGCTGCCCACTTAGCTTTTTCCTTCTTCCAATTTATGATTTCTGTTTCAAGTTCATTCATAACTGATTGAGCATTTTCATACACTTTTCTCAGGTTGATGAAATAATTTGTTCCTGACTTTTGGATTCCCTCAAGCCAATCCATGAAAACTTCAGCAACCATCCTGCATTTTTGAATTTGTTCAAGGACTTTCTAGTTTGTCGGTGACTTTGGATCGAAAGAAGATGGTATTTGGGAAAGAGGCTATGGGTTTGAATTATTGATTGCCTCTATGTACTCTGCCATATGTCTCAGTGTCTCCTTTAGCTCTTGTTTATCCTTCTCATCCTTCTAGGCTTGAGTGACAATCCTTTTGGTTGATGCCTCTAGATGGTAGAAATCTGCTGCCCTCGTACCAACTCTGAGGTTCAATTTTTTAATAGTAAAGTCCTTTGATGAAGGAATGGCCACAACCCCATCTACATTAGGATGAACAATTTATGTTGTTCTAATTCTTTGTATCCATCAAAGTCTATTTTAGACATGGTCTTCAATATTTTAGCCTTTGGAGTCTTCCCCAGGATCTTGATGACCATATCATCTATTGGTACTGAAAAAGGAACTATGTTTCTCTTTTTGCTAGCCAAAGTGGTATCTAACCAATGAGGATGTTCACTACCAATATTTTTCTCAATCTTATCTTTTGTTGTATCAGAAGTGGATATCATCATGTAACCAGACATGTCAATCTCCTTTGCTTCAAGGCCCTCATTATCACCTGTTTCCATATTAGTTACCATGGGTTCCTTTTCTGCCATAATGCTCTCAGGTTCAGGAGATGAGTCCAGGTCCACAATCACTAAATCCTTAGGCTCCTTCTTGCTTTTTCCCCTAGTTCTGGATCTTGTAACCCTTGATGACAGTTTCTCACCTAACGAGGTCTTGACACTATCCACCTCTAGCTTAATTGGTGAGTCACTTGCAAGACAAATTCCAACACGCCGGTTAGATGAAATCTTTCAGACTGGAATAGGGGTTTGTTAATGGTTAATTTCCTAAGCCTTTGCTGCATTAACCATTGTTTACTCCTACAAATGACTAGGAAGGACCTGGTCCTTATCTGATCCTGCTCATCTTGATTCTAGTCAATTTCCAGAATTGGGGTCCCCTAAACGGTCTATGTATACTGAGGGTCCATCAAATCCTCTCCCCTATCTTCAACCTCTGAAATGTTCATCTGCAATCTAAAAGAACTTATTTGACTAGCAGCAAACTGAGAGAACATTCTTTTACGCACTTCAAATTCATCAACACAATCTACCCAGAAGTCCTCCAATTCAAGTACATGACTGAACCCATCCCTAAGAACCAAATGCTCTCATGCATATCCCTTCTATCAAAGTTTTGTCAGAGGGTATAATATTTGAGGTTTAACTTTTAAAAATAAACCTCCAGATTTAGAGCATCTGACATAGTTTTGCAAATGTAATGGCCTAGCTCCACCAGTGATGCAACTCCAGAGTCCTTCTTTCCTATGACCTTTTTCTCAATGTAGGCTAATTGTCGGAAATTTTTTATCAACACAAACCGGTCCAGTGCATATCTGGGGAGTCTCATGGGTTCATCTTCGAAGCCACCAACCCTAACATATGTGAACTAGGGGAACTGAATGAAATAACTCCCATAAGAGCTAACCAATTGCTTCACTTCTTTAGACATTCGCTGGTTCACATTTCCTTGCAACTCAAAAATCAATCTGCCAACAAAAACATCATGAACCCACCTGTAATTTTCATAACATCTCTTCGCCTGTAGATGCTGGTAATAATCATAAATCATCATGTTGTTAACGAAAGGTTTACGATATAGTCTGGGCCATGGCCTAATGCAGGCTAAGCAGTAAAACAGATATGAAGACATAAAAATTCTTGCTTCCCAGAATATTGCTCAAACCTTCATGTAACCCATCTACAATCATACTTGCCCCGTCAATATAACTATTTTGATCTAAAATTACTTGGATAAAAAAGTACATCCAATCTTCCCAAAAGAAGGCTTGCTGACTACCTTTAACCCTATGTAATAAAATTACAATGTCTCTAACCTCCTTTATCAAATGCTCCCGGGTTAAGGGTCTCAGAAGCCTTGAACCACCCTTTTGAAATTTTAACAACGAATTCCTAGCTATGACACTTTTGTACTGGGATTTCTTTTCATTAAAATAGCCATAGGAAGAGGTGATTGTCTAGTTTACATAGGCTTCGCGAGCAAGAATTTTGAATACGGCCTTAATGATCTCTTTGTCCACACTTAATAAGACCTCGCGATTAGCATCCTTGATGCACCTGTACTCTGTATCATATCGATTCATAAGCTCCAGAACTAGTTTTGGGCATTGTAAAGTAGGCGAGAAGACACAAGCTTCTATGAGACCACTATCTACAATTCTCTACATCATAGGAGAATCGACAATATTTCTAGCTCTTTCCATAAATTCATTTAGATTAGCATGAGCCAGAGATGTATCCCCAAACTCTAGGAGAAAACTAATTACGACAACTTCGGCGACCATTTTGGGAGGTGTCAGCTTCATTCTGACAAATCTGCTACTTCAACACTATATTAAGGCAAGCAAATAAAACCAGAACCACTACAACAAGAAATTGAGTAAATCCTCTTTTCAATATGTGAAATAAAAGAGATGGCCAAGACTAAACTCAGCTATCATACATTGCATCATTTCTGACCTTCAGAAGAAGAGAATTACCTTTCTTTTGCTGAGCTGCTTGTTTACTAATTTGGCTTCTCAATCAAGATTTAAAGTACTTTGATATGATTAGCATAAAATTCAGTGACATAATCTTCATACTTACTCATGTGTGTGATATAACCTTGAAAAGACACCCTGGTGCATGCATTAATTACACATCACCTTGTAAGATTACCTATTAAAGTAATGATTAATTTCTATTTTTAAAAGTTACAGCTTGGTCGAAAAAGTGCTACAATTGCTCAAAATATTCCTTTTCTAACCAATTATGCCTACCTTCTTACATCACGCCTTCTTTGATTTTTGAGCTTATTGGTTGATAACATTGAACCATGAAACTGTTGAACTATTGAACCATAATGGTTCGCTAGTTCAAGGTTCAATTGGACACCACAAAGGGCTAAGACAATTGGACCCAAAACAAACCTGACCGACTGATGAATCCGTTGAACCAATGTACCTATGAACCTTTGAACTTAACAAATTGGTTCAATGAAGGAAAGGTTCAACTATCAATTTCATGACTTACAAAATGGGGCTAGAAGACTAAGATGATTTTGACTATGATCGCGAAAGATTCTCAAGGCGATATAAAGATCACAAAGACAAAATTTACAAGGGAAATCAAATGCAAAATATGAGGGTAACAAGAATGTAATAGAAAATTAGTCAGTAAGTTAGCCAACAATAGAGTTCCATATTTTGTAACCAACAAGTTTATTTAACTTCTTGTTGGAAGTACATTTCAATGAAAATGAAAAGTAGATCAAAGAACTCTTGTGTTTCGGATCCCACTAGAGGAAGAGAATAGCCTGCTTGACCGAAGGGAGGTGATCCTTGTGTTATTTATTTTACATGTTCAATTCTATGCATTGAAATTGATTTCATATTGTTCAGTTTACATGATGATGTGTTTTGATTAGATTAATTATTTGATTCCAGAAGTTGTAGTTATTTATTTCTCATGCAGATATTGTTTCATTAGGTGAATGTTAAAGAAGTTTTAGTTTTCCATCTTCATTTAGTTTCTTTCCAGTAACTGCATTTTGTTTTCATAGTAGTTAGAAAGATGACGAATTTGGGATTAAGAAAAGAACAAAAACATTGTTATATTAACTCATGGAATTTAGTTGCTTTAATGTTTGATAAAATACATTTCAATTCCTGTAATTATAACATAGGTTTTATTTATTGCAAGCATAAAATAGATTCATTTTCCAACAGTTAGTCATAGATTTAATTTCATAGGAAATTAGAAGTTATTCCAGTTTTGATTAGATAATTCCATGATTAAATCTCAACTCTCTCATGTTTGAACTCTTGATATCAAATCTGAACTCTTGTTAGGATAATTTTCTTTCAGTAGTTTAAATCTGCGAAGTATCTTTTAGTTTTAAAACTCAGTCACAAAAGATAGTTCTTGAAGGAGCATGATCCAACCCCAGTCACTATTTTACAGTGCAAAATCCCCCAAAATTGAAACTCTCCTTATCGTAGAAAACTTTTAGACACACCCCGAATCGATAATGAAAAGAATTTAAATGGTGCAAGT
This sequence comes from Cryptomeria japonica, assembly GCF_030272615.1. Lineage (NCBI taxonomy): Eukaryota > Viridiplantae > Streptophyta > Pinopsida > Cupressales > Cupressaceae > Cryptomeria > Cryptomeria japonica. The sequence goes on from NC_081412.1 coordinate 653,482,073, forward strand.
TGTGACATCAACGACCTTGCACACCACTGTTTCCAAGAAGTTTAGGTGGACCGAGCATGGAATGGTTCTCAAAACTCCCATCAGGTATCAGGACATTCAATGAGATGGTAGACAAATTTGTGTCTCAATACTCATACAACATTCAACACAAAGTCACCATGGTTGACTTATGCAATGTAAAGCAAAAAATGGTGAACCCTTCCTTACCTTCTTACAAAGGTGGCAAAGATTGTTTTCTAGGTATACTCGTCCTGTACCAGAAATAGAAAAGATGGACATTTTCATTAATACTTTAAATGATGACATGAATTATCAATTACAATTACAATGCCCACCAGTTTTTCAAAAGATGGTCAAGAATGGCCTTAAAATTGAGGAGGCTTTAGTCAAAAAAGGGGTGTTGAATTTTTGAAACTCTAGAAAAGGGAACTGGTTCTTACAACAATTACAACAATTCCAATAAGAATGACAAATCCAAATTTTGGACAAGGAATAAGAACATTATTAATGATGGTGTCGTGGACACACATAACTTAAAATGAAAACAACCTGTTTTGAACTTATCAGGAACAAAACCCTTGAACAGTTCGGATAATGCCAAACCAAAACCAACACCTACCCCATGTCAAAGAAAATTTACACCTTTAGGGAAATCCCTTGAGTCAACATTCAAAGAAATTTTGGCCAACAAACTTATAATGTTACCCGACACAAGAGACTTTGAACCAAAAGTTAAACCATCTTGGTGGAATGATGCACATCATTGTAAATTCCATAGAAGTAAAGGTCACATGACAAATGTTTGCCAACTATTGAAAAATCTAGTACAAGATTTATTAGACAAAGGTGATATAATGGTAGAAGGGCACAAGACAAATGATAGAAAATTTCCCTACAATGCATAGAAAATTTCCATATCAATGGACACTAATCCTTTCCACTACTATTGCAATCTCAAGGCAACTTAGAATATCCTTGTACCACACAACTAGGAAGCTCATACTTCTACATCATCAAGCAGTGAAACCCAACTCAAATATTTATCAATAGATTTTTCAAAAAAGATTTAGTTAAAAGATAAAGGTATGGGAGAATATTATTTTGAACCATCTTCATGTGTATCAAAATTGCTAGTTTCACCAAGATCTCATGGACAACCATCAACATCCAAACAAAAATCTTCGTAGCCCATCAATCTCTTTGATGGTACATTTGTTTAGGCAGAAACCCTAGCTGATGAAACAAAGGATAGGGATGTCCTAAATTGGATCTATAAAGATTTGGAGCAATCTAAAGCAGTTGTTCTTAACATCAAAGTACCCACAAAATAATATGATAAAGGTTTCAAAATCATGCAAAACATGGGATATGATGGTCATGGTCCTATTGACAAAAGAAAGGAAGGTATTCTAGAACCCATACAAATTTCTACTCAAAATGCTAAAGAGAAATTAGGACTAGGATTTGGTCATAACATTCCAGTTCGCAGGCAAGAAGAAGAAATAGCGCACAAATAGCAACTTGAAGAAGTAGCTCGAAAGCAACAAAAAAAGGAAACAATCTGAAAACAAGAAGAAGAAGAAGTAGCTCACCAACAAAAAGAAAAAGAAATAGCCCATCAACAACAAGAAGAACTTGTTATCAAAAAGGATGAAGCTACTCACAATCTCTATGAACATATCCATAAATTACAAGCCAGTTCTAAAACACTCAAATGAATGGGAATGGGATTCACTTGATGAAATATCTTGTGATGATAAAGAGATTAATGTAATCTAAACTTATGCACCAATACTCTACAAAGGACAAAGCTTAGGATCTGGACCATTTGAATTTGGATCATAAAATATCAACAACTCTACTAAGGACGATAAGATTCAGAGAGAGATAGACGATCTTGAGGAGAGTAATGTCATAGACCTTGACTTTCCTATCACAAACCTTGGCAATATTTCCATCATGATCCTCACTACTTTAGACCTTAACCCACTAAATGATTCCTTACCATTGATACATCCCGAGTTCATTGACTGGGAACAAACGTAACCACTTAATATCCCCACCTTTCCAGATGACGAAGCCATTGTCCATTACCTCTATTCAGTAAATCTAGAAATACATCCCACCATTGAATCTCATAATGAAGCTAACAACTAAGGGAGTGCCAAGTCTCTTAGTCGCAAAATGAATAAAACAAATAATCGATCTAATGGTGAAAATCGTTCAATGACAGTATTAGATCATTAAAAAGTAAAAAGAAAGGGTGTATCCAATAGTGAAAACCTCTTTGAGGCACTAAAAGATGAGAGACTTAACACTCTCTCAGAGCATTATTAGGAGAGATCACCAATATTGATTGAACCAACTCAATCAATCAACATCGGCACTAAAGAAGAAGAAAAAACTATACACCTGGCTGAATCATTGACAAAACAAGAATGACTTGATTTCACATAATTCCTTAAAGATAAGAAAATCAATTTTCTTGGGCCTATGCAAATATGCTAAGAATAGATCTAGATTTGATCATGCACCACTTATCTATAGCTCCAAGAGCTAAACCAGTGAGGCAGAAACTGAGAAAGATGTATCCACATGTAGCACTTCTAGTGAAAGCAGAAAAAAGCTACTAGACATAAGGTTCATCAGACTAATTGACTATGCATAGTGGATTTCAAACATTGTACTCGTATCTAAACCAAATAAGAGCATCATAATATGCACATATTTCAGAGATCTTAACAAAGCTTGTCCAAAGGATGACTTTCCTTTTCCTAGTATAGATACTATCATAGACTTAACAACGAGACATGCCATGCTATCACTCATGGATGGTTTTTAGGCTATAATTAGATCAATATAGCACCAAAAGATCAAGACAAGATAGCTTTCACATGCCCATGGGGTATCTATTATTGGAACGTTATGCCTTTTGGGCTGAATAATGTGGGAGTGACCTATCAATGAGAAATGACCACCACCTTTCATGACATGATGCACATATTCATGGAGGACTATGTAGATGACTTGATAGCAAAATCAAGGACATTTGGAGATCTTGAACAAAATATTTCAGCGGCTAGAACAATTCAATGTGTGATTAAATCCAAAAATTGTGTATTCAAAGTCACATCAAGAAAGCTCCTAGGATACATAGTATCAACAAAAGGAATTGGGGTAGATCTGGCAAAGGTACAAGTAATCATGGAGATGCCACCTCCTAGAAATATCAGTCAACTAAGATCTCTACAAGAAAGGTTGCAATCCATCAGAGGATTCATTGCACAACTGGCTAACAAATACCTACCTCTCACCCATCTACTACACAAAAATGTTCCTTACAGATGGGAGGAAAGATGCGAAGAATAATTTGACCTGTTAAAGAAATATCTTATGAATCCAACCATATTGGTGCCACCAATGGCCGAAAAACCACTTCTATTCTACATATCAGCTACTGAAGTATCTTTAGGAGCTTTACTCACGCAAGAGGATTCTATAGGAAAAGAAAGGGATATCTACTACATCAATAGACATAAAGTTATTATGAACTTAACTACACATTCATTAAAAAGGCTTGCCTAGCTATAGTATTTGAATCCCAAAACTTGTGACCCTATATGCTAGCCCACATAATCAAGCTCATAGGAAAGGTAGATCCCTTAAAATATCTACTCAGCAAGGCCACTCTAACGGGCCAACTCACAAAATGGGTGATGATTTTGAGTGAGTTTGACATTCATTATATAGACAGAAGAGCCACCAAGGCCCAAGCAATAACATATCAATTGGTTGAAACACCATTGCTAGTCGATCATTCACTGCATATTGAATTTCTAGATACAGAAGTTCTAGCAGTTACAACACAATCATGGGTACTATACTTTGATGGATCTTACACCCAACATGGGTTAGGTGTTGGAATCCTATTTGTTACTCCTCATAGACACACAATCCCAAGATCCCACAGGATGATGTTCCCTTGCACAAACAATATAGAAAAATATGAAGCATTGCTCACTGGCATCAAGGTGGCAATAGAATGGAACATCATGGAGGTATTAGTCTATGGAGACTCTCAATTGGTCATCAATAAGGTAAATGGTGACTATTAAACAAAGGATGACAAGATAATTCCATACAAGAGAATGGTGGATGACTTTAATAAATTATTTTATTGAGATCAAGTTTGAGAAAATTCCAAGTCTCGACAACAAAGTTGCAGATGCCATGGTGATCATCGCCTCTCTTCTATAAATACCAAAACAACAGAGTCATGATGAGCTCCTAGTAGAACAATTGTTTTTCCTTGCCTATGACAATGTTGATACCCTAGTTATATGCCACCTAGTTGGGTTTGAATCTCCAATCTATGGGAAAATCTATATCTATTTGAAAGACAATACCCTCCCACCTGATCTATCCTGAAACCAAAAATGCAACTTTATCCATCAAACAACCTGTTATACTCTAATAGCCGATACACTTTACCGACGAGGTCTTGATGGTACTCTCCTCAAGTGTCTAGAAAGTGATGAATCTAAAATCGCTTTATGAGAAGTTCACAAAGGTATCTGTGGTACACATTCAAGTTGTCCTACTCTAGCAAAGAAACTTCTGATACTGGGATACTATTGGCCAAACATGGAGAAAGAATCCTATCAGTTTGCTAAGAAGTGTCAGAAATGCCAAATCCATGGGAATCTTATACATGCACTAACACATGAGTTTCAACCCTTTATAACATCATGGCTATTTTATCAGTGGGGATTTGACCTCGTGGGTAAGATCCATCCCTCCTCAAATGGACATAAGTTCATAATCACAGCCACTAAGTATTTCACGAAGTGGATCAAAGCTGTTCCATTAACCATCATTACCGACAAGCAAATATCCTCCTTTATTTTGAATTATATCATCTGTTGGTACAACATTCCGAGTTCCATTATCACTGATAATGGTAGACCCTTCTGATGAGTTGAGATATTGTCATATTTTTATCCTCAGAACTCTTGAGTTTTTGTCATCTTTTGGTTTGCATAGTAGTAGTGATGTATTGGAAGTTTACTATATGTATTCCATATGTTAAGCCTGAACTTATTAAATCATGTTTTATCTTTGCCAGTTTATTTCTGTAGCCATGCCATTTATTCCTGCAGCCATGTGATTTATTCTTGTTTCCATGCGGATTATTTAGGGCAATATCATATGTGAAATTAATAGATGTCTTGATTAAATAAAATGTGTATGTATGTTCTTGTATGTTATTTCTTTTGTAGTGTAGGGAATAAATGATGTTGCGGTGGATGTTTGCCTATCACGCCAGTTGAAGTAAAGGATACTCAAGAAGATGACTAAAGATCGAACAACAGAAAAGTTGAGCAAGCGTAAGGAATGACATAAGAGGAGAAATCAAGAGATACTACCAATGTCTGACTTAGGTGGACATTGAAGTTGTAAATACCGCCACAGTATGTTATGGTTGTGGTTTGGTTTAGATCCGCGTTTCCTGCAGCATAAATCCAGCTATCCCCTTTCTCGGTCAATCATCCGCCTCTTCTTTTTGGCATGATTTGTGTTGTCTATTGTAGATGATTTCTTTTTAATAATAATCTCTTCATCTTCTCATAGGTTAGATAGAAAAGAGAAGAATAGAGCAGAGGATTTTTCATAAGCATTTTTGAGTTTCTTTCATATTGAATCATGTAATGACTTTCAAAGAATGATGAATAAAATTATGTTATTATGAGCTTTTAGAGTTGTTTTTGGGAAGCCTGGTATCACTCATCCAAGGGGGCCCACTTGGTGAGTGTTCTTGTGCATTTGTTAACATTAGTTTTCTTTCCTTAGCTGCAATAGATGTTCTTGCATTGACTGTTCCTGCAGCCACTAGAAACAGATCCACTGACTGTTCTTGTAGCCAAACCAGAACAGAGTAATTTTTGTTTATCAACATTGAATCTATCCAGTGTTGCTTTTATGAGTTTATGCAAAAATTTTCCTGTAGCCTTTCTATAGTTTCAATTCTTGATTATCTTTCCCACATAATGTTAGTTGTTGCAGTAATGCAGAATAGCTATCACAGGAACTTAGTGCATATATAGTGTAGACCCATTTCAAGTATTACATCCCTGGGTTGACAATCAAATGAACACCAGCTATGGAAATAGTGACTTTGCCAAATGAATGTCCAAACTTTGGGTTGAGACTTCAACTAGAGTTATTATTCTTGTTGTTGGGTTGAATATTTTTGGTGCCGTTGCCGGGGATGGTGTCAAACTAAGAACCTATTATGGTTATTGTCTTTTCAGTTTTCAGTTAATTATTTTTCTTGGCATACCTGATTGTTCAAAAAAAATTCATGAATCTGCATGCATAGGCGAAGAAGAGATGTTCTAGGGAGATTTCTGCCTAGTCATCCTAGTCATGCAGAAAATAATTCCTTAGATATAAATCCTTTTGCTGAACTTTATCAAACCCTAGAGAATTTGAACCACCCTGAATGTGAATTTCCAGAAGGTAGTCTTCAGTTCCTCTTTGGACCTCAAGAAGAATAATTTCATTTATTAACAACCCCCACAAGTCCAATGCAAGGAAATCCACCTCATAGTGGAAATAATCCACCACCACCACCAGACCCAACGTTTGAGTTCCCCATATCTGATCAGCATGATAATGCTAATCTCAAGAATATTCTAGCTTCTTCCCTCCCTAAATTCTATGGATTGGTGACAGAGGATCCAGACACATTTTTGTTTAAGTTTGATGTTCTTTGTAGGAGTTTTGACTATACTACAGATGCGCATAGACTCAAAATATTTAAGGAATCCACTTTTTTTTCTAGTTATAGTGGAAATTCTTATGTACCAAATAACCAATGACAATCACCATATGCTCAAAATTTTGGTAATTATCAAAACTAGTATGGTTCTCAAGGCCAAGGGCAACATTTTGCTAATAAAATGCCATAGTGGCAGCAACCACAAGGGAACTGGTATCCACCTCAGGGACAAGGAAGTCAGTTTCAAGGGAATTGGCAGCCTAATCCTCAATGGAGTGGGAGTCAGCCATGGATTGCCCAATCTTCTGGTTATCAACAACCTATTTAGTAGCCAGAACCGCCTGCAATAATGCCTCCTCCTGCAGCCACTGTTGTCCCACCTAAACCAACACAATTGCCCACTTAACCAATGCCAAATCCTAATATTAAATCTCAGCAACAACAACAAGCTTATTCAACCGATCTTAATCAATACCCAACCTATTCTCTATCCCTAAGTGATATTCACCTCTGATTTGGGACAACTCTGCCTAATCCATCTCCTTCGGTTATCACTGAGGTACAAGAAGAACAAGAAATCTCTAATCCGACAGATACAATACCTCAAAAGTAGATATTACCACCATTTCCCCAGAGATTGCAAGAAAAGGAAGTTCTCACAGAACAAGAGCAAGGCTTTGATATTATAGATCAACTGAAACATGTTTGTGTTAAAATTATATTGTTGCAAGCAATAAAAGATGTTCCTATATATAGTAAGGCACTAAGAGAAGCATGTCTAAAAAAACTTGGCAGGAAGAAGAAGGATCCGTAAATAGTGCATGTTATGGGTCAACTGGCAGATATTATGTTAGGCAAGATTGTAATTCCAAAATATTCTGATCCAGGTAGTCCTGTTGTAAGTATAGTCATTAATGGAAGCCATATAAGAAATGTTTTAATTGATTTAGGGGCAGCCATTAATGTGATGACAAGAGAAGTAATGAAACAACTTGAAATCAATAGTCTAAGACCTACACCCACAGTTCTACAACTTTTTGATAGCTCTACAATGAGACCTGATGGTATGATTGAAGATGTGGTGGTTATTTTGAATTCCTGGGAATACCTTGCAGACTATGATTCTATCTCCAAAGGCAACATTGGGAGGATATCCGGTGATTTTGGGAAGACCTTGGCTTGCCATGACTGATGCATATATTGGATGTAGATCAAGGGATATGAATATTTCAGATGGGAACTCTACAAAAACATTAGCTTTGTATTCTCCTGCACAACCCTAGTGTGATCAACAACAAGCCGTTTGACCTATTTTGGGAGAAGAATCTGACAAAATTGACCCTATTAATCACCTTATGATGATTAATAGAGGGCCATTCATGCAATTACATGATGAAGACTCAATTGTTTATAAAATTCTAATAAATAAGTTGATACAAGAACAAAAATTGTAGGAGTTGGTACTAAATATTGCAGGTTTAGACTTTCCTACAGCCATTGATGTATTGCATAACCTGTTGCCGTAGGAAGTCCCTACTCATTTTTTTGATATGAACCAGATTGATCTTACTATCAAGATAGAAGTTTATTTGATTAAATGTTTGAATATCAATAAAGATCTTCCAGAAACTCAAAAAGGGGCCCTCGTGGACTTGCTGAAATGTCATAAAAATGCTTTTGCATGGGATTACAAGGATATGCATGGAATATATCCAACAATGTGCACCCACTGTATCTATATAAAAGAAGAATGTTGCCCACTTAGACAACCACAAAGAAGAATCAATTCTGCATTAAAAGAAATAGTTAAAGAAGAATTGCAAAAGTTGTTAAAGGTCTAGTTTATCTATCCTATCTCTGATAGCCAATGGGTATCACCTTTGGTAATAGTTCCTAATAAAGGAGGAAAATGGAGGGTATGTGTTGATTATAGAGCCTTGAACTTAGCAACAAGAAAAGATCATTTTCCATTACTATTTGTGGATCAGGTATTGGATTCTTTGGTTGGTAAAAGATATTTTTCATTTCTTGATGGATTCAGTGGTTACAATCAGATTCAAATAGCCCTAGAGGGCCAAGAAAAGACAACATTTACTTGTCCTTGGGGCACATATGCATAATCTATTCTTCCTTTTGGGTTGTGTAATGCTCGAGCCACTTTTCAAAGAGCAGTGATCAGTATCTTTTATGATATTTCTCAAGACATCATGGAAATCTATATGGATGACTTTACAACTTATGGTTTTGAATTTGAACAAGCATTGGGGAACTTGAAAAAAGTTTTGCAGCGATGCGAGGACTATAGTTTGTCATTAAATAGTCAGAAATGCTTCATCATGATGCAGGAAGGAATAGTCCTTGGTCATCATATCTCTGAAAAAGGAATACAGGTAGACCCATCAAAGATTGAAGTCATTCAACATATTAATGCCCCTATGAAGCAAAAAGATGTAAGAAGATTCCTTGGTCATGCTGCATAATATAGAAGGTTTATCAAAGATTTCAGTAAAATTGCAAGTCCCTTATATTCACTGCTTACCAAAGATATGGAATTGCAATGGACTTCTTCATGCAATGAAGATTTCTTAAAGCTTAAGCACGCTTTGACCCAAGCACCAGTTCTTAAAGGTCCAAATTGGTCTTTACCATTTCAAATTCAAACAGATGCATCTGATTATGCAATAGGAGCAGCATTAGGATAAAAGATTGACAAATTGGAAAGTGCAATATATTATATTAGTAAGAAATTATAGAGACCTGAGTTGAATTACACAGTCACTGAAAAGGAAATGCTAGCTGTTATATATGCACTCAACATATTTAGGCACTATATCATAGGATATCCCATATTTGTGCATATAGATCGTACTGCAATTAGATACCTCATGAATAAGCCTTCAATTACTGGTATATTAGCTCGCTGGTTATTATTGATGCAAGAATTTGATATCACAGTTGTTGATAAACCAGTGAAGTCTAACGTGGTTGTAAACTATGTTTCAAGACTTCAGTTACAAGAAGATTCTACAGTAATAGATGATTCTTTTCCAAATGAACATTTATTCCTTATACAAGATCACACACCCTGGTATGCTGATATTGCCAACTATTTAGCTGCTGCTAAAATGCCAATTCATTTCTCTCCTAAGGAAAGAAGGTTGTTAGTAGAAAAAAGTTTTATTTTCTCATGGATTACTAATTGTTTGTTTTATACTGGGCCTGGCCAAGTCATGAGAAGATGTGTAAGGGAAGATGAAACCTATGACACCCTACATGCATGTCATGATAAGCCATGTGGAGGACATTATGTTGCCAAAATAACAACACTCAAAATACTAAATACATGATACTATTGGCCCACATTACACAAGGATTCAACACAGTATATAAGAAAATGTGACGGATGCCAGTGGATGGGAAGACCTACTAAATCTAATGAGATGCCATTATATCCACAAATATCAGTTGCACCCTTTGATAAATGGAGATTAGATTTTGTTGGCCCATTTGATCCACCTTCTAATGGCAAATCCTACATTTTGTTATGTACAGATTATGTAACAAAATGGGTGGAAGTTCATGCCATGACACATGTAAGAGATAACAAGGTGGCTGAGTTTCTTTATGAAGAGATATTTACAAGATATGGAGTACCAAGAGAAATTGTATCAGACTAGGGCCCACAATTTACTTCAACATTGATTGCAGCTTTGGTCAATGAATACAATATAAGGCACAGAAAATCTACTCCATATTATCCACAAGCTAATGGACAGGTAGAAGTTACAAATAGGGAGCTTGAGGCTATTCTTACAAAAATAGTATCTGTTCATAAAAAAGACTGGTCTCATAGGCTTTCAAAAGTAATTTGGGCATACAAAATAACTTGGAAAACACCAATTGGTTTTACACCTTTTGAATTGGTTTATGGAAAAGTAACAATGATGCCTATTGAATTTGAGCATAAAACTCCGAGGACAACTTTGCAATTAAATATGACACTATCTGAAATACAAAAGGAACGTATTCAACAATTGAATGCTCTAGACGAATGGAGGAAAATGGCTATCCAACAGATAGAACTGATCCAAAATCAGAGAGCAAAATGGCATGATAAATATATCAAAGAGAAAAAGTTCAAAGCCAGTGACTGGGCATTATTGTATGACTCCAGATATAAAGATACTATGGGGAAGTTGCAAACCAGATGGTTAGGTTCATATGAGATAGAATAAGTTTTCAATAATGGAGTTAATCATTTGACCACAATTGACCCTGTTCGGCTTAAGCTTTTGGTGAATGGTCACCAATTGTGTCTATATCATAAGTCGACCACTAAAGAGGAGTTCCTGCAACAATTTGCCCAAAAGGATGAAACAAAGGTTCCTGCAGCAACTGATAAGGTTCCTACAGCAAATAATCAGCTTCCTGCTGCAATTGAGAAAAGTAATAAAGGTAAGGTTCCTGCAGCCACTGTAGTAAACATGCTTGTTGCGTCATCATAAATATTTCCATGTCTCATGGGAATATTCTTCTCCATAAAATTTCTTTTGTCCATGTCATCCCATCCCATTTTCTTATCTGTCATTTCACTTCATTTTGCCATCATTTTCGTACGACTGTAGGTATGTACATATTGTATTTTATTTTAATTACGCATTTATTTTTTTGTTATGATTATGCCTTCCTAAATCCACGTACACTCCCCTAAATCTTGTCAGCTTGTGCGGACACGTGCTAGGTTAAGTTGGGGGGTGTTTTATGGTTCAGTTTCCAAAGTTAGTAATTATTCATCATTTTCAGTACTTAGAATTGATTGCTTGCCATCATTATTTTAACAAGATATTCTCTCACACAAGGAAGTAATAAATTCTACCGCCAATTTGGAGATATGTATAGAATTTTCAATTTTGCAAGTCTGTTGGATATTTTTGGTTCTCCATTTCTCAACTGCAAAGTGTTATATACTAATAGAGTAAGAAATGGGTGGAGATCCAATCCGCCACGAGCCAGCTGTCCATGAAGTGTTGTTGTAGGATTCTCTTTGTGAGCATTATTTTAGAAACCATGGTTGGATTGATCACTTTTTGAAAATTAGAGATTTTAATGAAGAAATTGTTGCAGAGTTTATGCATTCCTTCAATGAAGGAGAAGCTACGGTTAAAGGTTTAAGGGTTATTGCTACGAAGCAACGAATAGCTGAAGTAACAGGGTTGCTGCAGGAAGGAGAATTGTTTCTAGAATCAAAAGATGCAAGGAGCGCCAGGGTAGAGTTTACACTTCCCATAGATGGACCTCTAACGGTGGACAAACAAGGAACTAGGAGGGTTTCCCTACCAGTAGAGTGGCCTCAGGTAGCTTTATATGTCATGAAATACATTACTTGCGAAGGGAGGTATTCAAATCTACATTCACCACATTTTAAATCACTTAGTTATTTACGGCATGGCCGGAGGGTAAATGTCCCTAATTTTCTATACCACCTCATTTCTACAAGTGCCAAAGAAATGCGAAAGAATGGAAATCATTCTGTCAGCCATTATGGTTTGATTAAATTTTTTGTAGAACATTCTCTTAGAGATGTTTCATAGATGGAATGGGGGGTATTTGATGACATATTGTAGTTTAGGGTTGAAGATGCTCCTATTGCAAAGGATCCACCAGTTGAAGAAGAAAATATTGTAGAACCCTCTTCTCCCATAGTTTCTATGGAGGATGATTTTCTTGTTGCCAAAGGAGTTGCAGTTATTATGGAAGAAAAGATGGTTGAAGCAAATGTGGAGCAACCCTCCACTTCTCTTCAAAGAGATTCACCACTTGCTAAGAGAAAAGGGAAGGAATTGGAAATAAATGAAACAAATGAAGAACCTATGGCTCAGCCGCATGCAAGTCAAATTTATCCTATAGCCAAGAGGCGTAGGTCAAAAAAGAAAATTCCTGCAATAGACCCACATGGAGAAACCATTCCTGCAACCACTCCAAAGGTTTATGTGAGAAAAACATGGAGTAGGACCCAGAAGGCTCATCCAGCAGGTGATCTGGCAAAGGTTATTGCAGTGGAAACATCAGAAGAAGGGAGCCCTATAGATGTTGAAATCCAGGAAGAAGGTGATGTAGATAGACTGTCAAATCTTTCTTTTGTGGAACAAGTAATTGTTGGAGAGATTCCACAACAGCTTGAGGAAACTGTTGGAGAGATTCCACAGCAGATTTAGGAACTTGTTGAAGAGATTCCATGGCCTAAGGTAACACCTATTAGACCTCCATCATCCCTAAGCAGTTTATCTATTGCTTTAACATTTTATAGACAATGGGAAACAGAGAGGGCTACATTGCAAGGGATTATTGACAAACAACAAAGAGATATTGAAAAGAGGGATAACAAAATTGAGGAATTAGAGGCTAAGGTTGAAATAATTGCTAGTATGGTCCCCGAATTGATGCAATGTAGGGCACCCCCAAGGGTTTATGCTCTGCATTTAAAAGAGCGGTATTTAAATTTCAAATTGAACCACATTGTTAGGGTCCTTAGCCCCTCTTTAGAAACTCCTGAGGAATTTTATTATGCTTACTAGACTTCTCCAGCAGCTATGAAAAAATTGCTATGTGAATTTTATTTACATAACTATGTTGTACCCTCAGATAGTGAGTGGAATCCTTTGTTATGTATTGGGGATATCCATATAAAAGCTTTAATGTCATGGATTCAAAATGAGATCAATATGGGGGCACAACCCAGAGCATATAAAGATTTTGAATTTGACTGTCCATTGCCATTGAGGAAGGAAGCAAAAGAACCAAGAGTTCTTTATTATGAATGGCAAAAATTATTGGTAAGAGATGATGTTAGGAAATCAGTGCTTTCAATGAGAGAGGAAATATACCAGACATATGAGCATTTAGTTCATACTGATAGAGCAGCTGCAATAGATGGGTTAACTCAACGCTGTAATAACTTATCAGAAGAATTAAAGTAGGGAGAACCTTATTCACTGCGAAATTTTCAGGCAGCTATGCAAAGAGCCCCTAGATATATACAATTGGGTAGAGAGAAGACCAATAATTGGTTACCACTGATCTTTCAACCTCTTATTCTTATGTGGCCACTATTGGGATGTTAGACTCCGGATAAGCCCTATGATGCAGTTACAAAAGAATCAGCCAGATGGTCCAGGCTAGAAAAGATGAAAGGATTTTACTGGAATTTAGCTTCAGGAGGAACAGGTCAAGGAACCATTCGTGATCTGAGAATTAGTGCAAGAATTAGAAATTTTCCTTTTGTTGTAGGATCAGCAAGCTCTTAAAGTTGGGGGGCATGATGAGTTGAGATATTGTCATATTTTTATCCTCAGAACTCTTGAGTTTTTGTCATCTTTTGGTTTGCATAGTAGTAGTGATGTAATGGAAGTTTACTATATGTGTTCCATATGTTAAGCCTGAACTTATTAAATCATGTTTTATCTTTGACAGTTTATTCCTACAACCATGCCATTTATTCTTGCAGCCATGTGATTTATTCCTGTTGCCATGCAGATTATTTAGGGCAATATCATATGTGAAATTAATAGATGTCTTGATTAAATAAAATGTGTATGTATGTTCTTGTATGTTATTTCTTTTGTAGTGCAGGGAATAAATGATGATGCGGTGGATGTTCGCCTATCACGCTAGTTGAAGTAAAGGATACTCAAGAAGATGACTAAAGATCAAACAACATAAAAGCTGAGCAAGCGTAAGGAACGACATAAGAGGAGCAATCGAGTGATACTACCGATGTCTAACTTAGGTGGACATTGAAGTTGTAAATACCGCCATAGTATGTTATGACTGTGGTTCGGTTTAGATCCACGTTTCCTGCAACATAACTCCAGCTATCCCCTTTCTCAGTCAATCATCTGCCTCTTCTTTTCAACATGATTTGTGTTGTCTATTTTAGATGATTTCTTTTTAATAATAAGCTCTTCATCTTCTCAGAGGTTAGATAGAAAAGAGAAGAATAAAGAAGAGGATTTTTCATAAGCATTTTTGAGTTTCTTTCATATTGAATCATGTAATGACTTTCAAAGAATGATGAATAAAATTATGTTATTTTGAGTTTTTAGAGTTGTTTTCAGGAAGCCTGGTATCACTCATCCAAGGGGGCCCACTTGGTGAGTGTTCCTGTGCATTTGTTAAAATTAGTTTTCTTTCCTTAGCTGCAGTAGACGTTCTTGCATTGATTGTTCCTGCAACCACTAGAAACAGACCCACTAATTGTTCCTGTAGCCAAACTAGAACAGAGTAATTTCTATTTATCAGCATTGAATTTATCTAGTATTGCTTTTATGAGTTTATGCAGAAGTTTTCCTATAGCCTTTCTATAGTTTCAATTCTTGATTATCTTTTCCGCATAATGTTAGTTGCTATAGTAATGCAAAATAGCTGTCGCAGGAACTTAGTGCATATATAGTGCAGACCCATTTCAAGTATTACATCCTTGGGTTTACAATCAAATGAACACCAACTATGGAAATAGTGACTCTACCAAATGAATGTCCAAACTTCGGGTTGAGACTTCAACTAGAGTTATTATTCTTATTGTTGGGTTGAACACCTTCTAGAATCAAGATGTGAAAGAACCATGTGAAAGATTCCATATCCAACATCGCTTCTCCACACCTTATTATCCTCAAGGAAATGGCCAAGTAGAAGCTTCAAATGAAACCATTTTGAAAGTCCTAAAGAAAACAATGAACGATGTTGGTTGAGATTGGCATGTCCAATTAAATCCTACCTTATGGGCATATCAAACTAGCATCCTCACACCTACCAGAGACACACCATATGCACTAGTATATGGATCATAAGCTATCTTATCCATTGAGGTTGAAATACTATCAAGAGTATTATTGAAAGGACTCATCCCAGATGAGGAATACAGGGTAAACAGACTACAATAGATGAAATTGCTAGATGAGCATCATCAACATGCTTTTGATCACCTAAAAACCTATCAACAATGGATGTCCAAAATCTATAATCATAGGGTGAAGCCAAGAATGTTTCAAGTTGGTGACTTGGTACTAAAAGAGAATCCCTGCAATTAGCATGATCAAGTAAAGAAAGGAAAATTTGAACCAAATTGGATAGGTCCATTTGTCATTAGATTCGCCTATCAATAACATTCATCTCAAAAGATTTTACACCTGAATCACCCGATGCACAGAAAAGTGGAAATATTAATAATAATAAATAACAATAAAAGAGAGTGGTGAAAACTTGGCAACAAACACTATTTACAAGAGATTGACTCTTCCATATATTGATACACATATCTCATCTACTTTTTGCTATCATTATCCATATTCATAATAAGAAGTCTCATATCCATCTCAAGTGTGGCAGAAACATCTCACCATGGCTTGGTGATCATTGTGTATATCCATAATAAGTGGTTGTGTCAAGGATGGGGGAAAAATCCTAAACTCAGTGGGGGAAGTTCGCTTTGGGGTTTACAAAGCAAAAAACTAGTAATAGGGTAACACATCAAAATAAGAATCAAAACAAATCTTGACGTCGAACATAAAACACAATTTTCAAAACTAATTGTCAGACTCAACATCAGGATCGGTATAACAAAATGGACAATCTATTTTGAATCATGATTTGATCATTTTGGCATGGAGGTTTGATTGTTTGAATCTTGATTTTTGGTTATGGGATGGTCTAAGAAACTCAAGGATGTCTTGAACTAGAGAAGCAAGGAAGGAGTCTAATATTTTCTTTGTCTGCTATCTATGAGAAGATAATTTGTACTTTGCAAATTTGTCGCAAGACATGACTGGAAACATATCATTAAAGACACTTTAGATTTGCTTATTAAAATGGTTAAACCTTGTTTGTTTTATGC
The DNA here is from genome assembly GCF_030272615.1 of Cryptomeria japonica. NCBI lineage: Eukaryota > Viridiplantae > Streptophyta > Pinopsida > Cupressales > Cupressaceae > Cryptomeria > Cryptomeria japonica. The sequence continues at coordinate 653,498,743 of NC_081412.1, forward strand.
AAACAACACTCATGTCATCTTGATTCAATTATACCTCGACACTTGTGTCATGTTGCAATATAAAAATCCATGTAAGTTGTACTCAGGTCATCATGGTTCAATTATACCATTGATGTTTGTACCAACTTCCAACATTTTAAAATCTCAAAGATGACAAAAAGGGGCACCAACAATTGACCAACAAAATGACAACATTAGGCTTGCATTATCCATATCAATTGCATTTAGTTGCATTTAATTATCATTATCCATATCAATTGCATATAGTTGCATTTAATTATCATTATCCATATCAATTGCATATAGTTGTATTTCATTATACATCATCATCATTACATTTAGTTGCATTTAGATTATCATTTACATCGTTATCATATCATTTAGACTACCTTTGAAAACATTCATCCATTTCATTTTAACAATCTATTCACATGTGCATCATCCATACCATTCTTCAAACTCTAGTCGCATTTACATATATTCACATCATTTGGGCACATTTTCATATAAATTCGTTACATTAGTACCAACATATCATTTACACCCATCCATACATTACATTACATAAGAATGCATCAGATCATAATAAATCCATATATTTAATTCATACGTAGCACCATCATCATAAATTGCATTACATTTATCATCATACATATGTATAGGCATCAATAAACACATTCTCATGATACATGTATAATTATCATATAAACATGTGGTTCACATCATCATCAAATCATTCACCACATAGAAATCAATTGCATCCATTTATACAAGCAGGAAATTCATAAGCAAGAATCATATAAACATCTATAAGCATATAGAACAGAAATTAAATGCGTCCATTACATGTATATGCATCCATCATATATAAAGCATATAACATCACATCATCAAGCATGAGTACCACATATGGATCCAAAAGAAAATCTCCCCTGCATCTCATATAATCATAAAAAAGGAATCATTGTTAAGGATACACAAATATCATATCCCAATAAGAGATACATAAAAAAGGATCGAAATCATATAAAATAAATCAGTGTATACATCTTGATAATACAAAAATCAGGGCACATGAGTCTAGGCATGACTGTCCCCAAAGGCTTTGGGCCTCGCAACAACTGATCCATCTCATGTACCACGGGAGAGTCTTGCACTTGTATATCCACCAGGTGGATCTCGATGGAGTGGCCTTGTCACTCCTCGACTATCAGATCGACTCTGTCATGACCTCGTGTTGTTGGTGGGTGCATAGTTGGGTGCCCTCTGATTAGTTGAAATGATTGCATAATATAATATCCTATAATACTTGGCCTACTAGGCTGAGCACTGAATGGCCTTGATGGCCTCCCCCGAGCGATTCTCTGCAGACATTGTCAACTGGACCTCTGCCTGATGACACCTGTCTAAAGCTGCATCTCTCTACTGTTAGAGAGGTAATATGTCCTTGTGCCTATCTAATTTGTGCCTGCAGTTGCTATACCAAGGACTGCAGGGCACTAATTTGAGCCTCTTGCTTATGAGGTGGCACTTGAATCTGTACCTATATATATGCCCCCTATCGCTGTCTTGTAGCCCACTATATCAGAACTTGGGAGGAAGTGCCTACTGCCCCTATCCCTATGACCTATGGAGGAGGGATTCCTGATCTCCTCCTTTGTATTGCCCTGCTCTCCACATCCTTTTTGGCCCTGAGGGAACCTGCTCCACCATAACCTCCACCCCCCTCCTCCTCCTCATCATCATCACCATCATTGTCATCTCAGCAACAACGACCTCCCCTCACCTATGGCCTGTCGTCCTCCTCGTCATCCAATGTCAGAACTGTCTTGGCCGGATCTGATAGTCACGGTACTACATGAGCTATCCAATACTATGAGTACTCTATTGTCATCCCCACATCAATCAGCTGAGGTGCATAATACCAAGTTTGTGTACCCAATCCCAAATACTCTACATAGGCTATGTCAATAGAAATCGTAGGCCCCCACTCTCACACATCCTGTTGTCGGCGCACATACAAACAAGATCCTTGTAGTACCCCCTTCTAGCAGCCATACTACCTATAGACTCTATTGTGTAAAAACCTCTCAATGATGAAAGGTGTTTGACCGATCAAATACCTCGAGGAAAACACATAGGGTATCTCCCGCACATCCTCCAACCATGCCTCACAGTATAGGTATGGCCTCCATATGACTATATCAAGATCATCTAACAGCCAACACCAATACTCCAATTTTTCCTGCTTACGTTGGACAAAAATGCCTGTGTAACCATAAACATAAGGCTTTCCTATCAATTTGTCTCTATCTGCTAGTGTTCAAGTGATCGCTATGTGCTCCCAGTCTCATACCTATAACAATGTGACCCCTGCTGATAAATTGGTGGCCCTCTGATAAACAACCTAGTGTAGATCCCAATATAGATGTGCAAGAATGCACGAGCCCTGAGCAAATATATGACCCTCAATCACCATATCCTCTAGTACCAATCCCCAGCCGACTACTAGTCCCTTCGACCTACGGTCGGGACATAGGAAGCCTTTAATGAATCCTGCAAGAATAGATGGCAGCATCACATATCTATCAACTATCTCCTGCCAAGAGATCTCACACCCATAAATGTGCTCATCTTGAAACACTCATCTCAATACCTCTGTACCACCCTCCTTGGTCTTCTCATAGGGGCGAACATCTCCCACCACTAGGATCCTTAGATTCCTTTATATGTCCTTTGGCATCACTATCATCTGCCCAGTTGCCAGATGGAAGGTGTTGGTGTCACTGTGCCACCACTCTGCCAAAGTTGTCAATAGACCTTAGTTAGTCATGTACCAGGGTATGTCAAGTAAAGAAGATAATCCACACCTCTCAATGATATCTCTATCATCTTGTGATATGTGGGGAATTAGTCTCCACGTCTTTGGGAATCGCTCTCAAGACTGAAGAACGCCTAAATTCTGCCTGCAGATCAAAACATATCGCAAATCCAATCAAATCAATCAAAATGATCAAATCCAGTCAAATCAAATCCGATCAATCAATCAATGAAAATCAAATTAACCCATATCAAAATTAAATTGACCCATATCGACATCAATTTGACCCATATCAAAATCAAATTGACCCATATCAACATCAAATTGACCCATATAGAAATTAAATTGAACCATATTGCAATCAATCAAACAAATCAGCTTGAACCATATCAAAAATCAGTTAGTCACCTTATGAATCAACCCATATCAAAACCAATCAATCAAAACAACCCATATCAAAGTCAATCCATATCAAAACCAAAGAAACAGATGAAATTTCCTATCTTTTAGACTACATGTGCTAAGGTAGTATTCTTATGCGCTAAATCAATTCAAAGCACTCAAAAACTTCATGTATGTGCTAGGAAATCAATCAAAAACACTAAATTTTGAAATGTGCTAAAAAAAACATGTGAATGCGCTATATAACTAGTCCTATGAGCTAAATCATTAAATGTGCTAAGGGAAAACCTACATGTGCTACCCTATTCAACCAATGCGCTAAAGTGACCCTATGTGCTAATATATCTTTCAAATGCATTACCTAATGACTCAATTACGCTAAACCTATGCCTTGGAGAACCTATGTGCTAAATTTTGTTTAATGTGTGCACTAAATCTTAATGCATATGCACTAAAACAAGAAATTTGCGACAAAAACATAAAAAAACTGTGTGGAAAATTTTGAAAAATCTGACAAAAATGCATTTTTCAGGAGCACTTATCGACGATCCATACACGACGAGTTGCTGGTATCGCTTAGCTCGCTCAAAATGGTGGTTCTGGTATGAAATCAACATTTTCTGCAAATCTCTCTTCACCAATCACAAGAGGACAAATGTTTTCAAATGAGCTTTCTTTTTCAATTTTAACCTTTTAAAAGGGGTAAAAGGAAGGTAATTAAGTGGGAGTGTATTTTCTCTCTTACTCAATCTAATTAATCGGCGGTCTAAATTTTTTTTTTGGGAGATGAATCAATCTAAAACTTTGAAAATATTTTACAAATTCAAAAATCATAAAAATTTCAAAAAATCATCAATTTTTTTTTTAAATTCAAAAATTCCCTAATTCATCTCCCAAGGGGGCATACTCGCATCACCATCTATCAAATCAACATCTGGGGCAAATCAAAAATCATATCAGCATCATGAGGCAAATTTTCTTTGAATCAACATGTGGTCACACATCACTTCAAAGAGGGGCAAAATGTAGACACATAAATCTGACCACCAAATTAAATAAATATTTAATGTTTATTTAATTCACTAACAATTCAACTATTAATTAAATTGATATTTCATTAATTAATCCTAACCACTTTCTTCTATTGATTAAATAAATTATTCAATTTATTTAATTTAATTCATTAGCCAAATTCTAGTTTTTTAATTAAATAAATCATATTTATTTAATTAAATTCTCATTGAATTAAATTCACATTTAATTAAATCCCCTTTTGACATTTAAATAAATCAATATTTATTTAAATCTTTCCAATGCAAGTTGCAACCAATAAATTGAAATAAATTAATTTTATTCCAATTAAAATCCTAAAAACTTTCCCACTTGCATTCTCCTACAAAATCCACTTGATCACTAACCCATCTTCTAGAATATTCTAATCCATTCTAATTAGCCTAATTTCCTCTTAAACATTTGCACATTCCTTAAGAAAGGGTCACTTCTCAAAAACATGCAAAGTCTTCATAAAACATTAAAGGCTTTATGTCTTCAACAAGTTAACCTCCAAAGTCTTCCAAAGCATGTAAGGCTCTTACATAACCATTAATGATTAACTCAATCTTGACCATTGGTTAGAGACTATCTCTCTAACTTAACCGTCTTTTTAACCCTTGGGTCTCTTCAAGCATTCATTGCTTTGACCATGGTTATCCCTTTAACCCTTGCACAAGAGTTTATCATTTGGATAAAGGCTTTGTCCATTAACTTAACCCTAACCAAACCCTCTAGGATAACCACCATGTCTTCTCGGGCATTTAATGCCTCCTCTTTCCTCTCAAGCCTTCTCATGTTGACAATTGTCACCATTTCATTGGAGAAAATTGTAAACATGGATTGAGGATCACCAAATTCTCAATCAATCCTAGCCCTTGTCAAGATTATTCAATTTGGACCATCCAATTGCTCATTTATTCTATAAATAGTTCTCATTCCCTCGTTATAAACATCCCAACTTTTCATGCATCCAGGTTATTGTCTATCAAGGTATCAATTCTTACTTTTGTCTCTCTTTGTTTCAATCACCATCTTAAATATTTAGAAGCATTTTTATCATTAACATAGCACATATCATGTTAGCATAGCATAATATCCATCTCATAGCATGGTTAGCTTCATTATCATAGCATAAATTTTTATCTTAGCAAGATTGTTATAATCCATATAGATCTTAGTTGCAATTGCATATAGATCATTTTCATCACATATCATTTGTTTTTGGAGTTGTCATTCCAAAGGTCAGTTGCTCAATGATCTGAGAGCAACCATGACTTGAGGAATCCTATGAGATAGAGAACAATGAGACTCTTTTGAAAGTTTGACTTGTTTAACTAGTTTACCAAGTTAGTCTTTATATCTAATGTTTCATTGGTATGTTAGTTTCTTGTTTTTCTAATTGATTGATTGACCCTACTAATCTAGCATACAATTATTATCATGGTGTGGAATATGTATTTAGATTGGATATGTTTTAGATGGTTATGTTGACTATTACAAAATAGTTTTGGCAGCTTGATTTCAATTTTTTAGTTGATTGGATGGTTGATTCGTGAGTGACATTGTTTTCTATCAGTTCTGATGTTATTTTTAGGAGTGTGCAGAGGAATGCACTGCTTTCCTCATCTTGATATTATTTTGAGGATGTTGTAGGTTAGTTGTTATTATTACTAAGGTGTTGTGCTTCTTTTGTGATAGAATAAAATATAGGGGCCTGTAGTTGTAGGAAGGCTTACAGCCTAGAGCACACTGCTCAATCACAAAAAGAGCCTCATTGACTACATACAAATCCAAACTACAATCTAGAGAAATGATTTAACTGCAAAGATAGCATCTTCTATGCCTGAATATAGTTCTAGTTAAGCTCTGTCTATTCTAGTCTGAAACCCTAAACCCTTTACCAGAATAACCCTTACATAAATATCTTCACATACATGACCTCTCTCATATGTTTCACATCTCCTTTACATTCCATAACCTTACACACTCTCCTATGATATATCAAAATGATCTAATATCAAAGTTTATTCAGTTATAAAATTTATTCACTATCCCTAGGGGATAAATTTTATTTAATATTTTAAATATTGTATTTACTTAATTCTTTCTATGGTATTGTAGTCAAAGATGTATCCCTCATGTCCAGATTAAATATATTTTGGGTTAAGTAGATCGGTTTGTATGGACTTATGTGTTTTGGTCCTAGTGGTTGCATGTAAAGTATTTTGGTGATATTTTGTAGGTGTGCTTACTTTGTGTGAACCCTCACACATCTTTATCTTTCACATGATATATTTGTTAGTTTGTATATTTTTTGTTTTTAAAAAGACTCTCTTGTGCCCATTTGCTAGAGACAAATATGCAACTAATAGTTGGAGAAATTGCTAATTAGATTAGCAACTTTCCTCTAAATTTTAGAGGTACAACTCCCTCTTATGATATAACTAGGTTTTTTAAAGGGTGTATGTGTTGGGAGTGCTAAATTTTGCTGCAAATAATGCCTTATGTGGTGCTGAAATATGTTCATTGCTAGAGTTTTAGGAGGGTTTTAATTTTTTTAAGTAGCCTATGTTTCATTCTCGACTCTATTGTAATTCTTTATTGACCATGAGTAGCTGGTCTCTACATCCTAAGTTATCCTTGGGAGGGTTGTTAGTCATATGTTTATTGGCCTCGTGCACTTGTGTTGGAATCTAAGAACAGTGAGAAGGGGGAGGGGGGGTGAATCAGTGTTCTATCGAAATGATCAATTTTAACCTTATTAAAACATGCATACACCAACCGGTATACCAGTACATATAGAATTGAAATAAGTAAAGCAACCAATAAGCCAATCACATAAATGAATACCATAACACATAGAATTATACATGGAAAACCTCAAAGAGGAAAAACCACGGTGGGATTTGTGACCCACAATATCAATCCACTGGCCATATGAAGAGATATTATAAAATATAGGGGCCTGTAGTTGTAGGAAGGCTTACAGCCTAGAGCACACTGCTCAATCACAAAAAGAGCCTCATTGACTACATACAAGTCCAAACTACAATCCAGAGAAAGTATTTAACTGCAAAGATAGCATCTTCTATGCCTGAATATAGTTCTAGTTAAGCTCTGTCTATTCTAGTCTAAAACCCTAAACCCTTTACCAGAATAACCCTTACATTAATATCTTCACATACATGACCTCTCTCATATGTTTCACATCTCCTTTACATTCCATAACCTTACACACTCTCTTATGATATATCAAAATGATCTAATCAACTACCCTATATACCCTTTACAATTCATCATGTTTTATGTCGGCTTACAAAGATAATTACAATATGAATGTACATGTCGGCTAGATAACATAAATACATGAATATCAAAAATAATTTCCAATGCCATACCTCCTGAATATTTTTCAAACAATACTCCCCCTAATGTGTACGACTCCCTTTTTTCTTTTTCACATCAATATCTCTCCCATTTTGACATCAATTCCATCAAAAATACCAAAAAGTACCAAAAACTGGGATGAAGAAAGAAAGAATGTACAATGAATATGTCCCAAAATACCTTACCGGAGTTGGATGTACTTGAAAATATCCAGACAGGCCTTCTCAAAAAGCTCTAGATAGGTATCCCAACCATATTTGAAAGTGTCAGAAATAGATACAAGTCCATTTAGCATATGGGCAAATGACTCTTTCTCATTAAGCTCTTTCAGTGTGGGCTTACCAACCATATCTATACACTCCTGCTTATGTACACTTAGTGAATCTAACCAAGGACTCACCAATCATCTAAGAATTATGTCTCTCCTTGTGATTTTATCTTTTTCTTTCTCAAGAGAAAGAACTTGGTCTTCAAAAACCAAAATCTGACCATCAAAAGAATTGGCTATACCTGCAATCTCCTCCTAAATATCCTTAATCTTTTTATCTGTCTCAGTTGTGAGTAAACCTATGTTACAACATACTCTGTAGATATTAGTACACTACCTCAATGCATTATCTATCAATTTTAACTTATCATTAATATCCTTCCTCTCCAACTCAATCACTTGATCAAATGTAGCTCTCTTTGCCTGTGTGAATCTCTCCAGTGCTTGTCAGTTTTATATATGCTACAAGGACTGAAAATCTTTTGAGATGTGCTCTGTGATAGTCTTAAGCTTTCCTAGATGGGCTTTCTTCTTCGTCAAAATTTCACTCTAGGACAAGTCTATGTAAAACAGTGATAGACTAGTCAATAACACCTTTATCCATAGATCCCTCCATCATTTTCTGTGCAACCATCATCATGAGTTCAATAGAACTCATCTCAGTTATGCTTTTCTTTTAAACATGTGAGGTGTCAATTGACAACAATGATGGACTCACTACCGGTTCCCTGTCGGATTCCCATTTCTTCTCCTTTGATGTTTTAACCTTTATAGCTTCCTCACTTGCACCGGTGGCTTCGCCACTTGGTGCAGTCTCAGTAACTGTCGGTTCCTCCCTAGGAACTGTAACCTCATCCTGTACATTTGGATCCAAAGGACTATTGTCCTCAACATTAGTAACGTATACATTATCAAACTTTATACTTTGTATCTACCGGTATCTCAACATTTTCCTGTACATTTGTATCTACCGAGGGCTCAATATCCACTATCTTAATGTTTTTCAAAATTGAGGGTGAAGTACCCATAATACCTTTACCTTTCCCTTCAACTAGGATGTCTGCGGTATCTATCTTACGTTTTGGTGAAGTATAAAAGCCATGTTTCTCTTCAAAGAACTTAACCCATGCCTTGTGGGTCTCCTTGATTATCTCATTTACTCTACCTAACATAAGACTAATTATTCTATGCTACTTGTTAAAGATTTTCCTATCTACGACCTCAAGTGTCTTTTCCATCTCCTCTAGAGCAATAGAAACACAAAAAGATAACAACTCTTGAATTTTTATATGCGTGTCCTCTTGCATTGTTGATATTCTCCTAGCATCTTACATGTCATACAACTGTGTCAGTATTTGGTCTTCAATTTCTAACAAGGCTTTCTTCTAAATATCCAAATACAACAAAACTGATTCCTCTACTTCTCTTTGTTCATCATTATCTAAATGTTCATAATAAAACTGTACATTATTTAACATACCATCTTTAGTAATTTCATCAACTAACTTTGCACAAGTCTCTGGTGGAATGATAGTTACATTACCAAATTCAATTGTAAGATCAATGTCATCCTTCTTCTTTCTCCTTCCAGTACCGGATGGGGCTGAAGGTGTTTCTTTTGGTGTTATTTTTTGTTTCGGTACCCTGATAGTAACTTTCCTAACCGGTTGCTTCTTAGCTTCTACCTTGGTCTCTTCAATTTTCTTCCTCATTACCCTATTGAATGCCAAGGGTGTGGCATCTTCAGAAGTAGATTCTATTGCAATAAGTTCAATGAATATTTCTGGTTCTTTCCTCTTCCTACCTTTCTCCGGGACAATATCAATCAATGCTTTGATATCCTATACCTTTTCAACAAATTTACTTGCCTTGCCTTCCTACTTCTCTCTTTTCTTTTGGTTGAACTTAGTTTCAACCTCTTGCTTCTTCTTCTTAGTAGTGCCAAAGGTTTTTACAGTTTCATCTATCGGTGCATCAATTAGCATTTGTGCATAAGCATCAAGAATCTGTGCATCAACTTCATAACCCATTTCCTCAATCCAAATCTTCTGGGGCCTTACAACTTCCATCAAAGTTTCATCTTTCTTGACCATGAAGCATATCTTAGTTGAGTACTTCTCAACAATGTGTTTTGGAACCCTCATCCTAGAATTCACAGCCTTTTGAAATGATTTAAAGTAACCCCACACTTTGTCATCTCTTTGATTACCCAATGTAGAAATTGATTGTTTTAGTTGCCTCCCTACTAGGATATCAAATGACCCATTTTCTCTTCCCAAAACCGGAAGTCTCATTGATGAAAAATAGCATTAAATAGATAATTAGGTTACCATACTAGAATTTTCCTTTCTTTTCTCCTTTAATCTTTCCTAGGTTAATCAATAATTCATCCAACATCCAACCACATAGATCTAACTTCTCATTATCCCTCATCATTTTATGAGTTGCATAAATGCAGGAGCTAGAAACAGAATTCAGTCGATTTGATTGAGTTACCTTGTAACCGATGACCATTCTTTCGAATATGATATTTGTGTCTGTGATAGTACTAATCCTTATTGATTTCTTGTCTGATGTTTCTCTGGTAATCTTGTTGACCTGATCATTTGAAACTTTCTTCTCTAGTCGTTGTCCAACCTTTGGTAAACTGGTGATTTCTCTGATGGCCTCCTTCTTAATCTTATACAGTCTATCCAACCAAATAAACTCTCCATGTACTATGCTTAAAACATACCTAACAATCTCATCTTCAAACTCCGGAATATCCAGAATGTTGGTAAACCCTTAATCCAAAATATGTTGGCATTCAAGCTTAATCTTTCCAGAATCTCCCATTAGCTCATTCATGTGCATGCTCTAAATATGAGTCATTCCTAAATCCTCAATATGACATTGAATTTAAGCTCTTACATCTTCAACATACACGACTCCTTCCGAAACACGGGAAAAAGCACCAACCAAATCGTCCAGGGTAGCAACATGCGAATATCGCTAGAAAATCAGTCTGGGATGGTCCTTGACCTTAACAATAGTTAGATTTGCAACAAAGATAGGTACATATGATGATCCTGCTTCCATGATTGAAGATAAATACATGTGAATAGCTACTAGTGAAAAATCCTAAAGACCTCTTCCAAACGTTGGTGAAATCGCTAAAGATTATAGCTATCGCTTTGAATGCAAAGTGATCAGAAATGAAGTGAATTTGACCTTTTATCCTCCAAGAAACCCTAATCCTTAATTGATATCGATCAAACATCTCCACGTTGGATAAGCATCTCAAATGTTTGGAACATCTTCTAGAACCTCTTCTCAGGGCATATGTAGTATCTTCATGAATTTTCTTACCCCTAAGGCATCTGCCTTAGTTGCCGGATGAGCTTCCTGCCGGTGCAGGAGCAACCTCCTCTGTCGGTTGAGTAAGCGGTGCATTACCATCTACTGATTGTTCTTCTGACTTCCTGACCCATCTCTGGGTATGATCTTGTTGTATTTCATTAACCTTCTCTTTTCCTTTCTCATTTGATCCTCCATTATCAACCAGTGGATTTCTACTTCTACAGAACTTAGCAATATGTCCAACCTCATTACATGCATAACATGTAACATTGTTCTTTTGAATTTCTTAGCTAAAACCGATGTAATTGCTTGAACTACACTGATTAGCCATATGTCCAAATTTTCCACATGCATAACATTTAACATTGATTCTGCAATCTTATGTCTTGTGACTATACTTATTACATTTAGAACATTGACCGGGAGCAAAATCAGGGTTATGATTTGCTCTATTTCTACATTGCCTAGCCATGTGACCAAATTTATTACAAACAAAGCATCTACCATTAAATTTATAAGCATTAAACTACCTTATTGATGCCTTATGGTTTTGATCTTCATTTATAGTATCAAAACTCTAACGTTGTTCAAATCCAAGTCCACTGGAATCTCCATTCTCCCTTTGTCTCTTCAATAACTCACCTAATTGTGTTGAACTAATATTGAATTTTTCTTTATACTCACTTGTTATAGTCAAATCATCTCTCAAAATTATCATTTTTCTCTCAAGCTCTTGTTCATTACTCTGGGATTGTCCTAAATCAGTTCTCAACATATCATTCTCATGAACCAACCTTCCACATTCTTAAAATTTGTTCTTCAAAGATACAACAAGATTTTCTTCCTTTTTCTTATGGTCCTCAATATCTTTAGATATCCTCATAGTTATAGCTTGTATTTCATTCCTCATAGCCATGTTCTCCTGACTTAGCTTCAAACATCTCTCATTAAGTGCATCTTTCTCATCATTATCCTTATTCTGCAAAATTTACTTCCTCCTAGCCCGAATAGATGACAACCTCTCCTATAGGAAAAGAATGAATTCCTAAGTAGAATTCAACTCATCTTGTAGCTTAAAGTTATTCATCCTTTCAACATCATAATCTTCAAGTGCCACCTCAAGTTGCTTCTCCAAACTCATATCCATGGATTCCAGATTCAGGATCTTCCTCAAGTTGTTAAACTTCCTCTGAGGCACAAGGCTTTGATACCAATTGTTGGAATCCAATAACACTGAGAGGGAGGGGGGGGGTGAATCAATGTTCTACCAAAATGATCAATTTTAACCTTATTAAAACATGCATACACCAACCGGTATACCGATACATATAGAATTGAAATAAGTAAAGCAACCAATAAGACAATCACATAAATGAATACCACAACACATAGAATTATACATGGAAAACCTCAAAGAGGAAAAACCACGGTGGGATTTGTGACCCACAATATCAATCCACTGGCCATATGAAGAGATATTACAAAATATAGGGGTCTGCAGTTGTAGGAAGGCTTACAACCTAGAGCACACTACTCAATCACAAAAGGAGCCTCACTGACTACATACAAATCTAGACTACAATCCAGAGAAATGATTGAACTACAAAGATAGCATCTTCTATGCCTAAATATAGTTCCGGTCTGAAACCCTAAACCCTTTACCAAAATAACCCTTACATAAATATCCTCACATACATTATCTCTCTCATATGTTTCGCATCTCCTTTACATTCTATAACCTTACACACTCTCCTATGATATATCAAAATGATCTAATCAGCTGACCTATATACCCTTTACAATTCATCATGCCTTATGTCGGCTTACAAAGATAATTACAATATGAATATACGTGTCAGCTAGATAACATAAATACATGAATATCAAAAACAATTGTTGATGTCAGATCCAAAAGATGTTGGTCTCCAATACCAATAACCTGAATGTGAACCATGTCGACCTGCATTGCCGATAACCAAATAAATCTTTCCAACCTGCCGATGCTGGTGAAGTGTCTATGAATTACCTACTGGTAAATAACTGAAGCAAAATATTAAGCTGAAACAAGTTGCCATGTTTCCATCAATGATAACATATTGAAACCAACCAATTGAGTGTCAATTGCCAACAACTTGGATTCACATTTTGCATCAGTCGCATTTAATTTTTCAAATGATCCTAAGTCTTGTGTCAAAATACCATGTTATAAGGTCTATGTGTCCTAGGTATACCCGTGCTATGACCCCTTTTACCCTCAGTAAGTGATCACGTGCTAAATGATTTCACTCAAGTCCACCTTTATACTCCAGGTCATTGCAAGATAGCAGGATTGTTGTTCAGGAACCCTTTGTTCCTACCTCCAAGTTATTTGTTAGGATTGTTCAATAGGCGCGGGATGGCGGGAGGCACATTTAACAAAGGAATTTTTATCCCACAAAGTGTTCAATATGGCTAGATTTGGCATGTGGGATAGTGGGATGAGCCTTGAAGCAAAGAAAACAAATTCCCATAGGCAGTACAAGAGACAAGAAGTGATCACGCAGGATAGCGGGAACTAAGTAATATGAAGCCCCGCTACCCCATGATGTACTATCAAGAAGGAAAATGAAGCAGTCATCAGTGAGGAGGGACCTAAAAGAGATCAATCTATATCAGTCAACAAGAGTAAACACAAGATATGATGGAGGCAATGCAGAACAGATTGTTTTATTGCATGAAATTTAATTACATCCAACCAGTAACAACCAGGTTACAACATACTGTCTCATAGGCTTGGTAGAATATGTCACAATCGGGACCTTGAATCAAAAGATCTATCTTCTACGCATTGTCCAGCTACTTGATTCTTTGATTTATTGCATTCTAATGCATAATTACAAATATATATATATATATATCGATCCAAAGGATCCAGTCGGCCCAAAAGGGATCTAAACCCAAAGAACAAGAACTAACATGAAAATAACAAGGTTGGCCTCTGCTAAGAGATTCCTCCAGAAAATCCAAAGGATGAAACTTAGATCATGGGAAAAGGTGGACCACATGCCAAGAAACATCAAGATCAACGCCCAAGGCTCCGCAAGATTCAAAATGGGTTTCGGTAGATCACCAAAATAGGTCTTAGGCAACCGGTAACAAAGAACTGTCATGGAAACCGGTAGTGATATCTTGCCAGAAAGTGATCCAAATGCGATGTGGTCTGAAAGCAAGAAATATGATCAAGTCTTCAAGTAGAATCCAACTTCATAGGATCCGGTGAGCCAAAATCGAGACACACAGAAAGGAAAATTGAAACGGCAAAACAAAAAACAAAACAGAAAGGAAAATGTTTTGGTTGATACAAGATTGTTGTGAACCGGGGACACTCTTGCATCAGACATCCGAGGTTAATAAAAAACTGAGCCTCTTACCTTGTTGGGGTCAGAGGGAAACCAAGGTGGTCTACCTCTTCCTAAGAAATCCAAGATGAATCTTCAACTAGTTTGTCTTTCCACTTCACAAGATATTCCTTATACTCACTACTCTGGGTACTACGCCCAATCCTATTGTTTAAAATCTCTTCAATCTAATATGGTTCCATACGGGGCAATTGTTTGTCAAAGTCTACAACATTGTCCTTACTGAATTCTAGTTCATGGTACTCATGAAGATCTGCAATGTTAAATATAGGTGAAATACTTAGACTATTCGGTAGCTCCACTTCATATGCATTTCCAGAACTGAACTTCCTCAAAATATTATAGGGTTCAAACTTCTTCATTTGCAGCTTATTATAAGTTCCAACTAGGAATCTCTCTTTTCTTAGATATACCATCACTTCATCACCAACTTCAAATTCTTTATGTCTCCTTTTCTCATCTGCCTTCTCCTTATATTTGTTGTTCATGTCTTCCAGATGATGTTTAACCTAAACATGCAATGTTGCCATGTGATCTGCAAAATCTTCTACTTTTGAACTCTTCCAGTTTTCATTGCTAATGTCTCTCAATTATTCTATACCTCTAGGGTACACTCCAGTAATAATCTCAAAAGGTGTTTTCCGGTACTTCTATTCACTGAATTGTTGTAGGCAAACTCTTCTTATGCAAGGATCAAATCCCAATGTCTAATTTTATCTCCCACTAAACATCTCAACAAATTTCCCAAGCTCCGGTTAACAAATTCTATCTGTCCATCGGTCTGTGGATGAAAAGTAGAACTGCACTTCAAATTTATCTTCATCTTCTTCCAAAGTGTTCTCCAACAATAGCCAACAAACTTAGTGTCTCTATTTGAAACTATGCTCTTAGGTAATCCATGCAATCTCACCATTTCCTTGAAAAATAGGTTTGCTACATGCAATGCATCAGATGTCTTCTTACAAGGTACAAAATGAGCCATCTTCAAAAATCTATCCACTACCACAAATATAGAGTCATTCCCTTAGCGTCTTAGGCAATCCAAGTACAAAATCCATGCTTATATCCTCCCAAGGTGTTACCGGTACTGTCAAAGGTTTATACAATCCCACATTCTGACTACTACCTTTTGCAACTTGACAAACTTTACAACTCTGCACATATCTCTTAACATCCTTATGAATTTGGGGCCAAAAGTACTGCTCACTCACCAATACAACTATCTTGTCAATGCCAAAATGTCCAGCTAAACCTCCATTGTGTTTCTCTTTTATCAAGTTCTGTCTCATAGAACTGTTAGGTATGCACAACTCAACTCCCCTGAATAACATCCTATCCTGAATGAAGTAATCCAACCATTTGCTCCTATCAACCGTAACCGGTTCTCTACATGCTTTCCAAGGTTTTGTAAAATTTGGGTCTTCATCATACAAGGTCTTCAAATCTTTGAAACCTAATACCATCACTCTCATCTCTGTCAGCAAATTCCATCTCCTACTAAATGCCTCAGCAACTTTGTTATATTTTCCACTTCTATGCTTTAACACAAAGGTGTAACTCTGCAAGAATTCTACCCATCTCATATGTCTCTGATTGAACTTACTATAACTATTGAAATATTGCAAAGCTTGATGATCTGTATACAACACAAACTACTTAGGCAACAAGTAGTGTCTCCATTTCTTCAAGGCTTGAACTATGGCATAAAATTCCTGATCATACACTGAATATCTCCTCTGGGCATCATTCAATTTCTCACGGAAATAGGCTACTACTCTCCCTTCTAAACTTAAGACTGCTCCTATTGTTATTCTACTTGCATCACAATCCACTTAAAATACTTTATTAAAATCTGGTAAAGCTAACACAGGTTGCTTAGTCACTTTCTGCTTCAACAGTTCAAAAATTTTGTTTTCTCCGATGGTCCACTTGAATTCCTTCTGATCTCCCCTCATGGTCTCACTCATAGGATTACAAATTGAATTGAAATTTCTGATAAACTTCAGGTAAAAACTAGCCAATCCGTGAAATGATCTTGTTAAACCCAACCAGTGCTGAGAGGGGAGGGGTGAATCAACACTTTACCAATTTTACACTATTAAAACTTTTAACTCAAGTTTGCACTAACTTAATATTCATCAATACAAACAATTATTGTAGAATAATATGTATGCATGAAAAGATACACAGAGACACCAAGATTTATCTCGTGGAAACCCAAATGGGAGAAAAGCACGATGTGAGTAGGAACTCACAAAATTTGTAGTCTTCTAGAGTATGCCCGGTGATGAGCCATCCCTGTTAGGAGATTACAAAGACACTATTAGGTGTGACCCGGTCAAGGGATTTTGATTAAGACCTGTTAGTGCCTTTACCCTATTAAAGGTATCCTTGTTAAAGGTCTTAGGAGCATCAATTAAGATGACACTCGGTTAAGGGATTTTACAATGGGACCTATTAAAGTCCACCCAGTTAAGGGATTTGAGTTGCAATAGTTAGAAAGCAACAGAAAGATGATCTACTAGATTAGCTACTGATAGCTTGATTAGATCACAATGAAAATCATATTCTATCTGCACCGGTTGTGTCTACTCTGCACAACACCAGTTTCCTATTTAATCCTTTGGCTCTGCACTTTGCCAGTTCACTGATCCTTGGCTCTTCACTCCGTCGGTCCTCTGACCCTTGGCTATACACTCTACCCTGCTCCCCCTGTGTTCACTTTCACAGATCTCTTTTCACATGAACAACAACATTCTTTGAATGAATTGTGTGAATATATTGGCCTTTGATTCTGTTGCCAACTTTCCGTCCAAAACATCAGATTCAAAATTTTGTTACCGCGCCATAAATCACTCTCCAAAAATCATTTCAGGAATATATGTCAAAACAATCATTCATGTCGATAAGTCCACCGGTTGACTGGAGAAGATTGTCGATTTAGCGAGATGTTAACTGAAGGTTACCAAGTCTGTCAGTTTCTGACTATATCGATGTACCGATCAAGGTCTACCTAGTCGGTTACCTCATGTATATCGATATAATAACTACTTAGCCGATTATCCTCCTGTGTGTCGATCTGTTCACTGCTTATCCGGTTGACTTCTTATGTGCCGGTCTACTCACTTCTTGCTGGTTGGCCTCCTGTGTGTCGGTCTATTCACTGCTTTCCCTATCTACACATTTCTTAACCGATTAAGCTTTGTATACCAGTCTACTCACTGCCGATAGGAAAAGAAACTCTTGTTCTTTACAGGTTATCCTTTCCTTCTTTGCCGGTAGACTGTGAAGACTTGGAAGATGATGTTGCCAACAATGACAGCCATATCATTTACCGGTCATACAAAATGCACCAAAATGCCAACAAACTCCCACTTTGGCATTGGTGGCAAACAATACAAAAATGTGTCGGTTCTAGCCCCTGATGTGTCGGTTCTGGCCCCTATTTCTGACCCCTGTTACTCACAATGTACAAATCTCCAAAACTCCCCCTTTTTTCCATCAATGGCAAAGACTATACAAAATAATTTGTCAAAGTAAAGAAAAAATCTCTTTGAAATTTTCTTGAGCTACTTTCAAAGAAGATTCCCATGAAGATTTTACCTGTTTCATGGTGGTGAAGTGTCCATATAAAACTGCAATAAAAACCTCCATATCAGCGACTGTCTTGCAGTCAGGTTCACTTATGAGGAATTCTACTTCTTTAATATTCATTTGCATGAAATCAATAATTGGTGCCAAATAGCACTATATCTCTAACCAATTAAGACCTCATTTGTCCTCTTCTTCTTTCAACCTTTTGATTTCATGATTAAGAAGTTTGACCTTACCACTAAAAGTTGATACTAAACTGGTAAGAGGATCAAACGAACATATCAGATCTTGAATTTCTTTTTGAGTCTAATTTATTTTATCTTCTAGATCTTTGATTAAATCGGTCAAAAATGAAGATTTGACCAATAATTGGCCAACTTCCTGTAGTATATTTTTGACCTCTTATGTTCAGGTAGAGAGGGCAACTTTTCCAACTGATATTTGTTCCATTAGATTTTCTCCTCTCTTTGATTCATATTGCCTTACTGCAACCTTCTCCAGATCGGTTGCCTCTGGACCAATTTTTGTTACAAGAGTATTCAACTAATCAATGATGGGTGCATTGTCATCAACTACAATATCTAGAATTAGGTCAGATAGAATTGTCTTGGCAAAATTGAGAATTCTTGCCTTCTTTTTCTTTGCTCTCAATTTAGCCTTTTTAGCTTGAATTTTTAGTTTTTATGATACTTTCATCAATTGCTTGGGAGTCATTTTCTTTATATCAATTACCGATTCTCCCTCTTCTTCCTCCTCTTTTTCTTCTTCCTATCTACAGTCTCAACCTTTGAACTAGCTGCGGTGATGATTTTTACATTCTTCTTTTCACTTCCCTTTTCTAAGTCTAACTTCCTCTTTGCCGGAGGAGTATCCATCACTGCTTTCTTCTCTTCCTCTTTGCCTTTTTCTGACAGAATAGGATCTGGTGTCAATGAAGTTCTATGGGGTGTATCTTCATAAGGAATGTCTTCAATTGTCACTTCATCTTGACCGGTATGCTTGTTTTGATCAACTCCCTTCACAGGTTTAGTGTGAACCGGTTTCTTGACATCCTTTGTCAGATTGGGAATATCTGACACACCATTTCCTATGATCTCATTAACTGAGAAAACATCAAAACCTTCAGTATGATGGTATTATGAAAGAATAAGGATCCAATCAACTACTAAGAGGGGGGGGGTGTATCAGTAGATAGAAAACTGATATAAACTTTCGCCAATCTCAAAATCAACCTCTCAATGCGAACTCTAAAAGGACAAGTTAAACCACTGAACTACAAATGCAGTATCACTATCAAGTTAAATTGGTTGACTATGATAACAGATTAACAATAAACAACTTGAAACTGACAAACATCCAAATACTTTACTAACATAAGTAAAACTTCATTTTAGATTGCTGCCAGTTAACATAACATATCAAAGTGGATTAAGCAGTTAAGCAATTCAACCATAGTAAACATAACCACAAAAACATTCACCAGTTGACACAATATTTTTGACGTGGAAACCCAATTGGGAAAAACCATGGTGGGGATGAATACCCACAAGTGTTATGAAGTCTTCTGAAGTTCGCCCTGTTAGGAGCCAAGCCTATTAAAGCTTTACAAAAGGTCCTGCTAAGAACAGATTCTGTTAGGGACCACCTGGTTAAGGGATTAACTATAATGCCCTATTAGAAGTAATACTCTATGAGGAGTAACCTCGGTAGAGGATTTGAAATCCAAGCTAATGGACCACCTGGTTAGAGGATTTGAATAACACTAAGCTTGTTAGAGCTTACTTGATTAGGGGATTTTACTGTTGTAATTGTTAGAAAGAAACAAGAGTTTGTTGATATGTTTCAATAGCACTACACTTGCTTGTTCAGATCCTTTTCATGCTCCTATCTACCTTTACACAAACTGCAGATACATCATTCGGTTCAGCAACCACACTCAACTAGAAATTTGTGAACTTTGAAACAAAACAACTCATCAACCTTATAAACAAATAAATAGGTTGGTAACACAACAAAAACCTAATTCTCTCATAGAGATTACAAACAAATCAGTTCAAGTATGATCATTGGATTACATAACAATCTTTGCACATCATTCAAGATAGCCTCGAATTCTCTTTGATCATTGCTTCATCGAACTTTGTAACTCATCACGCGGTTTGCATTACATGCAATATACTTTCTCATTCCCAAGATAAAAACCGTTATCTCAACATGCCAAAAACACATTGAAACTCTTCTCATCCAACATGCATATGTGTCATAATCATTACCACTCATCATTATATCATAAACAAATACAACCAATTCACCAAACTTAATCGGTTAGGGTTTATCATATCAACAAGTAGGGTTTATCGGTTGAACTCTCCAATATATAGAAATACTGGTTCACTCCACAAATTCACCTACCGGTTGCAGTTCCCTTCACTAGATCTTCCTACCGGTTACAAAACAACATTATTACCGGTTAATTGACATCAATGAAAGCATAACATTTCATTAATGCAATCTTCATGCAAATGCCAACATAGTAGAGCCTTTTTCTTTACCTTTCCCTTTGTCAAGGGCAGCTACACCTTGGTCCTATTTTGTTCCCTTTTCTATTTCTTCTTCAGCTTCCATTTTTTGATTCATGATTGTTTTTGACAAGGCAATATTTTCTTCATGTACCGCTTTAACTTCACCTATAGCCACTTTCCCTGTTCTATTTCTTATAGGGAAAACTTTAAGAAACCCCCCCCCCCCTTGGACAAGGTGTAAAAACCTGGTGAAAGCTATATAATTCCTGAGGAAAATTTTAATTTTACTAGTGAATTTTTGCGGTTTACGGAGAAAAAATAATAATCTCCATTGGCGAATTAGCCGTGATCACTCAAAGTTTGTGAAAAATCCTAACGAATTGTAATGTTTTTAAAACCAAAAAAATATTTGCATGGGCGAATTGTAATGTTTTTAAAACCAGAAAAATATTTGCATTGGCGATTTCAACCTATTTTCAAACCATTAAAAAAAATATTGGCAATTTCAAGATATTAAGTCATTAAAACACATGGCACACAGTCGTCAACTCTTTTCCTGAAAGACTACCCATTAGAAAATTTCGCGACCTAGCGACAAGCCTTTACAACTCTATCTCCAACTCGCAAGCTGAAAATGCCAAGCCTTCATAACCTTGAGATCTAGCGACTGAGGGAAACTGAACTGCCACTCACCAATTCTCGACCACAAAATGTTAAGTCCTCATCACCGCAACGACTTGGAGATAGTGGTAACTTTAACCCTTGTCGCGTACTTGCTAACATTAAACTATTTATCCCTTAACCACTAGCACTTCACTCGCAAGCTCGCGGCTTGATCAAGTCTTCAGACATTTAACTTCGCGAGCTGGCGATAACCATAAAACTTAACCACAAACTATCTAGTTGCTAGCTCACGACCTAAAAATGCTAACATTAAACAAACATGAGAGCTAGCGACAACTGTATGAAATGAGTTACTCACTAACTTTCACGGCTATAATGTATGACATCAGACCAACTCGAGACCTCGCAACCGAAGTAATTTGATTAACAATCTCCAGCTCGATAACATAAAACTCTAACACCCAAAAAGCTAGAGAACTCACAATGTAAACCCAAACCAACTTGTTGCCAGCTCATGGCTTGATCATGTCTTCAGACATTTTACCTCGCGAGCTAGTGATAACCATAAAACTTAACCACAAACTATCTGGTCGCTAGCTCGCAACCTAAACATGCTAAGATTAAACAAACATGAGAGCTAATGACAACTATGGTGACAAGATAATATGTACGAGGAATTTTTAAGGCTTGGATGTCGACTCATTCCTAAGGGACTAGTTTGAAGGTTTCTCCTGAGTCATTGTTGATTAGACAAACAAGGATGACGGTTTTAGAGGCATAAAAGGATTGGATAGCTTCTGAGTTAGAGATGAGAGATCACAAATTTCTCTAAGAAATCAAATATTAGGTTGCTTGTTGTCAGGGATTCTAAAGCAGAATTTGTCCAATCAAGGACGAATAAAATCAAAACAAAATCGTTCACAATAGATGAGCCTTAGCAAGATGTAGTGGATTTGATAGGCATGACTTCTAGAGTCTACGGTCATGTTGAAAAACACCAAAATGATGATTTTTCATGTGAATGAGCATCACCAAATGAAGTGGTGACTTAATTGGTAGAAGAGAAAAGAAACCTTTTTCATTTACTGAGAGTGGTTTTTTCCTCAAAAAGGAAGATGATGTTTGAGCAAGATCGTGCATGGAGTTGTTGTGTGATATGTAATACTGGATGGGTTTTTTTGTTTTCTCCTATGTGAGTTTGTTTATTGTCAAAGGGGGTGTGAAAGCCTTTTCCTATCAAGAAAGGCCAAGCATGGCACATCCTCTGCTTCTAGTCTACCATAGGATGGCAGGAGGTTTGAAGAAGGAGCCCATAGAGGAATGAAAGAAGGATTTGTTTGGGTGGGGAGTAGTAGCCAGTCATCTTTGTGATGACATGGAAGCTGCAACCCCTCCCCAACATATTACAGTTACCCTAAAGCTCCTCTTTCCACTTTCCCTTATCGTGGGCATGAAGGTTCGAGCTCCTCTTTCCATTTTCCCTGTTCCTAGGAATGAAGGCTTCCTACTCTATTTGGAAAGGATATGTTGGATAGAACGTAACATCTCACATTCCATCTGAAGGCATCAGGGTGATAATGGCATGGCTCAAGCAGTTTTGCAAGTTGTATAGTCATTGGGGTTCCTTTTCTAGTTCCAGTAGTGATTCAAGACTCTAGGTGAAGGGAGCAAGTTGTATAGTCATTTACAGAGAAAATGAAAATAATTTAGTGTCAATCTTTGTGGAGGTTCTTGAAGGAGTTATATATAAATTTATTTTGTGATGGTCGACGAAAGTAGTAATTTTATTCAATAGAAATTAAATTCTGATATATTTCTCTCCGATATATAATTCTATCTCTTTCAAATGATCATAATCATGAGTTTTAACTTTTTTCGTTTGTTGCATTGTTATGGTGTATGTAATTTTTAATTTAATGCTTCCTATTATGCCCAGGAATGCAAAATTTCTATTAGTTTGGAATGATATTAAGGATTCACCTCATTGTAATTGGTGGGCGGATTATAGGTATGAGTAAATGCCAACTTTATGGAGGAGGGAAAACATATACATGATAGTCATAGAACACCTCCATATATATTACATAAACATCCATTGCATATAAAATCATAAGAGTATTAAGAATGAAAGTATAAAACACCACAATAGATAGGAATACAACATAATTAGTAAAACATGCATGCAACTTAGTTAAAGGGAATATCTTTTGAGGATCCAATTCCATGATAGATGTTATAGACAAATCACAATTTCAAAATCAAAGGAAAACAAGAAAACATATTCACCCATGATGAATCAACTATTATAATTGGAAGGTCACTTCACCAAGTCAACATCAAGACAACAGACTAGTGCCTTATCCTAGGGCATAGATTCACTTACAATTCAAAGACAACCTGATAATAAGC
Organism: Cryptomeria japonica; assembly: GCF_030272615.1. Taxonomy (NCBI): domain Eukaryota; kingdom Viridiplantae; phylum Streptophyta; class Pinopsida; order Cupressales; family Cupressaceae; genus Cryptomeria; species Cryptomeria japonica. Next base: position 653,522,560 of record NC_081412.1, read on the forward strand.
TTCAATAAGATTCATTTGCAGATAAATAGGAATGAATATGCAATTACATGCACAACCCAGATTCATACGTAAACTGAAAAACCCTTGACCATTCAATTCACAGTGAAAACATAAATTCAACACAAAGAAAATTATGTGAAGATCTCAAACTGCAAATGATATTGATATTATATTCATATTGATATCAGAAAGTAAACTCAAAATGTGATTCATCTACGCACTTATCAAATTCTTGAACAATTGAACTATTATAACTATATCAGAGTTTTCAACATCAATAAAAGTGGCCAACTAGCCAACCCTCTCTACCGATCAAAAAGAAAAAGTGGCCATCAATCTCAAATTAATCTTGAAATCCTTTTATAAGATGAGGATTCAACAAGCTTAGAATTATTGTGAGGAATCTTGGGTAGCAACCTGACATTTCTTCTTTTGCTTTAGCATGGCTTGCCACCTGTCCACCTCTTTGTTTGTTGGCCAACTGAATGCCTTTACCTCTTCCAACTTTGCAACTGAATCTGTCCATTTGGCATCTGTAACTTCCCTGGCCTCAACAATAAACTTTGCATGGTCAACCTCAACCTTGAACAATGAATCAATCATACCGTTAAGGAAATCAACATCAACCTATTCATCTATATGCTTGATTATTTCTTATTGCTCCAGAATAAAATCAAATTCGCTGGTCCAATCAGAAACTAATTCCAAATCTCCATTACTACCATAAATTGAATGCTCTAATTTACTATAACCTTCCCCAAATGTCTGAAATTTTTTATTTATAAGCACATCCTTCCCTGTGAAAAATGCATAAGTTGCATTCATTACCTCCACCATGTCTTTAGTATCACTGATCTTGGGAGGTAACTCGTCACTATACATCATTGCAGTATCTAGCTTATCCATTAATCTGCTTCTTCTTGACCAAACATTGAACAAAGGTCCAAGAAAAGCAACAACCTCAGAGGATGTTTTACTTTCCTCTCTCAAAGAAATGTGCAATTCATGCACTACCATCAATTTTACTTTCAATACATTAATCCTATGTTTCAGAATTCCTGACACAACAGAGATAGCCTTGAAATTTTGTTCCTTTTCAAGCTTTTCAATTTTCTCTGTGTATTCCTCCATTTTTGTTGTCACATCAGCTGGTATTTCTTGTACTTGTTTTGTAATCTATATTGGAGGGGGCTCATTTGCAATTTTTTCTTTCAACTCCACTAACTCTTCCTCCAGGGTGCCCTCCTTCATCAGTGTCTCTTCATATTTTTTAGATAATGCAATCAATTGGCTATATGTTTCTGTGTATCTTCTTGACAAATCCTCCATTTTTGATAAATTCATAAAAGAAACTTGAGTAAAAAATGAGGCAATCTCCATGTCAGTTGTGTTCTGCAAATTCCAGATCATTCTGTCAGCTTTCTTTTCTACTTGGATATTTAGAAGGTGGGGATTTTGAGTGGAAGGGGCCAAAGACCAAGCAGCAAGTGTCTTTGACTTAGGATTAAATCCTGATCCTCTTATTACATCTCCAATTTCAAAGTCAGTTTTAAACATTGGGTCCTCTTACTTCCTAATCTGATCAATAATAAAAATAGACTAGAAGTCCCAGTCAGGCATCATAATCATACCAGTACTCTTAATAAATTGTCTTGCCCATTCCACAGATATTTTCTCCCTATCAGGATCATATTCCTACAGTACCTTGATGATCTCCTCTTTCTTTTCTACATTTCCTTCCTCTATGATCAAATTTTGTCCTAATTGATTTTGTTTCAACCCTGTCAAAAAACTTTTAAATTCATCTGACTTAATAAAGTCATCATCTTTCATGAACTCATTTGACAACATCACACGCTCATCAAAGCCTTGAACAAGGGCTTCGTTTGTTTCTCCCTGTTCTTCATTCTTCCCTGCTTCTCTGAGATGTGTCCTTATTTGATGAAAGTAGTGTCCTTGTTCTGTAACAATTGCTCTAGCAAGGTCTCTCCTCACAATTGTACCGACCTCTTCAGTTTTTTGTTTCTTTGTAGTTGGCACTCGGGTAGATTGAACTTCATCCCCACTCTCTACATCATCAATAGACACACTAAGTGGCCTCTTGACATGTGAAGAATGTCCATCTTGGGGGTCTTACTGCTGAGCAACCACTTCTGGAATTTGAGGCATTTGTTCCATCAGAGTTTCATATAAACTCAGCATTCTATTAATCCTCTCTAGGTACGGGTTATCAAGGCAAAAACCTGAGAAAATAGGTTCAATAACCTTCAATTTTGCTTCAAATCTCATCAATTTTTTCCATTTTCTTCTCCTTTCTTGTACTTCCTCTTTTCTCAGCAAATTTCTAACCACATCTTCATCATCCAATGGTTGTTGTGCAAGGTGTCATTTTTGGAAATGCACATTTAATAAATTGTTCAGGATCACAAAATCTAGACACAACATTAACCAACCTATACTGTGTAAGGAAATTGTTTACTTCATCAAAGGAACTCCTACCAATGGTAAAATCAGACACAACCCAAATCCTAGGAAGAAGAGAACCCTGCCTGTGTTTGTCAAGGTATTCTTTTTCAACTAGGGTCAATTGCCAAATAAACTCCATAAAAGCAATCCTAATTGGAATAAATTTTAGTAAAATATGGGGAGGTTGAGGACACCCATAGACTCTGATCACAGTATTGGCATTAAGACATGCAATTCTTCTTTGAAAAGCTCCAATTCTTTATCCATGAACTCAACATTATAGAACAAGATTAAATACATCAATAATGAATAAAGCATGAATGTAGGGTTGGGTGCACCACTCTGAATTTCAACTAGAGCATTATGAATATGTTCGATCACATAGCCCACATAATCATAATCTTTGTTAGCATCTAGGTGATGAATGTCCATAGCCATCATCAATAATTCAGCTAACACTGTTGAGTCTCCATCAAAACCCAACACTCTGCATAATCCATAGATTGTACAATGCATATAATGGTGGAAAGGCGTGATGTCAAATGGTGGTTCAATACTATCTGGAATTATAATTGGTTTCCTATTCACCTTAGACATGTATCTGGGCATTGCATGCTTCTTGATAACACCTTTGTATTTGTCATAATCGTCTACAATCTACTCCAAATCTATATATGTACATGCAACACCAGTAATCTGGAAAGCTTCAACAAAGCTAGCTCTGTTAATTGAAACTAGGGCAGACTGGTTCTTTCTTCTGATTACCCTAGATACTAGGCAATAGCATTTGGCCAACTCTTTGATCAAATCCATATGAACATACACATCTGGCACAATTATCTTTTCCATATTTAAATCCCAAGGGTTTGACATTGGGACACCCTTAACCCTATGTCAAACCCTATTATTCCAAAAATAATGAAACAGAGCAGAACTAGTCATATGAAGTGTGGTCGGGTTTCTGCATTGGATCCATAAACCTTTCCATGCCAAATAATTTGTATTCAAAGCAATGGAAGTCCCTGGAAACAAATCTATGAATTCTTCTTTGTATTTCTTATCCTTCTTTTCCTCAGTGGCCTTGGGCTTGGAACCTCTAGGTCCTCCACTTGTCATGACCTTGGGCTTGGAACCTCTAGTTCCACTCGTCGCCTTGCTCATTTTAGCCACAGGAGAAAAAATTAACCAATTTTCTGAAATTTTCCCACACCCAACACTCCGAATTATCCAACGTTGTTGCAAAGCTCATTTCACTGGATTACCTCGAAGATAGAATGCATTAATGCAATTATACAAAATCTCGGCTAATCATGCAATTTATGGTATTTGGATACCGTCACTTCTCTCAAGTCTCATTAATTGCCACACTTGCATGAACTAGCTACTGTGACATTAATTCAAAGCTGAAGTACTCAAGCAAAATTTGAATTCATGCCCTTCTATTTGATTGACGATTTCCATTCAAAACTTTTACAGAACCCAACAAACAAGTCCACGTGTCAATCCCCATCTTTAATCGTACACTTGCAACCAGTTATAACAATTTGGAAAGTAACCGGTGAGTTAGCGACAATGCTACCAAATCCTCTTAATCACAAACTCGCAACCCCTTTTACAAATCCTCAAAGAATCTCATGAGTGAGCGACAGCCGTTGATCTTCATCAAGCCCTTTAGTCACAACCTCGCAACAATATTTGTAATATTCTGTCTTTACCTACGAGCTGGCGACCACTGCAAATCTAACTAAAAAAATTATTTCATTGCAACTCGAAACTTAACTTGAATTACACCCTTGCGATCCCACGACAACAAGACAGTTAACCGCCATCGCATGCTCACAACACTTTTGGACTTAAGACTTACAAACCTATGAGCATGCGATGACCACAAAATCAGACCAAAACTTACTTGTCATGAGATCGCAACATAAAATGCTAAACAACTTCAAAACCTACGAGCAAACGATAAAACCAACTAATCTACGATACCAACCACATCGCATGATTGCAAATTAAAAGGACTTAACCACAAACACCTCGCGACCTTGCGATTACATAAAATCACACCCAGTCGCAACCTCGTAACATAAAATGGTCAAGTGAAAAACATATTGTGAGGTAGCGACAACTAAAATCTCCTAGTACTCGCAACCTCGCGACTTAAACTGACTTGATGATAAAGGACCTGCGAGCTAGCGATAACCATAAAATCTCAAAACTATTTATCTCTTGACCGTAGCGACCCAGCAAGGACCAACAAAAATCGATGTTTTATGTTAATTACCTTCATAAACAGGTGCGAGCAGTGGCACACAGAGCATTAATGACTTACTCGCTAACTCTTGCGGTTGTAATGCATGGCATCAAACCAATTCGAGACCTCGCGACCAAAGCAATTTCATTAACAATATCCAGCTCGCTAACATAAAATGCTAACACCCAAAAAACTAGAGACCTCACAATTTAAACCCAAACCAACACTCACTAACTCGCCACTTAAATTGTTAAACATGAAATTTATTTGCGAGTTAGAGATGAAACATTAAAAATGTCTCATTGTCTGACCAACTTTTTGACCACACTTGACGTTGACATGGACAAATAAAGAGAGAACAACTTATATTTTCAACGCACGACAACTTCGTTTTACTAGCCAACTAAGACAAAAAAAAACACAAAACCCTAATCACCATGAACATCATGTTAAGCATTTAATGTAGAACAGTAGAAAGGTTCTAACAATTATGCAATATGAATAATTTTATGGATCTTGTGACACAAATTGTTGCATTTCATGTTCAACATAATGTGGAACCAATTTACTAATAATTCAATTGTTTACTAATAATTCAGAAAATAAATTCTAATTGTTTACTAATAATTCAAATTCACAATTAAAAATATGAAATAAGTATTCGTTTTGATTGACAAATTCAAGGAATACAATATCAAAAATCATCAATGACAACTATAGTATTGCAAATTGAAATCGTAATATGACTCAAGAACTGTAGTATAATTATAAATACCTATAAACCGACTGCTAATTCACTTCAGTGACTCAGTTTGAAGCTTCTATATCCCAAATGGACTCAAAATCCAGAAACAGACAAGTACTAACAGGTTCATCTTCATTCTGAGTCTGGTATTCAAAAATTTGTTCGTCTTCATGTTGATTATGAGTCTGCGATCCATCATTTGTCTCAGCACTAGCACTAGCAGTAGCACCACCAACTTTTAAAGTGTTGTACAACCCTCGTCTTTCATGCATGGAATTCCAGTTTGCCAGTGCCCTATCATATGGAAAATCTCTAACATTATATTGAGTTACAAACAACCTCAAACAAGTTTCCAAATTTTTGTCTAATTTATTTCTGATCTTTGATTTCAAAAGCCCTAATGCACTAAAAAATCTCTCAGCTTCCACCAACCCCAATATCATTGTTTGACATAAATCAGCAAGTTTCAAATATTCTGGTATTGCAATACGCAATGCTTCACTTTGATCTATCCTTTTCCAAAGACTTGTGATTGATCCAAGTTCAAATGGATTCTCCAAGTTAACCAACTGCTGTTTCATAAACAATGCAAAGTGTTTACATTGTTTTTTAAGATGATCTGAATTTAAAATTCATTCTATTGGTTGTCCATTGCAATATGCATCTTTTGAAATTGTCAATATCAATTCCTCTAGTTTTTTATGAAACATCTTTGCGTCATTTGGATTATCTCCAATTGAATGCCAAAATTGAGGATACACACAACCCATGGCTTCAAGTATTTCTTCTCGAGGGAATCTTTCACGAATCTCAGTTGAAAGTTCATATGCAATAGACTTCAAATTATCACTAACAAATTCAACAATCCTGTCAAAATCTTCCTTTTTAACTGGTAGTGCTTTGCCTTGCTTGCCTATCTTAGATTGGTGCATTGGTATCTGAAATCCTTTTACAAAGACATATAACTCATTTTTCGTATTGAAATGTAAAAAAATTTCAGCATGATTCAAATCTGTAATTGTCTGCCACCTAAAAAAAATTGGGCTTCGCCCTGTTAGATCTAAATATAAACCATCCAAGCTCAAGCATATCATTTTATGTAGAGTGTTATACTCATTGATATACATAGTTATGTCTTGGGATTTCTTAACAAGTTTGTTAATTGAATCCAACATGGGGAGAAGACTAGCTAAAGTTAACAGAGTCTCTATATCACTTAACTTATGTAAGAGATCAGGAGCTTTATCTACTGTGAGGCGTTGCTCATACATTAGTCCAATTAAGGATTGATATTTTGTTAGAACTCGTTCTACTGGTCCATGCAAGGAGATCCATCTGGTCTCAACATCCCTGAGAAGCTTATTTCCTATTGTTACTCCCTCAGCAAAAATCTGAAATTCTTCAAAACGTTTAGGACTTCGGCAGAAGTATGAGTGGAGCTCGTGGACCAGATCTTCAACTTTTGACATTGTAGGGAAATTGCTTACAATTCTATATGCTAAATTCATTTGATGGGCCATGCAGTGAATGCCAACCATGGATGGTGCAATACTAGTTTGTAATCTTGTGCAAAGACCGGTCCTTTGACCTTGTATTACTGCAACTCCATCATCTCCAACACACACCAACTTCTTATCAATTGTCATGTCATCCATACCAGCAATTTCATTCAAAGCTTTCTTAACTTCCAAATATAATTTTGTTGTTGTTGAATTGCCCCTCATTTTATGAACACAGAGTAGATGAGCTCGGCGAACGTGTTCTTTTACGGTATACACATGCATACAAACCCAAGCAGTGTTGTCTACCGCAGTAACTTCATCTATGGATAATGAAATGAAATTTGACTCTTTAACACTCTCTTGTAAATTTTGCTTTTCCACCTCAGTGAGACAGTTTGCCATTTCCCATCTAGCATTTATTGACCAATGTGACATAGGATAGTGAGGAACATTCAAAAAAGATAATAAATTACTAAAGTCTAGGAAATCTTTCATAGGACGCCCTCTCGACAGAATATGAAAAATAACACTCATCTAAGCAGTCTTTGCCAGGTTTGCATCTTTCGCTGCATGTTCAAGCCCAGCCTTGATTGTATTTCCAAATCCACTATTACCAACTAGTGTCATTTTGTGGTTATGCTCTTTATATTCTGCGGCATACTTAACATGAAGACATTCCTCCTTTTATTTCCATCTTAGTACTGGTGTTTCCTTTCTATCTATGATCTATTTTTTATAAACCTTACCAATATGCTTTTCTATGGTTTCAAGTTTTAGCTGCATCTTCTTCTCTCTTTTAGTTTTCCAGCTACAAATCTTACACCTGCATTTTGTTGGTTGTTCATCATTGTTTGGGACTGGTTTAATGAAAGGGTAATTTTCTACGCAATCAAATCTTAAAACTCCTTGTCATGTCCCACTCTCGCCCCAGCTTTACTTTCCTTTTTCTTTTCTTCCTACCAACATCATCTTCAATACTAGCGTTTACATCTGAGTGAATTATCTCATTGTGTGTATCCTTTAGAACATCTTCTATCGTGTTGGTATTGCCATCCTCATTTGATGCATTTAACTCAATGAAAATCCCACCTTGTGGTGGTGGTGAGCTACTGTGAATGGCTTCTGCAACTGCAGAAGTTGATGGATCAGAAACTTTGCCAATTCCAAAGAAAGACTTTATGGTAGTATCTTTAAGTTTAAGTTTTGAGCGTTTTGATGGCCTCCCAATCCCTTCAATTTCATCGCCCTGAGGAGTCTTACCCTTGTTTGACATCACAATCCCTTCACAACCCTGGGGAGTCTCAGTCTCACCCTTGTCTAACATCTCAATCCCTTCACCACCCTGAGGAGTCTCACCCATGTCTGACTGTGACATCTTGAGTCTTGACCTCTCACTACGAATTTAAAGTTAAAACTAATACTATCAAGTATGAATAAATGATTACTCACCTTTATGCCTTCTCAATTCTCTGAATCAGGAATCAAGAATGCCTAGGCCTGTGTTGCAGGATTATAACTCTGGCCCTTCGCCCTACAATAAACTTCGACATTCCAACTCAAATTGTGGAATGTGAATCGAGAGCTCCAATTTACTAATTAGACACGAACAAATTGTAAGAAAGAGTGTATTTATATCAATCCATGATTGCATTTTTGGTGAATTGCGCGGGAGTTTCAAAATGCATCTTGATTTAAGTGAGGCGAAATGGGTCCTTGAATGCTTATAATGTTTTATTTGATATTGGTGAATTTGGCCGACGCATGCAATGAACATTTAATTTACCATTGGCGAATTAGGTCCTGGGTACGTGGTTGTTTTACTATTGCTGGCGAATAACAGAGGTAATCTAATACCCACGTCCATGTGATTCCAGGTGAATGTTACGGGAATGCACGTCGAACGCTGTGTGGTCAATGGTGAAGCTAGAATAGAGTGTACCATTAACCCTGAAATTTCGGGTGATTTGACCACTATGTTGCCCCAGACTATTCGCCATTTCCTAAAAAAAAATGCAAAAATACACAGAATTCACCAATTGGCGAAGATTCACCACTAAAAAACTCTCTGATTTCTTATCTTAAAATGTTGAATGCATGCTTCAACTACTAATGAGGCTTGATCAAGATCTAAATCATGTTGTACCTCCATAAGTGCTTTTATCCTATGCTCTTTCTCAATGGCTAGAGTTGTTTTCCATCTCCCTTCAATTTGATCCTGCAAATTTGATGGGATTATTCCATTAATTCACTGGGAGTCCTACAAAACTTGTGCAAGTTCTAGAATAGGGCTTCTTCAATTTTCCTTTTGTCTTCTTCATTACAGAGGGAATATATTTTTCCGACGTCAAACATACCTCCAAATTATTTGATCCCATGGACCAATTCGTCAATTGTTGGCGCTTTGTTTCTTCCACTTCTTCTAACCTCTTTGATTTCCACATCTGATTGGGTGTCAGTGATATCACCCTCTTTTTCATCCTTTTTGAGCTTTGTGTGAGCTTTTCCTTCACTCTTCTTCTTTCTAGTAAAGTTACTCCTACTAGTCTATCTTTACTTGGCGAAGATATGTAGAAGTACCTAAATCCTTTTCTTTTGTATATGTTGTTGGCTTGGTAGCTGTAGTCCCCTTTGGTTTTGTCTTTGACACTTTCTTCTTTTCACTTGTTAATTCTTCTTCTTTATTAGGGTTGACCCCTGCTTTCTCACTAGCACCGGTGGAGGTAGTGGCACCGGATGCTTCACCTCCATATTTTTTGTCAAGAGTATCAATCATTCTTCTTACTTTTATTTTCATGATTGGCACCTAAAGTTCCTATTTTATTTTGGATCTTTCCTCCTCACAAGTTCCAAATCTCTTTGCCTTCAGATCTACCAGTTTGGACAGTATCATGTTTACATGTATTTTAACAATGTCTACTGCAACCTCATAACCCATAGGTGGAACCCAAAAGGTTATGGGTTGAACCGCTTGAATGATACAACAATTTGTGTCTAAAAGAAAGAAAATGTTATCTTTGTACTTTTGTACTTTTCTGGTTGGAATTCTTTCCCTTTTGTGCATCCTAATTTTAAATTCCTTAAAGTATCCCCACATTGTTTCACCAAACCTATCTCCTAGATCCCTAATCATTTCACGTATCTAAACCATGATAGGTTTATCTTTAGACCATACTACATTACCTTTACCGGGGAAAACATTTTGCACATAGAAAAATATACATACCAGTAGTGACCCATATTTGAAAGAATGCTTCTTGTCCTTCTTGATTCTCTCCATATTTACTAGAAATTGGCTTTTGGTCATCTCACATATATCATATGAAGCATCCTCCTTGATGATTCGATAGGCAGCATGTATGGCACCGCTTGGTACACTATTTATCCAGCTTGATTGATAAACCCTATAACCCAGCACTACAGAAGAAAATCCTGCTTCAACATCCTCAATATGAGTGATTGTCATTGCTCTACTATCACATTTGGATTTGGTTAACCTAGTGACTCCAGTTGATGAAATTGTTCTTAGGGTTAATGCTTCACTAGTTGCACTAAACCCTATAACTCTTCGAATCACATCTTGTGTGATCTTGATCGGTGCTTGAGTTTCCAGCCACAAGAATTGATCATGAACTCTTCTCAATACATACCTAACCCAGTCGGCATGAAATTGATCAGCATTAGACAAAGCCTTGGTCTTCAGAGGTAGATATTCTTCCTTCAACTGATCATTAGCACAAAACCCTTTAACTTCATTTTGAATGAATTTATCTCCAAGTTCTTCGATCTTACAATGGATGTAGGAGCGAATGTCTTCAATAAATAATACATCGGAGGCAACATATGATAAGGAACCAGTCATGTCGATCTCACCGGCTTTCATTGGATGTAGGTTGAACTCAGGTTGGGGTTCTTTGATATCTTCAACCAACATAGGAGTCGATATCGGTGCTGCCATGATGACCTTCAAATAAATCTCTCAAGCGAGGTTTAAATACCTTCTTCTCAGAAATATCCAACGGCCACTATCGCTCTACTTGAACTCTTCGCACAAATATTACTGGCAAGTTTTCAATCGCCTTTGGTTGCACAAGAGCTAGAGAAAGTTTACAAGAAATTAGGGTAAGTGAAATGTATTGACATTTCCTTATGATACAACGGTTAGTTTTAAAACTTACAACTTAAGGTACACCGATTTACCCTTTACTGGTTGCTTGTTACTGATACCGATACACAAACAACTAGCTCACAAGACATTTCTCAATCAAGAACTTTTAGACTAACTTTTATGCATCTCAACTTTGTAGATAGACATAAGCTTATATTAGTTAAGGGGAATCAAAAGTAATCTTATCATATGTGCTCCCCCTGAGCATCGGTATGCCTAGTTAGAAGAGGAACTGTCATCACCGATGGATGATGACTTGGTTTCAGAATGACTTTCTCCTTCTTTTCTTTCTTCCTTCTTTATCCATGTCTTTTTTATTTCATTTCTCACTTCTTCAATTGTCTTCTTTCCTTTCAAGTCATTTTTCTCTTTCTTCTTGCTAAACCGGTTCTTGTCTTCAAACCGGTTATAGGATTGGTTCCTGCACTCTCTGGCTAAGTGACCGATCTTATGGCAATTAAAGCATGCCATACCAGTTGTCCTCCATGGTCCAGAATTATTTCTCTAGCCCATTCTCATATTGAAATTTGCTGCAACATGACCAAAATAACCACAAGTGGATCAGGAGGCATTGAACTGATTACTCCTTTTATTAGGACTAATCGGTTTGAATGGTGATCTTGATACATTTGACTTGAACCTGCATTCTTCAGATCTGGGTCCAAACTTATTGCATGTAAAGAAATGTCCATGGAATCTTCCTCTATTTGACATACTTCTAGATTGAGATCTACACTCATAAGCAATGTGGCCATACTTATGACAATCATGGAAAAAACCATCAAAGGTGAAAATCTTCTATAGACTAACCAGTTTATTTCTATAGACATCAGACTTATGACCTGATTTACCACAATGATTACAAGAAGATTTGGGAAACTTCATACCTTTCACTTCTGAATGATTTCTTCTATCATCTTTTATCTTTTTGGATTTAGACGATTCTCCAGTTTCCATAGGACCTATACTGGAGTAACCAAGACTGGTTGTTTCCTTTGTTCTTCTTTGAGCCTTCAACTATTTATCTATCTTCTCAGAGCTTTCATTTAATTTCCTTAGCTTCTCATTTCTCTCATTTTCAGCTTTCAACTCACTTTTGAGTTGTTCAATCTCTTTCATCATCTTCTCCTTTTCTTTTGTGTTTTCATGGAGATGGTTATGTATGTATTCATTCTCCTGAGTGAGAATTCAGATTTCTTCATCTTTTTCAATCATGATTGCATCATTTTCTCTTACAGCATCTTTAGCAAGCCTCCTAGCTCTTTCATCTTTTGACAAAGATTCTTCTGCCTCTCTTTTTCTTTCATCGACACTTTTGCGGGCTTCTAGTATCCCAGTCGTTCTCAGGGCTTGACTTTCATGTTCTCTTTTGAGATGTGTGATTTCTTCAGTCATCTTCTTGTTCTTTTCCATGATTCATGAGACAACTTCTTCTACTTCTTCAAATCCACTCTGTTCAGAGAGTTGATCTATAATATCCTGACTCCCATTTAGTTGTTGAGCTAGTTCCTTTCTCTTAGCAAGAGATTTTCTCAATCTCTCTTTCAGCTGAGCAATAATTTCATTTGCTTCATCAATCTACTTCTGATATCGATATTCTTCCATGATCTTTTTCCTCAATTTGTCAAGCTTAACTCTAGAGGACTAGGGCTCTGATACCAATTGTTAGTCCCAACCGGTACTGAGAGGGGAGGGGTGAATCAACACTTTACCAATTTTACATTATTAAAACTTTTAATTCAAGTTTACACTAACTTAATATTCATCAATACAAACAATTACTGCAGAATAATATGCATGCATGAAAAGATACACAGAGACACCAAGATTTATCTTGTGGAAACCCAAATGGGAGAAAACCACGGTGTGAGTAGGAACTCACAAAATTTGTACTCTTCTGGAGTGTGCCCAGTGATGAGCCATCCTTGTTAGGAGATTACAAAGACGCTATTAGGTGCCACCTGATCAAGGGATTTTGATTAAGGCATGTCAATGTCTTTACCCTGTTAAAGGTAGCCTTGTTAAAGGTCTTAGGATAATCAATTAAGATGACACCCGGTTAAGGGATTTGAGTTACAATGATTAGAAAGCAATAGAAAGATAATCTGTTAGATTAGCTACTGATAGCTTGATCAGATCACAATGAAAATCATATTCTATCTGCACCGGTTGTGTCTAATATGCACAACATTGGTTTCCTGCTTAAGCCTTTGTCTCTGCACTCTGCTGATTCACTGATCCTCAGCTCTTCACTCTACTGGTCCTCTGACCCTCGGCTCTGCACTCTGCCCTGCTCCTCCTGTGTTCACTTTCACAGATCTCTTTTCACATGAACAAGAACATTCTTTGAATGAATTGTTTGAATATATTGGCCTTTGATTTTGTGGCCAACTTTCCCTCCAAAACATCAAATTCAAAATTCGGTTACCATGCCATAAATCACTCTCTAGAAATATTTCTAGGAATATCTATCAAAAAAATCATTCATGTCGATAAGTTCATTGGTTGACAAGAGAAGACTGCCGATTTAGCTGGATGCTAACTAAATGTTACCAAGTCTGTCTGTTTCAGAATCTATCGGTGTTCCGATCAAATTATACCTAGTCGGTTACCTCCTGTATACTGGTCTAATAACTACTTAGCCGATTATCCTCCTATGTGTCGATCTGTTCACTTCTTAGCTGGTTGACCTCCTGTGTGTCGGTCTACTCATTGCTTTCCGATTGACCTCCTGTGTGACAGTTTATTCACTGCTTGCCCTATCTACACATTGCTTAGCCGGTTAACCTTTGTATACTGATCTACTCACTGCCGATAGGAAAAGGAACTCTTGTTCTTTACCGATTATCCTTTACTTCTTTGCCGGTAGACTATGAAGACTTGCAAGATGATGTTGCCAAGAATGAAAACCATATCATTCACCAGTCATACAAAATGCACCAAAATGCCAACAGATCTTACTTCTCCAATGCTTTCCAGTGTAGGCCATTCAAAAATTGCTTTCACTTTCTTAGGGTCCATCTTCAAACCATCCTCAGATATAGCAAATCCCAAATAGACTAACTCATCCTTCATGAAAGTGCACTTCTTGATATGTTACTACTTACTAAGATTGCCACTAGTCTTATGTTCAAAGTTATTCTATATATTCTAGTCGGTAAGCACAGAACAGTCGGTAAGCACAGTGCAATCGGTTAAAGAAGAAAGTATTCACAGAGCCTAGTATACACCGAGCTGTCTATCGAGTATCATTCCATGTCTACCGAGCAGCAAGAATGATATACCAAGTGAACACACTGAGTGAAACATGTTACTAGATTCATTGAACCTGGACATATATGGGAAACATGTTACAAAGATCGAGGAACAAGTAACCGTTATCACATTGGAGATTGCACTTAAAGATTGTGTATGATTTTGAGGTCATCTAACCAATGAAATATTTTGCATGGTTATTCATTCGATAAATCATGTTTGTAAGATCGAAGCAATAATCAGATCACCGCCATAAGAGATCTATTTATACAGCATGAATTTAGGATTAGCTATATGTGCAAGTATATATGTGCATGTGTGTGTGAAGTAAGACATATACAAAAAATAAAAATCATGAGATATCACAGAATGTTATGACCATTACAATTGACAGAGAAACACAGAGGTCACCGAGAAGGATTTCAGAGAAGAGTCAAGGAACAGAGTAAACAGAAGGGTTTACCGAGTTAATATATGGATTACCGAGGTATGCTATAAGCAAGGTAATATCATTTTGAGCACATAGAATCTGCTATAACATTTCAGATGTAAAGTTGCAGATATTTGTAATGATTTATTGTAATATTTTGAAGTTGTAAGAGAAACCTTTAACAGGGTAAAAGACTCTAACAAAGTCTATAAACTGTAAAGCCTCTAACCAGGTACAACATTTTAGAATAAGTGTTGTAAAATCCTTTAGCAAGGTAGATCTAACAGATCTTGATACTCCTAACAGGGTAAGCTATCAGAAATAGTTAAACATGTAGCTCTAACCGAGCAACCTTTATTATTGCAGTAGTGAAGTTGTGGGTGCCATCCCCACCGCAGTTTTTCTCTCTAACCAAGAGTTTTTGCGTAACCAAAATATATGTGTTATGGAGTGAATCATGTATGATTGTTATTTATTTGTTTTAGCATTATATTATGTTACTGCACTATTTAGTTTATGCTTAACAGTAAAGTTATTGTTGAAGAAAAGTTTTGAAGTATTGATTCACCCCTCCCCTCTCAGTACATTAGATTTCCATATTGGGCCTAACAATTGGTATCAGAGCTTCAATCTTGGAAAAGGGTTTAACAACCTAAAGAGAAAGATCTTATCAATGGAAGGCTATAAACAATCTAGGAGAATTGTATATCTGCAAGAAGAGTTGGATCATGCTAATTAAGTGATTGCAGACATGCAGAGACAAATGCAAAAATCATTGAAAGTTAGAAGAAGGTTATCTAATTATTTACAAGACTCTCAAGAGTTAGTGGAACAAATTGAGACATCATCTGAGAACAGTATGTCTGAAGAGACTGAAGAAATGATTGAAGTGTTGAAAGAAAAGAACAAAGCACTGACTGATCAACTAAAAGCAATGAAAAGAGAACATGAGCATTTCAGTACATAGATGACTGAAAATCTTGATGCATTGAGGACAGTTGAGGATAAAGTAAGAGATCTAGAAAGAGATAAACAACAACTTGAAGCATTAGTATCTGAAAAGAATGATGAAATCATAAGATTGACTGGGATTCAACAAAATCTGCCAGATCAACTAGGTTATGCACATCATGAAGCAAATTTGAAAGATGATGAGAATCAAGCATTGAAACTTGAAGTATCAAGGTTGAACGAAGAACTTGAAAAAGAGAAGAAATCCAAAGAAACATTGAAGAACAGTTATGAAGCATCAAAGATGTTGGATGAGCAATTGAATACAAGAAGACCCAAAAAAGATGCAGGACTCGGTTACAAAGGAAAAGACTCTATCAAGAAGGGAATTCATACTACTGAGAGAGGAGAATAATCAAAGAAAGTTGGAATCAAGAAGAAAATCAAAAGAAAGAAGCCTATTTGCAACTACTGTGGAAATCAAGGTCATACTGCCAACATGTGCCAAATCAAAAAAGGTAAGCAACCGAATGTCACTAAGTCTAATGGTTATTGTTACAATTGCAAGAAATATGGTCACACATCTAATCAATGTAGGACAAAGACTGTTAACAATTATAAGAAGGCAAAATTCAAAGGGTTTTGTAAAAATTACAATAGATATGGACATAGTACCGAGAAGTGTTTGTTTAAGCAAAAGAACTATATGTGGTCTGCACACCAAGCAAATGCTAGAGGTTACCGAACTCACACAGATCCTTACCGATAGTATTCTGCAGTACCATGGGATTACAATACAAGGATATGGTGTGAATGTTGTGGAAGATATGGACATATAAGTGCCAACTACTTTATAAGTTTTGGAATGAACAACTGAAGATGATGGAGAAATCCTGGTATGGCATGTTTTCATTGTCACAAAGTTGGACACTTGGTTGGAGATTGCAGAGATCAACCTAGAGGAGACACTGAAGAAATAAAAGGCAAATTACAGATGATTTGGAAAAAGAAGGAAATTGTGTCAAATGAAGAAAGCACCTTACCTACCAAGTTAGGTGCACCTATTCCAAATTAATCGGTAAAGGTATGAAGGGACTGCATTCTCTCAAGGTTAAATCTTAACAGTTCCTATTTTATTATGTACTTAATTCAAAATCTGCATAACTAAGATGTATTAGTAAGTTTGAAATTCTATCAAAATCTTTTGAAAGCACTATATAGGAAAGCTATCAAGTCGGTAACTACAAGAAGCCTGTCTAGTCGGCAAATGAATGAAATCTGGCTACTCGATTAAAGCGCAAAAAGGAAAGAAGGTTTAGTGGAACCGAGTGCATTTAATGTTTTAACCTAACCTGCATGGAGCCCAATAATGTATATTGTATACTTAAAGCATTTTCACGGTCATTTTTACTCACCAAGTTTTCGAGAGAGTAGAGCAAAGCGAATCTAAGGTGATCAACCCTCCTCCGAAGTGAAATTCAAGGTATTTACATCAATCTCAGCGCATTGTTAAGCTGGTTTACCGATCATATCTATTGAAGATTTCTGTTTAATATTTGTTAAGAGGAAAAGCGTCTATCATTTGAAAGTTTTCAAACCCTAAGGATCTTTTGATAATTTCTATCTGAAATCTACAATGGCACCGAAGATCCAAGAACCCATTGTTGTTAAGAATGTTGAAAAGCCCTAACTAAAATACTCTCTAACTCGCAAAGTAGCATCAGAACCGGATGACAAAACTGCATTTTCACTCATCCCGGATAGAGTTTTACTAGTTGAGGATGTCAGATTCTTCACCAAATGTCGAGTTGAAGAACTAGGTCATGTTGAAATCAAAGACACCTATGATGAATTGTGCACCAATGGAAAATTGGATAGCAAGTATGAGCACATTAAGATCAAGGGATTGACTGAAGCCCTAACCTATCCTTGTGTCTTCAAACCCCAGTGGGTCAAGTTTGTTCTGAGCAGAGTTCACGATGATTTCATGTGGTTAGAGGAGCAACCATTCAAAATCACCAAGGAAATCATTCATCTGATCACCGGTTACCTTATTTATGATCATGCCCGAGCTTAGAAGATGATATCACAGAAGGAATTGATCAATTTAACCAGAGTAGAATTAGATTGTAGGGGACTGAAATTGAACGATGTCCATTAAAGAATTCTGGGCTTGAATGTCAGCCAATAGAGAAATTAAGCCATCTAATGTGCTTCCCTCTTGTGTAGTAGATAGGTAAGTGGCTCGATTGATCTGCTCTTGAACGGAGGACAATTGTGGAATGAATAAGGTTTGAAGAGTCATAATGTCCATCCTTATTTTGTTCAATCTACTAAATAGATTATGATATTCATACAAACTTCATTATTCAAAGGTTCCTCCAAAGGTAACAGGGTTTGCTTCATCCCATTGGCCACAATAGTGTATGTATTCTTCCTCTGATCATGTAATGCCTGTCTATCAAACTGTCAAAGTCTACCCAACAAAAGATGACAAATATCCATAGGCATAATATCACACATAACTTCATCATGATAATTCCCAATTTTTAATTTCACCAAACATTGTTTACTTACTAACAACTTATGTTCATCTTGAATCCATGCTATCTGGTAAGGCTTAGGGTGTTTCATTCTATCTAATTTCAACTTATTCACCGTCTCCTCTAAAACAAGATTATTTGAACCACAACTATCAATAACAACTTTACAACACTTACTGGATACCTTACATCCAGTCTTGAACATATTCTTCCTCTGCAAGGGCTTTTCATCTTCTTCGGTATGACACAAATCTCTCCTCATCATCAATTGTTCTCCATCTTCTGGTTTATTGTCTAATCCGATGGGGTTTTCTTCCACCATTGCTACTCTTATAGTAGCCTATGTCTTCTTACATTCGAATGCATGGTGTCCTTCTCCTCAACACTTAAACCAGGTTCCTTTGAATGTCCTCCTATCTTGTCTTTCAAAGTTCTCATTTTGGTAACCATCCGGTTCTCTCCTCTGGTAGAAATTTCTATCATCCTTTTGGTATGAGTTCCATATTTTCTCACTTCCTTGTCCTTGTTCTGATCTATATTGGTTCCTCTTCTTCCGGTATATCCTTTTCCTCCTTCAAATCTTCCTCTGGTAAACTTTCCACCTCTACCTCTCTGACTCTGCTCATGCCTTTTGTTCAATTTCTCTTCACCCTTTAGGGAATACTAGTGAGCTTCTTCAACACTCTCCAATTTGATCATACTGAGTTCATTTTGTATAGACATCCACAATCCATTCAAATATCTTGCAATTTGTTCAACTTCATCATCAACATGTCTGGATCTGATGTTGATCTTGTAAAATGCTTTGGTGTACTCCTTCACACTAGATTCCTTCTGTCTCAGATTCTGCAACTTTCAAAACAAATCCACTTCATAATTCATCGGCACAAACTTTGATTTCAACTTGGCAATATTTTGATCCCATGTCTCAATCTTTTATTTACCTCTTCTCTATCTATCAACTTGCAAATGCTCCCACCAAAGAGATGCATGACCTTTCAAATGGGTACAAGCATATTTCACCTTCCTCTCTTCTGCAGTGTTTTCAAAATCAAAATACTTCTCCATCTCCAAGATCCAATCCATTAATTCATCTGAATCTAACTTCCCATCATATTCTGATGGGGTAAAATGAGGTTTAGTGTTTGCCCTACTCAAAACCCTTAAAAACATTTCTTCATCTGGATCAACCGCTGATAGGTTTACTTGTTCTGTCGAGGCTTCTTCTCCTTCAACTTCACTTACATCTTCAATATGTCAGCCTCTTCTCTAGGTTGTCTCCATGGCTTCTAACCAGGCTACCATTCCTTGCGACATCTCCATCATAGCAGGGTCTGCATTCCCACGCGCTTTGCCATTCCTAGTTCCTCTTCGCCCCATCAATTCATGCTAGTCCTCTATAATTGCAAGTTGGATCTGCGATCCAGCACTCTAC
Organism: Cryptomeria japonica; assembly: GCF_030272615.1. NCBI lineage: Eukaryota > Viridiplantae > Streptophyta > Pinopsida > Cupressales > Cupressaceae > Cryptomeria > Cryptomeria japonica. The sequence goes on from NC_081412.1 coordinate 653,542,306, forward strand.
AACAATAAATTTAGGACACGCAACCTCCAAAATGAAACTTCACTCTGATACCGCTTGAAGCAGTCACTAGTGAGGAGGGACCTCAAAGAGACCTATTCATACTGGTTGGCAATAGTAAACACAATGAAAACACAAGATATTATGGAAGCAATGCATAACAAATTGTTTTATTGCATAAAATTTGATTACATCCAACCAGTAACATTAGGGTTAGAACTTACTGGCTCACATGCCTGGTAGAATATGTCACAACTGGGACCTTGAATCAAAAAATCTATCTTCTTCACACAGTCTATATAATTGATTCTCTGATTGATTTCATTCTAATGCGTAATTATAAATATATATATCGATCCAAAGGATCTAGTTGGCCCAAAAGGGATCAAAACCTGAAGAACAAGAACTAACATGAAAATAACAAGGTCGGCCTCCACCAAGAGATTCCTCCATAAAATCCAAAGGATGAAATGTAGATCACGGGAAAGATCGGCCACACGCCAAGGAACATCAAGATCAACGCCCAAGAATATGCAAGATTCAAAATGGGTTCCGGTAGATCACCAGAATAGGTCTCAGGCAACCATTAACAAATAACTGTCATGGAAACCGGTAGCGATATCTTGCCGGAAAGTGATCCAAATACGATGTGGTCTGAAAGAAAGAAAGATGATCAAGTCTTCAAGTAGAATCCAACTCCATAGGATTCGGTGAGCCAAAACTGGGACACACAAAAAGGAAAAGTGAAGCTGCAAAACAAAAAGGAAAATATTTTTGGTTGATGCAAGATTGTTGTGAACCGGGGATGCTCCTACATCAGAAAATACTACTGCAGGACATCAGCATACAATAATGAGCGGAGAACCTTGTGGAATAAATTAATGACCCCCAAGGAATAGTGAGAACTAAGGAAGAAGCAAGGTAAGTGTTACCCCGCAGGATCATTTGAGTCACGCTAAGGCTAGTGCAGCATAGCGAGAGCAATCAAAGAGAGGACAAAGCCTTCCCTGCAAGACCTGGTGAACAGAGAAAATATACCGTGGGATAATGGGAAGAGGCGTTGAAGGAAAAAAATAAGAACCCCACCATTCCATTGTGTTGAAAGAAAAGGAATTAGGACCTTGTGGAATGACCCTGACACATGAATAAATAGGAGCCCACTATCCCTCAGGAGGAGAAAGAATGAGCAAGCACACAATGAAGAAAATAAGCGATAAGGTAAAAGTTGTGCAGGATAGCGGGGTAAGAATTTTATTGTTCCCGCTATCCTACGAGTGAACTAATAGAAAGGAAAGGATGTTGCGGGGTGACAAGGCAATCAAAGAACCATAGGGCCCCACTATCCCCTAGGGATGAATTCATAAGCACAACAAAGAAATAAAAAAAGAGGACATGAGTGTGGGATAGTGGGAAGGGGTCACAGGTTTAGAAAAGGGTTTCCTGCAGAGCCAAAGGATCATCAAGGAAAGTTGTGCGGGGTAGTGGGGAAAGTGTTTTTCTTTCCCCACCATCCTGTAGGTGTCTTAGTAGCAAAGAAGGGACATTGTGGGGAAGTAAAATAATAAGAAACAATGAGGCCCCGCTATCCCGCAAGGTAAACAACAATAACAAGATAGTGGTGCAGGATGATTGCATAGCAAAGGGATAATGTTTCCTGCTATCCCAAGGCAAGGTAGAGGGCACATTGAGGACCATGCAAGGTGTTGAGCAACAAAAAAATACAAGGGCCCCGCTATCCCACATGGGTCATATTTTCATAAGGATGGAAAAATTAAAGATTTAAATAATCAATGTGTTTTCATAGGTGGTGGAGTAATTAGAGAAGGGGTCCATGTCAGCATTCATGTCTGTCAACATGAGATCTTGACCATTCATTTGAGGATAAACGGCAGTATTTCAATCTCTAAGGCCATCAACCAGCCGAATCTTTCATGTATGAAGTAGTGGTGTTTCATCTGTGGGAAATAAATTAAAAATTCAAAGCATAGTTCCTCACCCTATGATTGAAGAGCGAAGGATAGAGTGATAAGGCAAACCAGAGAAATTAGAGCATCTCCAAAGTTTACAACAACACCCATTTGCATCCAAATCAGTAAGTCAAATTCCCAAGTCCTTCTCTGTGCTTTCGTAGGATAATTTAGAAGTTTCTGTTTGTGAATTAGATAATTTTTCTTTAGGTTTAGGAGGGTTTGTTTGTGTAGGGTTTCTTTTAAGGTTTGTTGTTCTAGACAAAGCAATGGACTCTCAAGTTGAAAAAACCACCCCCACTACTTCCCAAGAGGCTCCCCAAGCAGAAACAAGCTCTACCTAGCCTAAGATTACCCATGCAATTCCCTTGTCACGTGTTCCTCCTGTCCAAGCCATTGCAGACAAACTCGCGAAAGGGAAAATTCCTCCAGTTGATGCCCAAACTTCCCAAGCTGGTGAGTTAAGCATACCACCAAACCAGGAAGTTGCTAAACCAAAAAGAAAGAGACCAGTGAAGAATGTCACTGTAGTCCCTTTTGATAGTGAACATTCTATTGAGCCCAACCCTTCTCCAAAAGCTAGAAATCCCACTCTAAAGAGAGTGAAGGCTTCTCCCAAAGAACCATCTACACAATCATCTGCACCAGCTGCCCCAACTATAGAAAATCCATAGGAAGAGGGGTCTAACCCTCAAGAGGAGGCTCTCAAGCCCAAAAGAAGAAGGGCTCCCATAAAGAAAGTTGCACCCTCAACATCAACAACATCAGGACAGACCGTTGAGGTAGAGTCTCCACCTTTTGCCACTAAAAACCCATCAGAGGCTCAACAGGATCAAACAAAAGAAGCCCCATTCTCATCAGTCCCAACCAAGACTCTTGAGGAGATTGCCAAGGAATTGGCAGTCAAATTGGAAGCTGAAGGGTAGAAAAAAAAGATGGAACCTTGAAGTCTCAGCCAAGATCTTTTAGAAATGTTCAAGAGGTCAGTCATGATGGATAATTTCAAAACAAATTTTGGAGACAAAAGTTCCCAATGCAGGGATGCCCATACCATTGAAAGGGGGTGGGATATTTTTCACTTTTTCTATGGGGATAGGGACAAGGTTTCCCCAGTATCCAATCCTTGGAACCTTAATTTGGATAAGTTTGTAGTTCCCAATGTTTTTGTTGAGCCACTGTTGATCAGGGAATTGGCAAAGCACTATCATCGTGAGAGCATGACTGTGAATATAGCCAGTGACCATGTTCTTCTGGATATCTCCATAGATGCTATAGCAGAATATTTTGATCTAGACAAAAATGCCCTCACTAAGATCAATAAGAACAAGTTGGAACCAGAGTACACTTCTAAAAAGAAGCTCTATAGGGGAAATATTTTATCCCTTTATATGAAAAATATGTTCAAGGGATCAAAAAGTTATATTTTTTACTCTGAGAGGGAGCCCTTTGAGTTGCAATTTTTTGAGGATTATTTTGTAAGAACTTACTATGCTCTATGTTAGGTGTTAGGGGAGGTATGTGGGCTGACCCAGATGCCAGTAGAATTTATGGTTATGGAAATGAGAATTCAATTCCTTAAAAGAAATCAACTCTATGACTTTATCACATATATTGAAGACAAGTTGCATGAGGGCTTATTAGCGGCTAGAGATCTAAAAGAAAATTTAAAATTCAAGCATTATTCTTTGATACACCACATGATTATTTTCAAGAATAGGACAGAGTGGGATGATGCACTGCAAATAAATAAGTTTGATCTGAGGATAGGGGAGAGATGGCCAATTCAGACATGGACTCAGGTCTGGGACAAAGGGTCTAGATTTGCAGCTTACAGAGCTTTCTATGATCATTTTGTAATAAAGGTCCTAGGAATGATGGGGGTTAGGATGCCAAGGCTCCTTGTGCATATTTCCAAAGTTTTAAGAATGAAAGATGCCAGGGAAAAGAACACTGAATACCCAGAGTGGGCCTTCTCCCACAATTTTGGTTATTTTTTCTTCTATATAGATTGCACAATAATCAAGGTTTATGGATGCTCTCAGCCACCCCACATTCTCCCAATAATAGTCCTTCCAAGACTTGCATTCATAGAGCTTATGTGGAAACTGATGTGGATGGAGAAGGAAATAGTTAGAACAAAGAGAAAGGGGCAACACCTCCCAAGGGCTACAACTTTTGAGGACTTCCTTGTAGGTTCCAACAGGCTTGAGAAGGTGCAAAGTTTCCCAGTGAGCAATTACAGGCTCAAGGTTGGACAGGCAAGAAATTTTGATCTAGAAGGATACATTCATGATCTAAGGACTCAAAGGCTGAAGGTGAGAGGTTACTCGCATTAATTCAATGAAGGGAGGACTTAATCATAAATATTAGCCCTACAAAGACTATCCAGAGAAGTAAAAAATGGAACTATATTCAAAGTTTGGAGAGGGAAAGAAAAGAGAAAGACCCTAGCTTCCAAGGTTTTTGTTCTAATATTCAAAATGATCTTGCTAGAATGATGAGCAAGGTAATACACTATAATGACATTCTTGCTTCTGAAAAGAAGAGAAGAGAAGGTGGGCAGATTGAAGAGAAATTAGAGAGGTCAGCATATGAGCCTTTAGGATCAAAAGGAAAGGCACTCCTCATCGATGAATCCTCTCAAGATGTCCCCTCACAACCCTCTCCATAACAAGAACCGCCTGCAAGGAAGGTGGAAAAGGAAAAAGGGAGTCTCTCTAACTTTGTGGAATTCATTGATCCTAAACTTGATGAAAGTGTTAGGCCACCCTCTCCACCAAGGGACACTTTCCAAGATGATGAAGCAATAGAGGTTTTTGTAGACCTTGATAGGTCTCTCATCCCAAGCACCATTCCATTGGAGGAGGTAAGGGATGAAATAATAATTGCTTCAATGCAATTCATGGTAGATGATGTTTTTGTCAACACCCCTAAATTCAAATCATTTTGGATGAGGGAGAAATTAAAGGATTTATCTGAGGAAGAGCTCCTGAATTTTTATAGGGACTACATTAAGTGCACCCCTGAAGAAGGAAGGGAATTGGTAAGAAAAAAGTGATATAATTCTTATCCCGAGGTGGCACTTAGAAAAGATTTTCTTTCTAGATCAGGTTATGAAGCAAAAGGACCCAATCTATGCTCAAAAATTTTGTGAGCATGGGTTGGGGGTTAATCCAAGTGTGAAGGCTTTTTCACTTTGGTCAAGGGCTCCTAGAACTAACAAGCCTGTTGTGTTATATGGGATTGAGCAGAAGGTTGGCGACGCAATAATCAACACCCTAGTTGATACCTCATATGTTGAGGTAGCAACAATTACTTATCATGTTGCACATTTTGCAAAGCAGGCAGCAGAGGAAGATGAGAAAAAAACATGAAGTTTTGAGAAACGGGCATTTGGCCCTCACACATGATCATAATAAGTTAATAATTGAAAATGTGAGATTAACTAAGGAGATGGCCAAGAGAGATATTGGAACCCTAGTAGGACCCAAGCCAAAATATTTTGAGAAACTAAAGGAAGACCTTCAAAAGGCAAAGGAGGAAGTAGAAAAGAATTATTTTGAAATAAGAAGGTCAACAATTTTGTAGGTCTCTAATAAAGTTATTGAAAAATTAAGTGAGGTGCATACCTCTTATTCTTTGATGTCACAAATCCTTAGTAATTTGGATGAAATTATTTTGTTCTTTCATCCTATTAGGATTACTTGGATGCCTAAGGGTCAAAAATTAAAAGAAATTCTTTTGGCAGTAAAAAATGTGCCAACTACACCCCAAATTGTGGGGACAAGGTGGAGGAACTACAATTTATTAACTAGGGAGCTCCCCTACATGGAGAAGGAGAAGAAAACATTGGGTGGGAGGATGGAATTATTCAAAGTCCTTCAAAAGTGGGATATTCCCCCTATTTTGACAAGAAAAGGACAAATCAAGGATTTAGAAACTTGGAAGCAAGGATTCTAGGAGGTGATCAATACAGTTTCGAATTCATTTGTTAAGAACTCTGCCCAAGGTGATACATATCACTTAATTATTGATAAAATTATGGAGTTTGATTCAATGTACCATAAGTTCACCTTGGAGGCCATAATTGTGCCAGCTCATAGGACAAAAGAGGCAATGAGTAAGTTGCAAGGCTTGAAGACATTTGTCTAGCCAGTTGATGAGATTGACGTATGGCACAAAAAGTATTGTTCTCTCGAGGAGGATCAACCCAAGGAGGAGGATTATTCATTGACTTTTCCATTTTTGCACCTCCTATATTTTTGGGTAGGTTTCCATTTTTGGATGAGGAGATTTGAGCACTCATTCTTCACTCATCAACCCCCAACATACTTGACAAAGCCAGAGTTGAATTACAGATTGACTTTGGAAAAAGATGTTGCGATTCAGTGTCCTTGCAACAATCACATCAAGCCTACAATCTTAGCCTCCATAAGCTATCATCCCTACCACCTTCATTTATGATTCTTGGAGTTTTTGAAATATGCATTGTAAAGATGCCCTAGGGAATGATCTAGCTTGTAGGCAATAAAATTTTGACAAGTTTCCTACTAGGCCTGAAGCTTACTTTTTCTCCCTTGTTCTATAAAAGGGAAATTAGGGCCAAGTAGGAAGGATTCTGAAATTTGTGGTAGTATGTATTAGGAGCTAAAGTAATAGAAGAAGAGTTCATCTTTCTTGTAATTTTATGGCAAATAAATTGTCAAGTGATGTATCTCATATATTTTTTAAATCAATAAAAGAGATCACTTTCAGTTTGCTCCCATTCTTTTGTGTTCATGATGTATGAATTGTAGTATTAATGATGCTATGATTTGTCTTCTCTTAAGAAGGGAATGTATGTTTTCTTGATCAATTTCATTTTTTAATGAATGAATTAAATTTTGTTCAAAAATAATTGCAACATATCTATTGGAAGGGGTGAGGAAATTAGGAGTAATCACTTAAATATTTTATGTCAAGCATGGGATATTTGGAATATTACTTTAATGATGAGATGTCACAATGTCATTTGGTATTAACTTGGAGATAGACTCTGTTTTCCCATAGGATAAGCATTGGTCATATTACCCATCCAAAATAATTCTTATTTCACCTTTTATTTTTCTAACCTTTACTTTTCTACATTAGGAAAAGTTGTTAGTTTAGAATCACTCTCAATGTACACAAGAATGACATGAATCGAGGTTAGAGCCATAACCAGATGTTTATTTGTATTTCCTTGGTATATTTTCATTGATAAATCTGCTTTGTTCAACAGTGCCATGAGCCTAAAAGGTTGAGAATTATTTGAACACTGTATAGGGAAACCCACCTAGGTCTTGTAGAGCCTGATGTGTAGAAGACCTTAGTTTTCAATTGAGTATTTTTTGTTTTTGATTAATGAAAAAGAAGGTTTTGAAGGGGCCTCGAAACCCTATACAAGCATGATTAAAACAACAAAGCCACGAGAAACAGAACAAAAGGAAAAAACCAGCGAAAAACCGAGAAGAACCCACAAAAGCCCCTAAAAGCCAACAGGTCGTCCATAAATCAAATTTTATCCAGGGCTTTAGCCAGGGCGCTGCTAATTTCTTACATCTTTTTGATGTTGTCTTTGAGGTTGGGAGGGTCCTTGGCCGTAGCAGCCACAGCTTTCTTGATACTGGCCCTGGTTCTCTTAGCAGATCCGCCTGCCGGGGTAGCATCACCACCACTTCCAGTCTGGATGGTCTCCTCCTCCAGGTCAAGGTCCACGACCGATTTAGGAGTATGGTCAAAGACCTTGGCAATGTCTTCCAGGTGTTTGGTGACAGCAGAGAGGATACTTGGGATAATTCCCATCAGATTTTTCATCGCTTATTTTCCCTCTTCCAGCAATTTTACCTTATTCTCCATTTCCTGCTTCTAGTTAGTATGCTCTCTATTTTCATCCTCCCTCTTTTTATCCAAATTTATCCCTTGCTTCTCCAGGTTTTTCAGGGTTTCATAAGTTCATCTGTCGAAATTCAGTCCTGTCCCAAGTCCCATTCTGAGTTTGTTGATAAGTCAATGACAATTTATTTAGAACTTAGAATCTGTTGATTTGGGAACCAACAGTATGCTTTTAACCAGAAAGCAAGAAAGGAAAGACGACATAAAAGCAATACAAAAGAGATTAACAGAATAAAAAACAACCTAGAAACAAATGACTCAAAGTTTGTTTATTCGCCATATGTGAGAAACAGTTATGGAAAATTAACAGGCATTCTTCCCAGATAATGTAAATGTGCCAAGACTCAAAGTGTTGAAAACACATACATTTATAATATAATAGGCATATGGATCCACATAATAGATTGCAAATATCAAATTAAATGCCAACCTAATGAAATATGCATGAATACAAAGCTTCAAATAGTTTTCCTATTTCTAGAATCATATTAAAAAACACAAAGTCTTTCATTTTCTGCATATAAAATTATGTCTTCAGAAAGAAAGTATACTTCCATTTTCCATAGCTAATTGGAACACTACAAAAGCATTTACTAATCAAGTCTCACTAATGTATCAAAGTACAAGGGGGATCAATCCTCCCTTTTCTTTTCCTCTTTAGCAATCTATATAAAAAGGAAAGTAACCTCCCAAAGATAACAATTTCTTGAAAAGAACCATTTCTACAAAGAAAACTAAAAGCTACTTTAAAGCACATGTGGCTTACATAAGTTCATTATTCAAAAGACAAAATTTAGAGAACTAGCTTAACTATGCTAACCAACACTTAAACGATAGGAGGGTTAGGATTCCTCTCAATTTGAAAGAGAGCATCATGCATTTTATCTTTTTTCTCTTCTTCTTCAAGCACTAAAATCACCTTCAAGAATTTAGCATAGCTTTGTTTGCACCGCCAAGCTAAGCTTGTCAACTTGGAAAGGATGTCATCTTGTGGGTCTTTTGTAGATTCTATATCTGGTTGCATTATTGGAGCATGCTCGTCTCCTTGAAGCACCATCCTTCCACATGTAATATACTAAGATAATTTTCTAGATTTATATCCATAATAATTTCCTCTTATAATTGGTGGTTGTGATTATTAGCTTGACTTTCTATCTTTCCTAGCAATTCCACTACTTCCCTTACCTTGCAAAACAAGTCCCTTGCTTCCACCTGAGGGCATATTGCCTAAAGATAATGTCTCCCCATTCATTTTCTAGATAATTCAAGCTAGGGTTGGTTACATGAAGTTGATCATTATGAGGAAAAACCATTCTGGAAGGAATAATTCATACCAAATAATGTTGATACATTATTTTAGCTAACTTCATAGGTCATAATGAGCAATAGAAAATACATTTAATGCTATAACTCTTACCACCACCCTTGCATGTCTTTCACCATTTAATATCCATTAGTGGGATGTACTTACAAATCTTCATAAGATTAGGTCTTGGGAAGAGTGTAATATATGGTGATCAACAAGCTAAAGATTTTAAGCATGGTGCCATAAGTTCCTCGATCCTTTGATGTCCTGCTGCAAGTATGATTGTCTTGTCACTTGGTACTATCTATTGTCTTCAAAGGAGTATTGGTTGTTTGGGAAGGTCGGGCACTTAAAAATAATTGAAAGCAATGTTGGAGTTCACATATTGATCGATTATTTGATAGGTTTTACTAATCATAAAGATCGTAGGATATTATTTTCTTAGGAACTTTGGAAGTGACAAAGCTTTGTTCCAAAGGGGAGTAAAAGGCCGATAACTTGCAACATAACACACTTATAAGGTGAATTTTAGGATCAAAGATAGTAGATCAAAATTAATTGGAAGAAGGGAGAGGAAACAATATTTTGGGTTGATATTATGTACACGTTACATTTCCTTTTGGTCAACCTAGTAGAGATTAAATTGTTGATCTGATTGATATATAATAGAAATATCAATAAGTTTTTCGATAATCGGTATGGAGTATGGATATGAAGCAAGTGATGTGGTGTTGGGATTTTGAAATGGTTGGTGTGAACGTGATGTGAATTTGTAGCGAAACAGAGGTAGATGAAAGTATTGCAGAGTAGACAAATGAGTGGTAAGTTGTGAACTTTTATCCGCATTCTAATAGATGCTATTTTCTATATAGTTCAGTCTAGTATTCTTATTGTATCTGGACAGTTGTTAAAAGTTGTATCTTGCCCTAAAGAAGTGATCTTCAGTTGAGAAAGTCCTTATCTTGCATCTTTCCTAAGGTTGTGTGTCTTAGTCTGTAAGTTCGAAGCAGTGAGCCCCTTGGCCTATGGCCTTAAACATTGTAAATAATCATATATATTGTGAGTTTGATTCTCACCAGGCTTTTTCCCAGTTTGTATTTTCCATGTAAAAATATTGGTGTTCTTGTGTGGATGCATTTGCTTGTTCAATTGTTCACTTTCATGCATATGTGTTTGGATGGATGTTATTGTTCAATTACTTTAATGTGATCAATTTTTTGTATATGTCGATTCACTCCCTCCCCTAGCATCTGGTAGTGTTCAACACTTTAGGCCCACTTCAATTTGATATATTGTTTCATTGAGTTAGATTTGGATAGAGTAGGATCATCTTATTATCCTCTCAAAATTTGGGGAAAAAAGTGGTGGACCATGGTCGTGAAATTTTCCTTGGTCTCGGTAATACTTTTTTGACTTTCGGGGAATGAAAGATAATGGGATTCTAATACCAAATCTATCTTGGTGGCTCAAACCATAATGCATAGGTATGCAAAATATGCTTTGATAGTTGAAATTGGGGTAGGACTAAGGATAAATAAAGATAAAATAATAAAGGGCACACCTAGAATTAAGGGCCCAAATAAGATAGTGATGATGTAATTGTAATATGGTGAAAAGTGATGAGGGGAGATCAAGTGGAAAGCTTTACTCCCCTCAAAAGAGGAATGAAAGTTTCACAAAGGATTCCCTTCACCTTCTCACACATAGTACATTTAAAAGAGGGGGTTGAATTCATTAGATCCAATCTCAATGGAAAGAGATTGAATGCTAAGTGAATTGTAGGGAATTTGCAATAAATTTGGAAAGTAAAGTAACCCACTTTTAAAATAGACAAGTTGAGTTAAACGAATTGAGACTAAGTGTAAAGATGACAAAGAAATGATTATATCTTGAGATGGAGATGCGGGATAAATTTGTGCACCTGGAATTAGTAGTAAGATGTCGAGACAAAGCTCCCCTGCAAATTTGAGCAAAAGTTGTCAAGATCGGGTTGAAAGTGTACTTGGTCCTCTGAAAAATCTGCACGCCAAAAATGGTTTTTCTGTCTCTAAAAAATAGAGTCTAAACCTACAATTACGGTTGCGCACCTACAACCTACACACAAAAAAGAGAGGAAATTTTTTGGGGATTGGGGGTTTACCTTCAGGTCAAACACCGTTTCGGAATTAACTAAGTGATTGAAAATACTTGCAAGTAAACGAAATGAAATGTTTGAAGTAAATTTCACCTCAACAAAGGATGCAATTGAAATGTTGATAGGATTAATTGAAAGGATATGTAGAATAGAATGTCTTGAATGTTGGTAGATATCTCTGTTGGGACTCATAAAATTTGAGTATTTTATGAGTCAACTTGATAGGCTTATTTTGAAGAAGTGTAAAATGGAGCCAGTTGATTATTAAGTTGTAAAGCCTTGGAATCTTGTTGTGCACCTTTCATTTGTCCTATGAAGTATTTTGAAACTTTCAGAATTCAATTTCGATCAGTTTATCAAGTACCCATTTCAAGGGGTGGACTGGAAGTTGTTCTATGCACATATTCAAATTTTATTAAGTGGCTTACTTTGAGCGCCTATAACTTTTTCACAGTAGATCATCATGTTGAAATTCAAAGTGCATTGAATTCTATGCATATAGGTGAGTCCACATGCCAAGTTTCAGGTCTTTATGAATCCGTTTGATCAGTTTTCCAAGATGGTTTCTTGAACCACTTTATTCAGTTTTCTGCATTTTCATTGCTACATCTTTTTAAGTGGCTATTTTCATGAGCTCATCATTTGCACCCAGTCAGCCTTTTTGTCGAATTAAGAATTTTGTGGTCTTATTTGTACTTCAACATATCTATGCCCCAGATTTGGGGGTCTATAGAGACTGTTTGATATTTTTAAGAAAGGCATTTTGAGGTCTCTGCGCATTGATTTTATCAGGTTCATAGTGATGACAGAGCGATTTGGTCATCTTTGACCATTAATATTTCTTCACTTGAGATTCGTCATGAGGAATGGTGCTGCAAAATGAAAGTTAACATATCAGAGTACACGCCTATCAGTTTGTGAAGTCCGGAAAGGTGTTTTGATCAGTTTTCAAAATGTATCTTTGGGTTTAAATGCGAAAAATGGGACACAAGCACCTGAAAGTTGCAAGTTGAGTTTTAGTGATCAGAAAATTGTGTCGATCAACTCCAGAGGCATGTTCAAGGTGCCTGAGGCATTTCAAAGTATTGAGAAAGAAAGTTGAAGAGAGATGGGAGGTAGATTGGTATCTCAGTGCAATTGCAATCTTGAGGCCTATTTGATCTAGTTGTTGAGCAAAAAAAAATATTGAAGACTCTTCAGTTGAAAGAAGCATTGCCAATGTTGGTGGATATATTGCTTTTAATGCTGCTCTTAGGTGTGCATATGGTAGTTTCATCCACAGTCTGACAAAGAAATGCAGGGAGCTTGTGAGGCACCATTTGGATTCTATTACAAGTCCATACTCTCAGATTTGTGGGACATACAGTTTTGGGTTTGTTGGCATTAGGGTTTCAACTACAGAGCCCAAAGCCCAAACTCCATGGCCTCCCCAAATCCTCCTTGTCGTGGGTTTTTGGTGTGGACAAGGTTTTCAAACCTTCAACCTAATACATGGGAAGGTGAATTGCTAATGTTCCTCCAGGCGTGGTTACCATTTTAAAACTCCAAACAAATTCATTTGGCAGGTGTAATGCTAAACGGCACGACCTCTGCCAACATTCTCTCCTGCGTTGGGTGTGGGAAGCATTGAAAGCCCAGAAAATGCATATTGGCCAAGCTAAAGGCCAACTTCGTTGGTGCATGGCAGTTGGGAAAGACTTAGTAACTCTCAGGCAAAATGCAAATTGGCAGGTGTAAAATCGGTTCCTTGCACCATATAGCAAGTCCTCCCTGCCATAGCAAATGGCGTGAAGGCTTAAGAAAGTTTTTAAATGTATGCAATGGAAGGTGTCAGGCGTGATTCGTTTGCTAGTCCTCCCTGCCTGTGGCACGTGGCTGGCAAGAAATGTTGTTTATAACCTTCAATCAAATTGCAATGAGCAGGTGTATAACCAAACTCCATCGACTTTAACAACATCTTCCCTGCGTTGGGTGAAAGGGTTTTAGAAACCTTCAAGCAAATCGCATTGGTAGGTGTATTGTCAGCGTTCCCCTATGGAGCATTGACATGAAACCTGAAAAGTAAAGAGATGCATTTAAACTTCCAAACAAATGCAACGAGCAGGTCCATGGCCCAAAGCCATCATGTTTCGGGCGTGGAGTGGAATGGGTAAAAGGCGTTAAATACTCTCAAGCAGATGCAAGGGGCTGCATGGACATTATCATTTTCAAACAAATGTGATGGGTAGGTGTATAGTCATCATCTCCTGTGTTGGTTGGGAGCACCATCAAAACCTTCAGAAAATGGAGAATATGCAAGACATTTATCCCACATTCGAAGTGAGGAGGAAAATTTATGTATTTAAATACAAGAGAAAACGTATCTATAGTGTCAAAAGTTTGAGGGTTTTTGGCAAGAGGAAGCTGATGACCTGGTGGACCCCACATGCATGCACGCATCTCGAGGCATGTCATTTTTTTAGTAGGAGGGTGAATTAACCAACGTGCAAGTTGAGGAGATCAGACGAATGTCGCTGATCCACTATGTGAAGATGCTTGACTATTACCCTTCACAGATCAACGAACAAAGTGGTGGGCTCGGCAGGTGAGCAATTCATCTGTTAAAGATTGAGCAAGTTCAAGGAGGATGAATGGTCGTTGATAATCCGCTATGTAAAGATGCACAAAAATTACCCTTCGCAGCTCAGCAACTGATGATGTGGCAGTCCAGCTGGTGGGTCCAAGTCGTAAGACAAATGAGGTGTCATCCCAGTGGACCTTAGAGTGAATCATAGGGTGCCACGTGGCAGAGCGTGCATATGGTAGTTTCATCCACAGTCTGACAAAGAAATGCAAGGAGCTTGTGAGGCACCATTTGGATTCTATTACAAGTCCATACTCTCAAATTTGTGGGACATACAGTTTTGGGTTTGTTGGCATTAGGGTTTCAACTGCAGAGCCTAAAGCCCAAACTCCATGGCCTCCCCAAATCCTTCTTGCCTGGGATTTTTGGCGTGGACAAGGTTTTCAAACCTTCAAACTAATGCAATGGAAGGTGAATTGCTAATGTTATTCTAGGCGTGGTTACCATTTTAAAACTCCAAACAAATTCATTTGGCAGGTGTAATGCTAAACTCCACGACCTATGCCAGCATTCTCTTCTGCGTTGGGTGTGGGAAGCATTGAAATCCTAGCAAATGCATATTGGTCAGGCTTAAGGCCAACGTCCTTGGTGTGTGGCAGTTGGGAAAGACTTAGTAACTCTCAGGAAAAATGCAAATTGGCAGGTGTAAAATTGGTTCCTTGCAACATATAGCAAGTCCTCCCTGCCATAGCAGATGGCGTGAAGGCTTAAGAAAGTTTTCAAATTTATGCAATGGAAGGTGTCAGGCATGGATCCTTTTCCAGTCCTCCCCACCTGTGGCACATGGTCGGTAAGAAAGGTTGTTTATAACCTTCAATCAAATTGCAATGAGCAGGTGTATAACCAAACTCCATCGACTTTAACAGCATCTTCCCTGCGTTGGGTGAAAGGGTTTTAGAAACCTTCAAGCAAATCGCATTGGTAGGTGTATTGCCAGTGTTCCCCTGTGGAGCATTGACATGAAACCTGAAAAGTAAAGAAAGGCATTTAAACTTCCAAACAAATGCGATGAGAACGTCCAAGGCCCAAAGCCATCATGTTCCTTGTGTGGAGTGGAATGGGTAAAAGGCGTTAAAGAATCTCAAGTAGATGCAAGGGGTTGCATGGCCATTATCATTTTCAAACAAATGTGATGGGTAGGTGTATAGTCATCATCTCTTGCGTTGGTTGGAAGCACCATCAAAACCTTCAGAAAATGGAGAATATGCAAAAGACATTTATCCCACATTCGCAGTGAGGAGGAAAATTTATGTATTTAAATACAAGAGCAAACATATCTATAGTGTCAAAATCTTGAAGGTTTTTGGCATGAGGCAGCTGGTGACCCGGTGGACCCCATGCACATGCACGCATATCGAGACACCCAAGTTTTGCAGTAAGATAGAGATTAACCAGTGTGCAAGTTGAGGAGATCAGACGACCGTTGCTGATTCACTATGCGAAGATGCACAAAAATTACCCTTCACGGCTCAGTGACTGATGATGTGGTAGTCCAGCTAGCGGGTCCAAGTGGCAAGACAGATGAGGTGTCATCCCAGTTGACCTTAGAGTGAATCACAGGGTGCCACGTGGCAGAGCGCAGGTGAAAAATAGGCAAAAAATTAAAGTTAATTCATATAGTCCAGTCTATAGTAAAAATCCAAAAAATTTAAATGATGGCCTACATAAAATATTAATTCGCCTAGGGGTTTTTTTTTGCCCAAACAGAGAAGTATTATATACCATCAGAAAGCTCTCGGGACGGGACGAGAAATCCAATAATGCAGTTTGTTTCAACAATCATCAAATATTTTGAGAGCATTTTCCACGAGAAGGAGAAAGGAAATAAAATTCAGTTGGGGAAAGAGGACACTTGGCATGTGGTGATGCATTTTGGTCTTTTCCCCCTCCTTCATATTCTCAATTCTTCTCAATTGTAAGGGTTCCAGAACTTTGAAGAATTGCTCCAGATTTCATGGCTTCTAGTTCTGAATTTCTTGACCCAAGTTTGTAAAGCTCTTTATTTTTTTTAGGGTATAGAATTGCATTTCAGTATTGCAGATTGTTTTCTAGTTGCAGGTTTTACTTATGTTAGGCATGAGTATATTTCACACAAGATTGTCTCTAGGCATGTATTTCATTGTTACAAATTGAATCCTCAAGGAGGCTGGAATTTGTCATCTCTAGGAGATTGTTGTGATTGTTTGTAGGTATCCTTTAGTGAAGATTTTAAATTCTGTAATCAGTCATAAATAATGCAATATGTATCCAAGATCTGATAATTTTGTGAATGAATCAAAAAGTGCATTGGTATAAGGTATTGATGCAGGAATATTCTATAAGGAAAACAAGTTTGTAGCTAAGATTTGCATTTGCAGTTTTGTGTGTGACTCCATGCCCAATGAACAAGGCACTGGTCTTTGAAGAATTTAGGGATATTTTCAGATTCATACAAATTTAAAGAAAATCTATTTCTCTTCATGTTTAGGGGTTGTGTTCTATTCATTCCAAGCTCTTATTCATCTATTGCTTATACAGATCTAGCCAATTTGTAGTGTTTTTCTAACTTGTTGAGCTTGTGGAATGATCTATCTACTTATTGTTTGATGTTGTCATATGTCTGTAACTAGTTGTATTTAATGCATCAAAGGGTGTGCCCCCCTAGGTCTACCAGAACCTAAAGTGCAAGAGGATCAATTAGGGTCCTATGTTATGTTGTCCAAGTCCTGAAGTATTCCATTGTTTGAAACTAGCTATTTCATAGAATCAATTGCAGGTGAACTTGGGTTAACCAGTTTTGATGAACAATAAAAATGGTGACTTTGCTGGGGAGCTAAATAGAAATTGCATAATTTTATCCAATTAGTCAGTCCATTGAGATTACACAGAGTTGAAAATGTTTTTTATGGTTGATGGATTTAGTATTATGTTTTGAGGTTGTAATGGTGTCATCTGCAATCAAAGAAAGTTTCTTGTGAAGAATTGAAAAGTATATATTGTTGAGAGTTGTAAGCAAGTCCTTGCTGCTGTATGCAAATTTTTCCCCAATTCCTTATTGGGTGGCGACTCCATGGTTAATATTAGTGTCGAATGTCTATGCAATTAGTATTGCATAAGGTTTTTATGGTTTGATAAATAGTGCAGAGATATGGGTTATCACTGCTAATGCAGATTTACACATAAATTCTTCATCATAGAAGTTTGATAAGAAAGTGCAGTAGAAAGATACACATAGATTTGGTGTAAATTTCCCAAATCCATAAGTTTGTGGCCTGGAAGAGTGTTTATTGCAACAGATTTGAAGAAGGGTAAGTAATGAATTGCAGGAGAACAACTCTTTGTTGTTCAAAATTGTTCCTCTATGCAAGAGGTGGCGACTCTGAGGTAAAAGACTGTGCTAAAAGTTGAAGTCAATCTTTAGATCTACAAGAGTTTATGGCTACAAATTTTCCAGGTACAGTAAGATATTTCAATACATTAAACGTGTTTTGGGGTATTTGAAAAGAGAAAAATAGTTTCCCTATCTAGTGTTTTCCACTTGTTGAAAGGGAAGAAGATTAAATATATTTGCATATTCAAAGTGTTGTAAGTTTCAATCTTATATGGTTTCCTGTGATATGCAAATATCTATGAGCTTTATGTCAAAAAGTGAAGAAGATAAATTTGTAGCTTGACATATTTGTAAGTTGTTGAATTTTTGTGTGGGGTTGTGTATGAAGTTTGAGAAGTCACAATGTGCAGTCAATTATTTTAGCCCAAATTTTATTCACATATGACCATGTCCATTAAACTAGAACAACCATGTAATAGGAAAAGTTTCAGCATGAAGTATTATGCTGCTCTAAATATCAAAGACATTTCGGGTTACCCAAATCTTATACTCACATAAATTAGAAAGCATTTGCCAATATTCAGTGGGAAGAAATTGGAATCAACACATTTACATTTGAAAAGATTTTCAGACTTAATGGGAGATTTTGAAGTTCGTCAAGAAGATGTGTGCATGAAATTATTTATCAAGTCATTGAACGAGGATGCAAGGGATTGGTTTTCTTTTTTGCCAACAAATTGTATTTCCTCATGGGATGAATTAACAGATGACTTTATGGCCCAATTTTTTGAAAAGTTGAGTGATTATGATATGCTGAGAGGATTCATGCACATACAAATCAAGGAAGATGAATTGGTACCAGTATTTAATATTTGATTTTCACAAATATGTATAAGTTTAATGATGGAGCATGCTTGGATATTTATATGAGTTCTTTTGATGAGAAGATGGGGTTCTTATTAAGAGACAAGGAACCCAAAGCTTTGCATGAATCTTTTAACACAGCTAGGGACATTGAAAACAATTTAAAATTTGGGATCTCAAAGAAATTTTTGTCTGTTGCTGCTTCTTGTAAAAATATCTTCAATGGTGAAACACAATGTGAATTTGGGCAAAAAATTATTTGTCAAGGTGTGTCAAACTTTTCTGTTCAAAATGGTCTTGCTGATATATGTGATTCAAATTTAAATGAGTCAAGAATCTCTGCTACAAATGCCAGTTGTCTCTTACAGTAGTGATGGAATGATCAGTGGGAAGTTTTGTGATAGTGTTATTACAGAGATAGATATATATATAAAGGATATGCACCATTTGATTTGTATGTCGGTTATGTTGATTATGTGACTACAAATTATGAAGTTAATCACGCATCTCCCAAGGATAATGATAATGAAAGCAATGGTGGTGATGAGGATCGGTCTTTACATGCTGCTAATGTATTTGATGTTGAAGTACCAAATACTGAGGTATCACCAAGTGTTGTTGATTATGCAAGTAAGGATGATAATGACACAATGTGTTCAAACAAAGAAGTTGTCAATCAGCCCATGATTTTGTCACATAAGGATGTGCAATATGATGTAAGTCAGGATTTGATTGAGTTGGATAAAGCTGAAAATGAAATTGTGAATGATGCTAGTGGTGTTCCCAATACAAGTATATCAAGTGATGAATTTGTTTCAGAATGGAGTGGTGTTGTTGATTATGAGGACACTGAATTCAATTTTCAGCACTTTGAAGATGTACAAATGAACAATGAAGATCAATTTCAAAATAAGAGTGATTTTGACACAAATTATTCATTTTCTTATGATTAGCAAATGAATGTCAATCATGCAGCTGAGGATACCTATGAGAATTCTTATTATTCATCTTGTGAAGATGATATAAGAGGAGACCAAGTTATATATCTCAGTCATGAATCTAAAAATGAAAGTATTTTTGAAGATAAAAACATATGTGAAAGTGCAGATAATGTTTCATTTCCAAATTTAAATTAACCTAAATTTGAATGTTTTCAAAGTTTGACATACCATGAAGAGGATGTGAATGTTGATGGTATGCTTGAACCGGAGATGGATTTCTTTGCCTTTAATATAAATGTTCATAGTGCTGATGTCATTGATGAAAATGTTGAAATTTCCCCTTGTGTTGAACACATTTTTGATGATGATGGAGTTGCCAACAATAGTAGCATGTGTTGTAAAAAATTACTTCATGATGAAGATAAGAGGCATGGGTTGTGTGAAGATTATTTCAGACCACAAATGAAAGTTTTTCAAGTGGATATAAGTCTGAATGAGAAAGACTTAGCTGAGGATTTTCTTCAACTAGAGCATGGCGATGCCCTTGCAAAGGATAGAGTTGATTAGGATAGCGAAATGCATGGCAGCTTGTGGGAAGGCCTCTATAGTGATTTGTCTCATGATTTTACTTTTGTTGAAGTAAAGTGTGGCTATAAAGTTCAAAATCAAGCAAAAGGTGCACACACCAGCTGTTGTAGTAATGAGATGAAAGGGGTTGATTATAAGGATTATGCTTAGTTGTTGTTGAAAGGTGCCTTTGTTTGGATCATGATGTGAGGTGATGAGAATCAAATTTTTGATAGACGTAAGTGCTGAGATTGTTTGGGGCAGTTTATAATTAGTTGTAAGTATGTTTGAACATTTTGTATAGTCACTTTGCTTTCAGTTGTGTGGTTTGGAATAAGGAACCCTTTTTTTTTTAGAAGAGAAGAGAAGTATTCCATTTTTTGGGTGGTCTGCTCTACCATAGATTCTGAATTCTTGTGTTGATCTTGTAATCAACCATCCCCAGTCAGAGCCACTATTGGGACTCATAAAATTGGAGTATTTTTGGGAGGCTCATTTCAAAATTTTGCACCTGCACTTTCAAAGGACCACCTAATGAGTCAACCACATAGGCCTATTTTGAAGAAGTGTAAAATGGAGCTAGTTGATTATTAAGTGGTAAATCTTTGGAATCTTGTTCTCCACCTTTCATTTGGCCTATGAAGTGTTTTGCAATTTTAAGAATTCAGTTTCGATTAGTTTATCAAGTACCCATTTCAAGGGGTGGACTGTAAGTTGTTCTATTCACATATTCAGATTTTATTAAGTGGCCTACTTTGAGCACCTATAACTTTTGCCCAGTTGACTGTCATGTTCAAATTCAAAGCGCATTGAATTCTATGCATTAAGGTGAGTCCACATGCCAGGTTTTAGGTTTTTATGAATCCATTTGATCAGTTTTCCAAGATGATTTCTTGAGCCACTTTATTTAGTTTTCTGGATTTTCATTGCTACATCTTTTTAAGTGGCTATTTTCATGAGCTCACCATTTGCACCCAGTTAGCCTTTTCATCAAATTAAGCATTTCACGGTCTTCTTTGTACTTCAAGGTATCTATGCCCCAGATTTGGACGTCTATGGAGATCGTTTGATATTTTTAAGAAAGGCATTTTGAGGTCTTTGTGCATTGATTTTATCAGGTTCATAGTGCTAATAGAGCCATTTGGTCATCTTTGACCATTAATATTTCTTCACCCGATATTCATCACGAGGAATGGTTTTGCAGATGAAAATTAACATATCAGAGTACACGCCTATTAGTTTGTGAAGTCCAGAAAGGTGTTTTGATCAGTTTTGAAAATGTAACTTTGGGTTTAAATGCGAAAATGGGACACAAGCACCTGAAAGTTGAAAGTTGAGTTTTAATGATCAGAAAATTGTGTCGATCAACTCCAGAGGCATGTTCAAGGTGCCTGAGGCATTTCAAAGTATCGAGAAAGAAAGATGAAGAAAGATGGGAGGTAGATTGGTATCTCAGTGCCAATGACAATCTTGAGGCCTATTTGATCTAGCTGTTGAGAAAAAAAAAATATTGAAGACTCTTCAGTTGAAGGAAGCATTGTCGGTGTTGGTGGCTATATTGCTTTTAATGTTTCTCTTAGGTGTGCATATGGTAGTTTCATCTACAGTTTGACAAAGAAATGCAAGGATCTTGTGAGGCACCATTTGGATTCTGTTACAAGTCCATACTCTCAGATTTGTGGGACAGACAGTTTTGGGTTTGTTGGCATTAGGGTTTCAATTGCACAGCATAAAGCCCAAACTCCATGGCCTCCCCAAATCCTCCCTGCCGTGGGTTTTTGGTATGGACAAGGTTTTCAAACCTTCAAACTAATGCAATGGAAGGTGAATTGGTAATGTTCCTCCAGGCGTGGTTACAATTTTAAAACTCCAAACAAATTCATTTGGCAGGTGTAATGCTAAACTCCACAACCTCTACCAACATTCTCTCCTGCGTTGGGTGTGGGAAGCATTGAAACCCCAACAAATGCATATTGGCCAGGCTTAAGGCCAACGTCCTTAGTGCATGGTAGTTGGGAAAGACTTAGTAACTCTCAGGCAAAATGCAAATTGGCAAGTGTAAAACCGGTTCCTTGCAACATATAGCAAGTCCTCCCTGCCATAGCAGATGGCGTGAAGGCTTAAGAAATTTTTCAAATGTATGCAATGGAGGGTGTCAAGCATGGTTCCTTTTCCAGTCCTCCCTGCTCGTGGCACATGACTGGTAAGAAAGGTTGTTTATAACCTTCAATCAAATTGCAATGAGCAGGTGTATAACCAAACTCCATCGACTTTAACAGCATCTTCCCTCCGTTGGGTGAAAGGGTTTTAGAAACCTTCAAGAAAATTGCATTGGTAGGTGTATTGCCAGTGTTCCCCTATGGAGCATTGACATGAAGCATTAAAACTTCCAAACAAATGCGATGAACAGGTCCATGGCCCAAAGCAATCATGTTCCCTGCGTGGAGTGGAATGGGTAAAAGGTGTTAAAGACTCTCAAGCAAATGCAAGGGGCTGCATGGCCATTATCAGTTTCAAACAAATCTGATGGGTAGTTGTATAGTCATCATCTCCTGTGTTGGTTGGGAGCGCCATCAAAACCTTCAGAAAATGGAGAATATGCAAAAGACATTTATCCCACATTCGCAGTGAGGAGGAAAATTTATGTATTTAAATACAAGAGCAAATGTATCTATAGTGTCAAAAGATCGAAGGGTTTTGGCAAGAGACAGTTGGTGACCCAGTGGACCCCATGCACGTGCAGGCATCTCGAGGCACCCAGGTTTTGTAGTAAGATGGCGAATTAACCAGCGTGCAAGTTGAGGAGATCAGACGACTATCGTTGATCCGCTATGCGAAGATGCTCGACCATTACCCTTTGTGGATCAATGACAAAGTGGTGGGCCCGACAGGTGAGTAGTTTGTATGTTAAAGATCAAGCAGGTTTGAGGAGGATCAACGGTTGTCACTAATCCGCTATGCAAAGATGCACAAAAATTACCCTTCGCGGCTCAGTGACTGATGATGTGGCGGTCCAACCGGCGGGTCCAAGTGACAAGACAAATGAGGTGTCGTCCCAGTGGACCTTAGAGAGAATCACAGGGTGCCACGTGGCAGAGCGTGGGTGAAAAATAGGCAAAAAATTAAAGTTAATTCATATAGTCTAGGCTATGTAAAAATCCAAAAAAATTAAATGATGGCCTGCATAAAAGATTAATTTGCCTAGGGGTTTTTTTTTGCCCAAACATAGAAGTATTATATACCGTCGGAAAGCTTTTGGGATGAGGAATCTAGTCATGCAGTTTGTTTCAACAATAATCAAACATTTTGAGAGAAGCTTCCACGAGAAGGAGAAAGGAAATAAAATTCAGTTGGGGAAAGAGGACACTTGGCATGTGGTGATGCATTATGGTATTTTCCCCCTTCTTAGTATTCTCAATTCTTCTCAATTGTAAGGGTTCTAGAATTTTGGAGAATTGTTCTAGATTTCATGGCTTCCAGTTCTAAATTTCTTGACCCAAGTTTGTAAAGCTCTTTGGTTTTTTTAGGGTATAGTGTTGCATTTCAGTATTGCAGATTGTTTTCTAGTTGCAGGTTTTACCTATGTTAGGCATGAGTATATTTCACACGAGATTGTCTCTAGGCATGTATTTCATTGTTACAAATTGAATCCTAAAGGAGACTGGAATTTGTCATCTCTAGGAGATTGTTGTGATTGTTTGTAGGTATCCTTTAGTGAAGGTTTTAAATTCTGTAATCAGTCATAAATAATGGAATATGTATCCAAGATCTGATAATTTTGTGAATGAATCAAAAAGTGCATTGGTATAAGGTATTGATGCAGGAATATTCTATAAGGAAAACAAGTTTGTAGCTAAGATTTGCATTTGCAGTTTTGTGTGTGACTCCATGCCCAATGAACAAGGCACCGGTCTTTGAAGAATTTGGGGATATTTTTAGATTCATACAAATTTAAAGAAAATATATTTTCCTTCATGTTTAGGGGTTGTGTTCTATTCATTCCAAGCTCTTATTCATCTATTGCTTATATAGATCCAAGCCATTTGTATTGCTTTTCTAACTTGTTGAGCTTGTGGAATGATCTATCTGCTTATTGTTTGATGCTGCCATATGTTTGTAACTGGTTGTATTTAATGCATCAAAGGGTGTCCCCCCATAGGTCTAGCAGAACCTAAAGTGAATGAGGATCAATTAGGGTCCTATGTTATGTTGTCCAAGTCTTGAAGTATTCCATTGTTTGAAACTGGCTATTTCATAGAATCAATTGCAGGTGAACTTGGGTTAACTAGTTTTGGTGAACAACAATCTCCTCTTCAATGGTTGAATCCTTGATATGAATGCAACACCTATCCTTCAAAGGAGACTTGGAATGCTCAATGCTTGAATGGATTCTTGAATGAGCTTTATGATCAACTTGTTGTCTCTTATCGTCGCTTTGGTCATGAACTTAATTTTCAATTATTGGACTTCTGCAAATAGGAGGGGAGATGCTCCTTATATACTTGCCAATTGAGGGGTTTTAAATGATTTTACGTCTTAGGACGATATAGGAAACTATTTTCCCGCTCACAATTGACAAGACCAATGTAGGATTAGGTCAAGGGAGGCCCAAAATAGGGCAGGGACAGGGGTGCCATGCCCCTATCCTAGGGGGGATAGGGACACCACGCCCCTGTCCTACCCTAATTTAGGATAGGTATTGACATAAAGTTAGTGCGGGGTGGCAGAAAATGCAAGTTTCTGATACTTGAGCATGTCTCGGGTCTCCAATTAGGCTTAGGGATTCATCTGCCAATGCAAAGATACAAATGTGGTCGAAAATTGTAAGGCCATAATGTTATGGCGCTATAGTAATAAAGTGGAATAAGACCGATGATATTAATTTAAACATTAATTAATTACAATAAAGGTCCCATAATGCATAGAGGAAAGGGAAATACTAAAATAGGTGATGGGAGAGGGTGAAATTTGACACACTAATAAAGGTGTGCAGTTTATGACACTACAACGGGGTTAAGTATTTTGGCAGGATAGCTGTGGATTAAAAAAATGGATTTTTATTTGGTGGGATAGTACATAAATTAGTGGATTCAGATTGTCATTTAGTAGATTCACAACTAGGTATAAATAATTAGTCTTAAGTCAATTTTTGTGTAATTTTTTTCCTTCATCATTTTGGGGGTTTTAGAAAAAATTCTTCAGGGGTTGCACCCCCAAATCCCCACCAGTGGGGGATTAGATTTCCCCCTTGCATACCCCAACTATTATTGGGTTGAGTGCTCCAAGTCCCCTTGGGTTAAACCACTTCTATTCTTTTGATATTTTTTGGCATCTAATTTATTTATTGTGTCACTTGTCATCAATTTCCAAAGACAAAATCTAAAACTATTAACACATCTTTTGTAGGTTTACAGTCTATGAAAAATCACTTTCCACTAATATAGGAACACTTCAATTTATTAAAGGAAAGAATGATTGTTTTCCATCTCTTGTGTGCTTGCACATTATTTATCTTTCAAGTTAGAGTTTGAATATCCTTTCCCCTTGCCTCTATGGATCTTGGGTATAAGAGAAACACATGCTAGTTCTTTTTTATTTTTCTTTTAAGAGGCCTATTTGGGGATTTGATCACCCTAAAGAATGACCTCAACCATGCGAATCGGTGGGAAATATAAAGGTGTGAGAATGAAAGTTGTAGTCAAATTTATCTCATGTCATGTCTAGAAAATCTTGAAGCTTGGGTGATACCAAGATAAAGGTGCTAGGTCTAGTTCGAAGGCTTAACTAACCTTCCCGACTGACACTTTTGATGAAGTGGTGTTCATGGATGTCCCTCACGTACCTGAATATATAGAAGACTTTCCTAGTTTCTTGTACAAACCTAGCTAGAATACTTTGCCAAATGCTACATTGGTGCAGGGGATGTAAATTGTACCCCAAAGTTACTCACAATGTACTTATTTGGGTTGAGATGGAATCTCTTGTCTGGGGTTATCTAGACTCCTTGAAAGAGAGTGAAGGGAAATCTCTTTATCAGGCCTGTAATTATAGCTATCTAACCTCTCTAGTATTAGCGCTTACATTGTGAGCCCAATCTATTAGAGATTCATGCTTGTCTAGATTAGCATGTGAGTGTTTCCAACATGTCTTCTTGTTCTTATCCAGTATCTATCTCCAGTTAGTCCAATCTGAGTCATCTCTTGTCTTCTTGTTTATTGTCCTCGGCCCTTTTTCCCTATTAGTTAGTATAGTCTATCATCTTAATCCTTCGACAAGTTCACCTTTCTTAGTCAATTCATCCTTCGACAAGTTCGCCTTGTCTTTTAGTGGGTTCGCCTTTCTTAGTCAATTCATCCTTCAACGGGTTCACCTTGTCTTTCAGTGGGTTTTCCTTTCTCGGTCATTCCATCCTTCAGGAAGATCACCTTTTCTTTTGGTAGGTTCGCCTATCTTAGTCAGTCCATCCTTTGGTGGGTTCAACCTGTCTTTTGGCAGGATCACCTAGTCCTAGTTAGTCCCTCTTTTGGTAGGTTTTCCCTATCTTTTGGTGGGTCCACCTAATCCCATTTAGTTCACTGATCGACATAATCACCCCATCTTTTGATGATTTCTATGCGTTCTTCAATGGGTCCACTCCCATCCAAAATTCAGAGATCAAATCCTTCATCCCCCAAGTAGTCCTCATTCTTCCTAGTCTAAAACCCTCATTGAAAATTCCTTTCCTACATATCCTTATCTACATGAGTCATTTTTTTCATCCCTCATTTTATTTTCAACTTCTCCAAAGTTAACTTTCCTATCCTAATATGAGCTAACTTCACATCCTAATATAATCTTATTGTTCGTTATATTTCAAGCTTTTGTTTATTATCTATCTTTATCCTTCATCCCTATCAAACTCATCAACTAGCCATCATGTCACAATCTTATTAAGATGAGTTTGGCCATCCTACTTTTCTCCCACTCCATCTCATTATGATGATGCTGAGAGTCTCAAGTTGATCAATATGAGTATGAAATTAAAAACCTTGATGCCATCATCATTAGCAATCTTGCTCCAGGTGTTAGATTCCATGATCTAGTCGTCCATCCTAGCTACCCCACCATTCCTTCATGCATATCCACCCATAATCCTTATCACACCTTTAATAAGGGAATTCCATTATGTAATCCATCTACATCTACCTCTTATATCATATCTACATATCCCCCACATGCAACATCTGTATGTCCATCTTCTCCCATAGTCATGTCCCAACCTTCATCTTTTCGTAACAACACTACCACCTACATACCTAATCCAAATGCACCATCTCATTATCTTCCAACCCATAATCCTAGTCCAACTGTTAATCTTAGTCCTCTAATCCATCACTATAATCCCTCCACTATTCCTAATTCACCATCCACTCCATCATACATCAGTCCCCATTTTTCCTAATCCACCATCCACTCCATCATATGTCAATCACCATATTCTACTCCCTCATATCTCAATCCACCATCTTCTACTCTATATTATCTCAATCTACCACCTTCCATTCCATCATGCATTAATCCACCATCTTCCACTCCATCTTATCTGAATCCTCCATCAAATGCCACTTTGTCCCATCTTAATCGACCATCTTCCGCTCCCTCCTACATTAATCGACAATTCACTCCATCCCATCCTAATCCACCTCCATCCACTCCATCATCCATCAATCCACCATCTTCCACTCCATCCCATCTTACTCCATCTTATCTCACTCTACCTCCATCCACTCCATCCTATCCTAATCCAGCATCTTCCATTTCCTCTTGCATTCCCACACCTTTCATTCCACAATCCACGACTCCTCATCTTCTTTCCAATCAACTAGGTTCACAAGCCGCCACCATACCTTTATATGTGGACTATATTAGCTTCCTACTATCTATATATGTTAACCATCCACCTCAACTTCAAATACCCAATTCCATCAATCACAAAGACTCGATCACAAAATCCAACTCCTAATGTTGGCGAGTCATGTCACCCCACTCCATCATGTGAGGCTATTAGTGATGAATCCCTTTTCCCTCCCACATGTATCATTACCCTTCCATCTCCTAACACCATCAAAACCCTCCCATCTATTGATGCCATCCAACCACAATCCCTATCCCCTCCTCATGCCATCATCCAAAATCAATTTGAGGAACCTCAATAATCCACACTGCTTCCATCCACTCCATCTACCCTAGTTTAAGAACCTCCCATCCTTCCATCAATTTCATCTGAAGAGTCTACCTAATAATCCCCCATCACACCATCTACACCAATCCCATCATGCCAAGATTGTGTCTTAAAACATGTTGAAGTATTTGTTGATCCAAATCAAGATCCTACCATCCCACCTATTCCACCCAAACTTCCATTATCATTCCCTCATCCACATCATGATCCTACCATCCCACCTAATCCATATCAAGATCCATCATCCTATCCACATCGACATCCCACCATACCATCTTCTCTAATACATAATCTTATATCACCTCCCATTGAAACCATTCCAACACCCTCACTCTATCCTCTTGGTTCACTCACCTTCACCCATAACGGTTCCTTTTAGAAGAAGAATACCTCATATTCACTACTCATCCTCCTCCATCCAATAATGGACTTGCATCTTGTTTCCCAAATAAAAAGTATTCTATTTTAGGTCAATTGCTAAAAAAAATGAACTGTCAAGGTGTTGATTGATAAATATGCTTTTATGAATACAGCCTCATGGGAAACTCGGTGATGGGAGACCTGCGCATGTTCACTGAGTGACCTCGGGTATTTTATAAGCCGACTCTTCATATGTAGGGGGAGAAAATGGATAGAAGGGAAACTAAAAGCAAAACTACTCTCTAGGGATGCATTGAGATAATTTTTTAACTAAGGTGCAAAGATAACTTCATAAGCATACAACTCTGAGGCCCATTTAACAACCTACATGCTCAGAAACTTGAAAATGAAATATAAACAACAACTCATTTGACATAAAGCAATAAATACCATTCTTCCACTAGATAACAAGTTTATAAAAACCATAGTTTAATTTGTAGAGTCTTATAGCATATATTTTTTAAGTCATACAGAATTACAAAATTGTACAAAAATGAGTCCTTGCACACTGAAATAAAATGATCATAAAGGTCGAGGGCATAATTTCATTAGAGTCTCAAAAGTAAAATTCCAAATTAAAGGCGTAATTATACTATCAATTGTCTATATTCTTCCTCCTAATTTATGAACCCTTACAAAAGCAAAGAGCATTTCTTAAAAAAGTTTGGGCAAACCGCCCAATGGAGAAAACAAAGAGAGTGCCTGAAACCATAAGAATTGTTGGCAACACCACTAGCAACTGTGGAACGACCTCCAAAAGATATAATAGAAAAGATTCGGCTTTTCATGCAATTTCTATCAAAACTTCTTATGGCGGATCAGAAAAGGAAATCTGCAACCACTATCGAAACCATGAGCCACTAGTGACCAAAAATCCGTCTTCTTAGGTTAGTAAAAAACAACGCCCAATGGTTACATTAACTTCAACGTGGCAGTAGGAGGGAGCATTATGGGGACACAATAAAAAATGCATAGAAAGCCTCACGAGGAACTTCCATGTGTTGTGAGTGAAAAACTTG
The DNA here is from genome assembly GCF_030272615.1 of Cryptomeria japonica. NCBI lineage: Eukaryota > Viridiplantae > Streptophyta > Pinopsida > Cupressales > Cupressaceae > Cryptomeria > Cryptomeria japonica. The sequence goes on from NC_081412.1 coordinate 653,571,588, forward strand.
CAAACACATGGGCTCAAAGATGTTGGCCCACCAAGACAGCGAAAAAACAAACCGCCACATGTCAACACTATTTGGCTTCCTGGCAAAGGGAAAGGAGAAGATCGAACATTACGAGCCATGCTGCCACATGGATGGGGAGACAAAAACTTTGGGCAAAAAAGAACTAAGACCTCAGGACATAAAAAGAGACTAACTCCCTGGAAGGGATAAGGGAGATTTAGAGTCTACATTTCTTGGCGACTTCTGCGAAAGTCTCGCCTACGGGATGTCGATACCCAAAAAATCCTTGTTGGCTGACCAAGGTTATGCTTCTGGCTTGAAGAGCCTATCAAAAATTTGTTGCAAGGGAGATCAATCTTCCTCAAAAGGGATAGGTTGATCCTTGAGATCTTGAAAACTTTGATCCAACTCGCTGACATCCTTGAAAGGAACTATTTCTGGTTCATTATAGGATGATTCAAGCACATCAAGGAGTTTATCCAAAGGGAGAAACAAGGCCACAAAATCATCTGCTTCAAGGGGATCACTCAATGTTTGAAGGGATGACTAATCTTGCTGCTTTTGCACTATCAAACCTGATAGTTGCTCGGTTCCCATGATTGCACAATCTGAAAGAAAAGGGACAGGTAAACTAAGCTTGACAAAATCTTTGAGGCTCTCTATGACAAGGCTAATGGAGTCTTTTAAAGTTGACATACTTGAAGCAGCTTGTTTGGCCATTTTACCGCAATTGATGAAATGGGTATCCTTTTGAATTATTCCATCAAAATTTGTGACTCCCATTGTAGTCAACCCTTGGGGACAAACTATGTAAAACCAATCAACTAACCTCTGAGCTTCGAGGATTTTAGGGGCCAAAACCTGCATGGCGTTCTCAACGAAAGGATCAACCTTAGTGTGTAAACTTTGAGAAACTGTTAAGAAATGCAGAGCTTATTCCAGGAGAAGAGCAGACTGCTTTATCTTTTCCCAGTATGCATTATGAATCTCCCGCATTAGATAAGTGAAATCTATAGGGGGAGTAGGCTGAGGGGCCAATGGCTTTGAGAGGAGCTCTACTTCAGCTTCTTTGGATTATAACCGCTCGCGGATTTCACTCAAATCTTGTGCTTCCTTTTCTACCTGGTGCTAAAATGTTATTGTAGACACTCAAAATTGTCATGTCTAATTAAATAAATATTTTATTTATTTAATTATCTAAGCCTAATTCTTCTATTAATTAAATAAATCTTTATTTATTTAATTAATTCATTTATCCTCTTCTAGCCTTATTTCTCATTTAAATAAATACATTTATTTATTTAAATTATCCCTTTCCTAAATTAAATAAATATTTTATTTATTTAATTATCCTACTTCTTCTATTAATTAAATAAATCTTTATTTATTTAATTAATTCATTATCTTTTTCTACACATGACACATGTCATTCATCTCTTATTTCCTACACTACCTACCTCTTTCATTATTTTGGTATTTCTTATACCTACCCTCTAATCCTAGCCGACCTCTCTTTTTACACCTCTCAATCTTAACCCTCCATTTCATATTGTGTCTTCTATTTAAGGAGATGCTTTCTTCATTGTCAAACCCTAATGCCTAATGACTAATGACTGATTTTGGAGTACTTGACTACACTACAATTCCACTTGCAACCACATTCCGTTCTTTGTTGAGCTCTTGTGCATACCAAAAATCTAAGAGCAAGTATATCAAGCAAGATCAATGGAGATAGGAAGAATGGAGATCAAAACCCTAGTGGACATGTGATGGTATAATCTTTGTGATTTTTGGGTTATTTGCATTGTCTTAGGTTATCTTCATATGTTATGGTGGATCTTTGTTCATTGTTAGGCTAGGGTTTAGTGGTTGAATCCATTTTAGTCTTTCAATATTGTTGTTTATTGTTATCCATTTTCACCATATACATTTTGGCACGCCCGGTGGGACACTTGTCCCTTTGCATTTAACATTTTTGTTGCAGATTTTGCATTTTTGAAGTTGCAGATCGGACGATTTCGACGACATTTTAGGTTATTTCCGCGTCTGCGAGTGTTCGGATCGCGTTTTTGTATTTCAGGGGCGTCTGCGATATCTTGGATCGCGTCTGTGTTTCTGTCATTTTCTATTTTTGCAGGTTTCCGAAAGTCGCGTCTGTGAATCATCTTATCGCGTCTGTAGCAGAAAGAAGCGTCTGTGTTCTGTGGCCACGTCTGTGAATTACAGAACCGCGTCTGTGTCGGACAGACACGTCTGTGTCTGGTATAACAGCGTCTGTGCATTCTGTTTTGCAAATTTTTCAAGTTTTCGATTCGGGTTTTCGGATTTTGTACTTAGGGTTTCAGATCTGGTTTATTTTTGGCTAACCTTTGCAGATCTAGCTAACCTGATTTGTGCAGCTTGCTTTGGAGACAAATACGTTTTTGTTGAAGGCCCCTTTTCACAAAGTCTTTTGGGTTTTCTAAAATTTACCTAACTTGTGTTCTTGCAGGAAGGGGTTATCATTTGAAACAACCCAAACTACTAACAATTTTGTTGCAGGGCCTTAGCTAGGGTTTTGTAATTTTTATTTGTGTGCCTTGTTTCATAGCTTAGCAAACACTTCAATTGGTGCACTAAAATTGAATCATTGTCTTTTGTGTCTTGAGCAATAGGCTCTTTTGTTTACTCTTTAGAGGGCCTGTCTTCCCGTGTGGTCATTAGGACTACTAGTGAGAAGAGAACGACCCAAGTGGTAGCGAGGAAAACCCACCTCATCCAAACCACTATAATCAAATGTATTCATGGTGAAAACTATGAATAACGTGTGCTGATTAGTTCATACCGACACTATGTCTCCCCATAAACCCGTTTGATCAAATTTATTTGATCATTTGTAGGGCGTAACCCCTACCGGCTGGGAGCCTTCTGTATTTACAGAGCTGAAAGTGCCGCATGTATGGCCACACGAGCGGATACCCTTACTAGCACCATTTTGTTTTAGAGGCCCAAATCCTTCTAGTTGTTGGGGCAGGAGGTCGGACCTCTGGTAGCGGCCCACACACATACGGTTCTTAGTAGAGATACAAAGTTCACCATGGGGAGTTTTCATGGGGACTGATGCTTGGCTGACCCGAGAAGTGAGTGCCGAGGGTGGAGCCAGTGAGGTCAAGCATCTAAGTATCCGCTCTGAATAGCGTAGCCTCGGGGGTAAAACCCCATGTGGGATCAACAACTATTGTCTTGGCCAGCCATAAGAATTGTGCTTGACTTATGATAAACATTCAAACACTCAAAGACAAAACAGCAAAACATTGTGTCTTTTGTGTCTTCAAGTGTATGCAAAAACTTTTTACATCAAACAACACACTTTCTTGGAGTCATTTTGGAGTCTAAACACTAGCAAACATTGAGTCATCAACACTGTGTCCTCTTGTCACGAAAAACAGTCGAACAATTAGATTTGGTCACAACAAAACAACTTCACAGATAGGAAAGATTGCACGAAGGTTACAGAAATGCGTCTGTGTCTGTTCAAACCGCGTCTGTGTCAGATAAATGCGTCTGTGAAGTACAGAATAGCGTCTGTGTTTTTATCAGCGTCTGTGTCGAACAGAGACACGTCTGTGTCTGGGAATCGCGTCTGTGAAGTATACAGGCGCGTCTGTGTCCACAATTGCAAAAAACTGTTACAGTCCCGGCAAACATCAATAGGAAAATCTCAGAATCACGTCTGCGTTAAACAGAGTAGCGTCTGTGTCTTAAAACCGCGTCTGTGAGGTATACAGAGGCGTCTGTGTTAGGATTTGAAAATTTTAACAGTCAAACAAACAAAGAAATCAGTTTTGGCATACTTGAGCTTCCTAGGTTGTCTCTTCAGATTTCATCTAGCATTCAACCTGTCCTTGGGTCTCACATAGTCCATCATTGCTTCACATCTCATTTTACATTCATACTTGTCTAAACTTGAGTCAAAAAGGTCACTTGCTTGTCCTCATCATACTTTGTCAACACACTACATACAACTACACTTTGCTAAGTGGTCCCTCATCAAGGTTTCTTACCTTTGGGTCTCATTTGGTCTTACTTAGAGTCAAGGTCAGCTTACCTCATCAAGAGAAACTATCCTCTCTTTGGAAGTCACACCTACTCTACTACTTACATACTTGGTCTTACACTTTGGACATTGCAAGTACACCTCAAGATTCATTTACACTCCATACAACTCTTGGTCTTCCATACTTTTTTCATTTTTCATCTAGTCTCTCACATATTGCCAAACACCTAGTTCATGGTTGAAACCCGTCCTCAAAAATCTAGGAGAATAGTCAAAGAAGCTCAAGAATCCGTAAACATGAGTTCTTATGAGTATGACAATGATGTCTTTTACAATCCTGAGCACACTACATTACCAGACATGAATGTTTATAGACACAATCCAAATGTGGAAAGCGCAAACACTATAAACAACAATGCTACACACAATGACAATGTTGACAATTCTTCAATACTATCAGCAGACATACAAGAATCCATAATGGATCCTCAATTCAATAGATTGGTTGAAGAGATAATGAGGAGAGATCGTCAATATTTCCTAAACATGATGGCACAAAGTGGAGCTAAAATACCACATGATTTTGACTTATCTCAACTTATGGAAAGTAGACCTTCACAACAAACTCAACCTAATAGTGGAGGACCAAATAATATGATGCCGGAGTCACCATCAGTTTTGCTTCAGAAACCAGCAATCCCACATACACAAGCTCAAATGCATGATACTTACACTCAAAGACCATCATGGAGGCCTTATGCTCAAACACATACTCAAGATATGGGTCAACCAAGACAAATGGATACTCAAGGATTTCCTCAAAATTTTGACACAAGGAGACCTCATGCCAAAATTGGGGGCAACACAATGGAAAATGAAAGGCCTATTGAATATGGTTTATACACACAAAACAGATATGGAGTCCCTCAACAAGAAGTTATGCCAAGTGCTCCATATATGTTGCAACAATATAGACCTCCATATGGACATGTCTACGATCAGTATCATCCATATATGCAACAAGTTCCTCCTCAAATGGGTGTTTCAAACATGGGATATGCTACAAGAAATCCATCTCCTCCCAAAAATAACTTGGAGCAACAAATTAGAGATCTACAAAAGAAAGTGGAAGACATGGGCACATCAAAACCCACATATACTATGAGAGATATATGCCCTTACCCATTTGATAAGAGCATTCCAATGCCGCCGTTTCCTCCGCACTTTGTAACACCAAAATTTGACAAATATAGAGGGAGAGGAGACCCCAAGGCACACATAAGACAATTCTTCACAGCTTGCATTGAGGTAGCGGCAGAAGAAACATACTTGATGAGGTTGTTCCCACAGAGCTTAGGAGATCAAGCTATGGAATGGTTTTCTCAATTACCTCCCGGTATTAAGTCATGGGGCGACTTGGCAGAAGCATTCATTCAGCATTTTTCTTACAACATTGAAACAGATGTCTCAGTTACAACCTTGTGCAATACGAAACAAAAAGAAGGAGAATCTTTCGCAACATTTTTACAGAGATGGAGAAACCTAGCTAGCAGATGCTCTTGTGAGATCCCGCAAAAACAAATGGTGGAGATGTTCACACAAAATGTTAACAAGGCTATTGGCTATGATCTCAGGAAAGCTTGTTTGTCCACATTCAAGGATGTCATTGAAAAGGGCCTAGCAATAGAAAAGGTCTTAATTGAACAAGGAGTTATCAAACTATTCAAAGAAAACAAAGAGGACTTCAAAGGAAAGGACAAACCAAAATTTTGGAGCAAGAACAAGAACACGGTTAATGATGGTGTTGTTGATGCCAACACAGTAAGACCAAAGTTCATCTTTTCTGGTTCAAGTTCTACCGACAATCAAGTGAACAATCAAACGGCTGCTAAACCGCGAAGGAAGTACACTCCATTGGGAGAACCACTTGAATCAGTATTCAAAAAGCTTGTAGCAAACAAAGTGATCACGGTCCCAGATTTTCCTCCATATGAACCAAAGGTAAAACCGAATTGGTGGAATGATGATGAATTTTGCGAGTTTCATAAGAGCAGGGGTCACAAGACAAGTAATTGCCATCGATTGAAAAACATTGTACAAGATCTCATTGACAGAGGAGATATTGAGATTGAGGGACATTCATCTAATCAAGAGCATGAGGTGTTTAAGGAACCATTCCCAAAACATGACAAGGGAAAAGGCAAAGTCACAGATGATCAAGCCAATTACACCAGAACATCTTACAATTATGATTCCACTATTAATCACATCTCAATGGACAATCATATTTCTACCATTACTATCAAAAATAAAAATCCTGAGAATTCTTCTCCAAGACCCAAAATTGTCCTAAAAGGTGTGGGATCTTCGTCCACATCTACCTCTGAATGTCATGTTACAACCCATCGAGGTAAGATCACATTGCCAGGTACCTCTACTAAGAATACCAATCTTCCGTCAACTAAGCCTGAGTACAACCTTGTAGAGCAATTAGGGAAAACACCCGCACTCATCTCTATTCTTGAGCTCTTACGTATATCTCCTGCACATAAAGTTGTCCTTGACAAAACCTTGAGAGATACTGTTGTCCCTACTGATCTAAACGTGGACCAGTTTCAAGCCATGGTGGGATATTTATCCGTTCCACACTCCCTCACATTCACAGAAGCCGATGACGCCTCCATAAGTCAGCCTCATAATGCACCTCTACATATTGAAGCCTTCATACATAAACACCGAATAAAGCGAGTCCTGATAGATGGAGGAGCAGGTCTTAATATTTGTACATTGAGCACCATCAGACAATTGGGATATTCTGACAAAGCTGTAAATTCTACAAACCAAATCACTATTAAGGCTTATGATGATGAAGAGCGTTCGTCCAAGGGCACGGTCATCTTACCACTAAGAATAGGGCCAGTCACAAAGGATGTGGTTTGTCAAGTCCTGGATCTAGACCTTACGTATAACATATTGCTAGGACGTCCGTGGATTCATGAAATGAGGGCAGTCCCATCAACATACCATCAGTGCATTAAGTTTCCTCATAATGGAGTCGAGGTAACGGTCAATGGTGATCCAAATCCATTCATATATTGCAATAACTTGAGATCACATACTGAGACTATCATTCCCAGCAATCGTGAAGCTACTCCTTCTTCAGCATATATTGATCCTGAGTCATTAAAGCCCTCGACATCCAAACAAGGTGAACTTAGAGCCAAGTTTCAAGACAAAGGCATGGGAGAATACACTCTGAATCAAACAATGTTCTTACGACAAGTCATGACCTCTCCCAAGGAATATGGGAGGCCACAGCCTAATAAGAAAATCTCCATCATGCTACTCAAATGGGATCCTACCGTCTTTCAAAAATGGGGCAAACTAGAGGAAGAAAATTTATATAAAATGCTATATAAGGACGCTGAAGAGGATACACATGATCAAATTATAATACCCTGTGAGAACTATGGCAAAGGTTTCAAAATTCTACAAAGATTTGGGTATGATGGAAAAAGCCCTCTCGGACTACGCAAAGAAGGTGTCATGGAGCCTTTACAACCTGAGCTAACTACAAGAAGGGAACGCTCCAAGGGGCTTGGTTTTCTAAACCCCAAGATTCACAACAAAAGAACAAAACAGATATGGTGAGTCAAAGTGGCTGAAGTTCAACAAGAAGATGACTATTCTACAGATTCCAACGAATGGGAATGGGGTTCAGACAAATCCTCCAGCGACTATGAGCTCAACGAGACATTTAGAGAGCCAGATGAACCTACAGAGGAGGAGGAGTTTTACAAGAAATTCAGAGTTGGTCAAGAACCAACCCATAAGGATCCCGCACAAGCGTCGTTTCAAGGCCCTAGGTCAAGATCACATAGGATGAGGACACCTGTCCCTGAGGGTGCTACTAGTGATGATAATTTGGACTCACTCACGATTGAAACTGATGAGGAGAGTGCCATTGACGACCTCGATGACTATCTTGACATACCTGAATATAACCACATCTTCACTATTAGCCTTGCGAACTCTGAAAACACTAAAGACCTTCCCCTCGTTCACCCCCAACTCATTGACTCGGATCAGGATGGACCAGCACAGCTTGATACATTTCAAAATGACAAAGCTATTGTCGATTATCTTGGAATTCGCAATGATCTTCCTCTTGGAGACCATAAAGCAGGATACGCCATAGAGCTTAATAACATGGCATACTTTGGTGAGGGTGTCGGGCCTTCTAGTCGCAAAAATGTGAAAATAAAAACAAAACAAGGGTCTTATGGCGAAAACCACACTGTGGTGCTATCTGACTCTAAAAAAGTAAAAAGAAAGGACGTATCTGAGGGTGAAAACCTCTCTGAGGCGCCCGAAGATGGAAGGCTTGACATTCTCCCAGCATCATACGAGGAAAAATCATCCATGTTGGTAGAGGAGACTATAAAGACAAACATTGGTACAACAGAGGTTCCACATAACATATTTTTGGCTCGATCATTGACAGAGGCCGAGAAAGCAAGGTTCATAAGCTTCTTTAAGGAATGACAAGTCAACTTCGCATGGTCTTATGCTGATATGCCTGGACTAGACCCCGATTTAGTAATGCATCATTTAACAGTCAAACCGGGGGCAAAACCAGTAAAACAGAAATTGAGGAAAATGCATCCACAAGTGGCATTATTAGTCAAGGCAGAGCTGGAGAAATTACTGGATGTCGGATTCATTCGCCCAATTGATTATCCTGAATGGATTTCCAACTTAGTACCTGTTAGAAAACCAGATCGCAGCATCCGAATATGTACAGATTTCAGGGATATCAACAAGGCTTGTCCGAAGGACGATTTCCCATTACCAAACATTGATTTAATTGTTGATCTCACAGCAGGCCATGAGATGTTATCTTTAATGGACGGATTCTCGGGATATAATCAGATCAGGATTGCACCTGAAGATCAACATAAAACATCATTCACTTGTCCATGGGGAACCTTCTGCTGGAATGTCATGCCCTTTGGGCTGAAAAATGCAGGTGCCACGTATCAACGAGCTATGACTACTATCTTCCATGATCTCATGCATGTAAAGGTGGAAGATTATGTTGACGACCTTTTGGTTAAATCAATAGACAGAAATACACACTTGGACATACTTTCAGTTGCTTTTGATCGCTTGGAAAAGTACAAGGTAAGGCTAAATCCTAAGAAATGTGTCTTTGGAGTAACCTCCGGGAAGCTCCTAGGATTCATTGTGTTTAAAAGAGGAATAGAAGCTGATCCAGCAAAAGTCAAGGCTATCTTGGACATGCCGCCACCCAAGAATATCAGTCAACTTCGGTCTTTACAAGGGAGACTCCAGTCCATACGAAGATTCATAGCACAACTTGCAGATAAGTGCAATCCTTTCCAGCACCTGCTACACAAAAACATCAAGTTCAAATGGGATGAGAACTGTCAACAGGTTTTTCAGGCACTCAAAGACTATCTTTTGAACCCGCCAGTTTTGATGCCACTAATTCAAGATCAACCATTGCTACTTTACATATCAGCTACTCCAACAGCACTGGGGGCACTCCTAGCACAGCAAATACCTGACGGCAAGGAAAAAGCGGTCTACTATATCAGTCGCACATTGGTGGGATATGAGCTAAACTACACTCCAATTGAGCGTGCATGTCTCGCTGTGGTCTTTGCTTCACAAAAATTACGACATTATATGCTTACTCACAAGACCAAGTTGATTGCCAGAATTGATCCACTAAAATATCTTCTCAACAAAGCTACACTTACTGGGCGACTGGCCAAGTGGGTAATGATCTTGAGTGAATTCGACATTGAATACGTGGACAGAAAAGCCATAAAAGGACAAGCCATCGCAGATCAACTGGCAGATGCTCCCATGATAGATGATGTTCCTCTACAGTCAGAATTTCCGGATGAGTCCATTCTAACGATATCACCTGCAAAGCCATGGCAATTATACTTTGACGGCTCATACACACAGCATGGGGCAGGAGCGGGTATACTCTTTATAACTCCCCAAGGTGATTCTATACCAAAGTCATACCGCTTATCATTTCCTTGCACTAACAATATAGCGGAATACGAGGCATTAACAACTGGGCTAAGAATTGCAGTTCAGTGGAAGATCCAAGAGCTTCGTGTTTTTGGGGATTCTCAACTGGTCATCCGGCAAGCAACTGATGATTATCAAACAAAAGATGAAAAGCTAATGCCTTACAAACAACTGGTAGATGATCTGAAACAGCACTTTGCAAAGATAGAGTTTGAGCAGATACCAAGAGAACAGAATCGCGCTGCTGATGCCATGGCTACAATTGCTTCGCTCATTGATCTACCGCAAAATGAGACCTGCTATGAGTTCCTGGTTGACAACCTGCTGATTCCGTCATATGAGATCACTCCTACGGAAATGATATGTGTTGTTGGTCCTGAATCCCAGTTATATGGTTCCATATTCACATACCTTCGCGACAATATCTTACCTCCCGATCTATCGAACAACCAACGCCGCACTTTCATTCGCCAATCCTCTCGATACGTTATCCTAGCTGATATCCTATACCGACGAGGTCTAGATGGCACCCTCCTTAGATGTTTAGAGAGTGACGAAGCTCAGATTGCGTTACGAGAAGTGCACGAAGGGATATGTGGTCCGCATACTAGTGGTCCTACCTTGGCCAATAAACTCATCAGGACTGGATACTACTGGCCTACTATGGAAAAAGATGCATATCAGTTTGTCAAGAAGTGTAAGCAGTGTCAAATTCATGGAGACCTCATACATGCACCAGCACAGGAACTACAGCCACTTGCATCTCCTTGGCCCTTTTGTCAGTGGGGACTCGATCTCATAGGCAAGATTCACCCTCCTTCTTCCAATGGACATAAATTCATTATCACAGCCACAGAGTATTTCACAAAGTGGATTGAAGCCGTGCCTCTCACACAAGTTACTGGGAAACAAATCGCTACTTTCATCCTGAACTACATCATTTGCCGATACGGGATTCCTACTTCCATTATCACCGATAACGGGCATCCTTTCAAGAACCAGGATGTTCATGAACTCTGTGAGCGCTTCCATATCTCTCACCGTTTCTCCACACCATACTACCCCCAAGGTAATGGCCAAGCTGAGGCGTCTAACAAAACAATTCTCAAAATACTTAAAAAGACAGTCGACGACGCTGGCCATAACTGGCATATCCAACTCAATCCCGCACTTTGGGCCTATCGTACCAGTGTCCGCACACCTACAGGAGCTACACCCTACTCACTTGTCTACGGCGCTGAAGCCATCTTGCCTATTGAGGTCGAGTTACCTTCTTTACGGGTCTCTTTGAGAAACATAATCAACGATGAAGACTACAGGGTCTCTCGCTTACAAGAACTAGAACTGCTGGAGGAACGACGACACACTGCTTTTAATCATCTCAAGGCTTACCAACAAAGAATGAGTTGCAGTTACAATCACAAGGTCAAGCCTCGCACATTTGAGGTAGGTGACTTAGTCCTCAGAGAGAACCCCAAAAATCAGCAAGACAGAGATAAGAAGGGCAAGTTCGAACCAAATTGGCTTGGTCCTTACATCATCACAGTGGCATATGGATCTGGGGCATATCAGCTCTCTACTACAGAAAGTGAACCTTTGGAGGATCCTATCAACAGCATGCACCTTCGCAGGTTCTACACATAGCTCTTCGGAATATCCTAATTTAAAAATACAAAAAAATTATAAAAACAAAAAAATCATCACTTGGTGAAAACCTGGCAAACAGGCGCCTTGTGACAACAAAAAAAATTGAAAAATCGAAAAAAGTAAAGAGAAATAATTTCGTCCAACGGTGAAAACCACTTCGGTGGCGCCCTGAGCAAGTACCATGGTGAAAACTGGGTCACCAGCGCCATGCGTAGAGACATTGCTCCTCTCTCCTTCAGGATTCTCTTTCATCCTTTCACTTTGCACACACTCACAACCTATTCACTCACAATAAACTTACCCATTCCCATCATGGCTTGTTATTGATCTACCTAAGATTGGTTAGCCATCCATAACCCTCCCTTTTCACTCCCTTTTCCATCCATAATAAATCAGATCCTATCTGTGACTACGGCCAATTCCTACGTCTAGTAATGGGTGTGGAACTGAGAACATCACATGTTTCGAGGAGTACAGTTTCTTCCAGCTTCCTTCAAGTCTATCTGCGCCAATCCGCAATAAAGCAGCATTTGCATCGCCAGGTTGCAATAAAGTTTCGTCTTCTCCGCAATAAGGTATCAGTTTCATGGATTCAGTTAGTTTCAAATGAGACACAGCAGCAACAATGGGCTTCAACAAAATCAAATCTTTCAACAGACTCAGACAACATATGGTTCAGTGCTATCTATCCTTTTTGTGAAAGTGAACATTGTGACCACAATCGAATAAGACTTAAACAAGTGACAAGAGACACTAAACTTGAGGACTACAGTGGATGTTGGTGTCGAGTCTTGGTTTTCTTTTGATTTTATCTTTTTGGTGACATGTCTTTTAGCTTTTCCAGGATGTCTTTGACTAGAGATTCTATCTCCAGGATGTCTTTGGCTAGAAAGGCGAGGATGGGGTATCGTCACCTATTTGCATTTGCTGTCTGTGGATTGTCTCTTAGTAATGCTATGACTTGTCCAAGGATATGAGGACACTGTGAGTCCAATATGAACTGGGGCATTCCTTGTTTGTGACTGTCTTATCTCCATGCAAACAGGTACGATGACTTTCTGGGCCGAACATATGCCTCGATTGTCATAACCTACCTGCCATAATAAGCTCAATGATGATAACGCACAAGAAGCTCTTTCACGTTCATATCTTCTGTCTTCCATCCCCCTTTCTTGATTGACTTCCATTGTCCTTCTCGAGTCCGCGTAGCCCGCTATCACATGACTGAGTATGATGACACACCAAAAACATTTGCATTTCATATAGTTACACCTACATCACCACATATAAGCATTTCATACATACATATAGATATCACAATTGCATCACATCCTGCATACAACATATGTTAGCACATCTCACATTTTCATTATGTAAATAATCATTTGCATTATCATATTCATTTGCATTACATACTTTCACATTTGCATCATGCATCTCATATAAAACATAAAAGAACAAAAATATATTGCATTGCATCATATAAGCATCCATATCATAAAACATGTATCACATAAGAACATTTCATCACATAAGGTACACATGCATATAGCTGCCGCAAAAATGAATCATCTCATATATAATCAAAAGTGTCATGATACAATGATGTCAAAAGAATCATATGGCTACAAAAGAATCACCCGCAGGTATCTACAATACAACAATGGTACATATACTGATACAATGGGAGCCCACTATAGCTATGAGGAACTCCCTCCCTCAGAGCCGCCTCGCCTCGACGGAGTCTGAGCTATAGATGGACCCGCCCCTGGATCCCCCTGTCTCTCTGGTGGTGGTGGAGGCCCCATGACCCCACCGCTGGATGCCTGTCTCCTGCGGCTCCCTCCCATAGCCGTCGCTGTGCGCGACGATCTATGGAAGCTCCTAGCCCGCTGATCTGCTGGCACGACTGCATAGTATAGATCCCTCCAGTAGGCGATCTCCTCTCCGGCTCGCAAAACATATGCGTAGCCTGCCCCTGCATCCTCTGCTGCCCGCCTACCTGCCCTCAGAGCTGTCTCGGCCTCTATGTATCTCTGGATGGCCTGATCCCTCTCCCGCTCTGTGTCTCGGACCCTGATCCTGAGGTGGTTCCTCTCTCGAACCAAATCCTCAATCTCATCTGCCTGGCCCTGGCAGATCTCCCGCAGCCTCACCACCTCATCCTCCTCAGAGTCTCTGCTCTCCGCCTCTGCCTGTGGCTCCTCCTCTACAGGTGCCTGTCCCTCAACCTCTGCCTGCACCTGTCCCTGTGCCTGTATAGGTACCTGTGGCTGCACCTGTCTCTGTCCCTCTCTGAGACCCTGTGCTGCTGGCACCTGTAGGGGCAGTCCACCCCGTCCTCTCACCACTGGAGCTGCTCTCTCCTGTCCTCCCTCCCTCCGAGGTGCCACCCGCCTCTCTCCCACCACTCCCCTCCGCCTCCGCCGGCCCCTACCTCCATCCCCTCCTCCATCATCATCCTCTCCTCCACCCTCTCCATCCACTGGCTCTGCCGGATCTGTCAATCTGGGAAATAGATGCTCTGCCCAGTACGCAGAGTACTCTGCGTCCATCCCTGCATCATCTACCTCTGGCCACATGTCCCATGGCATCGGCATCATCTCAGCTAACTGTGTCACTGCCTGATCATATGATAACAGTGGGCCAAACTGCACCTGATCTCTGACCGTCCGGGCATACATGCCCGAGCCTCGTGGCATCTGCTGAATCCGCCCGAACTGCCTGCACACCCTGTCTACCAGCTGCCTCTCTAGAATATAGGGCGTCCGCTCCATCAGATACCTGCTCCTAAACACATATGGTAGCTCCAAGGCATCGTCCTCCCACTCCTCGCACCCCAGGTACGGCCTCCAGATCACCATGTCAATATCATCAATGACTCGCCTCCAATGCTCCAATCTCCCAATCCGAGGCTGGGATGTGATCATGTCATACAGGTGCACGAAACTCTGTCCCTGTCCTCTGCCTCTGAAATGAATGGGCCGTGTGATGGGAAGGTGCTCATAGGCCCACACCTGCAAGAGAGTCACGCCGCAGCCCAAACCCACTGATCCGTGGTAGACAAACTGATGCAGCTCATAATACAAATGTGCCAGGACACATGGTCCCCATGCATATCTAGTGTGCTCTGCCATCAGCGTCTCCAAGGCCCCTCCCTAGCCCACTGCCAATCCTCGTGTGGCCCTGTCTGGACACAGATATCCACTGATGACTCCCCCAACAACTGCCGGCAATGCTAATCCTGTGTCAGTCATGGTGTCCCAGGCTACATGACCTGCTCGCATCTCCAACTCAGGATCCTGAAAAACCCGTCTCAATGCCTCCCTGTCACCATCACGGTCGTAGGGAATCAACTCTCCATCAATAGGAACATGCAGAATCCTATATACATCCTCTAATGTCACTGTCATCTCACCCATCGGCAGGTGAAACGTGCATGTCTCTGAGTGCCATCTCTCGGCCAACGCAGTCAGCAACCCCATGTTGGCCCGAAACTCGGGCACATAGAGCATATGTGTGAGACCCATCTCCTCAATGGAAATCATGTCCTGAATCGACAACTCTGGTCGCAGTCTCTGAGTCGACGGGAATCTCTCCCGTGACTCTAACATCGGCAAATACTCCTGCAGTCATACAATCAATCTTGTCAGTTATCGTGGCATTCACTGTTTATCACAAAATGCTACTTGCTACCTAAATGCATCTGGTTATCTATCCTAGTGACACTCACTGTTCATCACAAAGTGTTGCTATCTACCCTAAGTAGTGCTCCCTGTTCATCACAAAGTACTATGTGTGTGACATTCCCTGTTCATCACAAAGTGTCACTCACATTCGCACTCCCTGTTCATCACAAAGTGCTGCGTATCTTGGTGCTCCCTGTTCATCACAAAGTGCCTTGATCTATCCTAATCTTTCTAGAGGACCTGCTTGAGTGTATCCTCTCAGCAGCTTATCCAATCGACAGCGTATGTTCATCACAGAACTGCCGATTTGACCTAAAAGACTAAAACCATGCATTTAAACACACAAACACACTTTTACAACACACACGCGCTTTTAACTCATAAACGCACTTATAGACTGTACAAACGCGCTTCTGAAACACAGACGCGTTTTATGAACACAAACGTGCCTATGCCAGACACAAACGCGACCAGGGAACACAGACGTCCCTACATGACATAAACGCTCCTATAAAGCACAGACGCTGCTACATTTCACAAACGCGTCCGCATTCAACACAAACGCGGTTCCAGGCACAGACGCGCCTGGACCCGACACAGACGCGCCTGTTGGACACAGACGCGCCTGTTGGACACAGACGCGCCTGGCGCTGACACAGACGCGGTTGCGCGTTTTTGCACTTTTTAAATATCCTATTCCTAGCGCATTTATTGCTCCTAAACATGCATTTATGACAAAAACTCGAAATACGTGAAAGTACGAGGAGGTTTTCGGGTACTTACCGGCTCTCCTGCATCGGCTGGTCGCTGGAATCGGCGGACACGGTCGAATCTATGAATGAATGCCATCGCTGCTGACTGCTGCTGCCCTTTTCTCACTCTGCACTGTGATCTTCTAAGGGTGTGGATGACAATGAGGATGTCTTTTGCCCGTGGCCTATCTTATAGCCTACCCTAGCCCTGGCCTTCATTTCCCGAGTCAGTATTCTTCATCCTGTGACTTTGTCACTTTATCCAATCAGTCCATTCTATCTCGTCTTTCTTATCGAGAGATTGTCTGCACTCTTTCCAGACATTTTCATCCAATCTCTCGAGGGGGCATATAACTCCCATCTTGGGACAACTCTGTATCAGTTCATCTTATCTTCTTTGAAACAACGCGACAAGCCGCATTGTCTCAAAGAGGGGCAAAATGTAGACACTCAAAATTGTCATGTCTAATTAAATAAATATTTTATTTATTTAATTATCTAAGCCTAATTTTTCTATTAATTAAATAAATCTTTATTTATTTAATTAATTCATTTATCCTCTTCTAGCCTTATTTCTCATTTAAATAAATACATTTATTTATTTAAATTATCCCTTTCCTAAATTAAATAAATATTTTATTTATTTAATTATCCTACTTCTTCTATTAATTAAATAAATCTTTATTTATTTAATTAATTCATTATCTTTTTCTACACATGACACATGTCATTCATCTCTTATTTCCTACACTACCTACCTCTTTCATTATTTTGGTATTTCTTATACCTACCCTCTAATCCTAGCCGACCTCTCTTTTTACACCTCTCAATCTTAACCCTCCATTTCATATTGTGTCTTCTATTTAAGGAGATGCTTTCTTCATTGTCAAACCCTAATGCCTAATGACTAATGACTGATTTTGGAGTACTTGACTACACTACAATTCCACTTGCAACCACATTTCGTTCTTTGTTGAGCTCTTGTGCATACCAAAAATCTGAGAGCAAGTATATCAAGCAAGATCAATGGAGATAGGAAGAATGGAGATCAAAACCCTAGTGGACATGTGATGGTATAATCTTTGTGATTTTTGGGTTATTTGCATTGTCTTAGGTTATCTTCATATGTTATGGTGGATCTTTGTTCATTGTTAGGCTAGGGTTTAGTGGTTGAATCCATTTTAGTCTTTCAATATTGTTGTTTATTGTTATCCATTTTCACCATATATAGCTATTATCTGAGTTTTCTTATCTTGAACCTCATCCTGCAATTGCTTGCCTTCTGCCTATTGATTTTTAATGGCCACTTGAGATTCACAAAGCTCTTAAGCAGATTGAGTTTGCAAGGTCTGGAAATCTTGCAAAACTTTTCCTTTCACCACTCTTTCCTCCACCAGAAGGCTTTGAGTGCCGACCAATTCCTAATGTTCCTTCTCTTTTGTGATAATGGCTTGAGCTTAAATTTAGGCCATATCGGAAGAGGCAGATTGGATACGCGATAATTCATGTGTTTTATCAAGTAGTTCCTGGAAGGTTATTTGCTTAGCATTCTGCTCTGCTCGCAACTGGCCCTCATATATCTTTAATACATTTTGAAGCTTGTCTCTATCAGCCTTTTCTTGAAGTGTAGAAAATTGCAAGCGATTTATCTCTGATTCTTTAGCCTTCCCTTCCTTCATCAGGTGCTCATTTGTAGCTTTTACTCTTCCCATCTCAACCATGAGTTTCTCCAGGCGACGAGAATGTTTTAGATAGTCCGAAGAGACCACCTTGTTGGATTCCTCAATGATTTCCACTTTGTCTTGTGGTTGGTCTTTGCTCAAATCAATGCCAATGACATGTATGAAATAGTCTTTAGGCTGCATTTGATTTTCTATCTTGACAACATTTGGCATAATGGCCACGAACACTAGATTATGATGATCCTCCTTCAAGATAGTTTGAATGCATGACTCAGCAGGCTTCTAAGAATCTTTATCTTTTCTTTTTTGTGACCTTTGAGCCCGAGCGAGCTTGTCTTGATCTGAGTATTGATGGAATTCTAAAGGAACAAAGATCATTTGTCTTACAAAAAGAGCTTCTAGGGGTGTGGTGAAAGGAATAGGAGCCATGCTAGCTTGCAATTGGGTTGGAGTTGTCAAGGAGAGCGTAGTTGGGGAAAAAGGGGGAATATTAGGGAAGACACCAACAGGTGAGGAGAACAATCACCCAATATTGGACGAAGCGGTGAGAGAAAAACTTGCAAACTAGAGGACATGAAAGGTAGAGGACACATTGGTCAGCTGGTTTGGGGTCTGAAAAGAGTGGGCCATGCTAGCTAAGCTGTCAAAAGTGTCAACACTAGGTAAGGGAGATGTAAATGTTCTTGCAGAGGCCCGCAATTGATTGAGTTTGCATAGATAGCACGGAGGATGCAATTGTTGGATTTCCTAGCATAGAAACAGGGTTGATAAAGGGCAACGCCGACACAGAAACCAAAGATTGAGAAGAAAGAAGAGGGGCAAAAAATAATACTTGCGCTGGAGTGTTTGTTGGTGCAAGTGAGGCTTGTGTCGATACAAGAGTTTGGGTTCGCAAGGCCTCCATATTGCTAGGAATGCTCTTCTACTTCTTTTGAGAGGTCGAGACTTCTTCTGGAGAACCCTGGTTTTGTGATGAACTTGACCGCTTCATGGAGGTCTGAGACCTAGGCCTCCTGATAGGCTTCTTTATATATTAGAAATTAGTATCAAGTGTGCTGCTCGGGGAGATGATCTTGATTTGCTTTAACTTCCTTCTAGGTTGCTCAACCACTTCTGCAAAATCTCCTTCATCGGTGGCACCAAGAGGAGGATTATAATCATAATCTTCATCACTATTATACTTCCACCACTCTAGCTCAAATTATTCATTACTATGAAGATTTCCCAATCCTAGTTTGACTTCTTTGATTTCTTGTCTATATCTCCAAAAATCTTGTTTCTTATCTTCAAGCCAGTTCTCTTACACCATCTTTCTGGATAAGAGGAGTGGGAACTTCTTAACAGGATCATAATTCTCTTTCACAGTGTAGAAGGCCAACCAGGGTAGTCTTTCTTCCTTGGGGATGGTGTACAGGTTCACATATACCACCTAGTCATCTCTCTATGGGTTTCTCCAAGAATACCAAATAGGGTCGTGCGAGACATGCACTATTGGGTTCTTCCTTTTGGCTAGACATTTGTCTGGGTTATAACTCCACTTATCATCAATAACCACTAGGCCTAGTTGAACCGACTTTGAGGTGAGTATGTCTTTGGCTTCGCATCTTTGGACAACAACAAATGGTCCAATAATTGAGTTGTCTTAATAAATGCCAACCCCATGCTTCCCTGACCCTATACGCTACTAAATAATGACTAGTTGCCTAAACATTTCTAGAGCCAAAGTGTGATCTGGGATGG
The DNA here is from genome assembly GCF_030272615.1 of Cryptomeria japonica. Lineage (NCBI taxonomy): Eukaryota > Viridiplantae > Streptophyta > Pinopsida > Cupressales > Cupressaceae > Cryptomeria > Cryptomeria japonica. The sequence goes on from NC_081412.1 coordinate 653,591,206, forward strand.
ATTGCGGGAGGCAAAAGGGTTCTTCAGTGAACCCATGAGTCCTAACAAAAGAAAAATCTGACCCCAGATACTAATCACATGGGAGAAAATTGGATGTCATCCAAGCAATTTGTAAATTTGAAAAGCGTGTAACCGAATCTGTATCTTTCCTACTCAAATCTTGTATTGTCTGAGCCAAGAAGGCATCCAAAAATGCATAAGCATCGTATGTGGCAGACAAAAAGAGTCCACACTATTACCGGATTCCTTTTATTTATATTATCATACATCGTAAGCTCCATGGTTTCTATAAATAATTCAGGATTCTGGTGTAGAAACATATGGACAAGAAAAGAGGTATACCTGAACCTGCGATGACTTTTTAAATTCGCCAGTTGTTCTACCATCTCACACACCAGAATATTTGCAAAGTAAAAATGGAAAATTTCTCTCTGCTTGTGAAATTTGAACAAGAAACCCATTTGAAATGGATAAATGTTTTGATCATTATCTAGACCGAAAATGTATGCTAGCATGGATGCAACATCTTTTACATCTTGCTGATGGAAAGCACCATAAGCTATTGGTAACTGAGGAAGCTCAGTGTCCTCCTAACTTCTATTCATTAAATCATTGTAGAATCTAATAGCAGTGCCCGTGTCCCTCCAATAACCCTCTAAGCTCTTTTTCTTAAACAACATTGTATTGTTGTCAATATAGGGAATACACAGCATATTTCTGATGGATTCAACACTTATCACCACCTTTAGTTTTTCTCCTTCAATTTCCAGAGGTTCTAGGGTAAACCTTGTGGCACACTTACTAATAAAATCAAGGCAATAAGGAACCAAAGGAACCATGTACTGCGGAAGGCCGGAGTCCCAAAGCTGAAAAGAAGGCCTACCCGAACCTTTTTTCCATCTCTGATAAGTAGCTTCTCAGAGGTTTTAGGCTTAACATGGAGATTTGGCTCGAAAATACCTTAGAATCTATTCACAACCATGACTGTGTCTTTTACCTCTCTTTTCTTTTGGTTTTGTGAAAGGACGGTCAGGCTTAGGAGGCATAATGTGATAAGCAAAAGATGCCCCTCAAAAAATATCCACATACTGGTTGTTGAAAGTAGTTCCAGAAACTCTTGCAGATGATGCCATTTTTGTGTTTTCTCAAGGTTTTCTCTTAGAGGCTGAAAAAACTTGTTCTTATTCCACTTCGCTATTGCATGTGCTCTATCTTTAATAAAACTGCTTTCATGGATATGAAGTCCTTGAAAATTGCATTGCATGGTAAGTTGGCTGAGAGTTAACTTCGTGGAAAGGACAACTCACACATATGTGCGAGATTAATTAGCATACTACGTGCCTTACTTCCAGCTCACTGAAGAGCAAGACAATCATGCCTTTTAACGCTGCCATTTAAAAGCTTTTTGCATTGGCCTGTATGATTTTCTTGGACTAAGGACTTCATGCTTTACGACACATTTACAAAAGCCCGTCGCACATACCAATGTGAGTGATTACCTAAGATTTTCTTCAAAAGGAAATATTTTAGTCGGATGCATGGCGGAAGCTCGTTATTCACACATTCTCTAAAAAGACTATGCATGAGGGATGATTAAGGCTGATCTATGCAGAAATAACCTTCATTAAACACCAACTTGCACTAATGCCAAAGTCATTGAAGATTCCTTTGGCCTAATCTTTTCTATAAATACCACTTCGAGAAGGAAGTTTTGATCATACAGAGAATTAATCCTTAGCAGTTTAGGACAAGCTTGAGTAGCTTCTAAGAATAGGAGTAATGGATACCCCAATTAGGCTAGTAAGCACAGGCAGTCAAGTTGCTTTCTTAGGAACTATCTCAGACCATCATCTATAGAGGATGACAGACCATACTAATCTTGTTGTCATAGATGCTATCAAGTGGGTTTTGGGAGAGGACTTCATAGGATGCGAGGACCATTACCGCATGAACACAGATATTACCTCTAGATTTATAGCTTCCCTTCTTGACATTGTTGTACCTAAGCACCTTGTCCTGCAGCTCACTGAAGAGATTTTTCATGATAGATATTTAGGTGGTATGGAGGAGATAGTTTATCATACATACCCTATTTGGGGTATCCCTATTGCTTCAGATTTGAGGTGATTCATTCATGATGATGAGGTGGTTCCATGGCTGCCTTTAATTTCTGGTTTTAAAACCATGTCTATATTGACACATTGTTGCCAAGCGCGGCAGGCAACTGAATTCTTATTGAGAGTACATATGTTAGTGGAAGTGGCTGGAGTAGCTTGGTACTCTAATTTTCGGGACTACATCTTCCTAAGGATTCATACCCCTAAAAAGCCTCCCATCCTTCAGGTGGTTATGCGCTTTTCAGATTCAAATCTAGACTCAGAACTCGACCTTGGGGATGAAGACAACAGTGGAGATGATGATGATGATTCCGACTACGATAAGCACGAGCTTGACTCTGAAGAGGATGATTAGACCAGATATTCGTCTGCAACGCCTCTTCTTTTCTTTCTTTCATTTGTATTTTATCCCAAAGATATGAAGGCCAAAGAGCCTCTTTTACACTGTAAATATGTAAATAAACCTCTATATAATACAAAGATGACTTAATTTTTTATTTAATCATGGTTTTTTTGGACTCAAGATGCTTGTTATTTCTTTCCTTTTATTTTATTTGGTTTGGTTCAAACATGACTTAAAAAAGGCAAAGAACTAAGACAAAAAGACCTCTGAAGAACAGAAAACACATTTTTTACAATATTTACATACAAAACAAGGATAAGATTTAATAATATGCCTTGAGGTGGATCCCATTGACTGGGATCCCTAACAACTCACCTTGCGAGTCCTCTAACACAAAAGCGTTAAAAACTTTGCATTTAACAATGCAGAATGGGCCTTCCCACAAATTGTCAAATTTGGCATGATGTCTCGATTGAGCATCGCGCTCATTGTATTTTAGGACGAGATCCCCTAGTTTAAAACTAGGGTCTAAACTCTTTCTATCAAACCATCTTTTGATGATTTCCTGGCATTTTTGGAGTGAATCAAAGGATGCCTCCCTTTCTTTCTGAAGCTCCATGAGCTCTGCCAGCCTTACTTTTGTGGGCTCATTCCCTTCCAGTTCGAAAGAGTTTAGGAGTTGTAGTGCTGGAATGTCTAATGAGATTGGGAAATGTGCCTCCTTTTCATATACAAGCTTATAAGGGGATTTTTTCAGTACCTTCTTAGGGGTGACCCTATCTACCCAAAGTGCACTTTTTAAATGACAATGCCATTCTCTTTTATAATCTAGTCGAATCCTCTTGATAAGTCGAATCAAATTTTTGTTCGTAGACTCAGCCAAACCATTCCCTTGGGGGTAATAATTCAAAGACGTCTTTAAATAGATATTGTGATCAAGAGAGAACTAGGTAACTTCGGACCCGGTGAATGCTCTAGCGTTCTCAGATATAATGGTCTTAGGTGAACCAAAATGTGTTGCTAGCCCTTCGAGGAAACTGATAATTTCCATTTCAGTGGAATTTTTAAGGGGCCCTGCCTCTGTCTAGTGAGTGAAGTAATTTGTGGTTGTAAGGATCCATTTATGACTGGTGGAGGAGACTAGATTAATCATTCCTATGAAATCCAAACCCCATTGAGCAAAAGGTTCGTCTATCACTATAGGGCATTGTTGCATTTTTGTAATTTCCATCATAGAATTGGCATTCTTTGCATCCCCAGATCAGAGCATGCACATCTTTGAATAACGAGGGCCAATAATATCTTGCACGGAAAACCTTCATGATAGTGGTTTGAGCTGAGAAGTGGCCTCCCGCGGAACCACTATGGAATTCGCACAAAATTTTCTCGACTTGCTACCTATCAACACAATAGAGTAAGATGCCATCAAAAAATTTTCTTGAACAAAACACCATCCAACAACCGATAGCCACTATTTTAGAGCCTATAAAATCTTTTCTTCTCCACAGGGAGATTTTGGGGGAAAACTCTAGTTTGCATAAAATGTTGGTGATCAACCATCCAACCCTCTTCCTTTGCTCCTATAAGCATTAGCACTATTTCATCTTGATCTTTTTCCAGCTCTTCTATCTCTTGAGCTAAATACTCGCAAAGACCTTTGCCTCAGATCGGTTTGGTAGGCCTGACATCTATGTCGTACTCAAGGATCTTAGTGATCCAATTTTCTCTTTTCTCTATGATATCCCCTTCCATGATATATTTGTGGACTGCAGGGTGAGCTACATAGATTGTTGTTTTATTGCAAGTGATTAAATGTCTGAATTTGTTTAGGCCTTTTACAATGATGAATGCTTTATTTTCCACAAATTGCACTTGATCTTGTATGCTTTGAATGTTTTGAAGTGGAAGGCAATCGAGTGTTCACTTTTGGACTTCACATCTTTCTGAGTTAGTACAACAACAATGTTGAAATCTCTGGCAAAGACATACATTATAAAATCTTGAGACATGTTCGGGTTAGCTAGAACAGGGGCAGACAAGATAGCTTCTTTGATTTTTTCAAATGCTTTTTTGGCTTCAGGGGTCCACTTAAAATGCATATCATTTTTTAGCATGAACGAATAGGCCCTACCATACCAGTGAAATTTGAAATGAATCTACTGACAAAGCTATTTTTTCCTAAAAAGGATAGGACGTTCTTTTTGTTCACTAGCAGGGAATCTCCTTGATTCCCTTCACACGATCACGGTTGATCGATACTCCTTCTTTGTACAGCACATGTCCCAGCAGCTTCCCTTATGGTACCCCAAAAATGCACTTCTTTGGATTCAAGGAGACACCAAATTCTAATCACTTCAGAAAAACCAATTCTAGGTGGTCAAACTGATCTTCTTTATGTTTTGAAAACACAGTTAGATCATCTAAATAAATCAAAATAATTTTAATGATTAGTTCATGAAAATGTATGTCCATGGCCCTTTGAAAAGTAGCACCGACATTGGATAACCCGAAAGGCATCTTCTGGTAAGAAAATGTTCCCACTTGGTGGTGAACGTGGTTTTATGTTGGTCTTCTGGATTAACGAGGACTTGATTATAACCTAAAAAATCCATCAAGCATTGAGAACATTTCGGACTTGGCCACCGTATGTAGGATCTTCTCCATCAGAGAAAAATGATAGTAATCCTTCAAGGAGGCTCTGTTCAAATCTCAGAAATCTACACAAAGGTGGATATCTCCGTTCTTCTTTCGAACCGACACCAAGTTGGAAACCCAGGTGTTGTAATTAATGGGATATATAATCTTGGAATCAATCATCTTCTACAGCTTCTATGACATGAGGGACTCAATCTTTGGGTTGACCAAACACTATTTCTGTCGGCCAGGCTTTACTCCTTCCTCCAGTTCAAGTGTATGCTAGATAACCTCTGGAATGTAACCCTTCATCTCATCATATGACCATGCAATCACCCCTACGTATTCATCACAAATGTGGATGAGCCTTTCCCTCTCATATTGGGGAACATCTTTTCCCACTTTGAGTTTCTGACCATCTCTGACTTGGAGCTCTGTGTAATCCCCTTTGTCTGTGGTGACTTTCCTCTTGTCATTTATGGAATCTTCACAATCAAAGAGATTTTTGAGACTAATCAAACCTTTGGGGAGTTTGTTTTTTTTCAGTTGAATTACCTGATCGCCATATGCCTGACACACTTTAGGCTACAATTGGTCCACAAAATCCCCAGATTGTTGAATGAACATAGCTATATGTTCATCATTTTCAGAAACTTGCCAATGGATGTCATTGTTGTTGGGAAAATGGTGTCTCAACCTTGCATTTATATGAGGTTATTATTTATAGTAAGTTTTCATTTGATTACAAAATGGAGCGAAATTCTCCCTGAAGCTTCTATTTGTCTAGATAAGCATTTCGGTAAAGTTACATCGCAAGATAATAGCTAGTTTTAAAGATATTAAATTTTCCGTTTTGAGGGGTCTAATGAAAGCTTTAAGTTTGATGTTGAGGACTTTAGAGGCCCTAAAATGTCCTGAAAAGTGGGCATAAATGACATAGCATTTTACGAGGCAATAGAGCACTTTGCGAGCTTTCTGACACTTCAAACGGTTTGTCAATTGGACACACGGTTCACAAGTTCTGGCCTCCGAAAGTTTGCACTCTTGAAATAGGAAATACAATTTGTATCAGGCACATAAATGAGTTATAAAAGGGAGGGACGCGTCATAGAGAATCTAGAAGGGAGATAAGGTCAGCTACACCTTATTGGGTGGTTTTAGCCCATGGTTTTATAATATCGTTTGATGATTTCTTGTATTGTATCTCTTATATATGAGGTGCATGAGATAGAGGTTGGGTGTAAGAGTCATATGGCTATTGAGCTACCTTTGAATCTCTGATTAGTGGTACTCCTATGAAGAGCTTTCTCTGCAAGTATATTGTAATATGTTTTGATTGCTGAGTAATATATTGGGCAACTTTTGGAGTGTGGAGTTTTTCTCCCGAAAGGGTTTTCCCCATGTAAATCGTTGTGTTATGTTTTGAATGTTATTATATTTATTTATGTTTTCTGTAACCGTTGTGATGATCTATAAAAAAATTTGCATTACTCTCCTCTCAAGGTTAGTGTAGGAAGTTGTTCCGCTACTTGACTTCCTTAAAAGTGGTATCAGAGCTTGATCACCTTTGGTTTCAGTTGTGGGTTGTTGGGTTTTTTGAACTAATCCACATTTCAGTGGGAGCTTGTATAGAAGATACTTTTTGATCTTGTTGCAGGAATTTTCAGGTGGAAAGCTCATCGGGGAAAATAGAGGTGGAGAAATTTATTGGAACGAATTTTGAGATGTGGAAGCTAAAAATGGAAGATCTGCTAATAGATTGAGATCTATGGGATGATGTTGATGTGAATGTCCAAATGCCCTCATATCCTACTATGGTGGCTCAGTATGATGTTATGGACCGAAAAGACAAGGGTCTAATTAGACTGTGCCTGATAGACTATGTTCTGATAAATGCCCACAAAGAAAACACTACAAAGAAACTATGGGATAAGCTTGGTGAAATGTATCAAGCAAAATATTTATTAAATCATATTTTCTTGAGGAAGAAATTGTATTCCTTGAAGATAGAAGAGGGTGGATGAGCTAAAAACCACCTAGAAGCATTCAATATGTTGGTGGCTCAATTAGTATTTGTTGGTGTTAAGATGAACGAACAGGAGAAATGTCAGATCTTGCTTAGTTCTTTGCCTGTTTTGTGGGATTCTCTTGTTATGGCTATCGGTAGTACTTCTGTTGTTATGAAGTCTGAAGATGTGGTGGTGCCCTACTTGGTGAAGAGATGTGAAGGAAGGTATCCCACAGTTTGAAGGAATCCCTAACTGTTCATGGAAGACCTAAGGAGAAAGGCAAGAAGAATGAGAAGCATGATAAGTCCAAATCGAAAGGGAGATCAAATCTCCTAGAAAGTCCAAAGTCATTTCCTAGAATTGTGATAAACCAGGTCACATATGTAAGGACTGCAAAGAAGAAAAGAAGAAGATTGATTTTGATTCTGAGTCTGAGAAGGAAGATGGTGATGCATTCATTGCGGCTTTGGCGACTCATGCAGGTAATGATACTTGGTTAATTGACTCAAGAGCATCTTTTCATATGACTGCCAATAGAGATTGGTTTTTTGAATATGAAGAATTTAATGAAGGTAAGGTGTACTTGGGTGATGATTCACATTTAGACATTGTTGGTCAAGGTAAAGTTAGAATCAGGTTTTTTGATGGTAGAATAAAAAAATTAATGGTGTCCTACATGCCCTTGGTTTAAAACAAAATCTGTTATCTGTGAGCAAACTGATAGATGTGGGTGTAAAGGTAGTATTTTTTGAAGTAGGATGTAAGATGATTAAGGGTGATATGGTAATTGCTAGAGGTGTCAAGTTCGACACTTTGTATAAGCTAGACACTTACACTGTTGAGTGTAATAGCACTTCTGTAAAAAGTAAATATGTGGAAGATTTGAGGGTTTCACCTTCAACAGATGGAAATGCCTTTTTGATACCTATGGGTGATCTTTCTTTTGAAGCAAAGTTACCTATAGAGAAGACTGTGTTATGGCACTAGAGGCTTGGCCACATTAGAGAAAAGGGTCTAAGGACCTTGAAAAATAAAAACCTTGTTGAAGGTTTGAATGATTGCAATCTTGAATTTGATTTCTATATGCATTGCATTTATGGAAAACAAAACCGCATTTAGTTTTACTCAAGTTCTCATAAAACTTATCGTATTTTGGATCTTATTCATTTTGATGTGTTTGGTCCTGTAGATGTTCCTTCGATTGGAAAATCTAGATATTATGTTTCATTTGTTGATGATTTTAGTAGAAGGACATGGGTATATTTTCTAAAGAGTAAATATGAAGTTTTCAGTTGATTTCAAGAATTTAAAGCAATGGTTGAGTTGTAGACTGGAAAGAATATTAAAAGTTTAAGTACTGATAATGGTGGTGAATTTTTCTCTAATGATTTTGATAGATTTTGTAAAGACTGTAGCATTAACAAATAGAAGACAAATCCGTATTCTCCACAATAGAATGGAATTGCAGAAAGAATGAACATGACAGTAATGGATAAGGTTAGGAGTATGTTGAGTGGTGTTGGTCCAGAACAAAAGTTTTGGGCTGAAGTTGTTGCCACTGCTTGCTACTTGATTAATAGGTCTCCTACATCAGCCCGTATTGATAAAACTCCTATGGAAGCATGGTTAGGTCAAAGGCCTTCATTGAGATATCTTAGAGTTTTTGGTTGCGAGGCATATGTACATGTGCCAAAGGAGAAGCAGACAAAATTGGAAAACAAGCTTGTGAAATGTATCTTCATCGGGTACAGTTATGGTGTGAAAGGATACAAGCTTTGGGACCCTGTTGCACAAAAGGTAATTCATAGTAGAAGTGTTATTTTTAGAGAAATTAAGTCTCCTTCTATTACATTGCAGCTAGAATAGACTAAAAATAAATATGTGATTCAATTTCCTTCTACACCTGAAAGAGTTGAATCAAGAACCCTAGATAGGCAAGAAGTTGAGGAGAAATAATCTAGCTCTGAATCTTCAGAAGAGGAGGAAGAACCTCCAACTCAGCTTTTTTGAAGGTCTACAAGACATAGACAACCGCCTAAAAGGTATTAACCTAATGATTGGAGATGTATTTTTGCTTTGAATACTAATGTGGATGAACCAAAATCTGTAGAAGAGGCATTAGGTATGAATGATGCATAATTCTGGAAGATTGCTATGGAAGAAGAAATGGCAGCTTTGAAAAAGAATGATATATGGGATCTTGTACCATTGCCTAAAGGACGGAAGCTTGTTGGTTGCAAATGGGTGTTCAAGAAAACTATTGGTTTAGATGGAAGCATTGAGAAGTATAAAGCAAGATTGGTTACAAAAGGCTACTCTCAAGTTGCGGGTGTTGATTATGGTGAGATATTTTCTCCTATTGCCAAAATGACATCCATTAGATTTTTTCTTTCTATTGCTGTTGCTTATGATTTAGAGGTTGAGAAAATGGATGTGAAAACTGCTTTCCTTCATGGTTATTTGGAGTAGGATATTTATATGACACAGTCAGAGCACTATGTGGTGAAAGGTAAAAGTAATTTGGTCTGTAGATTAAATAAATCTTTGTATGGTCTCAAACAGAGTCCTAGGATGTGGTACCATAAATTTGATACATGTGTTGAGTCTGGGATTTGAGCGTTATAAATCAAATCACTGTGTTTATTATAAATCTGATGGTGATCATTTCCTATACATTGCATTGTATGTTGATGATATGTTATTCATTGGTAAAGGGAAAGGTATGATTTTAGAACTAAAGTCTCAACTTGTTGCTAAATTTGAAATGAAAGATATTGGTGCAATGAAACACATTCTTGGGATAGAAATTAAAAGAGATAGAGTAAATAAAAAGTTATGGCTAGGCTAGAGTAAGTATGTGAATTCAATGTTACAAAGGTTCAACATGCAGGATTGTAGACCATTGTGTGTTCCTTTTACAATTGGAATGAAATTATTTGTTGCAGATTGTCCTACATCCCCATCGAAGATGAAAGACATGAGCAAAGTGCCTTACCAAAGTGCAGTTGGAAGTTTGATGTATGCTATGGTCTGTAATAGACTAGACATTGCCCAAGCAGTGGGATTTCTGTCCAGATATATATAATTCTAGTAGAGTTCATTGGGATGCAATCAAAAGTCTTCAAATATTTGAAGGGTACATCAGAGAATTCTTTGTGTTATCATGGCAATTCAGTTGGAGAAATGATTTCCCTTGATATCCATGGTTATGTGGATTCAGACTTTGGAGGTGATATTGATAGCAAAAGATCCACCAATGCTTATGTGTTTACTTTATTTGGTGGTGCAATTAGTTGGATAAGTAAGCGACAGGTTGTGGTTGCTTTGTCCACTATTGAAGCAAATTATATGGAAGATACTCATACTTGTAAAGAGTCCATTTGGCTTAAGAGACTATGTTCAGACATTGGAATAAAACAAGGAGCCGTGACAGTTTATTGTTACAATCAAAGTGTAATATGCCTAGCTAAGAACCCAACATTTCATGCTTGGACAAAGAACATTGATGTTCAGTATCATTTTGTCAGAGATATGGTCAAATATGGTAGGGTGAAGCTGGTTAAGGTAGAAACATTGATGAATGTTGCAAATTCTTTAACTAAGGTTGTGAGCACAGAGAATTTCAGATGGTGGTCGGAGTCTATGGGCCTCATGGCCCCTAGCAATTGATTCATTGTATTGATACTCCCTTTGCTCTTGCAAGGTGTTCGACAAGTGGGAGATTTGTTGGGAAAATGGTGTCTCAACCTTGCATTTACATGAGGTTACTATTTATAGTAAGTTTTCATTTGATCACAAAAAGGTGCGAAATTCTCCTTGAAGCTTCTGGTTGGCTAGATAAGCATTCCAATAAAGTTATGTTGCAAGATCATAACTAGTTTTGAAGATATTAAATTTTTTTGTTTTGGAGGGGTCTAATGAAAGGTCTAAATTTAATTTTGAGGAATTTAGAGGCCCCCAAAATACCCTGAAAAGTGGGTGTAAATGACATAGCAATTTATGAGGTAATAGAGCACTTCCCGAGCTTTTTGACACTTCAAACGGTTTGTCAATCGGACACACAATTCACAAGTTATGGCCTCTGGAAGTTTGTACTCCTAAAATAGGAAATATAATTTGTATCAGACACATAAATGAGTTGTAAAAGGGAGGGACGCATCATAGGGAATCTAGAAGGGAGATAAGGTTGGCTACACCTTATTGGGTGGTTTTAGCCCACGGGTTTTGTAATACCATTTGACGGTTTCTTGTATTGTATCTAATATATATGAGGTGCGTGAGATTGAGGTTGGGTGTAAGAGTCTTATGGCTATTGAGCTACCTCTGAATCTCTGATTAGTGGTACTCATATGAAAATATTTCTTTGCAAGTATATTGTAATTTGTTTTGATTGTTGAATAATATATTGGGCGGCTTTTGGAGTGTGGGTTTTTCTCCCGAAAAGGTTTTCCCCACGTAAATCATTGTGTTATGGTTTGAATGTTAATATATCTATTTTTGTTTTCTGTAAATTTTGTGATGATCTATAAAAGTTTTTGCATTACTCTCCTCTCAAGGTTAGTGTAGGAAGTTGTTCCGCTACTTGACTTCCTTATAATTGTCGAGCACGACGGATCTCACAAGTACCTGGACTGAATGCTCATTTTTGAGTAATTGGGTTGCACGATCAAAATGGGATCCTATAGTGGCCATGTGATCATCCAATTCATTTTCTTTGCGAGGAATTCTCTGAATATTGAAAGATTCAAATATCTCAATCAGGTCCCAGATCATGTGATGATAAGGTCGCATGCAGACCTATTTAGCAGCTGAAATTCCTCTGACTCGATGGACTACCAAATTTGAATCCCCCAAAACTCTTAGTTGTTTGACTTCAAGGCGCTCTACAAGAATTAGACCATGGACCAAGCCCTCATACTTTGCCTCATTGTTAGAACAAGCAAACTGGAGGTGGAAAGATATCAAGGTTTGTTCATCGGAAGGTGAAGGCAAATACCCGCTCGAGATCCTGTTTTACATTGGGCTCCGTCAAAATGGAGGGTCCATAGTTTAGAGACTCGATCTTCCTTTTATCATTTTATATCCTGTGGGTCCTCTGACACCTTAGGAATTGATTGGTCTTCATCAAAAATTACATAGGTCCCAATTCCGATGGCATGATAATTGCCATAAGGGCTCGCATCTATAAATTCATTCAGGAAGACTTCTTGATCCGCAGATCGGTCCTCGGTTACCTCTTCTTCTAATAATAACTACACACACTTCATTTCTTCTCCTGAGATGGATGTGTGGGTGGCTTCAAATTTTATCATAGCTTCATCAGCTATATGCTCTGTATGAAGGGGTTCTGACATTATTTTTAACTTGGCTCCATGCTTGGTTCTAACTATAAGGTGAGACCAATCTAGGGATAGATACCTGCCGACCTTGGTAGTGAAATCTCGAGACAAGATGAGGCCAAAGATAGGGGGGAGGTCAATGATCGCTACCTCCTGGGTTACTATAATGCTAGGGCAGACAAACAAGGTGAGTGGAAGGATTTTTATAATACCTACGGTCTGGACTCTATTCCTGTCTAACTGCATGACTCCTCTGTTTACGGGTTCATATTTTAAATTTAAAACTCCTGCTATATGTTTAGGCATTACAGTTGTGCTAGCACCGGAGTCTATCATAGAGTTGTGGAGCACCTTAAGAGTTAGAAAGAAAGGGTTGGGTTTTGGCTTACCTTCCCTTGTGACGGAAGCATCTTGAAAACCTTCATTAGTAAGTACTGTTGGAGTCTGAGATTGGTCACCCCCGACAGATCCAACACCTCTTGTATGCAATCAGGGCATCGCTTGCTCTACGGATATCCTTTCATCTCCATCAAGTGCTTCTCTCAAATGATCTTTCTGCTTTGTGATCGTGAGGATATCTCATAAAGATACATTCATGGGAGCCCTTTTTAATTTCTCTTCTATATCCATAATTGTGGGGACGAAAGCCTTTAAGTCCTTGGCCCTGTAAGGTATGAAAACTTTCATGTTTTGAGAGTTGGTGACCATGATAGGTTGTTATGTCGGCTTCTCCATGTTTTCTTTTGGTTGTTGGACCATAGGTTCCCCTGTAAATCGACACTTGGAGTGAAGGTTATAATCGGATTATACTTGTGGCATCCTAGTAGATGATGGGAAAGCATCATTCATGAGAACTGCATCCTCATCTTCCATCCATGAGAAGAGAGTGTGGTCTAGGGTGATCTCGGCCTTCTATTCTATTGACATACTTGCATTTGAGTAGTTAGTGAAGCGTTATCCATTCCTAGAGAGGCATAGACCCCAACATCTGGGCTCATTCCTTGACTTCTCTTCTCTGAAACATTTTGGTGCAAATTCCCTCTCGGATAATTTTGTGGCATGTAGGCATCATTACAAGGGAAGCACCAGGAGTTAGTATCATCTGCTAGGTTATTCTAGCCAGTAATCAACTCTCTGTTTTGATTAGGGGGAATGGATTGCAAAGTGGTCAGCACAGGGACAAGCTAGTTATTAGGTTGCCTTTAGTTAGCTTTTGTACCACCCTAGTATTGATTCGGCTGGTAAGGAGGTCTCCTACCTTGGTAGTTTTGCAAAGGGGGTTTGGGGGGAGCTTGTTGCCTTTTGAGGTTAATGATCTCATTTGAAAAGGTTCAAAGAAATTTCTTCATTTCATTTACCTCTACAACTAGAGTAGAACGAACGGAGGTGCTCACTTGTTATGCGTTTAAGAAAGTGTACATGGATTGAGGGGCAGAAGTGCTCGAAGATGGCGGCTCGAGTGTCTAGCTTGTCATTTCTAGGAAAACCAGCATGGGTGGTCTCAAGAGAAGTTTCCTTGCATCAATTAAGTTATTTTTTCGCAAACAACTAGCTCATAGGCATCCAAAAGAGTGCTCCCTCCTAAAGAATAGATCATTACAGATATGTTAGAATTGAAATCTTTTAAGTAAAATACGAAAGCCATGTTTGCAGGAGGCTGAGTAGACAAAGGAATTCTTTGTCAAGTCTTCTGGAATCTAGTGTTGAAATCGGTGACAGCCACTTACAAAGCTCTCCTTATTGTTATCAACTGCTACATAAGGGAGGACCGATCTCCCTTCTTGGTGAACCACTCAAAGAAATGATCTCCTAGCTGGTCCCAACTTCCTATCGAATTTGGCATGAGAGATCTATAAAAGTCTTGTGCTTTCCCCTTGAAAGAAGCTACGAGCAATCATAAGGCTACATTTTATTCCGTTACATTGTGTAGAGTGCACACATCGGCCACGTCTTACAGATGCTCCTCGGGGGTCTTGGAACCATCCCTTGTGAATTTTGGTAATGATTTTAAGGCAGAAGTAGGGATAACACCCCATTGAGCACGAGGGGGTGGTGAGATAAGAGGACTTCTGCTATCCCAAGTAAAAAATTTCCTTGGAGGTTGGATTGCCATTGGCATGTGAGCTACCTGAAATGGGATGTGCGCTCTGATGCCTGATATTGCTTGGACCACAACTAGGGGGGTAATAATAAGATCGGATTGGTTGTAGATTGACTCCTAGTGACTAGCCTATGGCTCATGCACCCTCTTTAGACTTAAGACAAAATGGTCCCACTGGGCATGCCAAAAAAAGAACTATTGATCGATTAAATTGCTTTTATGAATACAACCTTATGGGGAACTCGGTGATGGGGGACCTGTGCGTGTTCACTGAGTGACCTTTAGGATTTTAGAAGTCGACTCTTCATATGTAGAGGGAGAAAAGAGATAGAAAAGAAACTAAAAGAAAAACTACTCTATAGCGATGCGCTAAGATAATTTTTGAACTAAGGCATAAAGATAACTTCATAAACATACAACTCTGTGGCCCATTGAACAACCTACATGCTCAAAAACTTGAAAATAAAATATAAGAAACAACTCATTGACATAAAGCAATAGATACCATTCATCCACTTGATAACAAGTTTATAAAAAACATAGCTTAATTTGTAGTCTTATAGCATATATTTCAGAAGTCATACAGAATTACAAAATTGCACAAAAATGAGTTCGTGCACACTGAAATGCAATGATCATAAAGGCTAAGGGTACAATTTGATTAGAGTCTCAAAGCTCAATTCCAGATTAAAGGCATAATTCTACTAGCAATTGTCTATATTCTTCCTCCTAATTTATGATCCCTTACAAAAGGAAAAATCACTTCTTAAATAAGCCAAGGCCAACTGCCCGACGGAGAAAACAACGAGAGCGCTTGAAACCATAAGCATTGCTGGCAACAGTGCTAGCAACTGTGGAACTACCTCCCAAAAGCTAAAATAGAAAAGATTCATCTTTTCGTGCAACTACTATCAAATCTTCTGACGGCGGATCAGAAAAGGAAATCTGCAACCACTATCAAAATCGCAAGCCATTAGTGAACAAAAACCCATCTTCTTAGGTCGATAAACAACAACGTCCAACAGTTACATTAATTTTGACGTGCCAGCTAGGAGGGAGCATCCTGGAGATGCAATAAAAATGCATAGAAAGCCTCACGAGGAACTGCCATGTGTCGTGAGTGAAAATATTGCAAACACACAGGCTCGAAGACACTAACCCACCAAGACAATGAAAAAGAAAACCACCATATGTCGACACTACTCGGCTTCCTGTCAAAGGGAAAGGAGAAGCTTGAACATTACGAGTTGTGCTGCCACATGGACGGGGAGGCAAAAACTTTGGGCAAAAAAGAACTAAGACCCGAGGACATAAAAAGAGACTAACTCCCCAGAAGGGGCAGGGCAGACTTGGAGTCTACACAAGGTACCATGGAGCCCATTCATTTCAACATACATCCACAATATCATGGTAGTAGTTTTATTTACCAAGGCACATCATCCAAAAATGTTGATACACCTATTGTGAAACCCAAGTGTGCTTCCAAACTTATCATAATATCTCTACACTGCTCCTCCAAAACCATTTGTCACCATCCCCCTCCTCCATCATATCAAGCCAAAATAACCATCCACCTTCTTCCTTCATCCTCTAAATCCATTTGGGTCTTTATGTCCCAAAATCCATCATAATAAATCCCCCACATACTAAATCCATTTTGGGCCCTTCTATCAAAAAATACAATCCCCCATCTTATCCTACTCATCCCTTCATCCACCAATCCACTATCCCTATCACCCATCATAAACATCGCATTCCTTTAATTCCTAATCAGGATCAACAAAGGAACATACCCAAGCATCCTATCCAACATCCTACCTCCATCAATCCATCCATATTCCCTAGACATCTCATACATATTCTCACACTCCTTCCAATGCTACTAGCAGCAACTTGGATGCCAAATAAAAAATGCATAAATCTAGAAATCCACAAAAATATAAAGATCACCATGTCCACTCCAAGGGACATGTTACCACTATAAAAAAAATGATCCAAAAATTCAATAAAAGCCCACTAAATAAAAGAAAAAATGGTGTGGATCCCAAAGAAAAGAAGCAATCCATCCAAAAGAAAAATCCCCAATGGTATTCATAGTTGCTAATACACTAGCCAAACATTTGTTTCCTCCATCTCCTAAATCCATTTTGGGTTCCATGTCCCAAAATTCTATACAAAAAATCCTCCATCATTCTCATATCTTCCATCCATTTTTCCCCCACTAATTCAATGCCTCCAACAACATGTGCTTTTGTTGGTCCTAACAACATCACCCTATCACACTCATTTTCCATCATTCCATCCAAACACTTTCCAACACCATATCCATTATACCACATATATCCACCATCTAATCCATGCATAATCCACCCATCATAATAAGGTTGTAGCAACATCCAATGATCACTCCAAATGGACCCCTATTACCTTGATATGGAACTTAATTCTTGATTCCTCCATCCATCTCCATTATCACCTATCTTCCCTCCATTTATCCACATCCTTATCCATCCATAAACTTCCTCCAAAAAATCTAGAAAAAAAGTTTAAAAAAGTAAAGAGAAAAAATCATCCAATGGTGAAAACTTAGCAAACGAGCACCTTGGACAAGTACTATGATGTAAACCTAGGAAACTGGAAACTGGATATTATTACACTTTACTTAAGTTTACTTAAGAAATGAATTTCATAGTAGTTTGGGTATGAGACACTTGGGTGTTTGTGCCACATTGGGATAGTGTGTAGGAGAATTTCCACCTTTTATGGTGTGATCTTGTTGTTACACTCCACATTCAGTGGGTGGTCCACCTCATGTGGAATATTCTATTGTTTCTCCTACCTACCCACACCTATTTCCTACCTACCCTTGTTTCTTATTGAGCCACATGTCATTTTTGTGTGCTCACATATCCATATAGCCTTGCCTATATAAGCAGGCTCATATTCATTGTATGTAATGATTGATGATCCAGTTTATCAGTATTTTCATCTTGATAGAATACAATTTATTCCTATCATCTATTTTGTCTCTCTTATTTGTGTTTTCCATTGCCTCTTGATCTTGGAAAAATCTCACATGGTATCAGAGCCATTAG
This sequence comes from Cryptomeria japonica, assembly GCF_030272615.1. Taxonomy (NCBI): domain Eukaryota; kingdom Viridiplantae; phylum Streptophyta; class Pinopsida; order Cupressales; family Cupressaceae; genus Cryptomeria; species Cryptomeria japonica. The sequence goes on from NC_081412.1 coordinate 653,608,844, forward strand.
AGTGCCATTGGTTTGCCAATTGAGAGAAAATTGGGGTTCTGCATTTTGGAGCTTTCTATTGCAGGTTTTTATTGGAGTTTGTTGGGTCCGATCTGAGGTCGCCATTGGATTGAGGAGGTTCGAGCAATTAAGAATCGCCTTTTATTTTGTCCAAATTTGACATCTGAGGCCAAATCTAGAGTCGTTTGAAGGTGGAGGGTGGTGACTTGTCTCGACACCGATCTGCAATTTTGGAGCGTTTTTGGTTAAATTTGTCATCACCATTGTGCTCAGAAGGTCCAAAAACTCGAAGATCGACTGTCAATTCGTTGAAATCAACCTCTGTCACCCTGAGTTGAAAAAAATCTCCCCTCCCTGCCCGTCGTATGGACTTGCAGGTACAAGTCTAAGAGAAAAAATATATATATATATATTTCGGTTTTTTATTAATTTTCGGAAAATAAAAAATTAAATATTAGGGGGGGCATTTTTTGGTTTTTCATTTTTTTTGAAATCGCAAAAAAAAAAAAAAAAAAAAATTATTTTGGGGTGGGGGAGGGGGGTCCGTACGGGCCCGCAGGCCACCTGCGGGGTACCGCAGGTGTACCTGCAGCCCCCGCAGGCACTGTGGCCCCATAGTGTACTTGCGGGCCCCTCCCCGTATGGGGCGGGTACCTTTTTTTTTTGGTTTTTTTTTTTGAAATTTAATAAATTAAAAAAGTCAACTTTTCTTATTTTTTAAAAATAAGTTTTTTAATAATTAAAAAAAAAAAAAATTATTCAGTTTAATAAGTTTTTTTTCATAACAAAAAAATAAAGTTTTTTCTCTCTTTATGGTGTAAATAATTATTCATCTTGGATATTATTACACTTTACTTAAGTTTACTTAAGAAATGCATTTCATAGTAGTTTGGGTCTGAGACACTTGGGTGTTTGTGCCACATTGGGATAGTGTGTAGGAGAATTTCCACCTTTTATGGTGTGATCTTGTTGTTACACTCCACATTCAGTGGGTGATCCACCTCATGTGGAATATTATATTGTTTCTCCTACCTACCCTTGTTTCTTATTGAGCCACATGTCATGTTTGTGTGCTCACATATCCATATAGCCTTGTCTATATAAGCAGGCTCATATTCATTGTATGTAACGATTGATGATCCAGTTGATCAGTATTTTCATCTTGATAGAATACAGTTTATTCCTATCATCTATTTTGTCTCTCTTATTTGTGCTTTCCATTGCCTCTTGATCTTGGCAAAATCTCACATATGTAATCCTTCCACATACCTTCATAGTCCTTATCCACTCATCATCCTATCTTCCATCATCATCCCTCATCCTCCTATCATCATATCACCCATCCACCTTATCATATCCCTTGTAATGCCTCATCACACATGACATATCTAGAGAGGGGCATATTATTCCTTTGTGACATAATCCAAGGAGACCCTTTCACACTCGACATCCCTCCACTAATTCATCCATCCAACAATCCTTATCTCCCAATTATTCCATCCCTCCATCCATAATCATTTCTTATCCCAATCCCTATCTATTTCCATCCTTCATTCCCCATTCTTTCATCTCCCAGTCCTCATCGCATAACACTTCAATCTTAAAATCCTTTTCATCCTATCCTCCATCTCTCAATCCATCTTTCCATATCATTCCATCATACACTATTTCCCTTGTCATTTGTATCTATCTCTAGGCTACCCCTAGATGCAATCCAATACCATCCACCCCATAAATCCAAATACTCCTCAAAATCCACCATCACATGCAACTCTTGTTCATCTCCTCCAGCTATCCCACATCCAATACTAATAAAATAACCCAATCACATGCATGGTCTTATTTTTGGCCTTGTTGTAAGCCTTGATCACAATCCAATCATCATCATCAAGATGCATCCTTCCCAATTCTTGTGTTGTTTTAGGATATATCATTCGCACATAAAAAAACTCTCCATAAATCATCAATCCATTCCTTGTGTTATTTTGGGATATATCATTTCCACATCAACAACAATCCAATCTTTGTATTGTTGTGGGATATATTGGTCCCACATCAACAACACCCTATCCCTCATCAATTCATTATGGATTTTCACCTTGACTTGGGAAACACCATGTTTGTCTTTGGTTCATCATGCATCATCCCAAGCTCTTGTACGTCTTGTAAATAGTATCTTGTATATAGCATTAGTTGTGCATCTTCACTTAGGTTAATTTGTATATATGTGTCCTTAGGTCCTATCTTTTATGTCAGTTGTGTGTCGTGAAGATCATGTCCCTCTCTAGCTCGTGCTTCGACAATCATGTTTTGGTATCCCTAAGGTTTTAGGTTCCTTTCTTGTCTCTTCTCATAGGAATCCTAGTTTGGTATCCATCATTGGTCTTTGCGGGATGTATCCTTCCTCATATCAGACCACTTCAACCCCATCCATCAATCTTCCATATGGGAAAAGGTACTTGAGATACTTGTTATTTCTTTGGTTCTTTTGGATCTTTGTTTATCTTTATCTCGAGCTTCCTATTTTAACCTCCTTATGGTTGCCACGATTTTTTATATCATGGTGTGTTGTAAGTGGCGAAACTAGAGGCATGGTTTTTTTTTTGCTTGTGTCTATTTTCTTGATGTGTCTCATGTTGTTGCCTGATGAGATCCTTGTGGTCTCATGTTACACTAGGGCATATCTTTTTCTTGTGGTTTTCTACCATCATTTCTCTTAAGGATCCCTACCACTTTGTGAGATGATAGACTAACCCTTTTGTCTGTTGTGTCAATCTTATGCATTGGATATGAAATCACCTTGGTTCCTCATACCCTAGTGCTTAATATACAATGCTAAATCAAAATATGTTCTCACTACATGGTGATTACAATAAGGTGCTCAATCTGCCCCCATCAATTTATCCTACATGTTTTAAATCAATATATAATATATTTCTATCACCCACATTGCTTCTTCTATCCCCTCATGTTTTGCATTATCTCTCGGTCCATTTTTCTTTAATTCATCTTCCCTTGTATTCATTTGTATTGTTAAATTATCATCTAGTCTCATCTTGCATAATATAGGCTTGTTAGTCTATCCCTTAATCATTCACCTGAATTTGACGTATAATCTCATTACATCTTTGCAAAATATAGAATTGTTAGTCTATCCATTCTTATTTTAATCATTTCAACACCCTTAGGCATATGAATCACCACCACCATCCTATGTTATTAAATCCATAATATCTACCATAATCATTCATACATCAAGCATGCATCATCTCATCCATTTAGAGAGCACACTCATGTTCTCTTGAACCCACATGTCCTCTCAAGGGGGCATCCTCATCCCCATCTCCCATCATCATTCCTCCTAGTCACTCTTTTGGATGGCTTGGGCATCTTCTATAATCTAACCATTTTCTTTGAAGCTCTATTTTTTATTTCTCTTTTAAATGATGCTACTTTGTAACACCATCTCAAATAAGGGCAAAATGTAGAACCTAAAATTGATCACTTGTGTTTGATCAATTTATCCATATTATTCATCTACTATGGCCATTTCTATTAATTAAATAATTCATTATTTAATTAAACATCTTTATTCCTCTATTTTCTAGTCTATTTTTAAGGCAATTAATTTAATACATTTACCTATTCAACATGACCTCTTAGCCCTTCATCTATTCAATTGAATAAATACCCTTATTTATTTAATTAAATGCCCATTTCTCCTTTTTCTCCAATTTTAAATCAAAATTAATTCAAAAATCATATTTTCCCTCATGCACTTGCATCATAATCCTAAACCTGATTTCCACCTAACCTACTGCACTAATCATGTGGACACACTTAATCTTTGATTAAGTGTGATCAACTTCTCCCATCACAAGAAGTACATGCACTTGTCCCCTCAAGTACCCTAAAAAGAATTTTAATCCCTTTTATTCCTCTCCATCCTTCACCATTAGTCTTCATCTTTCAATCTTGACCATCCATTTATCTCATCCAAAATCCTATAAATCCAACCCTTGACCATTTTATCCATAACTCACTCCTTTTCCATTTGAGGGTTGTTATGCTGATGAAATCTTGAGTGAGCACACATGCAATCAACTATCTTGGGCAAATCTACTGAACAAGGAGTTCGATATAATTTCTTATATTCTCTTTTGACCTCTTTTGCCTTATCCTGAGTATTTTTTTTTTTGTGTTTTGTTTGGTTTTATTGCTAAATCATTCACATATTGAGCACAAATTTCCCTGCACACATTCAAAATGTATGCAAGGAAAAGTGATTTTAACGGAATGCAATAAACATATTAAGAACATTCAAATAAAAAATCAAAGCAACATCATTATAGGAAAAAAGAAAAACTACAACACGTTTAAAATGCAAACCATTGTAGCAAAATGTATTTTTCTTGATGCAATGATGTGTCCTTTATTGATGGATTGTATTTGTGCTCACAATCTTGGCAAGGTACTCCAAGTGCTCAAACTATGAGATATGGATGTATGAAGGTGATGGCATAAATATAGTAGTGATAGAAAAGATTCTTAAAAATGACATGAGCTCTCCAAAATTCTCCGAAATTGCGTTGCATGAATGAGAGAATGAGAGTAGTTTTGGCTAAGTGAAGGAGAAAGTGAGATGGAGGGATAAGATTGAAAGTTGGATATCAATCGTAGAGGACAGTTAGGGTTCTTGCACTCCACGAGAAGTTGACAAGTGTCAACTTAGGAGAGCTTGAGAGGACACAGAGGATTGTGAGAAGTGATGGATGGAGTGTAAGGAATATTTTCCATAAATATATTTCTTGTTTCCACACTCAAGGATATTTTGGAGAAAGGAATAAAATAATTTTAAATTTTGTTGAGGGGACAAAGAGAAAAGAGACTCATGTGTGTCCTTTCCAAAAGTGGTTGGAATTTGAGGTTGAGGTGGTCATGAGTTGACTTTGGAGGCTAATCTTTGGGATTTAAGAATGTGCACATGATTAGAGGAATAATCATGGATTAAAGTGCAAGTGGGAAATGGTGGAGGATTTGACACCTAGAGAGAGAATGAGTGGGATAATTTTTTATTTATTTATTTCAATTCCAATTATGAGGAAAGTGATTAAATTAGATAAATGAGGTTTATTTAATTTAATAGATGGATCAAAATTGAGGTTAGGATGTAAGTGGGAGATGTACACGAGAATGAAAGTGGATGTAGAAAAGAGGATTTTTTAATCAAATTTTAATTCAAAATTGGAGGAAAGGGTTGGCAATATTTTATTAAATAAATATGAGTTTATTTAGTTAAATGTGACTAAGGATTATAAGTAAATTAATTAAATTAATTTATCTAGGACTATAAAAGTGGACCTTAATTAAATAATTAAATTATTTAAATGATATTTGAACTATAGAGGAAAGGGATTATAACAGTTAATTTGATCAAATATCAATAATCAAATTTAAGTGTCAACAAAAATATATCTTTAGTGTATGTTGTGCATTTACTATTTTTTATTTACTTGCATGTTGAGCATTTATTAGCATGACTAATGTAGCTCTACTAGTACCATCATCCATCTAGTTAGTCCCCAAATCTAACACGGTATCAAAGCAAGATTGTGTTGATGTAGATTAATCACTAGCATAGTTGGAAAGTATCTATGCCTTTGTGGTAAGATAGTCAGGGTGGTAGGTAGGATATTTCTCCTTTATAGACACCTCCACTCCTAATGTAATAACTCACTCAATCAATCTTCTATTCTACCTACAACTTACTCTCATTTTTGTTTCCATTATTCCTAGTACTTATTTCTAACTAATCTCACATGGTATCAAATCCATGATAGTGTAAATGGAGATTAATCGAATATGTCTCTAGCCTATATTGTGTATTTAATATTTTTTATTTACCTCTATGTTGAACACGTGTTAGCCTAACTAACATAGCTCTGCTAGTATCGCCATCCCTCCATAAATCTTTGGATCTATGTAGGATAAAGAAGATCTATGTAGGATAAAGAATCACCACCATGAGCATGGGCTACTGCCCTATCTCCTTGGAGTCATAGGCATTATAATTTATCAAAGATATTTTTATCACATAGAGCATATTGATTGCCCTTTCACTCTATGAACCATCATCCAATTATTGTATGGATGCCTTCAATTTTCATCAACTAGTGGTGTCCGTTTGGGTAATTTACTAAGGCACCTAGTGCCCTATCTCATGTAGACACATCCTTGGGGAATGATCAATTGACATACATTAATCCCCCACATATTGTTGCATCTCCAATTGATGGCATTTCATCTCCTCCACATATTGTTTCATGTACACTTGAGAGCACTTTTAAATCTATTGTTGCTACTTCCAAGTTGAGTGATGCTTCTTTGAGAGCTTCTAGTCCAGTGTGACATAGCAAGTTCATATCAAAATTCCCAAGATAGCTCATTGGGACACATTTCTACTAGATTTTGCATATTTCTTTGTAAAGTTCCTCACTGTAGACTTGGAGGACACCATTAATTAAATTAATCTCTTCTTTAATGATAGTTTCCATGGAGTTGATACTTATTCTTTATAGATTCTAGGGCACATTCAAATCCTCCTATTCATTATTTTCCTACATTTTCTTCTATTGTGTTAGCACCAAAATTTTATTGATATACTTGTCTCTCTAATTGTGAGCACCATACATCCATGGTTATTGTACCTAAATATTTAATGGCACCTCATTTATCATATCAATATTTTTCATATTTCCACATTGGATTAGAGATCCTTGAGAAACATTTGGAGCAGACATCTTTAAAGAAGCCATCATACATCTTGAGTTTTCTTTTTGCATATCCCTTTTAGGAATGTGAAGATAGCTTACATAATTATGTGGTCCCTTTTCTTCTTAAGAGGAGGATTGTTGTTCATTGGTCTTGGATAATCTTCAAGATTCATTATCGAACATCTAACATCACAAGAATAGATTTTACTTTGAGGGGGGGTCACATAGTCTATCTCCTCTTCTCTTATAGGAATGTTTTTTTCTTCATATAGGGTTTTTGATGCAGGAGCATCCCCGGTTCACAGCAATCTTGCATCAACCAAAAAAACCATTTCCTTTTCTATTTGTTTTCTGTTTGCAGTTTCAGTTTTCCTTTCTGTGTGTCCCGGTTTTGGCACACCGATTTCCTGTGGAGTTGTATTCTACTTGAAGACTTGATCATCCTGCTTGCTTTCTAACCGCATCTCATTTGGATCACTTTTCAGCAAGATATCACTACCAGTTTTCTTGATAGTTTATTGTTACCAGTTGCTTGATACCTATTCTAGTGATCTACCAGAACCCATTCTGAATCTTGCGGAGCCTTGGACGTTGTTCTCGATGTTGCTTGGTGTGTGGCCGACCTTCTGCATTTCATCCTTTGGATTTTCCGGAAGAATCTCTTGGCGGAGGCCGACCTCATTCATTTTTGTATATTAGGGTTTTGATGCTTTTGGGCCAACTAGATCCTTTTGATCGATATATATATTTGTAATCATGCTTTAGAATGTAATTAATAATGATCAAGAGAATCAAGGAGTATCGGTAGTTAGACTGTGCCTAGAAGATAGATCTTTCGATTCAAGCAACCGGTGTGACCTATTCTCCCAGGCCTGTGTGTCGGTATGTTGTAACCTGATTGTTACCGTTTGGATGTAATTAACTTTCATGCAATAAAACTATTTGTTATGCATTGCCTCCATCATATCTGTGTGTTTTTGTTGTGTTAACCCTTGCTGACCGGTTTGGATTGATCTCCTCAAGGTCCCTCCTCACTAGTGACTGCTTCAAGTGGTATCAGAGCGAAGTTCGTTCCAAAGGTTGTGTTTCTTGAATCTTGTTGTAGGGTGGCAGATTGCATATCTGACCTGCAATTGCAGAGGACTAGCGTGGATCAATGGAACGAAGAGGAACTAGGAATGGTGGAGCACGCAAGAATGCAGACCCTGTTGTAATGGAGATGTTGCGAGGAATAGCAGCCTAGTTAGAAGCCATGGAGACAGCCCAAAGAAGAGGTCGACATGTTGAGGATGTGAGCAAAGATGAAGGAGAAGAAGCCCCGATAGAACAAGTGAACCTACTGGTAGTTGATCCGGAGGAGGATAGGTTTTTAAGGGTTTTGAGTAGGGTGAACACTAAACCTCATTTTACCCCATAGGAATATGATGGGAAGTTAGATTCAGATGAATTGATGGATTGGAACTCGGAGATGGAGAAATATTTTGATTTTGAAAATACTGCAGAAGAAAGGAAGGTGAAGTATGCATGTACCCGATTCAAGGGTCATTCATCTCTTTGGTGGGAGCATTTGCAAGTTGATAGGCAAAGAAGAGGTAAAGAAAACATTAAAACATGGGATAGGATGATAGCTAAGTTAAAATCAAATTTTTTCCCGGCAAATTATCAAGTAGATATGTTCTGGAAGTTACAGAATCTGAGACAGAAGGAATCTAGTGTGAAGGAGTACACCGAGGCATTTTACAAGTTGAATATCAAATCCAGACGTGTTACGATGAAATTGAACAAATTGCAAGATATTTGAATGAATTCTGGATGTCTATACAAGATGAACTCGGTATGATCAAATTAGAGAGTGTTGAAGAGGCTTACTGGTATGCAATAAAGGCCAAAGAGAAATTGAATAAGAGACATGAGCAAAGACAGAGAGGTAGAGGTGGAAGATTTACTGGAGGAAGATTTCAAGGAGGAAGAGGAACTAGTACAGATCAGAACAAGGACAAGGAAGTGATCAAAGAAGGTAATTCATACCGGAAGGATGACAGAAATTTCTACGAAAGGAGAGAACCGAATGGTTACCGGAATGAGAACTTTGGAAGACAAGACAAAAGGACGTTCAGAGGAACCTGTTTTAAATGTGGAGGAGAAGGACACTATGCATTTGAATGTAAGAAGTCAAAGGCTATCGGAAGAGCGACAGTGGTGGGGGAGAACCCCACTGGATCAAACAATAAACACCCTAAGCCTTACCAAATAGCATGGATTCAGGATGAACACAAGCTGTTAGTAAGTGAACAATGTTTAGTGAAATTATAAATTGGGAATTATCATGATAAATTTTTGTGTGATATTATGCCTATGGAAATTTGTCATCTTTTGTTGGGAAGACCTTGGCAGTTTGATAGACAGGCAATACATGATGGGAGGAAGAATACATACACTATTATGGCCAATAGGATGAAGCAAACCTTGTTGCCTTTGGAGGAACCTTTGAAGAATGAAGTATGTACAAATACCAGAATCTGTCTTGTAGATAGAAGGAAATTTATGGATGGACTGAGACATGAGAATATGTGTTTTGCCTTAATTCCTAAGAAGACTAAGAGACCGGAACTAGAGGGAGAACACTCGACAGAAATAAGAGATTTGTTGACAGAGTATGGAGACATCATTTCAGATAATGTACCTGATGGATTGCCACCTGTTAGAAGTATTAGTTATTGCATGGACTTAGTTCCCGAAGCCAATTTACCTAACAAAGTTGCACACCAGCAGAGAATGAAGAACTAAATAGACAAGTATATGAGCTATTGAAGAAAGGTTTGATCAGGGAAATTTTGAGCCCTTGTGCAATACCAGTAGTATTAGCACCTAAGAAGAATGGAGAATGGAGGATGTGTACCGATTCAAGAGCAATAAACAAGATCACAGTGAAATACTGGTTTCCCTTGCCTAGGATGGATGACATAATGGATTGTTTGAGTGGAGGAAAGTACTTTACAAAGATAGATCTGAAGAGTGGATATCATCAAATCAAGATCAGAGAAGGTGATGAATGGAAGACAACATTCAAGACAAATGAAGGATTATATGAATGGTTGGTGATTCCTTTTGGACTGACTAATGCACCAAGTACTTTCATGAGGCTAATCAATGAGGTCTTGAATAAATTCTTGGGTAAGTTTGTTATTGTGTACTTGGATGACATTCTGATTTTCAATAAGACAGAAGAGGGGAATTTGTTGTAGTTAAGACAAGTTTTGCAGGGGTTGAGAGAAGAAAAGTTACTGATCAATATCAAGAAGTGCACTTTCATGAAGGATGAACTAGTCTATTTGGGCTTTGTGATATTTGAGGATGGTTTGAAGATGGACCCTGAGAAAGTGAAAACCATTGTGAAGTGGCCTACACCAGAAAGCATTGGAGAGGTAAGATCATTTCATGGATTGGCTAGTTTTTACCGGAAGTTTATCAGAAATTTCAGTTCAATTTGTAATCCTATGACTGAGACCATGAGGGGAGATAGGAAGGAATTCAAGTGGACCACCAGAGCAAACAAAAGTTTTGAGTTGTTGAAATAGAAAGTGACTGAGCAACCTGTGTTGACTTTACCGGATTTCGATAAGGTATTTCAACTGGATTGTGATGCAAGTGGAACAACAATAGGAGCAGTTTTGAGTCAAGAAGGGAGAGCAATAACATATTTAAGTGAGAAATTGAATGATGCTCGGAAGAGATATTCAGTATATGATCAGGAATTTTATGCCATAATTCAAGCCTTGAAGAAATGGAGACATTACTTACTGCCTAAGGAGTTTGTGTTGTATATAGACCATCAAGCTTTGTAATATTTGAGCAGTTAGAGTAAGTTGAATCAAAGACATATGAGATGGGTAGAGTTCTTGCAGAGTTACACCTTTGTGTTGAAATATAGAAGTGGGAAATCTAACAAAGTTGTTGATGCATTGAGTAGGAGAAGGAATTTGCTGACAGAAATGAGAGTGACAGTATTAGGTTTTGAAGATTTGAAGACCTTGTATGATGAAGACCCAGATTTTGCAGAACCTTGGAAAGCATGTAGAGAACCGGTTATGGTTAATAGGAGCAAATGGTTGGATTACTTCATTCAAGATGGGATTTTATTCAAGGGAGTTCAATTGTGCATACCTAAAATTTCCATGAGAGCGAACCTGATAAAAGAGAAGCATAGAGGAGGTTTAGCTGGATACTTTGGCATTGATAAAACAGTTGCATTGGTGAGTGAGCAATACTTTTGGCCCCATATTCATAAAGATGTTAAGAGATATGTGCAAAGTTGTTGAGTTTGTCAAGTTGCAAAAGGCAGTAGTCAGAATGTGGGATTGTATAAACCTTTGACAGTACCAGTAAGACCTTGGGAGGATATAAGTATGGATTTTGTATTTGGCTTACCTAAGACACCGAGAGGGAATGATTATATATTTGTGATAGTGGATGGATATTCAAAAATGGCTCATTTCATACCTTGTAAGAAGACATCAGATGCATTGCATATAGTAGACCTATTTTTCAAGGAAGTGGTAAGATTGCATGGATTACCTAAGAACATAGTTTCAGAAAAAGACACTAATTTTGTTGGCTATTTTTGGAGAACACTTTGGAAAAAGATGAAGATAGATTTAAAGTTTAGTTCTACTTTTCATCCACAAATTGATGGACAGACAGAAGTAGTTAACCGGAGTTTGGGAAACTTGTTGAGATATTTAGTGGGAGATAAAACCGGAAGTTGAGATTTGATCCTTGCACAAGCAGAGTTTGCCTATAACAATTCAGTGAATAGAAGCACCAGAAAAACACCTTTTGAGATTGGTACCGGATTGCATCCTAAAGGAATAGCAGAATTGAGAGACATTAGCAGTGAAGACCGAAAGAGTTCAGAAGCAGAAGAATTTGCAGATCACATGGTAGCATTGCACATTCAGTTAAACAACACTTGGAAGACATGAATAGCAAATACAAGGAGAAGGCAGATGAGAAGAGGAGACATAAGGAATTTGAAGTTGGCGATGAGGTGATGGTCTATTTGAGAAAAGAGAGATTCCCACTTGGAACTTATAATAAGTTGTAGATGAAGAAGTTTGGACCCTGTAAAATCTTGAAAAAGTTTAGTTCTGGTAATGCATATGAGGTGGAGCTACCGGATAGTTGAAGTATTTCACCTATATTCAACATTGCAGATCTTCATGAGTACCATGAACCAGAATTTAGTAAGGACAGTATTACAAAATTGAAGAAAAAAATTTCCCGGAAGGAACAAGATCAGATTGAAGAGATTTCGGACAGTAAGATTGGGCGTAGTACCCAAAGCAGTCAGTACAAAGAATATCTTGTGAAGTGGAAGAACAAACCAGTAGAAGATTCATCTTGGATTTCTCAGGCAAAGGTAGACCGCCTTGGTTTTCCTCTGACCCCGGCAAAGTGAGAGGCTCACTTTTTATTAACCTTGGATGTCTGATGCAAGAGCATCCCCGGTTCACAACAATCTTGCATCAACCAAAAAAAATATTTCCTTTTCTGTTTGTTTTTTGTTTGCAGTTTCAGTTTTCCTTTCTATGTGTCTCGTTTTGGCACACCAGTTTCTTGTGGAGTTGAATTCTACTTGAAGACTTGATCATCCTGCTTGCTTTCTAAACGCATCTCATTTGGATCACTTTCCGACAAGATATCGCTTTTGTAGGATTTGAGAAATACAAATCCACAGAACCCAAAGAAACCTGCATGCAAGAAACCTGTCACAGAAAAAGAGAGAGAACGAATACAAGGGTTTTGGCTCTGACAAAGAGAAAAGATTTATTATCAGAGAAAAATGAATCAAGAATATGAATAATACAAGAGATCAATCCTTATAAAGGAGATCAACACCAAAAGGAAAACCTAACCCTAAGGTGTGTGCATTTAATAATTAAATATTAATTATTAAATGACTAATGTATGCATAAAGAGAAATCTTAAGAGGAGAGTAAAGTTAATTAATTACTTTACTCTAACACCCCCCCTTAAGATGAGCTACAATGCAGCTACAAACAATGTAGAAGAAAGCAAAGGAACTACAATGCAAAAGAGAGTCCCGGCAACAAGGCCTGATCAGGTACCCGAATACAAGAAAATCTCTATAAAGCGGAGTAAAGGAGAAAACCCAGTGGGAAAAAAACTCCTCTCCAAAAAGAGATAAAGAATCATGCTGAAAAGAAAAAATGAAGGAAGGAAGGCCTCACTGAGACCCCCCAAGGACAACTTCCTTCACCCCAAGCATTGAGCGCAACTGAAGATAGCGCGGAGATGCCAAAGGTTTAGTAAAGATGTCAACAACCTGCTCCTCTGTAGGAATGTACTCCAAGATGAGAGAACCATCCTGAATCAACTACCTGATGAAGTGCATGTGGATTTCAATGTGCTTTGTCCGCTGATGCTCCACTGGGTTGTGAGAAATATGTATGGCACTCTGATTGTCACACCACAGAGTAGTGGGACAATCTGGAGGAAACCCAAACTCTGTCATCGACTGCCGAAGCCATAAAACCTCCTGACTGGCTAACACTGCTGCACGGTACTCAGCCTCTGTAGATGATAATGCAATAGCAGACTTCTTCTTGCAAGACCATGTGATAGGACCAGAACCAAGGCAAAAAATGAAGCCAGAAGTAGACTTCCGATCATTGACATCACCAGCCCAATCGAAGTCAGTGAAGCCAATGATGTGAGGGGATCCTGAAGTGTAGTGAATGCCATAATGTGTGGCGCCCCGAATGTACCTCAAAATACGTTTGGCTGCTTGCCAATGGCTCTCATGAGGATCATGCGAGAACTGAGAGACAAGGCCAACCGCAAAGGAAAGATCAGGACGAGAATGTGTCAAGTACAACAAACTGCCAACCAACTGCCTGTATAAAGTGGGGTCTACTGAAGGAGTAGAGCAAGTGGAAGACAAAACAACACCTGACTGAAATGGAGTGGGGGCAGACTTGCAATCAAGCATGCCAAATCGTTGAAGCATATCAAGAGCATACTTCTCCTGAAATATGGATATCCCATCCGAAGACTGAATAACCTATAGACCCAGAAAGAAGTGCAAGAGACCAAGATCTGTCATCTCAAACTGCTCCATCAAAGCTCTCTGAACACTCTGAATCATGGAGGATGAGCTACCTGTAATGATGAGATCATCTACATATAGCACAAGAATCAAAAGATCACCCTCCTGACGCTGAATATACACTGTGTGATCGGAATGACAGCGTGTGAAGTGAGAAGAAAGCAAAAAAGAGTCCATCTTCTCATACCGAGCCCTAGGGGCTTGTTTGAGACCATACAATGAACGTCGAAGTCTGCAAACCAAAGAAGTGTCCTGCACAAAACCTTGAGGCTGCTCCATATAGATCTCCTCATGTAGGTCTCCATGCAAGAAGGCACTCTTCACATCCATCTGAAACACTGTCCATCCCTATGAAGCTGCAAGTGAAAGTACTAGGCGTATAGAATTCATCTTGGCGACAGGAGCAAAGGTCTCAGCGTAGTCAATACCCTCTACCTGAGAGAACCCCTTCGCAACAAGACGAGCCTTATACTTATCAATAGAACCATCTGCAGCATACTTGGTACGATACACCCACTTGCACCGAACCAACTTTCTTCCCTTAGGAAGAGGACAAAGATCCCAAGTATGATTCTTCATCAAAGAAGAATACTCCTCATCCATGGCCCTATCCCACTCAAGGTGTCCTGTCACCTCTGAAAACTTTTGAGAATCAGCTGAAATGGCATGACTCAAAAGACTAGAACCAGATGTCTGAGCACGAGTGCGACGAGTATCGGAAGGATCACCTGCCAAAGAACCAGCTGCATCAACAGTATCACGGGCCCACTTCGGCAAAGACGGAGCAACTGGTGGTGGTGGAGAAGGTGGATCATCATCTACATCATCCTTAAGAGATAAGTAATCCTCAAGAGATGAAGAGGAAGGAGTAGGCAATGAGGGAGAAGCTGGTGATGGAGAATCCATCTGAGGATAGAGCTCATCAAACTGGACATCCTGCCGAAACAGGACCTCTCTGGAATCAGGATCAAACAACCTGTATCCTTAACATCCTCACAGTAGCCAACAAATATGAGTGGTCGGCTCTTCCTCTCCATGGCTATCTGTTGAGCATCAGGAATAAATGCCCAAGCCTCACTACCAAAAACTCAGAATGTAGAAACATCAGGCTTGACATGGGTCCAAGCCTCCTCAGGAGTCATATGTCGCAATGCCTTATGGGGCATCCGATTCTAAATATAATTGGCACAATTGACTGCCTCAGCCCAAAATGAAGAACTCATAGCTCGAGACTGTATCATACAATTTGCCATCTCCCGTAAGGTTCTGTTCTTTCTCTCAGCAACACCATTTTGCTAAGGGTGTAAGGAACAGTGAATTGATGCTGTAAACCATGCTCAGTGCAAAAATCTCTGAAACCCTGATTAACATACTCCCCCCCATTTTCTGTGCGTATCCTCCTGATAGAAAGTCCGGATTGCTTCTCCACAAATGTCTTAAAAATCTTGAAGGAGTCAAAGACATCAGACTTGTACTTAAGAAAGTACACCCATGTACGTCTGGAGAAGTCATCAATAAAAGTGAGCACATAACAGGCCCCTGAAAAAGAAAGAGTCGGAAAGGACATAAGATCACTATGGACCAACTTTAGGGCTGCCCTAGCACGAGAGGCTCGACCCTTAGGAAAAGGATCTCGATGATGTTTGCCAAGGACACAACCACGACATACACCATCCGTACAAGAAATCTGTGGAAGCCCAATCACAAGTGCCTGTGTACTCATCTGCTGTAGATATCTGTAATTGACATGGCCAAAACGCTCATGCCAAAGCCTACTCGCTGAATCTGCATGTGCTATAAGAGAGGAACCAACAGTGTCTGAACTCTCAAAGCCATCAAAACTATATAAGTGAGATGCAGAATCCACACTCCCAGTAGCCACAACCAAGTCAGGATCATGAAGATCTCGAATAACCACATCATGAGGTGAGAACTCAACTGTCTTACTAGAGCCAGAGTGGCAAATCTGATAAACAGATAGAAGGTTTGTCGAAATGTTAGGAACTAAAAGCACATCCTGAAGACAACCACCATCCAATGAAACAGTACCGAAACCCTGAACGGAAAGTTGTGCTGCATCACCAACTACAATATGTCTAGTGCCTGTAGGGGCAAGAGCGGTGACCAAATCCTCTGTGTGTGTCATATGGTAAGAGGCACCAGAATCTAGAATCCAAGTGGACGCTGAGGACAATGCTCGTGCAGAAAGAGCATGACCTTTCCCTATGGGTTGTGAAGGAGGCTGTGGTGCACTCATATTATGCTGCTGCATGGCTTCCTCCAAAGCCTCTAAACGTTTCCAACACCTGGAAACGGGATGTCCTTCCTTGCCACAAAAACTGCAAGGATCACCTGAGTTCTTCTTAGTCTTGGAGGAAGACTCACCAGACTTTGAAGATTTGCCCTTTTTAGAATTGAATTGTGGTTTTGAATCAGACTTAGGTGGTGGCTTGGAGGGATTCTCACTAGCCTCTGAATCTTTCTTAGGCTTCGGTTTCTGCTTCTGTTTTCCTTTGGAGGACTGGGCTACCAATGTTTGGTTCTGTGAACCTGAAAGTGAATCCAACTGCTTAAGCTTAGCTTGCTCACGAGTCAAACGATCACAAAAGATCTCAAAAGAAGGCATGACATGTCGAGCACCCAAGGCATCCATGGTGGAATAGAAGGTCAAAGAGAAGATCTGAAATGGACCCCGAAGCTTGGAGAGGATCAGGAAAATGCACTCTGTATCAGTCTTAGTCTTACCACAACCCTGCAAGATAGATCGTTGCTATTTGAACTTCATCAGAAAGTCCTCAATAAAGGGAAACGAAACAGGTACCAAAGAAGTTAACTCTGCCTCAAGCTGCAAAGCTCTGAACTCGTTGACAGTACCAAAAAGTCCTTCAAACTTAGTCCAAATGGCTTGAGGTGTGAGACAACCCTCAAGATGAAACTGGAGACTGTCGGAAATGTGTAAAGCCATCAATCCCATAGCCTGATCCATATTGTTCCTATGCTACATAACCTCAAAGGGACGTGTCAACTGAGGTTGAATCTCATCCAAACAGAACCATAATCCTCTAGACTGGAGAAGAGTCATCATGCGACCCTTCCGAGTGTGGTAATTATGTGGTGTGAGAGAGTCAATAGGTTTGTCAGCCATCCTGTGAACTGTGCCTCAACTGCTCTGAATTTTTTAATTATTATTAAGTGGTCTTTCAGAACTAGACAGAAGATGCAGAAGGGGTTTTTTTTTTTTTTGTATTGGTGTTTTTATATTCTGGTTTTCTGATGTAAATAACAGAAAGCAAGAAAAACACCCCCCCACAATGCAAAAAAAATAATCCCCAGTACAAACTGAAAGCCTAAAAATGATAGAAAGCAAGAACTGGTTGAGACAAAATTATGAGCACCTGAAGAATTTACTGATGAAATAGACTATAGATCTGGAAAGAGCACAGAACCACCTTTCCGACGCCTATTCGCTTTCGAAAAATGGAGCAAAAAAGAGCAAGTTATGCCCCTCGAAGTGCAAAAAGGCTCATCGGGACTTTGACTGCAAAAAAATGCAATCAAAATGGAGAAATTTGAAAAAATTCCTGCACCATTAGAACGGGCTCGGAGTCAACTTTCCAACACCTATTCGTTTTTGAAAAACGGAGATCGGACGCCCAAGTTATGCCCGATTTTGTAAAACAGCTCCAAAAAGCCCAGATAGGCCCTTACAGCCCTCAAGGGCTAAAAAAAATAAGCCCCTGGTCCGCTGGGCGACCAGGGGCTAGCGCTGGTGGCTGGCGGTGCAGGGGCGGTGGCGGCGCGCGGGCGTCGGGAGGGCGGCGCTTGGGCGGCGCGCGGGCAGCGGGCTGCGCCGGCGGCGCGACGGTGGCTGTCGGGCCGCGGCCGGTGGTTACCGCCGGCGGCGGTGGCCTAGTAGTGGCCGTCGGGAGGCGCACCGGCGACGCGTGCCTCCAAAGGGCTGCGCCTTTTAAAAAGTCAAAAAACTACATTTTTTTTTTTGAAAATCTGCCTCGTGTTGCGTGCCCTAGGGTCGTACGGCCTTGGAGCAAAAAAAATTTTGCCTTCTGGAGCAACGGTGTCCAAATCGGATGAATTTTATATGAAATAGGGGTTTTTGAGCGCTACGAGCTCAACGGTGAGGTCCGTTTGGGCTCAAAGTGCACCGAAAAAAAATACCCCCTATTCCAAAATAAAAAACAGAAGACAAACACAGATCTGATGCAACCAAAACCTGGATCTCAAAATCTTTCAAAAGTCTGAACAAGCTGCAGCAGATCTGACTCTGATACCATGTAGGATTTGAGAAATACAAATCCACAGAACCCAAAGAAACCTGTATGCAAGAAACCTGTCACAGAGAAAGAGAGAGAACGAATACAAGGGTTTTGGCTCTGACAAAGAGAAAAGATTTATTATCAGAGAAAAATGAATCAAGAATATGAATAATACAAGAGATCAATCCTTATAAAGGAGATCGACACCAAAAGGAAAACCTAACCCTAAGGTGTGTGCATTTAATAATTAAATATTAATTATTAAATGATTAATGTATGCATAAAGAGAAATCTTAAGAGGAGAGTAAAGTTAATTAATTACTTTACTCTAACAGCTTTCAGGTTCCTTGACAGTTTCTTGTTAACAGTTGTTCCTGAGACCTATTCTAGTGATCTACCGGAACCCATTCTGAAGCTTGCAGAGCCTTGGACATTGTTCTCGATGTTGCTTGGCATGTAGCCGACCTTCTACGTTTCATCCTTTGGATTTTCCAGAAGAATCTCTTAGCGGAGGCCGACCTCATTCATTTCTGCACGTTAGGGTTTTGATCCTTTTGGGCCGACCAAATCCTTTTGATCAATATATATATATATATATATATATATATATTTGTAATCATGCTTTAGAATGTAATTAATAAGAATCGAGAGAAACAAGGAGTATTGGTGGTTAGACTGTTCCTAGAAAATAGATCTTTCAATTCAAGGTCCCGATGTGACCTATTCTACCAAGCTTGTGTGCCAGTATGTTGTAACCCGGTTGTTACCGGTTCGATGTAATTAAGTTTCATGCAATAAAACTATCTATTATGCATTGCCTCCATCATATATGTGTGTTTCTGTTGTGTTAACTCTTGCTGACCGATTTGGATTGATCTCCTCGAAGTCTCTCCTCACCGGTGACTGCTTCAGTTTTGTAGTTCTCATCTTGTAGAGAGCATATCTTACCCTCATTTAGGGAGGATATTTTTTCACTTATTTTTTCTCTTTTTTACGAGTGCATTGTACTTGGATGCATTGATGCTAGTACCTACTCTTTTTTCTTGCCTAAGTTGTGCTTAAGGGGGGATGTCAATATAGATTAATCACCATCTTAGTTGTCAAGTAGTTATGCCTATGTGGAGAATTAGTTGAAGTGGTAGGTAGGATATTTCTCCTCTATATACACCTCCACTCCTAATATAATAACCCAATCACTCAATCAATCTTCTACCTTGCCTGCAACTTGCTTTTATTTGTTGTTTCCATTATGCCTAGTACTCATGTCTAGTCTCACACAAATTCTCAAATTTCATAAAATAAGTCCTAATTACTTTTGAAATAGATTGTGTGATAGGTTTTTGAATGAATGTTTCAAAACACACTTTACGATCCATCATGATGATGATAAAATGCTACCATGACCAAAAATATATATATATATATATATATATATGAATAATAAAAGATATATACTTTTTTCCTGTATCTACGTTATTGTAAGATTATTGTTGGAATAAGAAAAGCACCATTGTACATTAAAAATTTAAATTGAAACTTTTAGATTATCTTGTCCAATTTTTTTTCGTATAAAGAATTCAATATTGGTATCAAAACCTTAACCGGAGATGGCACTTTCTGTGGGAATGATAACTTGCTCAAGACTGTCACCGTTAGGAGCTTGCTCCCATGCTCTGCTTCCATAATCTGATACATAAGGAGCTGTGACAGAATAGTACTGCTTCCCTCCACGAGAATACTGCTTCACTCGCACTGTTTTATCCTGTATCCATTGCCACTCTTTCAATCCCACCGGCAAAAATACATGATTTATGTTCGAGAAGATCTCGTCTTTCTGGTAATCCGGAGAAAATTCAAGATCGTCATCTTCATCAGAGAAAGATTCATGATCTTCATTCCAACTAGAATAGAGATCCTCATCTTCATAGCTGTGGGAATCATCCTTGCAAGATTCAAGAATTTCATGCCGTGGATCTACTGCTTCCTCCGAATGCCAACTCAGTTTTAATTCCTCTAATTGTGGGCAGGCATCCATCTGCGGAAGCTCTTCCATGTTATCGTTGTAGAGTAGATGAAACACCTGTAATCCCTGGCAACCGCCAATCTCAGGAGGAGCTCGAACCCTCTGGCAATCACATAAACATAATTTCTTCAACTTCCTCAGTGAAGAGAAGCTGGGAAAGCTTTCTAAAAATTTCAATTGAAAAAGGTAAACATCTTCCAGCATGCTACAACATGTAACATCCGGTGGTTCGCTTATATCACACTTGTATAGTTTGAGCACAGTCAAATTTGAAAGACGTCTCAAACTCGGAACATCCCTCGATATCACGATATTCCACAAAGGCGGGTTCTTAAACCCATCACAACACTCTGGATGCCTTGGTCCCGAAGCATCTTCTGATGAAATGCATAACTGTAGTATCTCTAAAGCACTTGAATCATTTTCATCTGAATATTCTGTTATTGCATCGCACCTTTTCAGAACAATTTTGTGTAGGCAGGAACAATTAACGATCAACGGTATGTGAGCCATCTGCGAGCAATACTTGATGACAATACTTCGAAGCTTTAAGCAATTACTACAGTTGAGTGGGCCCATTACATCATCACACCGTTTAAAGCTCGCCTTCTCCAAATATAGCAAACCATTTATCCCTGGGAACTCCGAGAGGGATCGACAGCGAACATAAATTTCTCTCAGAGAAACACAACCGGTAAGATCTCCAAGACCAGTGATCCCACCGCCATACCCAATTTCTATATAAAGATATTGTAAGGCATTGAGGCTGCTTAAATTCAAGACTTTTAAGTCTGGTACCTGAAGTAACGCCACGTATGGCAAATTCTCGATGCCTCCACTGATTTCCAGATATTCATAATTGTGTAAAGTGGCACTTATCTCTTTGGTCCTATCTACAACCTGAAGAGCCCATAGATTTTTAACGTACTTATCGCCAATTGCGGACAGATCTAGATGCTCGTAATAATCTAGATTCACCAATTCAAACCCAGCTTCGTCTTCTGAAAATAACCCTGCTCCAGCTTCGGAGGTAGCCAAGTCGCGCTTACACCACACCCATCTCTTCATCTTTCTTGCTTTGCTTCGAGCGAACTCCATATGGAGATTGTGTATGTGAATTTCAGGTTCAATTTCCTCAAGAAAACCTTTCTGCCATAGATCCTCAACCTGTCCCACAAGCAGTAAAGCAAGCGTTCAAGGGTTTTTCAATTAAAAAACCCCAATCACAAACAAAACATTGTAAAAGTAAATATTCAACTCACTGCTTTCTCTATGTACTCGATCTCTTCTCTGCAAGTAATTGCAAGCCACTCGGTAACTTCGAGGGGAGACATAATAGACACCAAGTATATACTGAGAAGCATGAATATGGTACGATGTTTTGGATCCATATAATCCAAAACTTTGTCCAGCACAATGAAGACATCATCCAAACCATCACAAGATCCGAATACCAAACCATCTGCCTCAGCAACCCATTGTGACAAATCAATGCCGTATTTATTAAAGAGATGTTGGCCAAAAAATTTCAAGGCTAACGGATGAAATTTGTGAGTCGCCCCAACAACGTCACAACTGGTCTCTTTGAACGAACATCTGTTTGCACAGTGCAAAGCAAAACCTCTGTTCTCTGGACCCAACGCTGACCCCGCTAGAGATGTCCTTTCCAACAAGATGGCTATTGCCTCCTCCTCTTCAAGGGCTGGGATGACCATGCGTGACTCAGAATCAATATTGAAAGTTTTTGCTAGAACACCAGCGCTTCGTCCGCTCAAAAGGACGCAGCTGTTTTCTCCCAAGTCTGCCCAGAGATAATATTTCACCTCGTCTATGCTCTCTTCGGTGATATTGTCCAGAACCAATAATACTCTTTGGCCTCTCACTCTTTCATACAACATTTTGCGTGCCTGTAAATTATATTAGAAAATGCAGAACAGTTATATATCTTAGCCCCTCACTCTGTCATGAAACGAAGAATAACAAAACAAAATAAAAATATAAGAAATTGCTCACCTCGCCCTCCCTTGTGAACGATTCGAGTTGCGCCTTACTGCAATGAGTTAGATATTGCAGAGCAAGTTTTTGCCTGCCCAATTTATTACCTCCACGAAATTCCAGATGGCATACTTTTCCGTAAAAATTCCACAAATTAAGATTGCAAAAAGTCTTGCCAAGTGTAGTTTTACCCTGGCCGGGCATTCCATATAATCCTGCAATGAGGACTCCACTTTCGTTAGGATGAACAGTGTTGAAGAATTCTGCAACCTCCTGCCACCAATGAATATAATATATAGCTAAGAGTATGAATATATATGCGTGAGAATCCACAAAAGAAATGTGTTAACACAAAAGAAGTGAAGAGAGACGGTTTTACCTGGCACATGCGTGCTCCTCCTTCCATGGCAGGGACAGGGTACCTTTGTGTTGGTGGTGGAAGTAAACGAGAGATCGCAATTTTCTCTCTAGGTGTCGCTTCATCTTCAAAAACATTCAACGAAACAAATTAATTTACCATTTATAGTCTAAAATTTTCATAAAGACATCCGATTAGAATGGGTCTTGTATCTTTCTAGTTTAGTTTTTTGTTAACCAGTGCTACTCACACCTACATCGTTAAGTTTAAGAGGATATTTACTTTTTCTATCTCAATTAATGTGATGGTGTGTCATGTTTCACACTTGTGTATTTATACAAGGTTTCGTGTGTCTATTTGTAATATATCAAATATTGTAATATGAAAGGTTCTTTATGTTGAATTAGATTCTTACTCCTATCAATACCCTTCTTGGCCACTTTAACACAAACTCCAACATTCATATTCATTCAAGGAACATTTTATTTCAATGCATTAAAATGAATAAGTATTTACATCATGATAATCTAAAATTTACCATTTATAGTCTAAAATTTTCATAAAGACATCTGATTAGAATGGGTCTTGTATCTTTCTAGTTTTTCGTTAACCGGTGCTACTCACACCTACATCGTTAAGTTTAAGAGAATATTTACTTTTTCTATCTCAATTAATGTGATCGTATGTCATGTTTCACACTTGTGTACTTATACAAGGTTTCTTGTGTCTATTTGTAATATATCAAATATTGTAATATGAAAGGTTCTTTATGTTGAATTAGATTCTTACTCCTATCAATACCCTTCTTGGCCACTTTAACACAAACTCCAACATTCATATTCATTCAAGGAACATTTTATTTCAATGCATTAAAATGAATAAGTATTTACATCATGATAATCTAAAGCTTTACATTCTCAAATTATGTTGTCTTTGATTACTTTACAAAGGTTGTAAAACTAGTAAGCAATGTGTTTATTAAGGAGAACTCGATCCTTGAAATCCAATAGCTTCCTTTAAGTGTTTTACAATAATGCTAGTCGTTACATGTCAATAGTTTTGGTAGAGAATAGCAAACCAAGTCACACAAGTACACAATTTACCAAATTAATCTCATAGGCTACTTGAGATATGTTCATAAATTAGAAAATTTCTAAAGAGCTTAGGTCAATCTTGTGGAGCTCAAATTTGACCTACATAATATTCCACAATTGTTTTAATTCCCATGCAACAACCATATAATTTTTTGAATATTAGCAAATAATTAGTATACTAATCAACAACTATTCTTCGTGTTATTCCAAAAATCAAATACACCTATTTCTAATATAATTTCAAAATGTTTGTTATACATTGATCTACTCAATTATCTTGAATAAATAAATTCGTTTCCATTATTAACATTAAAGTGATTAACATAAATTTCTCACTAGATATATATCTATTTATTAATAAATTATTATATTATACAACTGCACAATTGTATTTTAATTTATTATAAGAAAAACAACATACTTTATGTTATATAATATCTCAAATGGGACTTTTTTATATACTAAAATGAGAGTAATATAAAAAAAAGTAGTAGAAAGCATATCCTTGAAGTCTAACCAGCTTCAAGGGAAAAAAACAAGTCAAAATACTAAAACAATACTTAAGTCGAAATATGAGAAGCTATTAAGTGGTGAACCTACACTATTAGGGAGATCACATTTAACTGGTTTATCCTAAATATTAGTGCCCATGAAACCATTATCAATCAACTTCCAACTATTTAGAACACCCTTTTTAATCTTTATTTACATAATGATTGAGATTCATATATTTTCAAAACTAAAATGATTTTGTTAAAATAGTCTACCCATTAAAAAAAATTTATGTAAAGCGTTTTAAAATGACATTAAAAACATACCCAGTCTGCCGTGCTTGTTTTTATTATTCATTTGACCAAACTCCTTCAAGAGCTCATGAATGCGAATTTCAGGTTCAATTTCTTCAATAAAAGCGTTCTCACAAAGATCCACAACCTGATGCCACAATCGAATTAAGAGTTGAAAGGTTTAATCAATTTCTAAGAAAAAATCCAATCACAGACTAACAAAGCATAGAAGCAAGCATTCAACTCACTGCTTTCTTAATATGCGCGATCCCTGCATTGCAACTTAGTGCTAGCCACGTAAAAGTTTCTTTGCTAGACATATTGGGTGGTATACGTCCAGTGAGAAGCATGAATATGGTGCGGCATTTGTACTCCATGCTATCGAAAGCTTTGTCCAGCACAAGAAACACGCCATTTGAACAATATTCACCAGCTCCATCTACGAATTCATCTATCTCAGCAGCCCAATTTGAGAAAAGCTTAGTCTGTTTACGAAACAAGTGTCGGCCAAAAGCTTTCAAAGCTAACGGATGAAATGTTGCAAAACCAGTGTCGTCTTTGATTGAACATTTCTTTGCACACTTCAACGCAAAATCTCTGCTCTCTGCTGGGAACCCTAATGCCACGGGAGGCTTTCTTTCCAACAAGATAGCTATGGCCTCTTCCTCTTCAAGCCTTGGGACGCTCATGCAGGACTGCTTATCAATATTGAAATGCTTTACCAGTAAATCAACACTTCGAGCGCTTAAAAGGATGCAACTGTTTTCTCCCAATTCTGCCCGAAGATAATATGCCACTTCGTCTATACTTTCTTCAGTGATATTGTCGAGAACCAACAATACCTTTTGGCCCTTCACGAATTTATTGAAGAAATACTGTGCCTGTAAGTTATATTTAAAGAAATACAAAGACTTAAATATCTCGTGAAATGAGGAAAGAGAATTCCATTAGGAAATGAAGGACATCGTCCAATCAGAATAAAAATATATGAAATTGCTCACATCGTCTTCATTTGTAACTGATTCGAGATGCGACATAGGGATTTGAGCGAGATCCCGCAGGAAATGTTTTTGCCTCTGCAATGTCTTACCTTCACAAAATTCCAGATGGCATACTTTACCATCAAAATTCCTCAAATTAATATTACACAAAGCCTTGGCAAGTGTAGTTTTACCCTGGCCCGGCATTCCATATAATCCTGCAATGAGGATTCCTTTTTCTGTTGGATGAACAGTGTTGAAGAAATCTTTAACCTCCTGCAACCAATAAATATGATTGATAATAAGTGTGTGCATGTAATATTTATATACGCATTAGTGAATAAACAACAAAACGAACAAGTTAGAGGAAGAAATTTAGCAAGGCTATTTAACCTGGCACATGCGCGCCTCTCCTTGCATGGGAGGGACACGATACCTTGGTGAGTATGGAAGTAGGAGAGAGATGTCTTCCACAATGTTTGAGGAAACTACACAAAAACATTAAAGCCAAGTTAGCTGAGACTTTCCTTATGCATGTATTGTCTGTGATCTATATTTTATTATAAATACTACTCCAAAGTGCTACTGAATAGTTTCAGTGTACAAATATTTATAGTTTTTGAAGCCTTGAATTATTGGACAATGTCATTTTTATAGTGTCGGCTAAATATTTCTATCCAACAATCAGCATATTTAGGTGTTATTTTTAAGATTTAAGAATTGAAGAGATGATAATTTTCAATATATTATGGATTAGGATTATGATTACTTTTAAAAATAATTAATATTTGTTAAGATAAGATTCAAATATAAAAATGATTATTTTAAATTTTATTTTATAGCATATATCTTCTTAATAATATTATAGTCGATTAAAGATAATAAATTTATATTAACTGATGTATATTTATTTGAGACAAGTTAAAAATTAATTAAGTTAATTTCATTCTTACTAGTAATATTTGTTATATGGAGGTGATCTATAGTGAATAAAGGCATAGTATTTTGAAAGAAAAGATAATAAATAAAGAAAAAACGACATGCATATAATCAAAATGAGAAACATATTTTAAATATTGTATTGCATTTGATTGCATATCTTCTACGTTTTCAATCATCTTTATTTTAAATATTCTAGCACCCCATTTATTTGAGTTAAAAGAAATATGGGCATGTGCAAAACAATCTCCAATTCTTCAAATTAGTGATTTCAATAATTGGAGATAAATATACGATTTATCATTAGCACATTTTATTGATCATAGCATTGACATGGTAATATGAGAAATACTAATTGAATGAATCACATCATCTTAATTTACAAATTACAAATCATATATATCTTAAAGTAAACATGTAATAAAGAGGATTTTAAATTTACAAATCATATGAGTGCCTATTTTTAAATCCCTTATATATTGTTGAACATATTCTTTCTTTAAAATATAACCAATGAGAATATTTTACTTTTATTGTGAGCGTGATACATATATTCACATAATGAAATAGTAACTTATTGTACTGTTTTAAATTGCATCCGGTAATATTTACACCTCATGTTTGTGCTCCTACTTTAGCGTGTCCTATCTCCATCTCCTCTCTAGGTCTATTTTGGTCCTATTATCCAATCCTGATGTGATGAACATCATTTAGTGGACCCCATCCTAAAGGTCCCTTCCCCATTTCCCTTTGTGTTGGTCCTATTTGTAGGATGACCATGGTGTGGAATGCCCTAGTCTGTACTAGGGCACCCCAAAATGCTCTGCTCCCCCTTAAACATGCCCCAATTTGAAATTGGGGTAGGCCCTTTATCTCCTCAATGGCTTTCGGTCCTTGTGGCTACACATGACCATTGGAGGTCAACCTAATGAGTAATTTACCTAGGGAACCCTATATAAAGAGATCCTATCAATTCATTTTAACCTAGAAACAATAATCATGATCATACCCCCATCATTCGTGCATCTGTGAAGCATTCATTATCAAGCAGTTTTAGATTTCAAGGCCGCATTTCATCCTTCAAGCATTGTGGAGAAAAGTTACACCAATCTTCATGCAAGCATGTGTGTGTGTATGATTAGGGTTTTCCATGTTCATGTGTTTGTCATGCCATTACACTCAACATTTGTGATTACATTCAAAGAGCATTGTATCATCATCAACAATTGCAGATTTGAGGTATATCTCCTTAGCATTTATTTTAGTATTTATATTATTTCATTCAAGGTTAATTCCTAAACCGAGGTTTGATTTAGGCAAACCCCTATCCACAACATCTTTTCCTCTCTCTGTGTGTGCAGGAAACAGGTTCAAGAACTATCTCGGGAATTCCGACAGAGTCAATAGTGATGAACAGGTTCAACTTTTGACGAAGGAAAATTCGAAGGACCGGGGTGGATCTGTACTACCTGGTCTAGAAAAAATAGGCCAAACTTCTAGGAACGGGTTTTAAACATCCTATTTTGCCCAGATCTCAAGCAGTGGCTCCATGGGGCATTTGTAGTTGCCTATTTTCATCAATCAACTTCATTTATTCATTGTGTTGCCCTAATTTCACAACTTACATCCAATATCAATTTAGAAAGAGGGACACCTCACTAAACCAATGAATCTAATAGGAATTTCAACCCTTTCCTTAGTTGGATTGAGACTAGATCTATTAGGTTCACCCATCTTTCCATTGTTTTGAATAATTTGGATTATTAGTAGTTTTATTATCTTAATTGACCCTAATTCCAAATTACATCCATTACACTTATAAATAACATAAACACAAAAATGAAGTACCATGTTCAAAAATAATCACCATTATAAGGATACTTACAAAAATTTATGATCTATACAAAAAAATTATGCTATTAATTACATGAGGAAATTCTATAAGAGGTCACACAAATATTATTCATATTTGACATGCATTGAATGTTTCTCTAAGGGTCAATTTAGAGATAGTGATCACAATTAATTATTTTTATGTTTCTTATTTTTCATATGCAACATGTGTTTTAACTCCGATATTGCAATCACCACTTGAGTATCACATGTGTATTATATTCATTCCATCTAGGGTGTATAATAATGGGAATGCTTGCAAATGATTAGATCAAGACAAGACATAGGATAACCTTTAGGGTTGAAAGACCAAGTCTTTATATTATTTTCTCTGATTTATAATTTATTGAGAGAAATGGGAAAAAGAAAGAAAAAGAGAAAGAGAGAGAGAGAGAGAGAGAGAGAGAGAGAGAGAGAGAGAGAGATGTCATTGTCAACAACAGAAATAAATGTCATTGTCAACAACAGAAATAAATGTCATTGTCAACAACAGAAATAAATGTCATTGTCAACAACAAATTTGTTGTAGAAGACTACTTAACATGACCTACATGCATGTTTAAATCTAGAATATTATTTGACTATGGATATAACCACTCAAGATCAAGAGAGATAAAAGTAAATACAAATAATCAAAAGATCAATATAAAAATTAATACTATTTTGTTCAATTATTTGTGTGTAAAGCTTATTATGTATGCTAGGAACAAATATGCAATACAATAATTGAGTTAAATGCAAGAGAATAAACATGCATAAATAAAATCTTATAACAAAGCATAATATGTTTTATTAAATTTATTTCAAAAACCTTTTGTTTGGCATTGAATTTGTGTAGACTAAAGGTGGACTCAAATGGATATGATTTTGTTGTACAAGCATGGAAATATTCTTCAAAAATTATGTAATAACAAGAGAAAAATCCTCTTCATCATACATAGAAGCATCCTATAACATTGAATTTTATGAATTCATGGAGCTAAAATTATTGCCGAAATATTTTCCTTGGCTTAATAACTTAGTCCTATCTTGTTTCCTACATACAATATACATCTTTTTATTTATTTCTTCAATGCTCTATCTAGTACAATGGCATAGCCCATGTAATAAAAGCTTATGGAATGATAGTCAAGGAGGTAATTCATATGTATGAGCATGTAGGTGTGTGGAGAGGATAGTTAAAGTATTAGAATGGGCACCTAAATATGAGAGGATAGATGGGCTGGAAGAAAAAAAAATAGCATATATGAATCCATTAATTTGGGTGAGAATGGCCATGGGAGGATAGCACAAGCATCTATCATCCATTAAATGTATTAGAAAGGTTTCAAGCAAACAATATTGGTAGGAAATAAGCCAAACTCCATGACCATTTTTAACAACCTCACTACCTTTAGTAAAATGAAAGCTCTTGAAAGGGTATGGATATCCATAAAATCATAAAGGAAATAGTAATTTGGTCAGATACATGATGGGCTAGGCTTACAAAAGAGGGGAGGCTATATCTAGAAAGGGGTGAGAGGAACAAATAATATCTAGAGAAAACATGAAGGGAATATAGAGAATTATGAGTGGGAGAGAGGATAGAGAAAAATGTGAGGAGAATGCAAAAGATCACGAGGGAAAGAGAAAAACCATTACTTGAACATGAGCAAAAAGAGTGAAATAAGATTAGAGGATTTAGCCAAAGAGTGAGCATAGGAAATCCTCAATGTAAACTCCACAAAGGTTGTCTAGGATGATGAATAAAAGGCTTTTGAATTTCATAACAAGTTTGCTTCCTTTGCTTGTCGTGATCCTATAAGTACATGTTTCTTGCATTCATTCAGACAATGTTACATTTAACACTACCTATATATGACTACTAAAGTATTTGTTCATCGTATTTGGGGTTAATTTCCTTGTAGACCAATAAGATGTACTCTAAAAAAATTAGGTCTCATCCCACTAAATGTATGTATGAAAAACTCAATTTGGTTTTCTTATAAGCATATATGAATGTTGCCTTATTAATATGACTCTTCCCATATCACTAGGAACCAAACCTAGTTTATCTATAGAATTTAAGAATGATACACATCTCCATGTATTATTGGAAGAGTCATATTAATAGGGAGTACATTAGCTAGTAGGCCACCTTACCCAATACCATTACACTACCACGTGATGGACATTTCAATTGTATTCTATTTGATCTTAACGAGTTTGAAATTCATTAACATCTATATTGTATAATTATATATCCTCAATTCAAAATTCAAATGTATAGAGAATATTGTTATTAAAATTATATCATTGTTTGGCTTATAATCCCTATTTAATGTTTAAGAGTGCTTTATTCTACAAAATATTTGGGAGAATCACATCTAGCTTTATCTTTCTCATTGCATTATATTTCCTCAATTTAGAAATGATATCTGCTAACCTTAGAAACCATGTTCAAAGGTTTTCTTTGTCATGTTTTATTGCTTTAATCTACCCATATCTTTGTTGCCCCATTCTTTTTCATTAGTTGAAATGCACAACAAATGTCTCATCAAACTTATAGCTCTTTAGAACTTAAATTTCATGTCTAGGGGATGTTTATTCTCCCAGAATTTATCAATGACTCTACATCTAGTCTCAAGCCTTGTTCATGTGTGGTTTGTGTAAAATCAATGATGATTGTTAATGTTGTATGAGTCTTTATTAATTATAAAAGTTTGGGACAGGTTGAATTATACGAGCCATTTCAGTAGCAGATTTGGTTGAAAATAATGGGGTTAGATGACGGCTATAAGACCCCTTCCTAGCTGCATACATTTCTTGAAATACTTCTTATATTTCAATAATAATATATATGTTTGGGCCTAAATATGGGAAGAGTCCAATGGCTAAGGATATTATTATTATTACTATTAAGGATTACATATTAGAGATCGAAATTATCATATAAAAGAAAAGGATGAACTCTCTATCATTAGTGTTCGAACAGCAAGACATTGATTCCAAAAAAAAGGCCAAAAAAAGGTAATATAGAGGTTCATCACAAATGAACCATCAAGATTTATACTGTCTGAGGATAAACCTGACACTTGGGAGCTTGCCACCTTCAAGCGTAACCATAAATGACTTGAAAGAATTGGAAAAGTTATGAAGTGGACACTTGTAACCTAGATGGAAGATGCTCAGTCAATTAAATTAGTAATTGTTGAAAGTTGAATAAAAAAAAAAATCAGACACAGAACGGCAAACACGCCTTCCACAGTCACACCATTTTTCTGTGCAACTCATTTAGAAAAAAAAAATGAAACGGTATTTACTGAAGAGGTACCGGGCAAAAATTTTCATATCTATCAGATGCATGTCATCAACAGACAATAATTTTAACAAATTGGAAAGGTATATGCTTACGAAGGATAGAACAAAACCTCGTTCCTTCTTGAAAAAACGTCTGATTGCACGCGTTGAAGCAAATCCTCTGTGCGCTGCCCACAGCGCTTCCTGTGGAGACATCCTTCCCAGAGAGATGGCTATGGCCTCCTCCCCTGACCCAGGGTAGAAATGGCAGCTCTTTTTATCTCCGCTTCGTGCAATCCAAGGGATGCAGCTACCTTTTTCCGACTTTACCCGAAGATAATATCTCCTTTCGTTTATGCTAGCTTCTGTGATATTGTCGAGAACCAACAATACCATTTGGCCCTCCACTATTGTATTGGAGAAATAGCGTGCCTGTATGTTACATTGAAAACATACAAGAATTACACATCTTGTGCTATAATTTCTTTCAAAGAGCAAACAGAATTCCATTAGCAACGGAAGAACATCTTCCAAACAAAATGACAATATAAGAAATTGCTCACCTCTTCTTCACTTGTGACCCATTCGAATTGCAGGTTAGGGAGTTGAGTGAGACGCCCCAGAGCAAGATTTTCTCTGGCCAAACCTCCACAAAAAGCCAGATGGCATACTTTGTCATCAACATTCCGCCATTCAAAACGAGAAGAATCCATGCCCCGAAGCTCATCACGTGAAGTTTTCCACATTTTGACATGATAACGTGGTGAGGGCGGATGTAGGAGAGAGACATCCGGTTTCGTGCATACTGCACCTGGCACTATTGAAGCCAAGTAATCAGGGCCAATCTTAAATCACATATTATGAACATATTAAGTTTAGAGAATGTTAGTCAATTTTGAGTGTTTAAACACTTCTAAATCTAGAAATCTAAGCTTAATGTGTATGATTTAAACTGTTTTGGACATCTAGATACATGTCTCTTTGTGATTTATGTTTATTATAAGCAATATTCAAATGAGCTAATCCATATTGAATAGCTTAAATGCATCAATTTTTGAAGTTTTATAAGCCAACTATTGTTTTGTTTTTTGTTTTTTGTTTTTTATTCAGATTTCATTTTGTGGAGTGACTCTTGGAGAGTTTTATTTATTAATTGTATTTAATTTTAAGAATTTTATTAGCGTAATAGTTTATGTGATCTTTTAATGTTAAAAAATATAAAAATGTTATTCTGAAAATATTGTAAATTAGTATAGATAGTTAGTTGTAAAGATATCTAATATGTTTGAAATTAGTCTTATATAAACATGATTATATAAGAAAAAAAGAAAGATATTATTTTATCAATAACATTATAGTTTGTTTCAAGACAATGATTTCATTTAATAAAAACTAGTATAGATTAAAAATTGAGTGCAAAATGATTTTACTTGTTACTATAAGATTTGTTAACATGAAAGTATCACCAACTAAATAAATAATAATGTTTGAAAAAGAAGTAAATAGGCACAAAAGAACATACATATATCTAAAGGTCCCCCCAACAATGGTTGGTTGAAATTAAACTTTGATGGGTCATCGAAAGGGAACCTAAGTCGGGTGGGTGGGGATGGGGTCATCAAGGATCTAAATGACAAGCTAGTATTGGCCTATGCAGTTGACCTTACCATTCAAACTTTTAGTTTTATGGAAGTGGCAGCAACATTTTACGAGATATGCAAGGGTTATCAAAGAATTATTATATAGGGTGACACTAAGAATGTCATCATGATGCTTCAAAGTAAAGCTACGCCAAGCTAGACTATTATAGACCTCATCACCAAATGCCTAGGTTTCCTATATACACTTGGCCGCAAAAGAATCAACCATACACTTAGAGAGGGAAACAAGTCTGTGAACAAGTTGGCAAGCTTGGTTCCCTTCAACAACCTCAAAACCTAGACGGTGCTACACAAGTTACCTAATGAAATCTATGCCACGATATAGGTGCACATAAATCCCAATGATACATAGATATTTAGAGATCGTATTTTTATTTTTTGTCTTGTCCATCTTGTCCTTCAATCATTTAATGATTTGGAGATGGCTTTATTAAATCCATTGAAAGCAACACTTCTCTCAATTTAGCCTTTTTGCCATTATTTCCCTAGAGTTGGTTTTTGAAACCCTTTCTCGGTCTATTACTGGTTTCCTTGAGAACAGTTTTACAATGGAGGGTGAACTCATTCAAACCGAGTCAGATAAGTGCGACAAATTTAAGTAGAATAAAATACTCTAGTCGACGGTTGAAAAAGGTAACCTAGCATGTCGATTTTTCAACAAAAAACGACAAAAAAAAATTTCCTCAAGGGCATAAAGGGTTTTAACCCTTCTCTCTCATAACAATTTGCTCGCTCTTGGAATGAGGGTGAAGTTAAAATTGGGGATGTGGTTTTTACAATGTCCATGGAGTCTATTGCTATCACCACTAGAGTCTTATTGTGGAAGGTGTGACCTTCCCTAAGAAGCCAAAGGGGAATTACATAACCAATTTCAAGAGGTCCCTTAAGCTAGATGAAAAGGTTGCTTTCTTGCAAAACAACTTTAATATGGAATATCTTCTTGGTGCTTGGAAGGAGGTCACACTACTCTTAATGAAAAACATTACATTCGATGGAAGATTCCAGTGGCTTCACTCCCAGCTCTTCCCAATGCTAAATAATCTTAGGTATGGTGTGAAAATGAACTTCCCCTACTAGATTTTCTCCTCTATTTCCTAGTCTATTGTGTTGTAAATCTAAGAATGTTCTCCTCTTGCACCAGGGGTTAATATTGAGGATTTATAATTTTCACCTAGCCATGACTACTACTAGTGACTCCCCCATTAACCCTTTCGGTCCTCTCCCTAACCCCACCTTGGTTGTGGAACTTTCTAGAGGCTGAGATAATGTGGATGCACCTAGTGTGATGAAAACCGTTGTCTAAAGGAATACCTACCCGGATTAAGCCTAACCATTCTACTTAAAATAATAACTCCCCTACCCCTCCCCTCAGAGAAATTATTGTTGAAGAGCCAGATGCTAAGGAAATTGCTTCTGAGAACTTGGCTTCCTCATGGTCCATGGGCTCTAAGTGGAATCTAGACAACCCTAATGTGAAATCTAATGCCCCTTGAATGTCTTATTTGGTTTCCCCTCCTCTCTCCCTTGTTAATTTCCCACAGAAGTGGGATTTAGCAGATTTAGCAAAAAAGGTTAATGAACTATGTGGTGCTTACAATAGATAGGAAGTCATTATTCATTGGCTCCTAACCTAGCTCAATGTTGCCAAGAAGAAAATTAATAGGTTGGAGGCATTGCCCAAGGTCAACACTACAACTTCCAACTGGGCAAAGAAATAAAAAGATGAAAGAGTCTAGTTGGTGGCTAATGTGTTGCCAAAGAAGCTTGAGAAATGGGAGGATATGAAAGAGTAATTTAAGGCTCTCAATGAAAAGGTTGAATAGAGGGATGGAAGGAAGGAGATGACCAAGGTCATCATGGAGCTTCGAGGTAACCAAGAGACTCTCAAGAAGAAGCTAGATGACATGGTGGCTCTCAACACTAAAATGGAAAGAAATTTTTTGGCTTCTTTGCAAGTCACCCAAGAGGAGATTGAGAGAAGGAACATGAAGAAGAAGCTTCATCTGGAATTATCTTGTGCAACTAGACCAAAACCTATTGTTTCCAAGGTCAAGACTACTCCAGAGTCCCTTACTATCTCTTTGAGAAAAGGTTCAAAAAAAAAAGGTTGTCTTTCTTTAAGTAGGTGAAAGTGTTTAGCTAAGATTGGAAAGTTAAAAAAAACACCACTAGGTAGACCATTGGTTTGTGTCATCGGTGGGTGGTGTTGGGTCCTTTAAATAAAGGTGTTTTTCAATTTTTAGTTTAGTTCTCTATTGTTAGTTGTTTTTAGTCGTTAGTTGGTTTTGGTTTGTTTTTGTCAACTAGTTCTTTTGTTGGGTTCTCTCATCCCTTGTGAGACCCTTGGTCTCAGCACAATGGTTGTTATGTGGAGGTTCTAGCCTTTCCCATTTATCTAATCAAAACTTGCATATATCTAAAATGAGAAATATCTTAGAATAATTGTATTAGCTTCCATTATATGTATTCTATATCATTAATAATATTTGGTTTTTGTAAAAACCTTACAACCCCTACTATTTTTAGCTAAAGAAATATGGAAATTTAAAGCATTTTTCACTATTTTAATAATTAGAATTACACATACATTTATATTTTTCTACGTTAAATAACCAAAACATGAAGATGACAAGATGAGAGCTTTTATTGAATTAATTATGTCATTTTCACTTATTAATTGTAAATAGTGAGCATCTTAAAGGAATCATGTAATTAAAAAACATTTTAAAAATAAAAGATAAATATATTAATTAAGGAATCTTCAAACTTTACATAAATATTTTCAAACAACAACAACCATCACTAAAAGTCATATATTTTCAAATTAAAATTTTAAACAAATTTTGTTTCAAGATATAAATATTAAAATTTTAACAAGGATGGGATTATCATTAATTGATTTTGAACTAATAAGAACACCCTCCTTCTTGATCTTTATTTACAAGATGATTAGACATCATATAGTTTCAAAATAAAATAAAAATTTTAAAAAATATTTCTACCTAATTCATTTTTGATATAACGCATTAAAATTATTATTACAAAATTAATAGACTCCCTCCTCTTCTTAATGTTTATTTGGAAAAATATTGAAATCAGATATTTTTAAATTAAAATAAAAAATTCAAAGACATTTCTACCTAATTTAGTATTTGATGTAGAGAATTTACAATTAGTATTCAAAACTTACCCAATTTGTAGTACTTGTTTTTATCATTCATTTGAGCGAACTCCTTAATGAGGTCGTGTATGCGAATTTCAGGTTCAATTTCTTCAATAAAACCGCTTTCATATAGATCCTCAACCTGAGGCCACAATCCACAATCAAATTAAGCGTTGAAAGGTCTATCAAATTTTTAGAAAATATCCAATCACAAACTAAACAAAGCTTCGATGCAAGCATCCAACTCACTGCTTTCTTGATATGCCCGATTCCTACATTGCAACTTAATGCTAGCAACATAAAAGCTTCTTGGGTAGACATATTGGGCGGTATATATCTAGTGAGAAGCATGAATATGGCACGGCATTTGTACTCAATCCCATTGAAAGCTTTGTCGACCACAACAAACACGTCATTTGAACCATCGCCAGCTCCGTCTATCCCAGCAGCCCATTTTGACAAATGCTTAGACTGTTTACTGAACAAGTGTCGCCCAAAAATTTTCAATGCTAATGGATGAAATGGAGTAAAACCTCTTTCCTCTTTGAATAAACATTTCTTTGCACACTTCAAAGCAAAATCCCTGCTCTCTGTTGGGAATCCTAACTCCACTGAAGGCTTCCTCTCCCACAAGATGGCTATGGCCTCTTCCTGTTCAAGCCTTGGTACATGCATGCATGATTTTGAGTCAATTTTGAAATCATTTTCTAGAACATGTAACCTTCGTGTGCTCAAAAGGATGCAGCTGTTTTTTCCCATGTCTGTCCCTAGGTAATTGTTCACTTCGTCTATGTCCCGGTCGGTGATACTGTCCAGAACCAACAATACCCTCTGGCCTTTTACAAATGTATTGAAGATATAATGTGCCTGTAAGTTACACCAAAAGAAATAAAAGAGTTACACATCTTGTGCAATACTTTTTTTTATATGAGTACAGATGATTCCGCTAGGAAAGAAAGAATATCCTCGAAACAAGATAAAGATATATGAAATTGCTCACACTGTCTTCACTTGTTAACGATTTGATATGCCTCATAGGGAATTGAGTGAGATACCGCAGAGTCAGTTTTTGCCTCTGCAATGTATTACCTCCACCGAATTCCAAATGGCATACTTTACCATAAAAGTTCCTCAAACTAAGATTACAGAAAGCCTTGGAAAGGGTAGTTTTCCCCTGGCCTGACATTCCATATAATCCTACAATGCGGATTCCTTTTTCATTTGGACAAACAGTGTTGAAGAAATCTGCGAGCTCCTGCAACAAATAAATACCACTTTTACATATCTGTATATGCGTGAGAATAAACAACAAAACGAACAAGTTAGAGGAAGAAAGTTAGCAAGGCTGTTTAACCTGGCACACGCGCGCCTCTCCTTGCATGGGAGGGACACCATATCTTGGTGAGAGTGGAAGTAGGAGAGAGATGTCTTCCACAATGTTTGAGGAAACTGCACAAAAACATTAGTGAAGCCAAGTTAGCTGAGACTTCCCTTATGCATGTTTTGTCTGTGATCTATATTTATTATAAATACTATCCCAAAGTGTTGTTCAAATGAAAAATATTTACAATTATGTAAGTTTTATATTTGTTGAGAATGTCAATGACAATGTATTATGTTTTTGTTTTATGAGATCTATATTCTTAATAGTATGATAGTAATTTCAAAATAATAAATTTATATTAATGTCATATATTTATTCTAGTGCAAGATAAACTTTAAGTTTGTTAGTGAGTTTCATTGTCTTTTTAATCTCTATGTCTCATTTAAAGTGCATCAATTTAGACCAGCCAACAAGACTTGACTTCAAGATCTATATGGGAAAAATCCAAAGCCCTTAGCCAACTAAGCTACCCAAATAATTTAGTTGTTAATATAGAGGGAATCTAAATTAAAAAGTTACAATATATTTGGAGTAAAGTACAAATATTAAGGAAAAAAAAGTCATATTCAAAGTGAGAAATATATTACAAATATTATAATTGATAATATATATTCTATATCATTAATAAAAAAAATTATTTAAATATCATGTCAACCCTATTATGTTAAATATGAAAATGCAAAGAAAACTCCAATACTCCAAATTAACAATTTTAATAATTAGACGTATAAATACATGTATCAATAGTACATTGGTCTAATGCCGTAACATTGAAATAGTAATATGAGAAATATTGATTGAATGAATTATTTTGTATTAATTTATAAATTGCAAATAATAACATATCAAAATAATCATGTAAATAAGAGGAAAATGATAAATGCCTAAGTTGAACTCTTAAGTTTGAGTAAATTATATTTACTCTAGCATAATCTACAAATCATAAACCTAACTTTTTTTAATCATATATATTGTTCAACTCATCATTTCTTTAAAAATTACCAATGAGAATGTATTTGTATTATATGTGTTATACACACATTCAAACACCAGTAATAATTCATAAATAATATTTATAAAAAAGAGGAACCATGTATAAAAATTATCATCATTATCATAGATAAGTGAAGGATATTTTGAGCGTTACTAACCATTCACAATTTCACACTCACTTTGGAATCACTTTGGTGGTTGTGTCTAATGTACCTAATTCATGTGTGATGGTGCTCAATTTTAGAACCATTTATCGTTAACATTTTTGTCTATGGGGTATATTTATTATAAATACTATCCCAAAGTGTTGTTCAAATGAAAAATATTTACAATAATGTAAGTATTATATTTTTTGGAGAATGTCAATGGGCAAAAGCATGGAGCTGTGCCGCACTTTAGGCTAACTGGGGGTAGTTCAGTCGGACTACTCCTGAGCCGCGTGGCACCTACATGGTGCCGGAATGGCGTCGGAAGTTCAATCGACCAAACTCAGTTCGGTCGGACTGCATTAATTCAAATGCTTTCATTAAAAAAGAAATCAATTTTTATTTTATTTTTAGAACTAAGGCTAGTCCGGTTGGACTGAATTCGGCCGAACTCAGTTCAGCCGGACTAGCCTATGTGTCATGTGATGTAACACAAAAAAAGTGAAAAACTCTGGATTTTAGAAAATTTTAACTTCAGCCCTATTTTTCTTTAGGCAGATTTATTTTTTTACAAAAATAAAAAAAGTACTCTTTGGTAGAGCTCGAAGTCACGAATCTGGTCATATATTTTTTTTAGTATTTTGATTATTCTTAATATTTTTTATTAATTAAACATTGTGAGTAGGTTTTTAAAATTAAAAAATAAGCTAATTAGAAATTAAAAAAAATTAAAAAATTATTTTTCACTAGGTGAGAATCTTCTTCAAAAGGGTATATTTTTTTTGATAATGATAAATTTAGTAGTCAAAAGGTGACATCAAATGAATTGTCCAATCATCAATCAAAAAAAGTTGTGGAGAAACCCCAAAATGGTGCTCACGACTCCTCGTCTGCCTCCAAGAATCATTTGCCCTTATCGACCTCTACGTCTCTCATGGATAAACTTGACTCCTTAAGTAAAAATATTAAAAATTCTATGAGTGGAGCTAATAAAACGCTTCCCAAGTTTGATAAAAATGCAGACTTTGGGAAATTCAATGAAACTCCCCCGCCCCACTCTGCAATTGCAGAAGCCCTAGAACAGATGGATAAAGATCAACAAGAGGGTTTTCAAATGGTTGGCAAAAACCCTAGAAAGAGGAGGAGGAAAAATGCCCAACAGTTGGCACTTGAAAAAATTAGAGTGGCTAACCCAAATAGCAGTGAGCACAATAAAGATAAAAATGTTGGGGCGAACAATTATGCTTCTCCTATGGAAGATGATGCACAAGAGATGTCCCCCGAGAGGAGATTCTCAGGTACAAATGCAAATTCTTCCCTTGTCAAATCTTGGGTTAAGAATTTTGAAGGGAGAGACAAAAATAGTAGTGAATCAGGTAAGGGAGGGAGCTCTAGTGGGGCACTCATCAAGCCTGTTGCTCGTAGGGACTCTGCAGATATGGATGCATCATATGAGATATCTCCATCTAGTGACCCTGGATTGGCTGAGAGAGCCCCCCCTCTTACAAAATTCACTACTGAGTTATCTATAGCCCTTCCCCCTAAGAAGTTTGTTGAGATTGCAAATAATTGTGTTATAGAGACCATTGTTGTTGATCCTATTAGAGGTGAACCCAACCCTAGTGAGCCATCAGCAGATGGTTTTGATGCCATAGGCAATAGTGATAGTTTAAACACATATGGACCCTGTACAGGGGATGAGGTGGCCCCCAGTCAACCTGATCCCAACAAGGATTCAGACTGTGGGGATGACTCCCAATATGATGAAGACTCTATCGAAGAAGGTGATGAGATGGTTGATAGTGAGAACACTGATCATAAACCCAGAATAAGGAGAGGTAGACCATTAGGGTCCAAAAATAAAGGATCTTCCAATAAAGGAAATTTGAAGAGAAAAAAGATATCCCCAGATGCTTTAGCAATTTTAAGACTGCCAAAGAGTTACAACAAATCTCCTAGATATGATGAAGTGCATTTCATGGAACATTAGAGGTCTAGAGTCGCTCGACAGGAAGCAAATTGTTAAAAGGTTTCTTAACCAACATAGAGATTCAGACTTTGTGATGCTACAAGAATTGAAGGCAACTAAATTTACTCTGGAGGTCAATCTTGATTTCATTTTGGAAATATCACATTAGTAGTCAGGGTCACTCTTCATATAATAGAGCAATTTGGGCTTCATTCAGCTTGAA
This sequence comes from Cryptomeria japonica, assembly GCF_030272615.1. NCBI lineage: Eukaryota > Viridiplantae > Streptophyta > Pinopsida > Cupressales > Cupressaceae > Cryptomeria > Cryptomeria japonica. The sequence goes on from NC_081412.1 coordinate 653,649,905, forward strand.
TAATTCTGTCATAGGTGTTTGCTCAATTTATGATGCTAATGATTGGGGAGAGGACTGAACTATGGGATTGCATTGCCTCTCTTCCTGACATTCCTCGAATTATTGGGGGAGACTTCAACATGATTGAAAACCATTAGGATAAGTCTGAAGGCGTTTCTATGGAATGGAAAGGGGTTGAGAAACTACATTGGGAAAGGATGAAGAACTGTAAGAAGCTCTTTGACCCCTTAATTGGTAATAAGCAATCTGCGAGAGGGATATGGTACACTTGGTGCAATTACCAGAAAGGAAAACACAGAATCTATTGTAGGTTGGATAGATTTTAGGCAAACAGAGATAATTTCTCCTTTACACTGAATGACCAGGGTAATGTAGTAATAGTCTGGTTGGTTTCCCTCTCTGATCATCACCCTATTGTTTCTCTCATTAGGCTTGGAGACACACCAGCCAAGAAAGGGAAAGGTGGAGACAAATTCATCCTCAACACCCATCTCCTTAAGGATCAGGATGTGTTGGTTGCCATTAACATTATTAGGTTGCTCAATAAAAGAAATAAGAATGTGCAATCTCATATCAGTAGATGGAATCAAAATGTTAAGAATCGGCAAAATTTGCTTCAGACTATTGGGCAAAAAAGAGCTAAGGATAGTATATTTCAGGAAAGAGCACTTGCTGATGAGTTGCACCAGATTAGAGGATATTCAGAGCAACCCTAGTAACCTTGAGTTATCCTGCAGAGTTGCACAGGCTAGGGATGCTTTGAGGAGGCACCAATAGGTTAAGATTAGAGGTGCAATGATTAGGGCCCGAAGTCAGTGGATGCAATTTGGTGACAAAGGGTCTAAGTTCTTTCTCAATTTGCTTGGACAGAAGTAGAACAGATAAACAATTGATAGACTACGGGTTGATAACAAGGAGGTAGTGGAGGTAGAAGATATTAAAGAGGCCTTTGCCCTATTCTATAAGGAGCTCTTCTCCTCTGAAGATTCTCCCAATTCACAAAGAACTAGAGAAAGATGCAGAGCACTTATTCTTAGCAGAATAACTGATGAAGACTCCCATTCCTTGAAACAAGCTATATCTGTGGAGGAAGTGAAAAATGCCATTAGAGCCCTTAATAATGACAAATCACCTGGACCAGATGGATTGCCTATTGAGTTTTATAAAGCTAATGAGGAATGGATTAGCCAAGATCTCCATGAGCTGTATGTTGAGGCTCTTGAGAAAGGATCCCTAGGAGACATCATCAACAAAGGGATTATCAAGTTGTTACCCAAAGAGGGGGATAAGACACTTATCAAAAATTGGAGACCTATTACGATTCTCAATGTGGAATATAAGATCTTGGCCAAAGTTCTTGCTCTTAGATTAGAAAATGTGTTGCCCAAGTTTATCTATCCTACTCAAACAGGTTTCATTAAGGGAAGATTCATTATGGAAAACCTATTAACTATATGGGAAGCAATGGATTGGGCTAATGCTTCCAGGAAGAATTTTGTCATGTTCCTCTTAGATTTTGAGAAAGCTTATGATAGGGTTGAATGGGATTTTATATTGATGATGTTAGAAGCTTTCAGATTCCCTACAGAATTCTGTCAATTTGTGAAGGTTCTTCTCAAAGATGCTTCTGCACAGGTTGAGGTTAATGGCTCACTCACTCAGGTCATTAAACTTGGAAGGTCCATCAGGTAGGGATGCCCCCTTGTCCCAGCCCTATTTGTCATTGCCTCTGATGCATTGTACTACATATTGAGAGACTGCACCATTTTCCCTAAAATCGAAGGTGTTGTGCTGCCTGATGGGTCAGATTTGGTTAATATATAGTTTGCAGATGATACTGCATTATTTGTAGAACTCACCAAGCAGAACATGGAAGCCTTTGAAAGAAAAATCAAGTTCCTCGGTGAGATCTCAGGGGCCAAAATCTCTCAAACTAAATCCACCTTACTTGGGTGGAGAGAGGACCCTTCGGATTGGTTACAACAATTTGGGTTCCAGTGGGGGGGTCTTAACAAGATTGTCAGATACCTGGGGATACCCTTCTCTATCTCCCCTTCTCTAAAGGAAATGTGGATATGGGTTAGAGGTAAAATAGAAAAGAAATTAAGTGGAACAATAGATATCTATCGCTTGTTGGCAGAGTGCAAGTTTGTCAAAAGAATTTATCTTCATACAACATTTACTATTCATCTATCTAGATGTTTTGTAACTATTAGATCCTTGAAATCCAAAAAGTTATGAGGAAGTTCTTATGGTCTGATGGCAAAGGAAACAATAAGATACATTCAGTTAAATGGGGTTGGTGTCATATCGAGAAGAGATTGGCAGGGCTCGGACTAAAGGATCTGAGACTCCAAGGGATTGCACTTGCTTCAAAATGGATCTTTCAAGCGTTTGAAGGCAGTGAACCATGGAAAGTATTGGTCAGAAGAAACATTGTGAGGGTTGTACCTAAGGGGGCTAAATCTTGGATGTCTTTACCCTTTTGTGACCTGGTGGCTGGAGGTTTCCCAATCTCAGTACAGGGTTCGTGTGTCTTTAAATCTATCTGGAGGACCTGGGAAATAGTTAGACCATTCATCACCAACAATAGGGCTAGCAGCAATGATCACATTCATGGAGAGAGATCTATCTGGTGGAACCTTTTCCACTCCTCCAAACCTCTTGCGCTTACACAAGGCTGTTTTGCCAAAGCATGGGCTAACAAATGTATTTGTTGCTTTAAAGACATTATTGATAGTGATATGCTTATGAGTTGGGAGGCACTTAGTGCTAAGTATGATCTTCCAGCTTCCCAAAAAAGAACTTACAATATGGTTAAAATGCTTGTGTTGTTCTTCAGTTGCCTAAAACTTGTAATGTGGATAGTAACAGATTTACTACTTATAAATGGAATAACGATATCCTTATCTCTAGTGTTAAGTCTATCATTGTTTATAATACTCTCTCTTATGATGAGTCTATTATCAATCATGCTAATACTTTGTGGTATGCAGATTTATCTTTAAACCAGTGGCAGAAAGTATTCACGGGATTATGGAACAGTCCTATTGTTCCTAAGAAAAAATGTTTTAAATGGATGTTGTTAATTAACAGGCTTCCTTTCAAGAAAGATCAATCCAATATTGACATGTGAAATATATGTAGAGTGTCTGAATCTATTAGACACATCTTCTTTGAGTGCATTATTGACAAAGAAATTTGGTTGATGTTTGGTATTTCTATTCCTAACCAGGATAATATTATGGAAGTTCTTACTAGTTGCCTCCATGGTTTGAAAAAAGATACTAATCTATTTTGGCATATTCTTTCTACTGATATCTTATGGTACATTTGGAAAATTAGAAATGAAGATAATAAATTCCAAAGTAAAACTAGGGCCCTTACTGAGTCATTTCGTGGACTCACTCTTCATTACATTATTTTGCAGGTCTCTATAACTATGAGGATAGAGAAGAACAAATTTCTACGGTTTTTCAAAGATGGTCATGCTACTATGTTCATATATGAGTTGGAGAATGGATTTGAATGGAGGCAAGTTGTAGGAGACCACACCTCTTTTGCCACTGTAATGGAGAATCTTGGTGCTGAGATTTGGAAAGCCAGAAACCCAACAATGAAACAAATCCAGATGTTGACTCAACCGCATGAGGGAAGGAAGACAATTTGGATGGAAGGCCCTTTGAGGTGGACAACTTGGATGGAGCCCTATCAAGGTCATCTTCATGAGTGTGGAGATGTTGTTTGGTTCTCTTTTTTTTTCGAACATGAAGATTATCTATGTATACTTTTTTGCTTGGACACATCATAGAATAGGCTATGTACAGGATTGTGTTGTTTATAATATGCATGCAGAACTGTTAGTAGTCATTGATTGGATCTATGTAGGTTAGGATTGTTGGTTTTGAGGCATGACCTCACGTTACTACTGAAGCTATATTTTTTGTAAGTTTACTCTTTATATTTAAAATAAATAAATAAATGGTAAAGGAATTCATGGTAGTAATGGGTCTATTTCTATCAATCAATGCACATATGTGCCACCTTCATCTAATTTTCCTTTTGTTTCTCAAAACACCCATCAATCATCTCCATTTTACACAAGATAATTCATTACATCGAAGGCGTATTACACTCACATAATGGATGCAAAAACCTCTGTAAACATAAACTAGAAGCATTAAATTTAACATCCTCCTTGTATGTCATCCTCTCATTTCAACAATTTTTTTATTTAATTTTTTTTGGTACACCAATATAATAATAGTGTAGTCTTAATAGAGTTTTTTCTTTTGTCAAGAGTTTAATAGAAATATAATAATTAATTTTGTACTAAAATATTTTTCCTTTTCTAAAATTTTTTATGAAAATATAAAAAATATAATAACAATAACATACTAAAACTTATAACATAATCATATCTTTATAATAATTTAATATTAATAACAATATCATAATAAAATAATAATTTTATAATAATTATAATATATAAAAATATAATTACACAGAAGGTGTATTACACTCACACAATCTATGCACAAATATGTATTAATAATGAGACACTTAAATGCATGAAAAGCAAAACAAAATATTTTATTTATTTTCTCCTCTCAACTACCACTCATTTTGAGTTTAACTATTAATCAATTTTGTCTATCTCCATCTTACTAAGAGTTAACTTTGTAATTATACCAATCTAATATTATAATAATAATACAAGGGATATGATAAAATAATAATAATAATTAGTCTTAATAAAAAAATTTATTTTGGTGAAGAGTTTTATAAAAATATACTAATATCTTAATAATAATTTAATATTGATTGCAATATCATAATAATTTAATATTAATTAAAATATAATAATATAATTATGAACAAATATGATATCTTTCGACGTACTTTACCTATATTTTGCTAAAAATAAATATACTGATATTTTTTAAGTAGAATAATTAAAAATATTATATTTTTCAACATACTACAAATAAATATACTAATTATATATTATTAAAATATATTTAAAGTTTACCTTCAATTTTCAACACATCCTTGAACCTCCTATAAATAGAAATACTAATATCTAAACCATTATTGAAAACTGATAGTAAAACCTTACCCGAAGCGGCACTTGCACGCGCAATATCCTCCCTTCCATAGAAATACTTTAGCACTCTATTCAACCAACCATAATCTTGCCAAGCTCTACCCATCGTCGGGTCGGGGAAAGCGATCACTTTGCAGTTTACCAATCTGAGAGTAAGAGACCTTTGGCTGTAAAGCACCGAGCTTTCCCAGTCTACCAGAATGGGAGCAATTGAACTTTGGCTGTAACACTTCGAGCTTTTATAGGATTCATAGGGAGCTGTGAGAGAATAATACAGCTTCACTCCACGGAAATACCGTTTCGCCAGTTTTGTCTTGCCCTTCAGCCACTTCCACTGTTTCAATGCTTCTGGCAGGCTTACAGCACTTATGTTCCCGAACTTCTCGTCTTTCCAGTATTCAAGACAATATTCAAGATCCTCCTCGACTCGACAATTGTCGGGATCAATTCCCTCATAAGTGACCTCACCCTGACAATGCCAACTCACTTTGATTTCCTCTAATTGTGCACACTTATCCATCCTTGGAAGTCCTTTCATATTATCGTTGTATAGCAGATGAAACACCTGTAGTTGATGGCATCTCTCGATATCGGGAGGATCTTGAACACTAATGCAATTACATAAACTTAATTTCTTCAACTCCATTAGTGATGAGAAGTTGGGAAACCTCTCTAAATTTGTAAGTGTGAAAAAGTAAACATCCTCCAACTTGTCACAACCTGTAAGATCCGGTGGCTCCCTCATATTACACTTGCCAAGTTTGAGCACAGTCAAATTTGATAATCTTTTGAAGCTCGGAAGCTCTACTAGTTCTCCCATATTCCACAATTGAAGATTTTCCAGTTCCCAAAACGACTCCAAATTTTTAGGTGCCGAAGCAGCTTTTGATGAAATGAACAAATCTAGTGTCTTTAAAGCACTTGGCACATCTACCTCTGGACAAGCCGTCAGTGCATCACATTCCGACAAAACGAGCTTGGATAGTTTCCTGCATCCAGTAAGAAGCGGTGAAGCAGCCATCTGGCAGCAAAGGTTGAGGACAATAGTTTGAAGCTTTACACAATCTCTACAGTCGAGGGGGCCCTTCACTTTATCACACAAACTGAATTCCACTTTCTCCAAATGCTTCATACCTTTTAACCTTGGGAACTTGGAGAGAGATGGACAGAGAACATTAATCTCTCTCAGACGAAAACAACGGGTAAGATCTCCCAGCTGATCAAGTACCTGGCTGCCTGCAATATCTATCTCAAGATGTTGTAACCCTTCGAAGCTGCTTACCTCGGGAAGTTCAAACATTGGATTTACCCCTCTTATCTCTAGCCACGCCAGGTCTACCAACTTTTCCATCCCATCAAGTGCTACCAGAAATTTGCAATCGCGTAATGTGATACTTCTGAGCCTGTCCATCGGACCCAAGTCAAGCTTGCTCACATTCTGCACATCTACAAGCTGAAGCACAAATAGATTTCCAAGGTACCTCGGGGCTATCTTTCGATACATGCACTCCTCCAACTTAGCTAATTCAAACCCTGTATTATCTTCTGCAATTAATCCACGTGTACTACATTGGTCATCTTCCTTCTTCCACCACAGCCATCTCCCCATTTCATTTGCTTTGCTTTGAGCGAACTCTATATATAGGTCGTGTATGCGAACTTCAGGTTTATATTCTTCAATAAAAGCCTTCTTACGTAGATCCTCGACCTGAAACCACATATAAATCAAGCGTTCAATGGTTTTTCAAATAAAGCGCCCAAATCACAAACTAAAAGCGTTTAAAAGCATTTGTTAAACTCACTGCTTTTTCAATAAACGAGATCTCTTCGTTGCAATTTATTGCCAGCCACCTGCTAACTTTGTGGGAAGACATATTGGGCAGCATATAGACGGTGAGAAGCATGAATATGGTGCGGTATTTGGCAGGCATGTCATCAAAAGCTTTCCCCAGCACAGCGAACACTTCATCCAAACCATCAAGCGCTCTGTCTACCATGCCATCCATCTCAGCAGCCCATTTTGATAAGTCAAAACCGTATTTACTAAAGAGGTAGCCACCAAAAGCTTTTAAGGCCAACGGATGATATGTTCGAGCTCTCGGAACAATGTCACAACAGGTCTCTTTGAACAAACATCTTTTTGCACACTTCAAACCAAAACTTCTTTCCTCTGCCTCTAACGTTGGCTCTCCTGGAAATGCCTTTTCCAACAAGATGGCTATGGCCTCTTCCTCTTCAAGCCTTGGGACGCGCATACATGACTGCGAATCTATACTGAATTGTTTTACTAGTACATCTACACTTCGAGCACTCAAAAGGATGTAGCTGTTTTCCCCCAAGTCCGCCCGAAGATAGTCTCTCACTTCGTCTATGCTGTCGTCTGTGATGTTGTCGAGAACCAACAAAACCCTTTGGCCCTTCACTCTTCTATACAACTCAATTTGTGCCTGTTAGTTACACTAAAAACATGCAGAATACTTACACATCTTGTCATCACGAGTCCTTGTTTAGAGTAGTCATTTACATAATATCAGAGTTGTAAACAAAATTATAACATATGAAATTGATCACCTGATCTTGGCTTGTCAATGTATCGAGATACGGTTGAGGACAGTGAGTGAGATGCTGCAGGGCGTCTTCCTTTTTTTTTAATGAATCGCCTCTAGAAAATTCCACATGGCACACTTTACCTTCAAACTCTTCCAACTTAAAGTTGCAAAAGGCCTTCCCAAGTGTAGTTTTCCCGTAGCCTGCTATTCCATACAATCCTACAATACGGATTCCATTTTTGTTGGGCTGAACCTCGTTGAAGAAATTTGAGAGCTCCTGCAACCAATAAATAGAATAAATACATAAAATGTATGTATATATCTGTGACAGAACAAGTAAAGAAAAAAAAGAGTTAAATAAAAGAAAGTAAAGAGATGTTCTGACCTGACACATTCGTAGTTCTCCTTGCATGCAAGGGACATGATACCTTGGGAAATCTGTTGAAAGTATGTGCCACACTTTTTTCACTATTTCATCTCTAAACTTCACCTCATTGTCACCTTCAGTAAATTTCAATCCATTAATTCCTCGTATTACTCTTAAAGCTCGGTGCCATTCGGCCCGCTCTTCCTTGGATTCCTCAAATTCTCTCCACTTTTCATTGTCTGCCTTGATTTGCTTAAGAGCCTCCGGTGCAATCTTAAAGAACAAGGGTAAAATTTTGATATTGGGATATTTATCTCTAGCTTTCACGACAGTAGAGAGTTCCAGCATTGGCCACTTTGTTTCCAAGAATTCCTTAGAAAGAAGCAAGACTGCTAGTTTGCATGATTTAGCGGCGGCAAGAATACGAGGGGGAAAAGGTTCCCCCACTGGCAAACTTTCATGATCTTCATCAAAGAAGCAGAACACGCCTCGTTTCGTGAGGTCTCTGTGTAGCTGCCTAACAAAATTTTTCTGCTTACCGCTATGACTGAGAAATGCATCAAACTTCTGTCCATGATCACTATTAATGGAAATAAGAAGTGATTTTTAATGTTGGATTCGTTTGGCGAAGAAAGATATTGACATTGAAATAAAATTCACCTCACCTGCCGGTCGATTTGTTGGGTTGAGAGGACTTGTTTGCGCGTGAACTTCTAGGCTCCGCAGTCGAACGAGCTTGAGAATATTCCCCGATGCTTAATTTCTTGGATTGGTCTCGGTCTGATCCATTGGGACGTATATTCCTCATTTCTTCACACAATATATTGGACATAGATCATGAGCATTCATGGATTTATAACATATAAAACCTTAACTAGCCCATTTTATCTAGCCTTAAATAAGTTATATAGATATTTATATTAGGGGTTTAACAATTTAAATATTAATATCTTCAATAATTAAGAATGCTTAATGTGATTCAACAGGATAATAATTGATTCTATGGTAAATGGTAGCTATTAAAATACTTTTAAAGGATTTTAAAGATAAATTAATAAATTAAATTAATAATTAAAATATAATAGATTTAAATATGATAATTAGTTTGATTTTAATGATGTAAAAATAAGGTTAAAGATGTTATTTGACAAGTGCTTAAAATAGTATAAATTTGTCGTATTCTCTCTTTAGGTTCAAATCTACACATGGAAATGAACTGACCTATGAACCTAAGACTATTCACATGGGATGAACACGCAAAAATTTAACTATTGAAATTTTTTTACCTAAGGTCTTTTACCATTTGAATCTCGAAAAGGACTAAAAGTATTTAGAAACACCTTTGAAGAATCTATTAAATTACAAGAGTTATTTTCTACAAATGAAAACCTTAGACAAATCAATTTAACGGCTTTAACATAATGGTTGAAGACAACAAGCAAGTATGCAATGTATCTAGGATGATGCATGTGAATGTAATGTTGATTTGATGATTTGATTATAAATGAACTTTTGGTAACTCCTAAATTTAATAGCATCTTTTGAAGATTTCAAATAAATAAATGAATGTGTATAAACACAATATAGCACACAAATGTGTATTGGGTAGGTTCACGATAGTTAGTGAATATGGATTAAATTTCAAATTTCAAATTTAAGTTTAAAATTTAGACATGAGAATGTATAAATGGTACATATTAAGTCTACACCCATAAATTCAATTTATGATGGCAAATATAAAATATAAAAAATTAGAACTAATTTTTTAAATGGATAATAACAAAATCAAGATAAAATATTACTATAAACTAAACTCACAGAAAATTATGCCACTTATAAGCTTATTATTTAATAAAAATATTTTAATCAAATATATAATTTGTAATATTATAATAACATAAAAATTAAAAATTAAAAATTAAAAAAAAAATAGTGAGAAAGAACTATTCTAACCTCTTTTAATTGTTAAAACCAAGTGAATGTAAATGATTGATATACTTTAAAGTCTATAGTTGAGAAGGATAAAACATACGAATCATAAACTTTTTTTAAAGTAATTATGCCACATCAAGACACTCTAAGCATATTTAATGACTTTATTGTTAAGCGGATTATAGTATGTAATAGTTCATGCGAACAATACGCTTGGAGTTGGTGATATTTGTTGGTGTAAATAAATATTCATTATGGATATTATTACACTTTACTTAAGTTAACTTAGGATAATGCATCTCTTCTTAGTTTGGATTTGAGACACTTAGGGAAGTGTGCACATAGGGATATAGCTTGTAGGAGAAATTCCACATTTTGTGGTCTTATTTTGTTGTTACACTCCACATTCGGTGGGTCATCCACCTCTTTTGGAATATTATATTATTTCTCCTACCTACCTCTAGTATTTCTTACCTACCCTTGTTTCTCATTGAGCCACATGTCATGATTGTGTGCTCGTATATCCATATGGCCTTGCCTATATAAGTAGGCTCATATTCATTATATTGGAAATTCAGTTGATCATTTGCATATTGATGAGAATACAGTTTGTTCTTGTCATTCTTTTGTCTCTCTTTTATACTTTTCATTGTGCCCTTGATCTTGGCAAAATCTCACATGGTATCAAAGCCATTGGGGCTTCAATTGATTGGTTTTTGGAGACATCTTGGAAGGCTTCTATTTTCAGATATGAGGGATAGCATTTTTTGGAGGCATCTTAGAGCGTTTTTTACCTCACCATTGCGTCCGGGAGGCCGTTTCCATTAAAATCGAGTATAAACTCGACCTATTTTGGCGAAAATCGAATTTTGGGCGTTGAGGAATTTTTTGCCCAATTCGAGCAATACGGTATGGAATTTTCAGATCTCGAAAAGAAAAAAAAATTGTGGGTCTGTACCTTCTGCCCAATCAGCAGTGCACAGTCAGCGCCCAGTCAGCAGTGCTCAGTCAGCGCCTTGTCAGCAGCGCACAGTCAGTCGCTCAGTCAACGCCCAGTAAGCATTTTTTGAAAAAAATTTAGACCCCTCTCCGTTGAGTCGTTTGGATTTTTAGGTCAACTTTGGAGGCTCATAACTTGCTCAATTTTGATCCTTTTTTGGTGCAATTTTTTTTATCTGGGCTAATTTTTCGTGCTCTTCGCAGTGGTGTGGTTATTTTCTGATTTTGGTGCACAGTTTTTTCGGAATTTTCGGATTCTCTCAGCTGTACATGTCCAATCCTCAATTTTGCAACTTCAAAGGCTTCGTTTGAGCTCATACGACCTCCTTTTCAGGTGCCGTTTTTTTTTAAAGTGCATATTTTTTCATCTAATTTCATAATCTATAATTAGATTTCAGAGATTTTTAGTGGAAATTGTACTTTCAGATATTGGTCTTATTTGGCCTACTTGGTACTTGTAATTTGCTTGGATCTTAGTTTAGATCTCTTGCATTATTAGTTTGAGTCTCTTTTGGCCTTATTCAGGCAGTTGCAAAGTTGAAATCAGAAGTCCACTTTGCCATTTTTTGCAAGTGGCCCCTTGTACACGCACTAAGTATAAAGTGTCAAACCATCACTTTTGGAGAGGTTCTTTGATTGAGTGAATTTGGGGGGGTGTCTTGTGTGATTGTGTCTCTCTTTCTTTGTGCTCTTTCATTTTTGTTGCAATGTCCTCATAAATTTCCACCTTTAACTCCACATAATTATGCATCACGAAAAATTAAAGTATGGAGCAGATTAATGGAAAAAGGTCTCACACATTGCATAGATGGAACATTAGCAGCGCCAACCGATCCTAAGGCTAATCCTAATGGTCAGTTAGAATGGCTCACTAAGAATTGCATGGCTCTTGGAACTTTGCGCAAGTATGTATCAAATGACCTCATTTTTCACATTGAGAAGTGTACTACAATCAAAGAGGCTTGGGATATGTTTCAAAAATTGTATGGTCAAGTTGATGAAATCAGAGGTTACAAGATTGACAATGAGCTCGCCAACTTGGATCCCAAGAGTTTTGATACAATCCAAGATTATGTCACCAAAGCAAATGAGCTAAGAGCAAAGCTTAAGGATTGTGGAATTGACAAAAAGGATGCTCAGTTGATATTCAACTTGTTGGACAAGCTTGCACCAGAATATGCAGCATTTGTATCTAGCTTCCAAACTCATCGTTTGATAGTGGGGAGTTCCTACATTATGCCTTCATTTGATGCTTTTAGAGAAATGTTGATATTGGAACAATCTAAGTTGTTGAACATGGGGCTTCTCAAGTCTTCAAAGTCCAAGGCTTTGGTGGCTAATCAAGAGAGTCAAGGGAGTCAAGGCAAAGATTCCAACAAGAAGAAGAAGCAATCTAAGTCAAAGCCACAACAGGAAAAAGGGCAATCATCCTCTCCATCACAAGGCGATTTTCATCCTCTTCCAAGAAAGGGACTTCACCTAAGAAGGATAAACCAACTTGTGCATATTGCAAGAAGTATGGTCATGATGAGCATCGATGCCACACCAAGCAAGTTGATGAGTTGACAAATCTTCTTAAGGAAAACAACATCAACTTGCCATCCGCCTACACAAATAAGGATTCATCTCCTTCCTCTTCCTCACAGTCTAAGGGAAAAGGGCAAGCATTTGTGGCTACAACAGGTTCTTCACAGCAGTGGATACTTGACTCGGGTGCCTCTTATCACATGGGTTCTACAAAGGAGCAGTTTTCTTCATTGGAGCCATCTAAGGTACCTCACATTTACATAGGTGATGATACACAAGTAGAGGTTGAAGGGAAAGGTTCAGTTGACATGGATGATGGAACATTTGAGAATGTTCTTTATGTTCCTAACCTGTCCACCAACCTTCTCTCTATCTACCAAATCACTCACTATGAGAATGGGTAAAAGGTTGAGTTTACACCTGATTCAGTTGTGGTAAAGGAACTTGATGATGATGCCTTTGTAACAGTGGGACAAGTCAATGACAACTCAAGGGTTTATTCATTCTCCCACTTTGTGCCAAGTTCTCCTTCTAGGGCCTTGCTTACTCATTCAAATTCAGAAAATAAGCTATGGCATGAGCGGTTTGGTCACCTCAACTACCGCTATCTTCAGCACATAACACTAAAGACATGGTCACAGGTCTACCTCGAATCAGTTTTTCAAAGGTTGTATGTTCAGGTTGTTCCATGGGCAAGCATCCCAAGGAGAAGTTTGATAAAGGGAAAGCTTGGAGAGCTTTGGAAGTTCTTCAACTTGTTCAAAGCGATGTAGCAGGTCCATTTCCAGCACTTTCATTTAGCAAGGCCTGCTATGTCCTCACCTTCATCGATGACTACTCCCGCTTCACTTGGGTCTACTTTCTCATTCATAAGAGTGAAGCATTTGACAAATTTCAAGACTTCAAGACTCATGTGGAGAAGCAATCTAGGAAAGTGGTCAAGATTCTTCGTACAGATAATGGAAGGGAATATGTGAACAAAAGACTTGAGGATTTTTGTACATTTGAGGGGATTGATCTTCAGCATTCTGTTGCATACACTCCATAACAGAACGGAGTTGCAGAACGCAAGAATCGAACTCTCAAAGAATGGCTAGTTGTATGATACATGCTCATTCTCTTGATCCTGCCTTTTGGGCGGAGGCTATCAGTTGTGCCACACACATCCAGAATCGGGTTCCTCACAAAGTTTTGCAAGGTATTACTCCTTTTGAAGCTTGGGCTAGTAGGAAACCGATTGTGAGACATTTCAGAGTCTTTGGGTGTCCAGCATGGGCTCGCATACCTCTGCAGAAACGCAAGGCATAGGAACCTCAGAGTCGGCCTTGCATATTTGTTGGATATCCTGGGGGTGTTAAGGCATATAGATTGATGGATCCTAAGACACATGAGGTGTTTATTGAGAGGAGTGTTCACTTTGAGGAAAGCTCTCTTGGCTTAGCCTCTCTACCTCATCCACCATCCTCCATTGTGGATAGTGATGCTAGTGATTCAGATGATGAGACTCCTTCAACTTCGACTCGCAGGGTTACACCTCCGTAGGGTGCACTTGCAATGGAGGAGCCTCGTTCTCCACCTCCACCTAGACCTCATTGAGCTCGATAGACACTTGAGTCAGCGGGTTCTCTTGTTGGGGATCCTTCAGATACATGGAGGACTCGATCACAGCATCAGGATCTTCCACATGCATTCATTGCTACCGCTTCTGATCCACATACATTTCAAGAAGCATCAGGGGTTCCTAAGTGGGACCAAGCTATGGAGGAAGAGTATAGTTCCTTGATGAGGAACAACACATGGGATTTAGTCCATCTCCCTAAGGGGAGAAAGATGGTTCAATGTAAGTGGATCTATCGAACCAAGTTTGCAACGGATGGTAGTGTGGATAAGTATAAGGCTTGACTTGTTGCAAAAGGTTTCTCTCAGGTTCCAGGTGTTGACTATATTGAGACCTTTGCGCTCGTAGCCAAGATGAACTCCATTCGCTTAACACTTGCTATTGCTGCAGCTCATGGTTGGGTTGTACATCAGATGGATGTGAAGAGTGTTTTTCTTCATGGGGATCTTGATGAGGAGATTTATATGGAGCAGCCACAGGGTTTCATACAGGATGCTTCCTTGGTTTGCAGACTAAGGAAATCTCTCTATGGCCTTAAGCAGGCCCCCAGGGCTTGGTACGGCAAGATGGATTCCTTTCTTCTCTCAGCAGGGTTCACCAGGTGTCATTCTGATCCGAATGTCTACATTTTGCGACAAGCTGACTCTCACTTGATACTTGTGCTCTATGTTGATGATTTGATCATTACTGGGAGCACCGCATCTATCATTAGCAGGGTCAAATATGCTTTGCATGACAGATTTGCTATGACTGACTTGGGTCTTTTGCACTACTTTCTCGGGATAGAGATTTCACAGTCACCTTCCGAGATTACACTATTGCAACCCAAGTATGCTCTTGATCTACTTGCACACTTTCATATGGTTGATTGTAAGCCTGCCCCGACTCCCTTTCTTTTAGGAGTCAAGCGTGAGGCTTAGTGTTCTTCTCCACCAGTTGATGCCACATTGTATCGTTAGCTTATGGGTAGTCTCATCTACTGGACTCACACAGGCCCTGATATTTCATTTGCGGTTGGCATGGTTTCCCGCTTCATGCAGGAACCACATAAGCTTCATTGGAAATCCACCAAATGCATCCTTCATTACATCCAGGGTACACATCACTATGGGATTCACTATGCAGCAGGCACGGGACTTCGTTTGGTTGGTTACACAGACTCTGATTGGGCGGCAATCTTGATGATCGTAAGTCTACTTCAGGTTACAGTTTTCACCTTGGTTAAGGCCCCATTTGTTGGCAGAGCAAGAAGCAGCATGTTATTGCTCTCTCTTCGACTCAGGCTGAGTATCGAGGAGCTGTTAACGCAACGACTGAGACCATTTGGCTTCAACAGATTCTCACCAAGTTTGGGTTCACCACCCGATGGCCGACAGTTCTACATTGTGACAATCAAAGTGTTATTGCAATCTCGAAGAACTCAGTCCAGCACCAACAGACTAAACACATCGAGATCCATATGCACTATATCTGAGAGTTGATTTGCAATATTGTCCTACAACAAAGCAGGTTGCAGACATATTTACCAAACCTTTCACCAAGAGTAAGTTCCAACAGTTGCGAGCTCTCTTGGGGTTGCGAGATGTCTCATTAGGGGGGGTCAGTTGACTTCTCCTTCCTCTCTTATGCGGGGGACTTTTTCCTCTTTGAGGTTTTGTCCTTCTTCTTTGAGAGTTCTTTTGTACATTCATCTCTCTTTGGGGGGGGAGTTTTTTCCCACTGGGTTTTCTCCCTTTTTTCGTTTGTGAGAGATTGCATTGCATAGTTTTGCTTGCATTTGCATATTGTACATTGGTACCTATCATGGCCCAGTAGTCGAGACCCTTCTTGCATTGTTGACTAGAGTCTTCATTCTCCTAAGTTGCACTTAAGGGGGGGAGTTGGTGTAAATAAATATTCATTATGGATATTATTACACTTTACTTAAGTTAACTTAGGATAATGCATCTTTTTGTAATTTGGACTTGAGACACTTAGGGAAGTGTGCACATAGGGATATAGCTTGTAGGAGAAATTTCACCTTTTGTGGTCTTATTTTGCTGTTACACTCCAAGTTCAGTGGGTCATCCACCTCTTGTGGAATATTATATTATTTCTCCTACCTACCCCTAGTATTTATTACCTACCCTTGTTTCTCATTGAGTCACATGTCATGATTGTGTGCTCGTATATCCATATGGCCTTGCCTATATAAGCAGGCCCATATTCATTGTATTGGAAAATCCAATTGATCATTTGCATATTGATGAGAATACAGTTTGTTCTTGTCATTCTTGTGTCTTTCTTTTATACCTTTCATTGTGCCCTTGATCTTGGCAAAATCTCACAATATTTAATTAGTTTGTTTGGATTGTGCATCTCGTATGAGAAAATTAGCACTTTGAATTTAGTTTGTTTCATAGCTGCAAATTCCTTGTGTTTATATTGTCTTGTAGTTTTTGTTAAGATGGTTTGTTAAGATGGTTGGTGGAAAATTGTCTTAGAGTGTCATAAATTATTGATCTTAACAATTTGGCATGTTTGTTTGATTTATAAGTAATATGTCTAATTTTGGAGCTATTGACCTTTTTGCTAGCACATTTTTCTAGTAGTAGCATGTCCAATACCCTCATCCTAGAAAAATGGGCTCAAATTTCAAATGATGAAAGTTGACCTTGCAATTTGCATGAATCAACCTTTTTTGTCTACATACCCCAAAATGTAATTCCAAAAAGGTGTAAGTTGCATATAAATACAACTCACTTTCTCATTTCAAAGTCTAACCTTCTCTAGCATTCATTTTAATTCAACCTATGCAATGTAATTCTAGTAATCAAGCACATATCTACATTCAAGGAGCAAAAGCATTCAAGTATTCAAGTCAACTACAAAAAACATGATCAAGTATATTATGCATTTTCATGTTGAAAGCATGCGCTAACATGTCGCAAAAATTTATGAGCATCACGTCAAGCTTCACATGAGATTTCATGAGAGGGTTTCATACTTGAGGTGATATCTTGTCATTTTACCATTTTTATTGTTTGCTTAGCCTCTATCCTTGTAAGAGCATGCACTCTTATCACAACATTAGCCATTGTGGAAGTTGGAACATTAACATGGGGTTTGATTTAGGCAAGCCCCTACATGGTACAACACTTTTTCCCTATTTTTAGTGTTTGTGGATGTAGCTCTGGCAATGACAAAGTTACAAATGAGCACAACTAACAATGACAAACTATCCAAGACTTCTAATGAATGAAAATCCTCGAACTAGCATACTAAACACCCTTATCTTGTTACTTTCACCTCTATTTTTACGAGTTATATGTGTAGATATTCCTTATTGCAATTTTTATTGTATTTTGAAGCCTCTATCATCTCCAGACCAAGGCATGCAATGCTTCTATCTAGCATAGTTAGCTTCAAATTTTAGTAATAGATTTATCTCTATATCATCATCTCAAATTTTCCTTACTATTTTTTTATGCCATTCTATATCTACTGCATTCTAATAAAATTACTCATTTTTTAATTGCTAGCCTAGTTCATATATACACACTTTATTATCTCATTCTTTTGCAACAAAGGAACAAATTCCTAGCGCTTATCATTTTACTATCAAAAGTATATTGGGACTAGCAAACAACACCAACATGTAAATCTATAGCAAATTGGAGAGGAATAGAAGTAATCAGAGCAAGAGATGGTCTCAGATCCTCAAGCAAAATAAATAAAATAGGAGGAGAAGAAACAATGGTGGGTGATTATGAATCCTCTGAAATAGCATAATCCTCAAGGTTAATTTAAAAAATAGTAAGGTGGTCATCAATGGCATTCTTCCACCAAGTTGAGGAAGAATGCTTGCGAGCACTACGAAAACACTCAAAAGCCAAATGCTTGTAACAAAGAAGCGCCTACAGTGAAAGGGGGTCATCTCATAGCCCACAACCTCACACTAAGGTCTATCATTAACTTGTAGAATGACCTCACTAGGCAAATCTTTTGAGAGATAATCTTCAACTAAAATGCAAGCAAAGATAGTATGACCAAACAATTTGGTCGTAGAGTCCATCTTCAAGAATCTATCTAAAGTATTACCAATAGCCTCATAGGCTTCATCAAGCCAAAAATGAAGGGGAAGATAAGGTAACCTTACTCGCACAAGAAAAATTTCAATTGAATCTTTAAAAGGATTGAAAGAAGAAACCCAAAGGTACTTAGAAAGAGAATGTGAATCCCAACTCCAAGGCCCACCATCAAGCACAACCTACCAATCAGCTTTAGAATCAAAGAAAACCATGAGAAAACCTCTAGAAGAAGGGTAAAGCTCCAATTTACCCTTGATTAGAGGGGACCAAACCTCTTGAATCCAATAGTGCAAATTGGGAAGAGAAGGCCAAAATAAATTAAAAAACACCTACAAGTTAAGCCTTGCTTAGCAAAACAATCCTCACATTCAAGCTCTTCTTTTCCAAGAGCAATCACAAGAGTATTAGAAGCATAGAGGACTATTGTCTTGATAGAACTCTTTCATTTTTTTGGAAGCACAAAGAGCAGTAGCATCCTTGGCATAGCATCCTCGTTGCTTGGAGCCAAAGGAAATGGTTGCTCTAACACAAGGACAAAGCTTCTCAGGAGAGGATTTCCCACCCATATCTAAAGAAAAAGAAGCTAGAGAGGGACCCATAACAAAGCATCTGGCTTAGGAGACCCCACAATCGAAGCCCCAACCACAACCACCGCATCACTAGTAACAAGTTCTAGGAAGAACCCCCACAAGGAAAAGAAATATCCACCTCTAGATGCAATGGAGGTGGATCCATAGCAAAGGACTAAGCCACAAGAAGGGGAAAGAGTGTAGAATTTGAAAATAATAAAGAGCAATACCAAGAAAGATACATTTCTAAAAACGGAAAAATAATCCTTATTACATATTACATTTCTAATGAATGTTATGTGATTAAACAAAAAAAATTAAAATAAAATAAAAAATTATTTCTTGTTCTATCTTTATTCCTTATATTGCTTTTGAGAGCACATGTGTATTTTTTAAGCTTGTACTTGTAACTTATAAGTTTCATAACCTATTGTTCTGAATTTGAGATTCTTGTAAGAAGAAATTGCCAGCTAATGGCTTTTTGTGCTTTCACTAGTGTTGGTATTGACCTTGAGTTGCATGTGGACTTATTCCTATTAGGAAACTTAGGAGCGCAAATTTCCCTTAATCAAAGCCCCACCTTGCCTACAATACCCAAAAATAACTCCCTTCATGATTCTCATGATGTGATAACCCCACAGTTCAAGTGTTTGATGAACAATTAAAGGAGCTAGACAAGGAATTGGAAGGCTTCTAAAAAAAATTGAGTATAGAACACCTAGCTTGAGAGGATGACCCTTTTATTAATAGTCTAAGGAGATTGATACATGGTGACTCACATGATGTAGATATTTTATGTAGCTTATCTCACATTGTCGACGAAAATACTATGAAGATAACTAGTTGCGCAGAGTTGCTTGGATATATATCTCCTCAAAACCAAATGGGGATACAAGTATTGATACCCATGATGGTACCTTCTATTCCTACATTTACTTATGGCATGTCATTCTTGCACAATATGTTAATGCCACTCACATTAGTTATGGGGTTATGGGTTGGAATCCCATTACTCAATATACTTATGTCCCACCCTCCTCTAATCTCCCTTTTGTTTCTCAATAGGTTCATCATACCATTAACCAATCTACTCCACCTCTTACCTACCATAATGTGCCACCATATACTATTAATTCCACTCCACCTTCATATTCCAACCTTTGCACAAACCAATTTACCTTCAAACTTCGTCATTGATCAAGTACTAGAAAATGTGTCTTCATTACAACAACAGTAGCTTGCATAAGACAAACTCGGTCTCAATGAACCCTTCCATCATATTGTACCTGTTGTCCACATTCATAGACCATTCTAAAGTCTCTCATCGTACAAAACATTTAGACACCACTTTTTGAGAAATACAATGGGAAACGAGACCCTAACACTCATGTGTTGACTTTCACCACTTTATTTAGCAATTTTATTCTTGAGGATGCGCTTATTGCAAAAAAATTAAATGTCATTGAAATATATGGCCTTAAATTGGTTTTGCTGCTTACCTAACAATTCAATTCACTATTTCTCCCAAATATTTAATCAATTCTTATAATGTTTTTAAAATAATATTATTAGACCTCAAGTAACATTAACTAATTTGGTGCATTATAAACAAGGAGTGAAAGAAAAAGTCATTGGTTTTATAGCTAGATATCAAACTCATTATTCACAAATCTAACATCACAAGAATAGATTTTACTTTGAGGGGGGGTCACATAGTCTATCTCCTCTTCTCTTATAGGAATGTTTTTTTCTTCATATAGGGTTTTTGATGCAGGAGCATCCCCGGTTCACAGCAATCTTGCATCAACCAAAAAAACCATTTCCTTTTCTATTTGTTTTCTGTTTGCAGTTTCAGTTTTCCTTTCTGTGTGTCCCGGTTTTGGCACACCGATTTCCTGTGGAGTTGGATTCTACTTGAAGACTTGATCATCCTGCTTGCTTTCTAACCGCATCTCATTTGGATCACTTTTCAGCAAGATATCACTACCAGTTTTCTTGATAGTTTATTGTTACCAGTTGCTTGATACCTATTCTAGTGATCTACCAGAACCCATTCTGAATCTTGCGGAGCCTTGGACGTTGTTCTCGATGTTGCTTGGTGTGTGGCCGACCTTCTGCATTTCATCCTTTGGATTTTCCGGAAGAATCTCTTGGCGGAGGCCGACCTCATTCATTTTTGTATATTAGGGTTTTGATGCTTTTGGGCCAACTAGATCCTTTTGATCGATATATATATTTGTAATCATGCTTTAGAATGTAATTAATAATGATCAAGAGAATCAAGGAGTATCGGTAGTTAGACTGTGCCTAGAAGATAGATCTTTCGATTCAAGCAACCGGTGTGACCTATTCTCCCAGGCCTGTGTGTCGGTATGTTGTAACCTGATTGTTACCGTTTGGATGTAATTAACTTTCATGCAATAAAACTATTTGTTATGCATTGCCTCCATCATATCTGTGTGTTTTTGTTGTGTTAACCCTTGCTGACCGGTTTGGATTGATCTCCTCAAGGTCCCTCCTCACTAGTGACTGCTTCAAGTGGTATCAGAGCGAAGTTCGTTCCAAAGGTTGTGTTTCTTGAATCTTGTTGTAGGGTGGCAGATTGCATATCTGACCTGCAATTGCAGAGGACTAGCGTGGATCAATGGAACGAAGAGGAACTAGGAATGGTGGAGCACGCAAGAATGCAGACCCTGTTGTAATGGAGATGTTGCGAGGAATAGCAGCCTAGTTAGAAGCCATGGAGACAGCCCAAAGAAGAGGTCGACATGTTGAGGATGTGAGCAAAGATGAAGGAGAAGAAGCCCCGATAGAACAAGTGAACCTACTGGTAGTTGATCCGGAGGAGGATAGGTTTTTAAGGGTTTTGAGTAGGGTGAACACTAAACCTCATTTTACCCCATAGGAATATGATGGGAAGTTAGATTCAGATGAATTGATGGATTGGAACTCGGAGATGGAGAAATATTTTGATTTTGAAAATACTGCAGAAGAAAGGAAGGTGAAGTATGCATGTACCCGATTCAAGGGTCATTCATCTCTTTGGTGGGAGCATTTGCAAGTTGATAGGCAAAGAAGAGGTAAAGAAAACATTAAAACATGGGATAGGATGATAGCTAAGTTAAAATCAAATTTTTTCCCGGCAAATTATCAAGTAGATATGTTCTGGAAGTTACAGAATCTGAGACAGAAGGAATCTAGTGTGAAGGAGTACACCGAGGCATTTTACAAGTTGAATATCAAATCCAGACGTGTTACGATGAAATTGAACAAATTGCAAGATATTTGAATGAATTCTGGATGTCTATACAAGATGAACTCGGTATGATCAAATTAGAGAGTGTTGAAGAGGCTTACTGGTATGCAATAAAGGCCAAAGAGAAATTGAATAAGAGACATGAGCAAAGACAGAGAGGTAGAGGTGGAAGATTTACTGGAGGAAGATTTCAAGGAGGAAGAGGAACTAGTACAGATCAGAACAAGGACAAGGAAGTGATCAAAGAAGGTAATTCATACCGGAAGGATGACAGAAATTTCTACGAAAGGAGAGAACCGAATGGTTACCGGAATGAGAACTTTGGAAGACAAGACAAAAGGACGTTCAGAGGAACCTGTTTTAAATGTGGAGGAGAAGGACACTATGCATTTGAATGTAAGAAGTCAAAGGCTATCGGAAGAGCGACAGTGGTGGGGGAGAACCCCACTGGATCAAACAATAAACACCCTAAGCCTTACCAAATAGCATGGATTCAGGATGAACACAAGCTGTTAGTAAGTGAACAATGTTTAGTGAAATTATAAATTGGGAATTATCATGATAAATTTTTGTGTGATATTATGCCTATGGAAATTTGTCATCTTTTGTTGGGAAGACCTTGGCAGTTTGATAGACAGGCAATACATGATGGGAGGAAGAATACATACACTATTATGGCCAATAGGATGAAGCAAACCTTGTTGCCTTTGGAGGAACCTTTGAAGAATGAAGTATGTACAAATACCAGAATCTGTCTTGTAGATAGAAGGAAATTTATGGATGGACTGAGACATGAGAATATGTGTTTTGCCTTAATTCCTAAGAAGACTAAGAGACCGGAACTAGAGGGAGAACACTCGACAGAAATAAGAGATTTGTTGACAGAGTATGGAGACATCATTTCAGATAATGTACCTGATGGATTGCCACCTGTTAGAAGTATTAGTTATTGCATGGACTTAGTTCCCGAAGCCAATTTACCTAACAAAGTTGCACACCGGCAGAGAATGAAGAACTAAATAGACAAGTATATGAGCTATTGAAGAAAGGTTTGATCAGGGAAATTTTGAGCCCTTGTGCAATACCAGTAGTATTAGCACCTAAGAAGAATGGAGAATGGAGGATGTGTACCGATTCAAGAGCAATAAACAAGATCACAGTGAAATACTGGTTTCCCTTGCCTAGGATGGATGACATAATGGATTGTTTGAGTGGAGGAAAGTACTTTACAAAGATAGATCTGAAGAGTGGATATCATCAAATCAAGATCAGAGAAGGTGATGAATGGAAGACAACATTCAAGACAAATGAAGGATTATATGAATGGTTGGTGATTCCTTTTGGACTGACTAATGCACCAAGTACTTTCATGAGGCTAATCAATGAGGTCTTGAATAAATTCTTGGGTAAGTTTGTTATTGTGTACTTGGATGACATTCTGATTTTCAATAAGACAGAAGAGGGGAATTTGTTGTAGTTAAGACAAGTTTTGCAGGGGTTGAGAGAAGAAAAGTTACTGATCAATATCAAGAAGTGCACTTTCATGAAGGATGAACTAGTCTATTTGGGCTTTGTGATATTTGAGGATGGTTTGAAGATGGACCCTGAGAAAGTGAAAACCATTGTGAAGTGGCCTACACCAGAAAGCATTGGAGAGGTAAGATCATTTCATGGATTGGCTAGTTTTTACCGGAAGTTTATCAGAAATTTCAGTTCAATTTGTAATCCTATGACTGAGACCATGAGGGGAGATAGGAAGGAATTCAAGTGGACCACCAGAGCAAACAAAAGTTTTGAGTTGTTGAAATAGAAAGTGACTGAGCAACCTGTGTTGACTTTACCGGATTTCGATAAGGTATTTCAACTGGATTGTGATGCAAGTGGAACAACAATAGGAGCAGTTTTGAGTCAAGAAGGGAGAGCAATAACATATTTAAGTGAGAAATTGAATGATGCTCGGAAGAGATATTCAGTATATGATCAGGAATTTTATGCCATAATTCAAGCCTTGAAGAAATGGAGACATTACTTACTGCCTAAGGAGTTTGTGTTGTATATAGACCATCAAGCTTTGTAATATTTGAGCAGTTAGAGTAAGTTGAATCAAAGACATATGAGATGGGTAGAGTTCTTGCAGAGTTACACCTTTGTGTTGAAATATAGAAGTGGGAAATCTAACAAAGTTGTTGATGCATTGAGTAGGAGAAGGAATTTGCTGACAGAAATGAGAGTGACAGTATTAGGTTTTGAAGATTTGAAGACCTTGTATGATGAAGACCCAGATTTTGCAGAACCTTGGAAAGCATGTAGAGAACCGGTTATGGTTAATAGGAGCAAATGGTTGGATTACTTCATTCAAGATGGGATTTTATTCAAGGGAGTTCAATTGTGCATACCTAAAATTTCCATGAGAGCGAACCTGATAAAAGAGAAGCATAGAGGAGGTTTAGCTGGATACTTTGGCATTGATAAAACAGTTGCATTGGTGAGTGAGCAATACTTTTGGCCCCATATTCATAAAGATGTTAAGAGATATGTGCAAAGTTGTTGAGTTTGTCAAGTTGCAAAAGGCAGTAGTCAGAATGTGGGATTGTATAAACCTTTGACAGTACCAGTAAGACCTTGGGAGGATATAAGTATGGATTTTGTATTTGGCTTACCTAAGACACCGAGAGGGAATGATTATATATTTGTGATAGTGGATGGATATTCAAAAATGGCTCATTTCATACCTTGTAAGAAGACATCAGATGCATTGCATATAGTAGACCTATTTTTCAAGGAAGTGGTAAGATTGCATGGATTACCTAAGAACATAGTTTCAGAAAAAGACACTAATTTTGTTGGCTATTTTTGGAGAACACTTTGGAAAAAGATGAAGATAGATTTAAAGTTTAGTTCTACTTTTCATCCACAAATTGATGGACAGACAGAAGTAGTTAACCGGAGTTTGGGAAACTTGTTGAGATATTTAGTGGGAGATAAAACCGGAAGTTGAGATTTGATCCTTGCACAAGCAGAGTTTGCCTATAACAATTCAGTGAATAGAAGCACCAGAAAAACACCTTTTGAGATTGGTACCGGATTGCATCCTAAAGGAATAGCAGAATTGAGAGACATTAGCAGTGAAGACCGAAAGAGTTCAGAAGCAGAAGAATTTGCAGATCACATGGCAGCATTGCACATTCAGTTAAACAACACTTGGAAGACATGAATAGCAAATACAAGGAGAAGGCAGATGAGAAGAGGAGACATAAGGAATTTGAAGTTGGCGATGAGGTGATGGTCTATTTGAGAAAAGAGAGATTCCCACTTGGAACTTATAATAAGTTGTAGATGAAGAAGTTTGGACCCTGTAAAATCTTGAAAAAGTTTAGTTCTGGTAATGCATATGAGGTGGAGCTACCGGATAGTTGAAGTATTTCACCTATATTCAACATTGCAGATCTTCATGAGTACCATGAACCAGAATTTAGTAAGGACAGTATTACAAAATTGAAGAAAAAAATTTCCCGGAAGGAACAAGATCAGATTGAAGAGATTTCGGACAGTAAGATTGGGCGTAGTACCCAAAGCAGTCAGTACAAAGAATATCTTGTGAAGTGGAAGAACAAACCAGTAGAAGATTCATCTTGGATTTCTCAGGCAAAGGTAGACCGCCTTGGTTTTCCTCTGACCCCGGCAAAGTGAGAGGCTCACTTTTTATTAACCTTGGATGTCTGATGCAAGAGCATCCCCGGTTCACAACAATCTTGCATCAACCAAAAAAAATATTTCCTTTTCTGTTTGTTTTTTGTTTGCAGTTTCAGTTTTCCTTTCTATGTGTCTCGTTTTGGCACACCAGTTTCTTGTGGAGTTGAATTCTACTTGAAGACTTGATCATCCTGCTTGCTTTCTAAACGCATCTCATTTGGATCACTTTCCGACAAGATATCGCTTTTGTAGGATTTGAGAAATACAAATCCACAGAACCCAAAGAAACCTGCATGCAAGAAACCTGTCACAGAAAAAGAGAGAGAACGAATACAAGGGTTTTGGCTCTGACAAAGAGAAAAGATTTATTATCAGAGAAAAATGAATCAAGAATATGAATAATACAAGAGATCAATCCTTATAAAGGAGATCAACACCAAAAGGAAAACCTAACCCTAAGGTGTGTGCATTTAATAATTAAATATTAATTATTAAATGACTAATGTATGCATAAAGAGAAATCTTAAGAGGAGAGTAAAGTTAATTAATTACTTTACTCTAACACCCCCCCTTAAGATGAGCTACAATGCAGCTACAAACAATGCAGAAGAAAGCAAAGGAACTACAATGCAAAAGAGAGTCCCGGCAACAAGGCCTGATCAGGTACCCGAATACAAGAAAATCTCTATAAAGCGGAGTAAAGGAGAAAACCCAGTGGGAAAAAAACTCCTCTCCAAAAAGAGATAAAGAATCATGCTGAAAAGAAAAAATGAAGGAAGGAAGGCCTCACTGAGACCCCCCAAGGACAACTTCCTTCACCCCAAGCATTGAGCGCAACTGAAGATAGCGCGGAGATGCCAAAGGTTTAGTAAAGATGTCAACAACCTGCTCCTCTGTAGGAATGTACTCCAAGATGAGAGAACCATCCTGAATCAACTACCTGATGAAGTGCATGTGGATTTCAATGTGCTTTGTCCGCTGATGCTCCACTGGGTTGTGAGAAATATGTATGGCACTCTGATTGTCACACCACAGAGTAGTGGGACAATCTGGAGGAAACCCAAACTCTGTCATCGACTGCCGAAGCCATAAAACCTCCTGACTGGCTAACACTGCTGCACGGTACTCAGCCTCTGTAGATGATAATGCAATAGCAGACTTCTTCTTGCAAGACCATGTGATAGGACCAGAACCAAGGCAAAAAATGAAGCCAGAAGTAGACTTCCGATCATTGACATCACCAGCCCAATCGAAGTCAGTGAAGCCAATGATGTGAGGGGATCCTGAAGTGTAGTGAATGCCATAATGTGTGGCGCCCCGAATGTACCTCAAAATACGTTTGGCTGCTTGCCAATGGCTCTCATGAGGATCATGCGAGAACTGAGAGACAAGGCCAACCGCAAAGGAAAGATCAGGACGAGAATGTGTCAAGTACAACAAACTGCCAACCAACTGCCTGTATAAAGTGGGGTCTACTGAAGGAGTATAGCAAGTGGAAGACAAAACAACACCTGACTGAAATGGAGTGGGGGCAGACTTGCAATCAAGCATGCCAAATCGTTGAAGCATATCAAGAGCATACTTCTCCTGAAATATGGATATCCCATCCGAAGACTGAATAACCTATAGACCCAGAAAGAAGTGCAAGAGACCAAGATCTGTCATCTCAAACTGCTCCATCAAAGCTCTCTGAACACTCTGAATCATGGAGGATGAGCTACCTGTAATGATGAGATCATCTACATATAGCACAAGAATCAAAAGATCACCCTCCTGACGCTGAATATACACTGTGTGATCGGAATGACAGCGTGTGAAGTGAGAAGAAAGCAAAAAAGAGTCCATCTTCTCATACAGAGCCCTAGGGGCTTGTTTGAGACCATACAATGAACGTCGAAGTCTGCAAACCAAAGAAGTGTCCTGCACAAAACCTTGAGGCTGCTCCATATAGATCTCCTCATGTAGGTCTCCATGCAAGAAGGCACTCTTCACATCCATCTGAAACACTGTCCATCCCTATGAAGCTGCAAGTGAAAGTACTAGGCGTATAGAATTCATCTTGGCGACAGGAGCAAAGGTCTCAGCGTAGTCAATACCCTCTACCTGAGAGAACCCCTTCGCAACAAGACGAGCCTTATACTTATCAATAGAACCATCTGCAGCATACTTGGTACGATACACCCACTTGCACCGAACCAACTTTCTTCCCTTAGGAAGAGGACAAAGATCCCAAGTATGATTCTTCATCAAAGAAGAATACTCCTCATCCATGGCCCTATCCCACTCAAGGTGTCCTGTCACCTCTGAAAACTTTTGAGAATCAGCTGAAATGGCATGACTCAAAAGACTAGAACCAGATGTCTGAGCACGAGTGCGACGAGTATCGGAAGGATCACCTGCCAAAGAACCAGCTGCATCAACAGTATCACGGGCCCACTTCGGCAAAGACGGAGCAACTGGTGGTGGTGGAGAAGGTGGATCATCATCTACATCATCCTTAAGAGATAAGTAATCCTCAAGAGATGAAGAGGAAGGAGTAGGCAATGAGGGAGAAGCTGGTGATGGAGAATCCATCTGAGGATAGAGCTCATCAAACTGGACATCCTGCCGAAACAGGACCTCTCTGGAATCAGGATCAAACAACCTGTATCCTTAACATCCTCACAGTAGCCAACAAATATGAGTGGTCGGCTCTTCCTCTCCATGGCTATCTGTTGAGCATCAGGAATAAATGCCCAAGCCTCACTACCAAAAACTCGGAATGTAGAAACATCAGGCTTGACATGGGTCCAAGCCTCCTCAGGAGTCATATGTCGCAATGCCTTATGGGGCATCCGATTCTAAATATAATTGGCACAATTGACTGCCTCAGCCCAAAATGAAGAACTCATAGCTCGAGACTGTATCATACAATTTGCCATCTCCCGTAAGGTTCTGTTCTTTCTCTCAGCAACACCATTTTGCTAAGGGTGTAAGGAACAGTGAATTGATGCTGTAAACCATGCTCAGTGCAAAAATCTCTGAAACCCTGATTAACATACTCCCCCCCATTTTCTGTGCGTATCCTCCTGATAGAAAGTCCGGATTGCTTCTCCACAAATGTCTTAAAAATCTTGAAGGAGTCAAAGACATCAGACTTGTACTTAAGAAAGTACACCCATGTACGTCTGGAGAAGTCATCAATAAAAGTGAGCACATAACAGGCCCCTGAAAAAGAAAGAGTTGGAAAGGACATAAGATCACTATGGACCAACTTTAGGGCTGCCCTAGCACGAGAGGCTCGACCCTTAGGAAAAGGATCTCGATGATGTTTGCCAAGGACACAACCACGACATACACCATCCGTACAAGAAATCTGTGGAAGCCCAATCACAAGTGCCTGTGTACTCATCTGCTGTAGATATCTGTAATTGACATGGCCAAAACGCTCATGCCAAAGCCTACTCGCTGAATCTGCATGTGCTATAAGAGAGGAACCAACAGTGTCTGAACTCTCAAAGCCATCAAAACTATATAAGTGAGATGCAGAATCCACACTCCCAGTAGCCACAACCAAGTCAGGATCATGAAGATCTCGAATAACCACATCATGAGGTGAGAACTCAACTGTCTTACTAGAGCCAGAGTGGCAAATCTGATAAACAGATAGAAGGTTTGTCAAAATGTTAGGAACTAAAAGCACATCCTGAAGACAACCACCATCCAATGAAACAGTACCGAAACCCTGAACGGAAAGTTGTGCTGCATCACCAACTACAATATGTCTAGTGCCTGTAGGGGCAAGAGCGGTGACCAAATCCTCTGTGTGTGTCATATGGTAAGAGGCACCAGAATCTAGAATCCAAGTGGACGCTGAGGACAATGCTCGTGCAGAAAGAGCATGACCTTTCCCTATGGGTTGTGAAGGAGGCTGTGGTGCACTCATATTATGCTGCTGCATGGCTTCCTCCAAAGCCTCTAAACGTTTCCAACACCTGGAAACGGGATGTCCTTCCTTGCCACAAAAACTGCAAGGATCACCTGAGTTCTTCTTAGTCTTGGAGGAAGACTCACCAGACTTTGAAGATTTGCCCTTTTTAGAATTGAATTGTGGTTTTGAATCAGACTTAGGTGGTGGCTTGGAGGGATTCTCACTAGCCTCTGAATCTTTCTTAGGCTTCGGTTTCTGCTTCTGTTTTCCTTTGGAGGACTGGGCTACCAATGTTTGGTTCTGTGAACCTGAAAGTGAATCCAACTGCTTAAGCTTAGCTTGCTCACGAGTCAAACGATCACAAAAGATCTCAAAAGAAGGCATGACATGTCGAGCACCCAAGGCATCCATGGTGGAATAGAAGGTCAAAGAGAAGATCTGAAATGGACCCCGAAGCTTGGAGAGGATCAGGAAAATGCACTCTGTATCAGTCTTAGTCTTACCACAACCCTGCAAGATAGATCGTTGCTATTTGAACTTCATCAGAAAGTCCTCAATAAAGGGAAACGAAACAGGTACCAAAGAAGTTAACTCTGCCTCAAGCTGCAAAGCTCTGAACTCGTTGACAGTACCAAAAAGTCCTTCAAACTTAGTCCAAATGGCTTGAGGTGTGAGACAACCCTCAAGATGAAACTGGAGACTGTCGGAAATGTGTAAAGCCATCAATCCCATAGCCTGATCCATATTGTTCCTATGCTACATAACCTCAAAGGGACGTGTCAACTGAGGTTGAATCTCATCCAAACAGAACCATAATCCTCTAGACTGGAGAAGAGTCATCATGCGACCCTTCCGAGTGTGGTAATTATGTGGTGTGAGAGAGTCAATAGGTTTGTCAGCCATCCTGTGAACTGTGCCTCAACTGCTCTGAATTTTTTAATTATTATTAAGTGGTCTTTCAGAACTAGACAGAAGATGCAGAAGGGGTTTTTTTTTTTTTTGTATTGGTGTTTTTATATTCTGGTTTTCTGATGTAAATAACAGAAAGCAAGAAAAACACCCCCCCACAATGCAAAAAAAATAATCCCCAGTACAAACTGAAAGCCTGAAAATGATAGAAAGCAAGAACTGGTTGAGACAAAATTATGAGCACCTGAAGAATTTACTGATGAAATAGACTATAGATCTGGAAAGAGCACAGAACCACCTTTCCGACGCCTATTCGCTTTCGAAAAACGGAGCAAAAAAGAGCAAGTTATGCCCCTCGAAGTGCAAAAAGGCTCATCGGGACTTTGACTGCAAAAAAATGCAATCAAAATGGAGAAATTTGAAAAAATTCCTGCACCATTAGAACGGGCTCGGAGTCAACTTTCCAACACCTATTCGTTTTTGAAAAACGGAGATCGGACGCCCAAGTTATGCCCGATTTTGTAAAACAGCTCCAAAAAGCCCAGATAGGCCCTTACAGCCCTCAAGGGCTAAAAAAAATAAGCCCCTGGTCCGCTGGGCGACCAGGGGCTAGCGCTGGTGGCTGGCGGTGCAGGGGCGGTGGCGGCGCGCGGGCGTCGGGAGGGCGGCGCTTGGGCGGCGCGCGGGCGGCGGGCTGCGCCGGCGGCGCGACGGTGGCTGTCGGGCCGCGGCCGGTGGTTACCGCCGGCGGCGGTGGCCTAGTAGTGGCCGTCGGGAGGCGCACCGGCGACGCGTGCCTCCAAAGGGCTGCGCCTTTTAAAAAGTCAAAAAACTACGTTTTTTTTTTGAAAATCTGCCTCGTGTTGCGTGCCCTAGGGTCGTACGGCCTTGGAGCAAAAAAAATTTTGCCTTCTGGAGCAACGGTGTCCAAATCGGATGAATTTTATATGAAATAGGGGTTTTTGAGCGCTACGAGCTCAACGGTGAGGTCCGTTTGGGCTCAAAGTGCACCGAAAAAAAATACCCCCTATTCCAAAATAAAAAACAGAAGACAAACACAGATCTGATGCAACCAAAACCTGGATCTCAAAATCTTTCAAAAGTCTGAACAAGCTGCAGCAGATCTGACTCTGATACCATGTAGGATTTGAGAAATACAAATCCACAGAACCCAAAGAAACCTGTATGCAAGAAACCTGTCACAGAGAAAGAGAGAGAACGAATACAAGGGTTTTGGCTCTGACAAAGAGAAAAGATTTATTATCAGAGAAAAATGAATCAAGAATATGAATAATACAAGAGATCAATCCTTATAAAGGAGATCGACACCAAAAGGAAAACCTAACCCTAAGGTGTGTGCATTTAATAATTAAATATTAATTATTAAATGATTAATGTATGCATAAAGAGAAATCTTAAGAGGAGAGTAAAGTTAATTAATTACTTTACTCTAACAGCTTTCAGGTTCCTTGACAGTTTCTTGTTAACAGTTGTTCCTGAGACCTATTCTAGTGATCTACCGGAACCCATTCTGAAGCTTGCAGAGCCTTGGACATTGTTCTCGATGTTGCTTGGCATGTAGCCGACCTTCTACGTTTCATCCTTTGGATTTTCCAGAAGAATCTCTTAGCGGAGGCCGACCTCATTCATTTCTGCACGTTAGGGTTTTGATCCTTTTGGGCCGACCAAATCCTTTTGATCAATATATATATATATATATATATATATATATATATATATATTTGTAATCATGCTTTAGAATGTAATTAATAAGAATCGAGAGAAACAAGGAGTATTGGTGGTTAGACTGTTCCTAGAAAATAGATCTTTCAATTCAAGGTCCCGATGTGACCTATTCTACCAAGCTTGTGTGCCAGTATGTTGTAACCCGGTTGTTACCGGTTCGATGTAATTAAGTTTCATGCAATAAAACTATCTATTATGCATTGCCTCCATCATATATGTGTGTTTCTGTTGTGTTAACTCTTGCTGACCGATTTGGACTGATCTCCTCGAAGTCTCTCCTCACCGGTGACTGCTTCAGTTTTGTAGTTCTCATCTTGTAGAGAGCATATCTTACCCTCATTTAGGGAGGATATTTTTTCACTTATTTTTTCTCTTTTTTACGAGTGCATTGTACTTGGATGCATTGATGCTAGTACCTACTCTTTTTTCTTGCCTAAGTTGTGCTTAAGGGGGGATGTCAATATAGATTAATCACCATCTTAGTTGTCAAGTAGTTATGCCTATGTGGAGAATTAGTTGAAGTGGTAGGTAGGATATTTCTCCTCTATATACACCTCCACTCCTAATATAATAACCCAATCACTCAATCAATCTTCTACCTTGCCTGCAACTTGCTTTTATTTGTTGTTTCCATTATGCCTAGTACTCATGTCTAGTCTCACACAAATTCTCAAATTTCATAAAATAAGTCCTAATTACTTTTGAAATAGATTGTGTGATAGGTTTTTGAATGAATGTTTCAAAACACACTTTACGATCCATCATGATGATGATAAAATGCTACCATGACCAAAAATATATATATATATATATATATATATATGAATAATAAAAGATATATACTTTTTTCCTGTATCTACGTTATTGTAAGATTATTGTTGGAATAAGAAAAGCACCATTGTACATTAAAAATTTAAATTGAAACTTTTAGATTATCTTGTCCAATTTTTTTTCGTATAAAGAATTCAATATTGGTATCAAAACCTTAACCGGAGATGGCACTTTCTGTGGGAATGATAACTTGCTCAAGACTGTCACCGTTAGGAGCTTGCTCCCATGCTCTGCTTCCATAATCTGATACATAAGGAGCTGTGACAGAATAGTACTGCTTCCCTCCACGAGAATACTGCTTCACTCGCACTGTTTTATCCTGTATCCATTGCCACTCTTTCAATCCCACCGGCAAAAATACATGATTTATGTTCGAGAAGATCTCGTCTTTCTGGTAATCCGGAGAAAATTCAAGATCGTCATCTTCATCAGAGAAAGATTCATGATCTTCATTCCAACTAGAATAGAGATCCTCATCTTCATAGCTGTGGGAATCATCCTTGCAAGATTCAAGAATTTCATGCCGTGGATCTACTGCTTCCTCCGAATGCCAACTCAGTTTTAATTCCTCTAATTGTGGGCAGGCATCCATCTGCGGAAGCTCTTCCATGTTATCGTTGTAGAGTAGATGAAACACCTGTAATCCCTGGCAACCGCCAATCTCAGGAGGAGCTCGAACCCTCTGGCAATCACATAAACATAATTTCTTCAACTTCCTCAGTGAAGAGAAGCTGGGAAAGCTTTCTAAAAATTTCAATTGAAAAAGGTAAACATCTTCCAGCATGCTACAACATGTAACATCCGGTGGTTCGCTTATATCACACTTGTATAGTTTGAGCACAGTCAAATTTGAAAGACGTCTCAAACTCGGAACATCCCTCGATATCACGATATTCCACAAAGGCGGGTTCTTAAACCCATCACAACACTCTGGATGCCTTGGTCCCGAAGCATCTTCTGATGAAATGCATAACTGTAGTATCTCTAAAGCACTTGAATCATTTTCATCTGAATATTCTGTTATTGCATCGCACCTTTTCAGAACAATTTTGTGTAGGCAGGAACAATTAACGATCAACGGTATGTGAGCCATCTGCGAGCAATACTTGATGACAATACTTCGAAGCTTTAAGCAATTACTACAGTTGAGTGGGCCCATTACATCATCACACCGTTTAAAGCTCGCCTTCTCCAAATATAGCAAACCATTTATCCCTGGGAACTCCGAGAGGGATCGACAGCGAACATAAATTTCTCTCAGAGAAACACAACCGGTAAGATCTCCAAGACCAGTGATCCCACCGCCATACCCAATTTCTATATAAAGATATTGTAAGGCATTGAGGCTGCTTAAATTCAAGACTTTTAAGTCTGGTACCTGAAGTAACGCCACGTATGGCAAATTCTCGATGCCTCCACTGATTTCCAGATATTCATAATTGTGTAAAGTGGCACTTATCTCTTTGGTCCTATCTACAACCTGAAGAGCCCATAGATTTTTAACGTACTTATCGCCAATTGCGGACAGATCTAGATGCTCGTAATAATCTAGATTCACCAATTCAAACCCAGCTTCGTCTTCTGAAAATAACCCTGCTCCAGCTTCGGAGGTAGCCAAGTCGCGCTTACACCACACCCATCTCTTCATCTTTCTTGCTTTGCTTCGAGCGAACTCCATATGGAGATTGTGTATGTGAATTTCAGGTTCAATTTCCTCAAGAAAACCTTTCTGCCATAGATCCTCAACCTGTCCCACAAGCAGTAAAGCAAGCGTTCAAGGGTTTTTCAATTAAAAAACCCCAATCACAAACAAAACATTGTAAAAGTAAATATTCAACTCACTGCTTTCTCTATGTACTCGATCTCTTCTCTGCAAGTAATTGCAAGCCACTCGGTAACTTCGAGGGGAGACATAATAGACACCAAGTATATACTGAGAAGCATGAATATGGTACGATGTTTTGGATCCATATAATCCAAAACTTTGTCCAGCACAATGAAGACATCATCCAAACCATCACAAGATCCGAATACCAAACCATCTGCCTCAGCAACCCATTGTGACAAATCAATGCCGTATTTATTAAAGAGATGTTGGCCAAAAAATTTCAAGGCTAACGGATGAAATTTGTGAGTCGCCCCAACAACGTCACAACTGGTCTCTTTGAACGAACATCTGTTTGCACAGTGCAAAGCAAAACCTCTGTTCTCTGGACCCAACGCTGACCCCGCTAGAGATGTCCTTTCCAACAAGATGGCTATTGCCTCCTCCTCTTCAAGGGCTGGGATGACCATGCGTGACTCAGAATCAATATTGAAAGTTTTTGCTAGAACACCAGCGCTTCGTCCGCTCAAAAGGACGCAGCTGTTTTCTCCCAAGTCTGCCCAGAGATAATATTTCACCTCGTCTATGCTCTCTTCGGTGATATTGTCCAGAACCAATAATACTCTTTGGCCTCTCACTCTTTCATACAACATTTTGCGTGCCTGTAAATTATATTAGAAAATGCAGAACAGTTATATATCTTAGCCCCTCACTCTGTCATGAAACGAAGAATAACAAAACAAAATAAAAATATAAGAAATTGCTCACCTCGCCCTCCCTTGTGAACGATTCGAGTTGCGCCTTACTGCAATGAGTTAGATATTGCAGAGCAAGTTTTTGCCTGCCCAATTTATTACCTCCACGAAATTCCAGATGGCATACTTTTCCGTAAAAATTCCACAAATTAAGATTGCAAAAAGTCTTGCCAAGTGTAGTTTTACCCTGGCCGGGCATTCCATATAATCCTGCAATGAGGACTCCACTTTCGTTAGGATGAACAGTGTTGAAGAATTCTGCAACCTCCTGCCACCAATGAATATAATATATAGCTAAGAGTATGAATATATATGCGTGAGAATCCACAAAAGAAATGTGTTAACACAAAAGAAGTGAAGAGAGACGGTTTTACCTGGCACATGCGTGCTCCTCCTTCCATGGCAGGGACAGGGTACCTTTGTGTTGGTGGTGGAAGTAAACGAGAGATCGCAATTTTCTCTCTAGGTGTCGCTTCATCTTCAAAAACATTCAACGAAACAAATTAATTTACCATTTATAGTCTAAAATTTTCATAAAGACATCCGATTAGAATGGGTCTTGTATCTTTCTAGTTTAGTTTTTTGTTAACCAGTGCTACTCACACCTACATCGTTAAGTTTAAGAGGATATTTACTTTTTCTATCTCAATTAATGTGATGGTGTGTCATGTTTCACACTTGTGTATTTATACAAGGTTTCGTGTGTCTATTTGTAATATATCAAATATTGTAATATGAAAGGTTCTTTATGTTGAATTAGATTCTTACTCCTATCAATACCCTTCTTGGCCACTTTAACACAAACTCCAACATTCATATTCATTCAAGGAACATTTTATTTCAATGCATTAAAATGAATAAGTATTTACATCATGATAATCTAAAATTTACCATTTATAGTCTAAAATTTTCATAAAGACATCTGATTAGAATGGGTCTTGTATCTTTCTAGTTTTTCGTTAACCGGTGCTACTCACACCTACATCGTTAAGTTTAAGAGAATATTTACTTTTTCTATCTCAATTAATGTGATCGTATGTCATGTTTCACACTTGTGTACTTATACAAGGTTTCTTGTGTCTATTTGTAATATATCAAATATTGTAATATGAAAGGTTCTTTATGTTGAATTAGATTCTTACTCCTATCAATACCCTTCTTGGCCACTTTAACACAAACTCCAACATTCATATTCATTCAAGGAACATTTTATTTCAATGCATTAAAATGAATAAGTATTTACATCATGATAATCTAAAGCTTTACATTCTCAAATTATGTTGTCTTTGATTACTTTACAAAGGTTGTAAAACTAGTAAGCAATGTGTTTATTAAGGAGAACTCGATCCTTGAAATCCAATAGCTTCCTTTAAGTGTTTTACAATAATGCTAGTCGTTACATGTCAATAGTTTTGGTAGAGAATAGCAAACCAAGTCACACAAGTACACAATTTACCAAATTAATCTCATAGGCTACTTGAGATATGTTCATAAATTAGAAAATTTCTAAAGAGCTTAGGTCAATCTTGTGGAGCTCAAATTTGACCTACATAATATTCCACAATTGTTTTAATTCCCATGCAACAACCATATAATTTTTTGAATATTAGCAAATAATTAGTATACTAATCAACAACTATTCTTCGTGTTATTCCAAAAATCAAATACACCTATTTCTAATATAATTTCAAAATGTTTGTTATACATTGATCTACTCAATTATCTTGAATAAATAAATTCGTTTCCATTATTAACATTAAAGTGATTAACATAAATTTCTCACTAGATATATATCTATTTATTAATAAATTATTATATTATACAACTGCACAATTGTATTTTAATTTATTATAAGAAAAACAACATACTTTATGTTATATAATATCTCAAATGGGACTTTTTTATATACTAAAATGAGAGTAATATAAAAAAAAGTAGTAGAAAGCATATCCTTGAAGTCTAACCAGCTTCAAGGGAAAAAAACAAGTCAAAATACTAAAACAATACTTAAGTCGAAATATGAGAAGCTATTAAGTGGTGAACCTACACTATTAGGGAGATCACATTTAACTGGTTTATCCTAAATATTAGTGCCCATGAAACCATTATCAATCAACTTCCAACTATTTAGAACACCCTTTTTAATCTTTATTTACATAATGATTGAGATTCATATATTTTCAAAACTAAAATGATTTTGTTAAAATAGTCTACCCATTAAAAAAAATTTATGTAAAGCGTTTTAAAATGACATTAAAAACATACCCAGTCTGCCGTGCTTGTTTTTATTATTCATTTGACCAAACTCCTTCAAGAGCTCATGAATGCGAATTTCAGGTTCAATTTCTTCAATAAAAGCGTTCTCACAAAGATCCACAACCTGATGCCACAATCGAATTAAGAGTTGAAAGGTTTAATCAATTTCTAAGAAAAAATCCAATCACAGACTAACAAAGCATAGAAGCAAGCATTCAACTCACTGCTTTCTTAATATGCGCGATCCCTGCATTGCAACTTAGTGCTAGCCACGTAAAAGTTTCTTTGCTAGACATATTGGGTGGTATACGTCCAGTGAGAAGCATGAATATGGTGCGGCATTTGTACTCCATGCTATCGAAAGCTTTGTCCAGCACAAGAAACACGCCATTTGAACAATATTCACCAGCTCCATCTACGAATTCATCTATCTCAGCAGCCCAATTTGAGAAAAGCTTAGTCTGTTTACGAAACAAGTGTCGGCCAAAAGCTTTCAAAGCTAACGGATGAAATGTTGCAAAACCAGTGTCGTCTTTGATTGAACATTTCTTTGCACACTTCAACGCAAAATCTCTGCTCTCTGCTGGGAACCCTAATGCCACGGGAGGCTTTCTTTCCAACAAGATAGCTATGGCCTCTTCCTCTTCAAGCCTTGGGACGCTCATGCAGGACTGCTTATCAATATTGAAATGCTTTACCAGTAAATCAACACTTCGAGCGCTTAAAAGGATGCAACTGTTTTCTCCCAATTCTGCCCGAAGATAATATGCCACTTCGTCTATACTTTCTTCAGTGATATTGTCGAGAACCAACAATACCTTTTGGCCCTTCACGAATTTATTGAAGAAATACTGTGCCTGTAAGTTATATTTAAAGAAATACAAAGACTTAAATATCTCGTGAAATGAGGAAAGAGAATTCCATTAGGAAATGAAGGACATCGTCCAATCAGAATAAAAATATATGAAATTGCTCACATCGTCTTCATTTGTAACTGATTCGAGATGCGACATAGGGATTTGAGCGAGATCCCGCAGGAAATGTTTTTGCCTCTGCAATGTCTTACCTTCACAAAATTCCAGATGGCATACTTTACCATCAAAATTCCTCAAATTAATATTACACAAAGCCTTGGCAAGTGTAGTTTTACCCTGGCCCGGCATTCCATATAATCCTGCAATGAGGATTCCTTTTTCTGTTGGATGAACAGTGTTGAAGAAATCTTTAACCTCCTGCAACCAATAAATATGATTGATAATAAGTGTGTGCATGTAATATTTATATACGCATTAGTGAATAAACAACAAAACGAACAAGTTAGAGGAAGAAATTTAGCAAGGCTATTTAACCTGGCACATGCGCGCCTCTCCTTGCATGGGAGGGACACGATACCTTGGTGAGTATGGAAGTAGGAGAGAGATGTCTTCCACAATGTTTGAGGAAACTACACAAAAACATTAAAGCCAAGTTAGCTGAGACTTTCCTTATGCATGTATTGTCTGTGATCTATATTTTATTATAAATACTACTCCAAAGTGCTACTGAATAGTTTCAGTGTACAAATATTTATAGTTTTTGAAGCCTTGAATTATTGGACAATGTCATTTTTATAGTGTCGGCTAAATATTTCTATCCAACAATCAGCATATTTAGGTGTTATTTTTAAGATTTAAGAATTGAAGAGATGATAATTTTCAATATATTATGGATTAGGATTATGATTACTTTTAAAAATAATTAATATTTGTTAAGATAAGATTCAAATATAAAAATGATTATTTTAAATTTTATTTTATAGCATATATCTTCTTAATAATATCATAGTCGATTAAAGATAATAAATTTATATTAACTGATGTATATTTATTTGAGACAAGTTAAAAATTAATTAAGTTAATTTCATTCTTACTAGTAATATTTGTTATATGGAGGTGATCTATAGTGAATAAAGGCATAGTATTTTGAAAGAAAAGATAATAAATAAAGAAAAAACGACATGCATATAATCAAAATGAGAAACATATTTTAAATATTGTATTGCATTTGATTGCATATCTTCTACGTTTTCAATCATCTTTATTTTAAATATTCTAGCACCCCATTTATTTGAGTTAAAAGAAATATGGGCATGTGCAAAACAATCTCCAATTCTTCAAATTAGTGATTTCAATAATTGGAGATAAATATACGATTTATCATTAGCACATTTTATTGATCATAGCATTGACATGGTAATATGAGAAATACTAATTGAATGAATCACATCATCTTAATTTACAAATTACAAATCATATATATCTTAAAGTAAACATGTAATAAAGAGGATTTTAAATTTACAAATCATATGAGTGCCTATTTTTAAATCCCTTATATATTGTTGAACATATTCTTTCTTTAAAATATAACCAATGAGAATATTTTACTTTTATTGTGAGCGTGATACATATATTCACATAATGAAATAGTAACTTATTGTACTGTTTTAAATTGCATCCGGTAATATTTACACCTCATGTTTGTGCTCCTACTTTAGCGTGTCCTATCTCCATCTCCTCTCTAGGTCTATTTTGGTCCTATTATCCAATCCTGATGTGATGAACATCATTTAGTGGACCCCATCCTAAAGGTCCCTTCCCCATTTCCCTTTGTGTTGGTCCTATTTGTAGGATGACCATGGTGTGGAATGCCCTAGTCTGTACTAGGGCACCCCAAAATGCTCTGCTCCCCCTTAAACATGCCCCAATTTGAAATTGGGGTAGGCCCTTTATCTCCTCAATGGCTTTCGGTCCTTGTGGCTACACATGACCATTGGAGGTCAACCTAATGAGTAATTTACCTAGGGAACCCTATATAAAGAGATCCTATCAATTCATTTTAACCTAGAAACAATAATCATGATCATACCCCCATCATTCGTGCATCTGTGAAGCATTCATTATCAAGCAGTTTTAGATTTCAAGGCCGCATTTCATCCTTCAAGCATTGTGGAGAAAAGTTACACCAATCTTCATGCAAGCATGTGTGTGTGTATGATTAGGGTTTTCCATGTTCATGTGTTTGTCATGCCATTACACTCAACATTTGTGATTACATTCAAAGAGCATTGTATCATCATCAACAATTGCAGATTTGAGGTATATCTCCTTAGCATTTATTTTAGTATTTATATTATTTCATTCAAGGTTAATTCCTAAACCGAGGTTTGATTTAGGCAAACCCCTATCCACAACATCTTTTCCTCTCTCTGTGTGTGCAGGAAACAGGTTCAAGAACTATCTCGGGAATTCCGACAGAGTCAATAGTGATGAACAGGTTCAACTTTTGACGAAGGAAAATTCGAAGGACCGGGGTGGATCTGTACTACCTGGTCTAGAAAAAATAGGCCAAACTTCTAGGAACGGGTTTTAAACATCCTATTTTGCCCAGATCTCAAGCAGTGGCTCCATGGGGCATTTGTAGTTGCCTATTTTCATCAATCAACTTCATTTATTCATTGTGTTGCCCTAATTTCACAACTTACATCCAATATCAATTTAGAAAGAGGGACACCTCACTAAACCAATGAATCTAATAGGAATTTCAACCCTTTCCTTAGTTGGATTGAGACTAGATCTATTAGGTTCACCCATCTTTCCATTGTTTTGAATAATTTGGATTATTAGTAGTTTTATTATCTTAATTGACCCTAATTCCAAATTACATCCATTACACTTATAAATAACATAAACACAAAAATGAAGTACCATGTTCAAAAATAATCACCATTATAAGGATACTTACAAAAATTTATGATCTATACAAAAAAATTATGCTATTAATTACATGAGGAAATTCTATAAGAGGTCACACAAATATTATTCATATTTGACATGCATTGAATGTTTCTCTAAGGGTCAATTTAGAGATAGTGATCACAATTAATTATTTTTATGTTTCTTATTTTTCATATGCAACATGTGTTTTAACTCCGATATTGCAATCACCACTTGAGTATCACATGTGTATTATATTCATTCCATCTAGGGTGTATAATAATGGGAATGCTTGCAAATGATTAGATCAAGACAAGACATAGGATAACCTTTAGGGTTGAAAGACCAAGTCTTTATATTATTTTCTCTGATTTATAATTTATTGAGAGAAATGGGAAAAAGAAAGAAAAAGAGAAAGAGAGAGAGAGAGAGAGAGAGAGAGAGAGAGAGAGAGAGAGAGATGTCATTGTCAACAACAGAAATAAATGTCATTGTCAACAACAGAAATAAATGTCATTGTCAACAACAGAAATAAATGTCATTGTCAACAACAAATTTGTTGTAGAAGACTACTTAACATGACCTACATGCATGTTTAAATCTAGAATATTATTTGACTATGGATATAACCACTCAAGATCAAGAGAGATAAAAGTAAATACAAATAATCAAAAGATCAATATAAAAATTAATACTATTTTGTTCAATTATTTGTGTGTAAAGCTTATTATGTATGCTAGGAACAAATATGCAATACAATAATTGAGTTAAATGCAAGAGAATAAACATGCATAAATAAAATCTTATAACAAAGCATAATATGTTTTATTAAATTTATTTCAAAAACCTTTTGTTTGGCATTGAATTTGTGTAGACTAAAGGTGGACTCAAATGGATATGATTTTGTTGTACAAGCATGGAAATATTCTTCAAAAATTATGTAATAACAAGAGAAAAATCCTCTTCATCATACATAGAAGCATCCTATAACATTGAATTTTATGAATTCATGGAGCTAAAATTATTGCCGAAATATTTTCCTTGGCTTAATAACTTAGTCCTATCTTGTTTCCTACATACAATATACATCTTTTTATTTATTTCTTCAATGCTCTATCTAGTACAATGGCATAGCCCATGTAATAAAAGCTTATGGAATGATAGTCAAGGAGGTAATTCATATGTATGAGCATGTAGGTGTGTGGAGAGGATAGTTAAAGTATTAGAATGGGCACCTAAATATGAGAGGATAGATGGGCTGGAAGAAAAAAAAATAGCATATATGAATCCATTAATTTGGGTGAGAATGGCCATGGGAGGATAGCACAAGCATCTATCATCCATTAAATGTATTAGAAAGGTTTCAAGCAAACAATATTGGTAGGAAATAAGCCAAACTCCATGACCATTTTTAACAACCTCACTACCTTTAGTAAAATGAAAGCTCTTGAAAGGGTATGGATATCCATAAAATCATAAAGGAAATAGTAATTTGGTCAGATACATGATGGGCTAGGCTTACAAAAGAGGGGAGGCTATATCTAGAAAGGGGTGAGAGGAACAAATAATATCTAGAGAAAACATGAAGGGAATATAGAGAATTATGAGTGGGAGAGAGGATAGAGAAAAATGTGAGGAGAATGCAAAAGATCACGAGGGAAAGAGAAAAACCATTACTTGAACATGAGCAAAAAGAGTGAAATAAGATTAGAGGATTTAGCCAAAGAGTGAGCATAGGAAATCCTCAATGTAAACTCCACAAAGGTTGTCTAGGATGATGAATAAAAGGCTTTTGAATTTCATAACAAGTTTGCTTCCTTTGCTTGTCGTGATCCTATAAGTACATGTTTCTTGCATTCATTCAGACAATGTTACATTTAACACTACCTATATATGACTACTAAAGTATTTGTTCATCGTATTTGGGGTTAATTTCCTTGTAGACCAATAAGATGTACTCTAAAAAAATTAGGTCTCATCCCACTAAATGTATGTATGAAAAACTCAATTTGGTTTTCTTATAAGCATATATGAATGTTGCCTTATTAATATGACTCTTCCCATATCACTAGGAACCAAACCTAGTTTATCTATAGAATTTAAGAATGATACACATCTCCATGTATTATTGGAAGAGTCATATTAATAGGGAGTACATTAGCTAGTAGGCCACCTTACCCAATACCATTACACTACCACGTGATGGACATTTCAATTGTATTCTATTTGATCTTAACGAGTTTGAAATTCATTAACATCTATATTGTATAATTATATATCCTCAATTCAAAATTCAAATGTATAGAGAATATTGTTATTAAAATTATATCATTGTTTGGCTTATAATCCCTATTTAATGTTTAAGAGTGCTTTATTCTACAAAATATTTGGGAGAATCACATCTAGCTTTATCTTTCTCATTGCATTATATTTCC
The DNA here is from genome assembly GCF_030272615.1 of Cryptomeria japonica. Lineage (NCBI taxonomy): Eukaryota > Viridiplantae > Streptophyta > Pinopsida > Cupressales > Cupressaceae > Cryptomeria > Cryptomeria japonica. Next base: position 653,694,011 of record NC_081412.1, read on the forward strand.
TCAATTTAGAAATGATATCTGCTAACCTTAGAAACCATGTTCAAAGGTTTTCTTTGTCATGTTTTATTGCTTTAATCTACCCATATCTTTGTTGCCCCATTCTTTTTCATTAGTTGAAATGCACAACAAATGTCTCATCAAACTTATAGCTCTTTAGAACTTAAATTTCATGTCTAGGGGATGTTTATTCTCCCAGAATTTATCAATGACTCTACATCTAGTCTCAAGCCTTGTTCATGTGTGGTTTGTGTAAAATCAATGATGATTGTTAATGTTGTATGAGTCTTTATTAATTATAAAAGTTTGGGACAGGTTGAATTATACGAGCCATTTCAGTAGCAGATTTGGTTGAAAATAATGGGGTTAGATGACGGCTATAAGACCCCTTCCTAGCTGCATACATTTCTTGAAATACTTCTTATATTTCAATAATAATATATATGTTTGGGCCTAAATATGGGAAGAGTCCAATGGCTAAGGATATTATTATTATTACTATTAAGGATTACATATTAGAGATCGAAATTATCATATAAAAGAAAAGGATGAACTCTCTATCATTAGTGTTCGAACAGCAAGACATTGATTCCAAAAAAAAGGCCAAAAAAAGGTAATATAGAGGTTCATCACAAATGAACCATCAAGATTTATACTGTCTGAGGATAAACCTGACACTTGGGAGCTTGCCACCTTCAAGCGTAACCATAAATGACTTGAAAGAATTGGAAAAGTTATGAAGTGGACACTTGTAACCTAGATGGAAGATGCTCAGTCAATTAAATTAGTAATTGTTGAAAGTTGAATAAAAAAAAAAATCAGACACAGAACGGCAAACACGCCTTCCACAGTCACACCATTTTTCTGTGCAACTCATTTAGAAAAAAAAAATGAAACGGTATTTACTGAAGAGGTACCGGGCAAAAATTTTCATATCTATCAGATGCATGTCATCAACAGACAATAATTTTAACAAATTGGAAAGGTATATGCTTACGAAGGATAGAACAAAACCTCGTTCCTTCTTGAAAAAACGTCTGATTGCACGCGTTGAAGCAAATCCTCTGTGCGCTGCCCACAGCGCTTCCTGTGGAGACATCCTTCCCAGAGAGATGGCTATGGCCTCCTCCCCTGACCCAGGGTAGAAATGGCAGCTCTTTTTATCTCCGCTTCGTGCAATCCAAGGGATGCAGCTACCTTTTTCCGACTTTACCCGAAGATAATATCTCCTTTCGTTTATGCTAGCTTCTGTGATATTGTCGAGAACCAACAATACCATTTGGCCCTCCACTATTGTATTGGAGAAATAGCGTGCCTGTATGTTACATTGAAAACATACAAGAATTACACATCTTGTGCTATAATTTCTTTCAAAGAGCAAACAGAATTCCATTAGCAACGGAAGAACATCTTCCAAACAAAATGACAATATAAGAAATTGCTCACCTCTTCTTCACTTGTGACCCATTCGAATTGCAGGTTAGGGAGTTGAGTGAGACGCCCCAGAGCAAGATTTTCTCTGGCCAAACCTCCACAAAAAGCCAGATGGCATACTTTGTCATCAACATTCCGCCATTCAAAACGAGAAGAATCCATGCCCCGAAGCTCATCACGTGAAGTTTTCCACATTTTGACATGATAACGTGGTGAGGGCGGATGTAGGAGAGAGACATCCGGTTTCGTGCATACTGCACCTGGCACTATTGAAGCCAAGTAATCAGGGCCAATCTTAAATCACATATTATGAACATATTAAGTTTAGAGAATGTTAGTCAATTTTGAGTGTTTAAACACTTCTAAATCTAGAAATCTAAGCTTAATGTGTATGATTTAAACTGTTTTGGACATCTAGATACATGTCTCTTTGTGATTTATGTTTATTATAAGCAATATTCAAATGAGCTAATCCATATTGAATAGCTTAAATGCATCAATTTTTGAAGTTTTATAAGCCAACTATTGTTTTGTTTTTTGTTTTTTGTTTTTTATTCAGATTTCATTTTGTGGAGTGACTCTTGGAGAGTTTTATTTATTAATTGTATTTAATTTTAAGAATTTTATTAGCGTAATAGTTTATGTGATCTTTTAATGTTAAAAAATATAAAAATGTTATTCTGAAAATATTGTAAATTAGTATAGATAGTTAGTTGTAAAGATATCTAATATGTTTGAAATTAGTCTTATATAAACATGATTATATAAGAAAAAAAGAAAGATATTATTTTATCAATAACATTATAGTTTGTTTCAAGACAATGATTTCATTTAATAAAAACTAGTATAGATTAAAAATTGAGTGCAAAATGATTTTACTTGTTACTATAAGATTTGTTAACATGAAAGTATCACCAACTAAATAAATAATAATGTTTGAAAAAGAAGTAAATAGGCACAAAAGAACATACATATATCTAAAGGTCCCCCCAACAATGGTTGGTTGAAATTAAACTTTGATGGGTCATCGAAAGGGAACCTAAGTCGGGTGGGTGGGGATGGGGTCATCAAGGATCTAAATGACAAGCTAGTATTGGCCTATGCAGTTGACCTTACCATTCAAACTTTTAGTTTTATGGAAGTGGCAGCAACATTTTACGAGATATGCAAGGGTTATCAAAGAATTATTATATAGGGTGACACTAAGAATGTCATCATGATGCTTCAAAGTAAAGCTACGCCAAGCTAGACTATTATAGACCTCATCACCAAATGCCTAGGTTTCCTATATACACTTGGCCGCAAAAGAATCAACCATACACTTAGAGAGGGAAACAAGTCTGTGAACAAGTTGGCAAGCTTGGTTCCCTTCAACAACCTCAAAACCTAGACGGTGCTACACAAGTTACCTAATGAAATCTATGCCACGATATAGGTGCACATAAATCCCAATGATACATAGATATTTAGAGATCGTATTTTTATTTTTTGTCTTGTCCATCTTGTCCTTCAATCATTTAATGATTTGGAGATGGCTTTATTAAATCCATTGAAAGCAACACTTCTCTCAATTTAGCCTTTTTGCCATTATTTCCCTAGAGTTGGTTTTTGAAACCCTTTCTCGGTCTATTACTGGTTTCCTTGAGAACAGTTTTACAATGGAGGGTGAACTCATTCAAACCGAGTCAGATAAGTGCGACAAATTTAAGTAGAATAAAATACTCTAGTCGACGGTTGAAAAAGGTAACCTAGCATGTCGATTTTTCAACAAAAAACGACAAAAAAAAATTTCCTCAAGGGCATAAAGGGTTTTAACCCTTCTCTCTCATAACAATTTGCTCGCTCTTGGAATGAGGGTGAAGTTAAAATTGGGGATGTGGTTTTTACAATGTCCATGGAGTCTATTGCTATCACCACTAGAGTCTTATTGTGGAAGGTGTGACCTTCCCTAAGAAGCCAAAGGGGAATTACATAACCAATTTCAAGAGGTCCCTTAAGCTAGATGAAAAGGTTGCTTTCTTGCAAAACAACTTTAATATGGAATATCTTCTTGGTGCTTGGAAGGAGGTCACACTACTCTTAATGAAAAACATTACATTCGATGGAAGATTCCAGTGGCTTCACTCCCAGCTCTTCCCAATGCTAAATAATCTTAGGTATGGTGTGAAAATGAACTTCCCCTACTAGATTTTCTCCTCTATTTCCTAGTCTATTGTGTTGTAAATCTAAGAATGTTCTCCTCTTGCACCAGGGGTTAATATTGAGGATTTATAATTTTCACCTAGCCATGACTACTACTAGTGACTCCCCCATTAACCCTTTCGGTCCTCTCCCTAACCCCACCTTGGTTGTGGAACTTTCTAGAGGCTGAGATAATGTGGATGCACCTAGTGTGATGAAAACCGTTGTCTAAAGGAATACCTACCCGGATTAAGCCTAACCATTCTACTTAAAATAATAACTCCCCTACCCCTCCCCTCAGAGAAATTATTGTTGAAGAGCCAGATGCTAAGGAAATTGCTTCTGAGAACTTGGCTTCCTCATGGTCCATGGGCTCTAAGTGGAATCTAGACAACCCTAATGTGAAATCTAATGCCCCTTGAATGTCTTATTTGGTTTCCCCTCCTCTCTCCCTTGTTAATTTCCCACAGAAGTGGGATTTAGCAGATTTAGCAAAAAAGGTTAATGAACTATGTGGTGCTTACAATAGATAGGAAGTCATTATTCATTGGCTCCTAACCTAGCTCAATGTTGCCAAGAAGAAAATTAATAGGTTGGAGGCATTGCCCAAGGTCAACACTACAACTTCCAACTGGGCAAAGAAATAAAAAGATGAAAGAGTCTAGTTGGTGGCTAATGTGTTGCCAAAGAAGCTTGAGAAATGGGAGGATATGAAAGAGTAATTTAAGGCTCTCAATGAAAAGGTTGAATAGAGGGATGGAAGGAAGGAGATGACCAAGGTCATCATGGAGCTTCGAGGTAACCAAGAGACTCTCAAGAAGAAGCTAGATGACATGGTGGCTCTCAACACTAAAATGGAAAGAAATTTTTTGGCTTCTTTGCAAGTCACCCAAGAGGAGATTGACAGAAGGAACATGAAGAAGAAGCTTCATCTGGAATTATCTTGTGCAACTAGACCAAAACCTATTGTTTCCAAGGTCAAGACTACTCCAGAGTCCCTTACTATCTCTTTGAGAAAAGGTTCAAAAAAAAAAGGTTGTCTTTCTTTAAGTAGGTGAAAGTGTTTAGCTAAGATTGGAAAGTTAAAAAAAACACCACTAGGTAGACCATTGGTTTGTGTCATCGGTGGGTGGTGTTGGGTCCTTTAAATAAAGGTGTTTTTCAATTTTTAGTTTAGTTCTCTATTGTTAGTTGTTTTTAGTCGTTAGTTGGTTTTGGTTTGTTTTTGTCAACTAGTTCTTTTGTTGGGTTCTCTCATCCCTTGTGAGACCCTTGGTCTCAGCACAATGGTTGTTATGTGGAGGTTCTAGCCTTTCCCATTTATCTAATCAAAACTTGCATATATCTAAAATGAGAAATATCTTAGAATAATTGTATTAGCTTCCATTATATGTATTCTATATCATTAATAATATTTGGTTTTTGTAAAAACCTTACAACCCCTACTATTTTTAGCTAAAGAAATATGGAAATTTAAAGCATTTTTCACTATTTTAATAATTAGAATTACACATACATTTATATTTTTCTACGTTAAATAACCAAAACATGAAGATGACAAGATGAGAGCTTTTATTGAATTAATTATGTCATTTTCACTTATTAATTGTAAATAGTGAGCATCTTAAAGGAATCATGTAATTAAAAAACATTTTAAAAATAAAAGATAAATATATTAATTAAGGAATCTTCAAACTTTACATAAATATTTTCAAACAACAACAACCATCACTAAAAGTCATATATTTTCAAATTAAAATTTTAAACAAATTTTGTTTCAAGATATAAATATTAAAATTTTAACAAGGATGGGATTATCATTAATTGATTTTGAACTAATAAGAACACCCTCCTTCTTGATCTTTATTTACAAGATGATTAGACATCATATAGTTTCAAAATAAAATAAAAATTTTAAAAAATATTTCTACCTAATTCATTTTTGATATAACGCATTAAAATTATTATTACAAAATTAATAGACTCCCTCCTCTTCTTAATGTTTATTTGGAAAAATATTGAAATCAGATATTTTTAAATTAAAATAAAAAATTCAAAGACATTTCTACCTAATTTAGTATTTGATGTAGAGAATTTACAATTAGTATTCAAAACTTACCCAATTTGTAGTACTTGTTTTTATCATTCATTTGAGCGAACTCCTTAATGAGGTCGTGTATGCGAATTTCAGGTTCAATTTCTTCAATAAAACCGCTTTCATATAGATCCTCAACCTGAGGCCACAATCCACAATCAAATTAAGCGTTGAAAGGTCTATCAAATTTTTAGAAAATATCCAATCACAAACTAAACAAAGCTTCGATGCAAGCATCCAACTCACTGCTTTCTTGATATGCCCGATTCCTACATTGCAACTTAATGCTAGCAACATAAAAGCTTCTTGGGTAGACATATTGGGCGGTATATATCTAGTGAGAAGCATGAATATGGCACGGCATTTGTACTCAATCCCATTGAAAGCTTTGTCGACCACAACAAACACGTCATTTGAACCATCGCCAGCTCCGTCTATCCCAGCAGCCCATTTTGACAAATGCTTAGACTGTTTACTGAACAAGTGTCGCCCAAAAATTTTCAATGCTAATGGATGAAATGGAGTAAAACCTCTTTCCTCTTTGAATAAACATTTCTTTGCACACTTCAAAGCAAAATCCCTGCTCTCTGTTGGGAATCCTAACTCCACTGAAGGCTTCCTCTCCCACAAGATGGCTATGGCCTCTTCCTGTTCAAGCCTTGGTACATGCATGCATGATTTTGAGTCAATTTTGAAATCATTTTCTAGAACATGTAACCTTCGTGTGCTCAAAAGGATGCAGCTGTTTTTTCCCATGTCTGTCCCTAGGTAATTGTTCACTTCGTCTATGTCCCGGTCGGTGATACTGTCCAGAACCAACAATACCCTCTGGCCTTTTACAAATGTATTGAAGATATAATGTGCCTGTAAGTTACACCAAAAGAAATAAAAGAGTTACACATCTTGTGCAATACTTTTTTTTATATGAGTACAGATGATTCCGCTAGGAAAGAAAGAATATCCTCGAAACAAGATAAAGATATATGAAATTGCTCACACTGTCTTCACTTGTTAACGATTTGATATGCCTCATAGGGAATTGAGTGAGATACCGCAGAGTCAGTTTTTGCCTCTGCAATGTATTACCTCCACCGAATTCCAAATGGCATACTTTACCATAAAAGTTCCTCAAACTAAGATTACAGAAAGCCTTGGAAAGGGTAGTTTTCCCCTGGCCTGACATTCCATATAATCCTACAATGCGGATTCCTTTTTCATTTGGACAAACAGTGTTGAAGAAATCTGCGAGCTCCTGCAACAAATAAATACCACTTTTACATATCTGTATATGCGTGAGAATAAACAACAAAACGAACAAGTTAGAGGAAGAAAGTTAGCAAGGCTGTTTAACCTGGCACACGCGCGCCTCTCCTTGCATGGGAGGGACACCATATCTTGGTGAGAGTGGAAGTAGGAGAGAGATGTCTTCCACAATGTTTGAGGAAACTGCACAAAAACATTAGTGAAGCCAAGTTAGCTGAGACTTCCCTTATGCATGTTTTGTCTGTGATCTATATTTATTATAAATACTATCCCAAAGTGTTGTTCAAATGAAAAATATTTACAATTATGTAAGTTTTATATTTGTTGAGAATGTCAATGACAATGTATTATGTTTTTGTTTTATGAGATCTATATTCTTAATAGTATGATAGTAATTTCAAAATAATAAATTTATATTAATGTCATATATTTATTCTAGTGCAAGATAAACTTTAAGTTTGTTAGTGAGTTTCATTGTCTTTTTAATCTCTATGTCTCATTTAAAGTGCATCAATTTAGACCAGCCAACAAGACTTGACTTCAAGATCTATATGGGAAAAATCCAAAGCCCTTAGCCAACTAAGCTACCCAAATAATTTAGTTGTTAATATAGAGGGAATCTAAATTAAAAAGTTACAATATATTTGGAGTAAAGTACAAATATTAAGGAAAAAAAAGTCATATTCAAAGTGAGAAATATATTACAAATATTATAATTGATAATATATATTCTATATCATTAATAAAAAAAATTATTTAAATATCATGTCAACCCTATTATGTTAAATATGAAAATGCAAAGAAAACTCCAATACTCCAAATTAACAATTTTAATAATTAGACGTATAAATACATGTATCAATAGTACATTGGTCTAATGCCATAACATTGAAATAGTAATATGAGAAATATTGATTGAATGAATTATTTTGTATTAATTTATAAATTGCAAATAATAACATATCAAAATAATCATGTAAATAAGAGGAAAATGATAAATGCCTAAGTTGAACTCTTAAGTTTGAGTAAATTATATTTACTCTAGCATAATCTACAAATCATAAACCTAACTTTTTTTAATCATATATATTGTTCAACTCATCATTTCTTTAAAAATTACCAATGAGAATGTATTTGTATTATATGTGTTATACACACATTCAAACACCAGTAATAATTCATAAATAATATTTATAAAAAAGAGGAACCATGTATAAAAATTATCATCATTATCATAGATAAGTGAAGGATATTTTGAGCGTTACTAACCATTCACAATTTCACACTCACTTTGGAATCACTTTGGTGGTTGTGTCTAATGTACCTAATTCATGTGTGATGGTGCTCAATTTTAGAACCATTTATCGTTAACATTTTTGTCTATGGGGTATATTTATTATAAATACTATCCCAAAGTGTTGTTCAAATGAAAAATATTTACAATAATGTAAGTATTATATTTTTTGGAGAATGTCAATGGGCAAAAGCATGGAGCTGTGCCGCACTTTAGGCTAACTGGGGGTAGTTCAGTCGGACTACTCCTGAGCCGCGTGGCACCTACATGGTGCCGGAATGGCGTCGGAAGTTCAATCGACCAAACTCAGTTCGGTCGGACTGCATTAATTCAAATGCTTTCATTAAAAAAGAAATCAATTTTTATTTTATTTTTAGAACTAAGGCTAGTCCGGTTGGACTGAATTCGGCCGAACTCAGTTCAGCCGGACTAGCCTATGTGTCATGTGATGTAACACAAAAAAAGTGAAAAACTCTGGATTTTAGAAAATTTTAACTTCAGCCCTATTTTTCTTTAGGCAGATTTATTTTTTTACAAAAATAAAAAAAGTACTCTTTGGTAGAGCTCGAAGTCACGAATCTGGTCATATATTTTTTTTAGTATTTTGATTATTCTTAATATTTTTTATTAATTAAACATTGTGAGTAGGTTTTTAAAATTAAAAAATAAGCTAATTAGAAATTAAAAAAAATTAAAAAATTATTTTTCACTAGGTGAGAATCTTCTTCAAAAGGGTATATTTTTTTTGATAATGATAAATTTAGTAGTCAAAAGGTGACATCAAATGAATTGTCCAATCATCAATCAAAAAAAGTTGTGGAGAAACCCCAAAATGGTGCTCACGACTCCTCGTCTGCCTCCAAGAATCATTTGCCCTTATCGACCTCTACGTCTCTCATGGATAAACTTGACTCCTTAAGTAAAAATATTAAAAATTCTATGAGTGGAGCTAATAAAACGCTTCCCAAGTTTGATAAAAATGCAGACTTTGGGAAATTCAATGAAACTCCCCCGCCCCACTCTGCAATTGCAGAAGCCCTAGAACAGATGGATAAAGATCAACAAGAGGGTTTTCAAATGGTTGGCAAAAACCCTAGAAAGAGGAGGAGGAAAAATGCCCAACAGTTGGCACTTGAAAAAATTAGAGTGGCTAACCCAAATAGCAGTGAGCACAATAAAGATAAAAATGTTGGGGCGAACAATTATGCTTCTCCTATGGAAGATGATGCACAAGAGATGTCCCCCGAGAGGAGATTCTCAGGTACAAATGCAAATTCTTCCCTTGTCAAATCTTGGGTTAAGAATTTTGAAGGGAGAGACAAAAATAGTAGTGAATCAGGTAAGGGAGGGAGCTCTAGTGGGGCACTCATCAAGCCTGTTGCTCGTAGGGACTCTGCAGATATGGATGCATCATATGAGATATCTCCATCTAGTGACCCTGGATTGGCTGAGAGAGCCCCCCCTCTTACAAAATTCACTACTGAGTTATCTATAGCCCTTCCCCCTAAGAAGTTTGTTGAGATTGCAAATAATTGTGTTATAGAGACCATTGTTGTTGATCCTATTAGAGGTGAACCCAACCCTAGTGAGCCATCAGCAGATGGTTTTGATGCCATAGGCAATAGTGATAGTTTAAACACATATGGACCCTGTACAGGGGATGAGGTGGCCCCCAGTCAACCTGATCCCAACAAGGATTCAGACTGTGGGGATGACTCCCAATATGATGAAGACTCTATCGAAGAAGGTGATGAGATGGTTGATAGTGAGAACACTGATCATAAACCCAGAATAAGGAGAGGTAGACCATTAGGGTCCAAAAATAAAGGATCTTCCAATAAAGGAAATTTGAAGAGAAAAAAGATATCCCCAGATGCTTTAGCAATTTTAAGACTGCCAAAGAGTTACAACAAATCTCCTAGATATGATGAAGTGCATTTGATGGAACATTAGAGGTCTAGAGTCGCTCGACAGGAAGCAAATTGTTAAAAGGTTTCTTAACCAACATAGAGATTCAGACTTTGTGATGCTACAAGAATTGAAGGCAACTAAATTTACTCTGGAGGTCAATCTTGATTTCATTTTGGAAATATCACATTAGTAGTCAGGGTCACTCTTCATATAATAGAGCAATTTGGGCTTCATTCAGCTTGAATAATTCTGTCATAGGTGTTTGCTCAATTTATGATGCTAATGATTGGGGAGAGGACTGAACTATGGGATTGCATTGCCTCTCTTCCTGACATTCCTCGAATTATTGGGGGAGACTTCAACATGATTGAAAACCATTAGGATAAGTCTGAAGGCGTTTCTATGGAATGGAAAGGGGTTGAGAAACTACATTGGGAAAGGATGAAGAACTGTAAGAAGCTCTTTGACCCCTTAATTGGTAATAAGCAATCTGCGAGAGGGATATGGTACACTTGGTGCAATTACCAGAAAGGAAAACACAGAATCTATTGTAGGTTGGATAGATTTTAGGCAAACAGAGATAATTTCTCCTTTACACTGAATGACCAGGGTAATGTAGTAATAGTCTGGTTGGTTTCCCTCTCTGATCATCACCCTATTGTTTCTCTCATTAGGCTTGGAGACACACCAGCCAAGAAAGGGAAAGGTGGAGAAAAATTCATCCTCAACACCCATCTCCTTAAGGATCAGGATGTGTTGGTTGCCATTAACATTATTAGGTTGCTCAATAAAAGAAATAAGAATGTGCAATCTCATATCAGTAGATGGAATCAAAATGTTAAGAATCGGCAAAATTTGCTTCAGACTATTGGGCAAAAAAGAGCTAAGGATAGTATATTTCAGGAAAGAGCACTTGCTGATGAGTTGCACCAGATTAGAGGATATTCAGAGCAACCCTAGTAACCTTGAGTTATCCTGCAGAGTTGCACAGGCTAGGGATGCTTTGAGGAGGCACCAATAGGTTAAGATTAGAGGTGCAATGATTAGGGCCCGAAGTCAGTGGATGCAATTTGGTGACAAAGGGTCTAAGTTCTTTCTCAATTTGCTTGGACAGAAGTAGAACAGATAAACAATTGATAGACTACGGGTTGATAACAAGGAGGTAGTGGAGGTAGAAGATATTAAAGAGGCCTTTGCCCTATTCTATAAGGAGCTCTTCTCCTCTGAAGATTCTCCCAATTCACAAAGAACTAGAGAAAGATGCAGAGCACTTATTCTTAGCAGAATAACTGATGAAGACTCCCATTCCTTGAAACAAGCTATATCTGTGGAGGAAGTGAAAAATGCCATTAGAGCCCTTAATAATGACAAATCACCTGGACCAGATGGATTGCCTATTGAGTTTTATAAAGCTAATGAGGAATGGATTAGCCAAGATCTCCATGAGCTGTATGTTGAGGCTCTTGAGAAAGGATCCCTAGGAGACATCATCAACAAAGGGATTATCAAGTTGTTACCCAAAGAGGGGGATAAGACACTTATCAAAAATTGGAGACCTATTACGATTCTCAATGTGGAATATAAGATCTTGGCCAAAGTTCTTGCTCTTAGATTAGAAAATGTGTTGCCCAAGTTTATCTATCCTACTCAAACAGGTTTCATTAAGGGAAGATTCATTATGGAAAACCTATTAACTATATGGGAAGCAATGGATTGGGCTAATGCTTCCAGGAAGAATTTTGTCATGTTCCTCTTAGATTTTGAGAAAGCTTATGATAGGGTTGAATGGGATTTTATATTGATGATGTTAGAAGCTTTCAGATTCCCTACAGAATTCTGTCAATTTGTGAAGGTTCTTCTCAAAGATGCTTCTGCACAGGTTGAGGTTAATGGCTCACTCACTCAGGTCATTAAACTTGGAAGGTCCATCAGGTAGGGATGCCCCCTTGTCCCAGCCCTATTTGTCATTGCCTCTGATGCATTGTACTACATATTGAGAGACTGCACCATTTTCCCTAAAATCGAAGGTGTTGTGCTGCCTGATGGGTCAGATTTGGTTAATATATAGTTTGCAGATGATACTGCATTATTTGTAGAACTCACCAAGCAGAACATGGAAGCCTTTGAAAGAAAAATCAAGTTCCTCGGTGAGATCTCAGGGGCCAAAATCTCTCAAACTAAATCCACCTTACTTGGGTGGAGAGAGGACCCTTCGGATTGGTTACAACAATTTGGGTTCCAGTGGGGGGGTCTTAACAAGATTGTCAGATACCTGGGGATACCCTTCTCTATCTCCCCTTCTCTAAAGGAAATGTGGATATGGGTTAGAGGTAAAATAGAAAAGAAATTAAGTGGAACAATAGATATCTATCGCTTGTTGGCAGAGTGCAAGTTTGTCAAAAGAATTTATCTTCATACAACATTTACTATTCATCTATCTAGATGTTTTGTAACTATTAGATCCTTGAAATCCAAAAAGTTATGAGGAAGTTCTTATGGTCTGATGGCAAAGGAAACAATAAGATACATTCAGTTAAATGGGGTTGGTGTCATATCGAGAAGAGATTGGCAGGGCTCGGACTAAAGGATCTGAGACTCCAAGGGATTGCACTTGCTTCAAAATGGATCTTTCAAGCGTTTGAAGGCAGTGAACCATGGAAAGTATTGGTCAGAAGAAACATTGTGAGGGTTGTACCTAAGGGGGCTAAATCTTGGATGTCTTTACCCTTTTGTGACCTGGTGGCTGGAGGTTTCCCAATCTCAGTACAGGGTTCGTGTGTCTTTAAATCTATCTGGAGGACCTGGGAAATAGTTAGACCATTCATCACCAACAATAGGGCTAGCAGCAATGATCACATTCATGGAGAGAGATCTATCTGGTGGAACCTTTTCCACTCCTCCAAACCTCTTGCGCTTACACAAGGCTGTTTTGCCAAAGCATGGGCTAACAAATGTATTTGTTGCTTTAAAGACATTATTGATAGTGATATGCTTATGAGTTGGGAGGCACTTAGTGCTAAGTATGATCTTCCAGCTTCCCAAAAAAGAACTTACAATATGGTTAAAATGCTTGTGTTGTTCTTCAGTTGCCTAAAACTTGTAATGTGGATAGTAACAGATTTACTACTTATAAATGGAATAACGATATCCTTATCTCTAGTGTTAAGTCTATCATTGTTTATAATACTCTCTCTTATGATGAGTCTATTATCAATCATGCTAATACTTTGTGGTATGCAGATTTATCTTTAAACCAGTGGCAGAAAGTATTCACGGGATTATGGAACAGTCCTATTGTTCCTAAGAAAAAATGTTTTAAATGGATGTTGTTAATTAACAGGCTTCCTTTCAAGAAAGATCAATCCAATATTGACATGTGAAATATATGTAGAGTGTCTGAATCTATTAGACACATCTTCTTTGAGTGCATTATTGACAAAGAAATTTGGTTGATGTTTGGTATTTCTATTCCTAACCAGGATAATATTATGGAAGTTCTTACTAGTTGCCTCCATGGTTTGAAAAAAGATACTAATCTATTTTGGCATATTCTTTCTACTGATATCTTATGGTACATTTGGAAAATTAGAAATGAAGATAATAAATTCCAAAGTAAAACTAGGGCCCTTACTGAGTCATTTCGTGGACTCACTCTTCATTACATTATTTTGCAGGTCTCTATAACTATGAGGATAGAGAAGAACAAATTTCTACGGTTTTTCAAAGATGGTCATGCTACTATGTTCATATATGAGTTGGAGAATGGATTTGAATGGAGGCAAGTTGTAGGAGACCACACCTCTTTTGCCACTGTAATGGAGAATCTTGGTGCTGAGATTTGGAAAGCCAGAAACCCAACAATGAAACAAATCCAGATGTTGACTCAACCGCATGAGGGAAGGAAGACAATTTGGATGGAAGGCCCTTTGAGGTGGACAACTTGGATGGAGCCCTATCAAGGTCATCTTCATGAGTGTGGAGATGTTGTTTGGTTCTCTTTTTTTTTCGAACATGAAGATTATCTATGTATACTTTTTTGCTTGGACACATCATAGAATAGGCTATGTACAGGATTGTGTTGTTTATAATATGCATGCAGAACTGTTAGTAGTCATTGATTGGATCTATGTAGGTTAGGATTGTTGGTTTTGAGGCATGACCTCACGTTACTACTGAAGCTATATTTTTTGTAAGTTTACTCTTTATATTTAAAATAAATAAATAAATGGTAAAGGAATTCATGGTAGTAATGGGTCTATTTCTATCAATCAATGCACATATGTGCCACCTTCATCTAATTTTCCTTTTGTTTCTCAAAACACCCATCAATCATCTCCATTTTACACAAGATAATTCATTACATCGAAGGCGTATTACACTCACATAATGGATGCAAAAACCTCTGTAAACATAAACTAGAAGCATTAAATTTAACATCCTCCTTGTATGTCATCCTCTCATTTCAACAATTTTTTTATTTAATTTTTTTTGGTACACCAATATAATAATAGTGTAGTCTTAATAGAGTTTTTTCTTTTGTCAAGAGTTTAATAGAAATATAATAATTAATTTTGTACTAAAATATTTTTCCTTTTCTAAAATTTTTTATGAAAATATAAAAAATATAATAACAATAACATACTAAAACTTATAACATAATCATATCTTTATAATAATTTAATATTAATAACAATATCATAATAAAATAATAATTTTATAATAATTATAATATATAAAAATATAATTACACAGAAGGTGTATTACACTCACACAATCTATGCACAAATATGTATTAATAATGAGACACTTAAATGCATGAAAAGCAAAACAAAATATTTTATTTATTTTCTCCTCTCAACTACCACTCATTTTGAGTTTAACTATTAATCAATTTTGTCTATCTCCATCTTACTAAGAGTTAACTTTGTAATTATACCAATCTAATATTATAATAATAATACAAGGGATATGATAAAATAATAATAATAATTAGTCTTAATAAAAAAATTTATTTTGGTGAAGAGTTTTATAAAAATATACTAATATCTTAATAATAATTTAATATTGATTGCAATATCATAATAATTTAATATTAATTAAAATATAATAATATAATTATGAACAAATATGATATCTTTCGACGTACTTTACCTATATTTTGCTAAAAATAAATATACTGATATTTTTTAAGTAAAATAATTAAAAATATTATATTTTTCAACATACTACAAATAAATATACTAATTATATATTATTAAAATATATTTAAAGTTTACCTTCAATTTTCAACACATCCTTGAACCTCCTATAAATAGAAATACTAATATCTAAACCATTATTGAAAACTGATAGTAAAACCTTACCCGAAGCGGCACTTGCACGCGCAATATCCTCCCTTCCATAGAAATACTTTAGCACTCTATTCAACCAACCATAATCTTGCCAAGCTCTACCCATCGTCGGGTCGGGGAAAGCGATCACTTTGCAGTTTACCAATCTGAGAGTAAGAGACCTTTGGCTGTAAAGCACCGAGCTTTCCCAGTCTACCAGAATGGGAGCAATTGAACTTTGGCTGTAACACTTCGAGCTTTTATAGGATTCATAGGGAGCTGTGAGAGAATAATACAGCTTCACTCCACGGAAATACCGTTTCGCCAGTTTTGTCTTGCCCTTCAGCCACTTCCACTGTTTCAATGCTTCTGGCAGGCTTACAGCACTTATGTTCCCGAACTTCTCGTCTTTCCAGTATTCAAGACAATATTCAAGATCCTCCTCGACTCGACAATTGTCGGGATCAATTCCCTCATAAGTGACCTCACCCTGACAATGCCAACTCACTTTGATTTCCTCTAATTGTGCACACTTATCCATCCTTGGAAGTCCTTTCATATTATCGTTGTATAGCAGATGAAACACCTGTAGTTGATGGCATCTCTCGATATCG
Organism: Cryptomeria japonica; assembly: GCF_030272615.1. Taxonomy (NCBI): domain Eukaryota; kingdom Viridiplantae; phylum Streptophyta; class Pinopsida; order Cupressales; family Cupressaceae; genus Cryptomeria; species Cryptomeria japonica. The sequence goes on from NC_081412.1 coordinate 653,710,130, forward strand.
GGAGGATCTTGAACACTAATGCAATTACATAAACTTAATTTCTTCAACTCCATTAGTGATGAGAAGTTGGGAAACCTCTCTAAATTTGTAAGTGTGAAAAAGTAAACATCCTCCAACTTGTCACAACCTGTAAGATCCGGTGGCTCCCTCATATTACACTTGCCAAGTTTGAGCACAGTCAAATTTGATAATCTTTTGAAGCTCGGAAGCTCTACTAGTTCTCCCATATTCCACAATTGAAGATTTTCCAGTTCCCAAAACGACTCCAAATTTTTAGGTGCCGAAGCAGCTTTTGATGAAATGAACAAATCTAGTGTCTTTAAAGCACTTGGCACATCTACCTCTGGACAAGCCGTCAGTGCATCACATTCCGACAAAACGAGCTTGGATAGTTTCCTGCATCCAGTAAGAAGCGGTGAAGCAGCCATCTGGCAGCAAAGGTTGAGGACAATAGTTTGAAGCTTTACACAATCTCTACAGTCGAGGGGGCCCTTCACTTTATCACACAAACTGAATTCCACTTTCTCCAAATGCTTCATACCTTTTAACCTTGGGAACTTGGAGAGAGATGGACAGAGAACATTAATCTCTCTCAGACGAAAACAACGGGTAAGATCTCCCAGCTGATCAAGTACCTGGCTGCCTGCAATATCTATCTCAAGATGTTGTAACCCTTCGAAGCTGCTTACCTCGGGAAGTTCAAACATTGGATTTACCCCTCTTATCTCTAGCCACGCCAGGTCTACCAACTTTTCCATCCCATCAAGTGCTACCAGAAATTTGCAATCGCGTAATGTGATACTTCTGAGCCTGTCCATCGGACCCAAGTCAAGCTTGCTCACATTCTGCACATCTACAAGCTGAAGCACAAATAGATTTCCAAGGTACCTCGGGGCTATCTTTCGATACATGCACTCCTCCAACTTAGCTAATTCAAACCCTGTATTATCTTCTGCAATTAATCCACGTGTACTACATTGGTCATCTTCCTTCTTCCACCACAGCCATCTCCCCATTTCATTTGCTTTGCTTTGAGCGAACTCTATATATAGGTCGTGTATGCGAACTTCAGGTTTATATTCTTCAATAAAAGCCTTCTTACGTAGATCCTCGACCTGAAACCACATATAAATCAAGCGTTCAATGGTTTTTCAAATAAAGCGCCCAAATCACAAACTAAAAGCGTTTAAAAGCATTTGTTAAACTCACTGCTTTTTCAATAAACGAGATCTCTTCGTTGCAATTTATTGCCAGCCACCTGCTAACTTTGTGGGAAGACATATTGGGCAGCATATAGACGGTGAGAAGCATGAATATGGTGCGGTATTTGGCAGGCATGTCATCAAAAGCTTTCCCCAGCACAGCGAACACTTCATCCAAACCATCAAGCGCTCTGTCTACCATGCCATCCATCTCAGCAGCCCATTTTGATAAGTCAAAACCGTATTTACTAAAGAGGTAGCCACCAAAAGCTTTTAAGGCCAACGGATGATATGTTCGAGCTCTCGGAACAATGTCACAACAGGTCTCTTTGAACAAACATCTTTTTGCACACTTCAAACCAAAACTTCTTTCCTCTGCCTCTAACGTTGGCTCTCCTGGAAATGCCTTTTCCAACAAGATGGCTATGGCCTCTTCCTCTTCAAGCCTTGGGACGCGCATACATGACTGCGAATCTATACTGAATTGTTTTACTAGTACATCTACACTTCGAGCACTCAAAAGGATGTAGCTGTTTTCCCCCAAGTCCGCCCGAAGATAGTCTCTCACTTCGTCTATGCTGTCGTCTGTGATGTTGTCGAGAACCAACAAAACCCTTTGGCCCTTCACTCTTCTATACAACTCAATTTGTGCCTGTTAGTTACACTAAAAACATGCAGAATACTTACACATCTTGTCATCACGAGTCCTTGTTTAGAGTAGTCATTTACATAATATCAGAGTTGTAAACAAAATTATAACATATGAAATTGATCACCTGATCTTGGCTTGTCAATGTATCGAGATACGGTTGAGGACAGTGAGTGAGATGCTGCAGGGCGTCTTCCTTTTTTTTTAATGAATCGCCTCTAGAAAATTCCACATGGCACACTTTACCTTCAAACTCTTCCAACTTAAAGTTGCAAAAGGCCTTCCCAAGTGTAGTTTTCCCGTAGCCTGCTATTCCATACAATCCTACAATACGGATTCCATTTTTGTTGGGCTGAACCTCGTTGAAGAAATTTGAGAGCTCCTGCAACCAATAAATAGAATAAATACATAAAATGTATGTATATATCTGTGACAGAACAAGTAAAGAAAAAAAAGAGTTAAATAAAAGAAAGTAAAGAGATGTTCTGACCTGACACATTCGTAGTTCTCCTTGCATGCAAGGGACATGATACCTTGGGAAATCTGTTGAAAGTATGTGCCACACTTTTTTCACTATTTCATCTCTAAACTTCACCTCATTGTCACCTTCAGTAAATTTCAATCCATTAATTCCTCGTATTACTCTTAAAGCTCGGTGCCATTCGGCCCGCTCTTCCTTGGATTCCTCAAATTCTCTCCACTTTTCATTGTCTGCCTTGATTTGCTTAAGAGCCTCCGGTGCAATCTTAAAGAACAAGGGTAAAATTTTGATATTGGGATATTTATCTCTAGCTTTCACGACAGTAGAGAGTTCCAGCATTGGCCACTTTGTTTCCAAGAATTCCTTAGAAAGAAGCAAGACTGCTAGTTTGCATGATTTAGCGGCGGCAAGAATACGAGGGGGAAAAGGTTCCCCCACTGGCAAACTTTCATGATCTTCATCAAAGAAGCAGAACACGCCTCGTTTCGTGAGGTCTCTGTGTAGCTGCCTAACAAAATTTTTCTGCTTACCGCTATGACTGAGAAATGCATCAAACTTCTGTCCATGATCACTATTAATGGAAATAAGAAGTGATTTTTAATGTTGGATTCGTTTGGCGAAGAAAGATATTGACATTGAAATAAAATTCACCTCACCTGCCGGTCGATTTGTTGGGTTGAGAGGACTTGTTTGCGCGTGAACTTCTAGGCTCCGCAGTCGAACGAGCTTGAGAATATTCCCCGATGCTTAATTTCTTGGATTGGTCTCGGTCTGATCCATTGGGACGTATATTCCTCATTTCTTCACACAATATATTGGACATAGATCATGAGCATTCATGGATTTATAACATATAAAACCTTAACTAGCCCATTTTATCTAGCCTTAAATAAGTTATATAGATATTTATATTAGGGGTTTAACAATTTAAATATTAATATCTTCAATAATTAAGAATGCTTAATGTGATTCAACAGGATAATAATTGATTCTATGGTAAATGGTAGCTATTAAAATACTTTTAAAGGATTTTAAAGATAAATTAATAAATTAAATTAATAATTAAAATATAATAGATTTAAATATGATAATTAGTTTGATTTTAATGATGTAAAAATAAGGTTAAAGATGTTATTTGACAAGTGCTTAAAATAGTATAAATTTGTCGTATTCTCTCTTTAGGTTCAAATCTACACATGGAAATGAACTGACCTATGAACCTAAGACTATTCACATGGGATGAACACGCAAAAATTTAACTATTGAAATTTTTTTACCTAAGGTCTTTTACCATTTGAATCTCGAAAAGGACTAAAAGTATTTAGAAACACCTTTGAAGAATCTATTAAATTACAAGAGTTATTTTCTACAAATGAAAACCTTAGACAAATCAATTTAACGGCTTTAACATAATGGTTGAAGACAACAAGCAAGTATGCAATGTATCTAGGATGATGCATGTGAATGTAATGTTGATTTGATGATTTGATTATAAATGAACTTTTGGTAACTCCTAAATTTAATAGCATCTTTTGAAGATTTCAAATAAATAAATGAATGTGTATAAACACAATATAGCACACAAATGTGTATTGGGTAGGTTCACGATAGTTAGTGAATATGGATTAAATTTCAAATTTCAAATTTAAGTTTAAAATTTAGACATGAGAATGTATAAATGGTACATATTAAGTCTACACCCATAAATTCAATTTATGATGGCAAATATAAAATATAAAAAATTAGAACTAATTTTTTAAATGGATAATAACAAAATCAAGATAAAATATTACTATAAACTAAACTCACAGAAAATTATGCCACTTATAAGCTTATTATTTAATAAAAATATTTTAATCAAATATATAATTTGTAATATTATAATAACATAAAAATTAAAAATTAAAAATTAAAAAAAAAATAGTGAGAAAGAACTATTCTAACCTCTTTTAATTGTTAAAACCAAGTGAATGTAAATGATTGATATACTTTAAAGTCTATAGTTGAGAAGGATAAAACATACGAATCATAAACTTTTTTTAAAGTAATTATGCCACATCAAGACACTCTAAGCATATTTAATGACTTTATTGTTAAGCGGATTATAGTATGTAATAGTTCATGCGAACAATACGCTTGGAGTTGGTGATATTTGTTGGTGTAAATAAATATTCATTATGGATATTATTACACTTTACTTAAGTTAACTTAGGATAATGCATCTCTTCTTAGTTTGGATTTGAGACACTTAGGGAAGTGTGCACATAGGGATATAGCTTGTAGGAGAAATTCCACATTTTGTGGTCTTATTTTGTTGTTACACTCCACATTCGGTGGGTCATCCACCTCTTTTGGAATATTATATTATTTCTCCTACCTACCTCTAGTATTTCTTACCTACCCTTGTTTCTCATTGAGCCACATGTCATGATTGTGTGCTCGTATATCCATATGGCCTTGCCTATATAAGTAGGCTCATATTCATTATATTGGAAATTCAGTTGATCATTTGCATATTGATGAGAATACAGTTTGTTCTTGTCATTCTTTTGTCTCTCTTTTATACTTTTCATTGTGCCCTTGATCTTGGCAAAATCTCACATGGTATCAAAGCCATTGGGGCTTCAATTGATTGGTTTTTGGAGACATCTTGGAAGGCTTCTATTTTCAGATATGAGGGATAGCATTTTTTGGAGGCATCTTAGAGCGTTTTTTACCTCACCATTGCGTCCGGGAGGCCGTTTCCATTAAAATCGAGTATAAACTCGACCTATTTTGGCGAAAATCGAATTTTGGGCGTTGAGGAATTTTTTGCCCAATTCGAGCAATACGGTATGGAATTTTCAGATCTCGAAAAGAAAAAAAAATTGTGGGTCTGTACCTTCTGCCCAATCAGCAGTGCACAGTCAGCGCCCAGTCAGCAGTGCTCAGTCAGCGCCTTGTCAGCAGCGCACAGTCAGTCGCTCAGTCAACGCCCAGTAAGCATTTTTTGAAAAAAATTTAGACCCCTCTCCGTTGAGTCGTTTGGATTTTTAGGTCAACTTTGGAGGCTCATAACTTGCTCAATTTTGATCCTTTTTTGGTGCAATTTTTTTTATCTGGGCTAATTTTTCGTGCTCTTCGCAGTGGTGTGGTTATTTTCTGATTTTGGTGCACAGTTTTTTCGGAATTTTCGGATTCTCTCAGCTGTACATGTCCAATCCTCAATTTTGCAACTTCAAAGGCTTCGTTTGAGCTCATACGACCTCCTTTTCAGGTGCCGTTTTTTTTTAAAGTGCATATTTTTTCATCTAATTTCATAATCTATAATTAGATTTCAGAGATTTTTAGTGGAAATTGTACTTTCAGATATTGGTCTTATTTGGCCTACTTGGTACTTGTAATTTGCTTGGATCTTAGTTTAGATCTCTTGCATTATTAGTTTGAGTCTCTTTTGGCCTTATTCAGGCAGTTGCAAAGTTGAAATCAGAAGTCCACTTTGCCATTTTTTGCAAGTGGCCCCTTGTACACGCACTAAGTATAAAGTGTCAAACCATCACTTTTGGAGAGGTTCTTTGATTGAGTGAATTTGGGGGGGTGTCTTGTGTGATTGTGTCTCTCTTTCTTTGTGCTCTTTCATTTTTGTTGCAATGTCCTCATAAATTTCCACCTTTAACTCCACATAATTATGCATCACGAAAAATTAAAGTATGGAGCAGATTAATGGAAAAAGGTCTCACACATTGCATAGATGGAACATTAGCAGCGCCAACCGATCCTAAGGCTAATCCTAATGGTCAGTTAGAATGGCTCACTAAGAATTGCATGGCTCTTGGAACTTTGCGCAAGTATGTATCAAATGACCTCATTTTTCACATTGAGAAGTGTACTACAATCAAAGAGGCTTGGGATATGTTTCAAAAATTGTATGGTCAAGTTGATGAAATCAGAGGTTACAAGATTGACAATGAGCTCGCCAACTTGGATCCCAAGAGTTTTGATACAATCCAAGATTATGTCACCAAAGCAAATGAGCTAAGAGCAAAGCTTAAGGATTGTGGAATTGACAAAAAGGATGCTCAGTTGATATTCAACTTGTTGGACAAGCTTGCACCAGAATATGCAGCATTTGTATCTAGCTTCCAAACTCATCGTTTGATAGTGGGGAGTTCCTACATTATGCCTTCATTTGATGCTTTTAGAGAAATGTTGATATTGGAACAATCTAAGTTGTTGAACATGGGGCTTCTCAAGTCTTCAAAGTCCAAGGCTTTGGTGGCTAATCAAGAGAGTCAAGGGAGTCAAGGCAAAGATTCCAACAAGAAGAAGAAGCAATCTAAGTCAAAGCCACAACAGGAAAAAGGGCAATCATCCTCTCCATCACAAGGCGATTTTCATCCTCTTCCAAGAAAGGGACTTCACCTAAGAAGGATAAACCAACTTGTGCATATTGCAAGAAGTATGGTCATGATGAGCATCGATGCCACACCAAGCAAGTTGATGAGTTGACAAATCTTCTTAAGGAAAACAACATCAACTTGCCATCCGCCTACACAAATAAGGATTCATCTCCTTCCTCTTCCTCACAGTCTAAGGGAAAAGGGCAAGCATTTGTGGCTACAACAGGTTCTTCACAGCAGTGGATACTTGACTCGGGTGCCTCTTATCACATGGGTTCTACAAAGGAGCAGTTTTCTTCATTGGAGCCATCTAAGGTACCTCACATTTACATAGGTGATGATACACAAGTAGAGGTTGAAGGGAAAGGTTCAGTTGACATGGATGATGGAACATTTGAGAATGTTCTTTATGTTCCTAACCTGTCCACCAACCTTCTCTCTATCTACCAAATCACTCACTATGAGAATGGGTAAAAGGTTGAGTTTACACCTGATTCAGTTGTGGTAAAGGAACTTGATGATGATGCCTTTGTAACAGTGGGACAAGTCAATGACAACTCAAGGGTTTATTCATTCTCCCACTTTGTGCCAAGTTCTCCTTCTAGGGCCTTGCTTACTCATTCAAATTCAGAAAATAAGCTATGGCATGAGCGGTTTGGTCACCTCAACTACCGCTATCTTCAGCACATAACACTAAAGACATGGTCACAGGTCTACCTCGAATCAGTTTTTCAAAGGTTGTATGTTCAGGTTGTTCCATGGGCAAGCATCCCAAGGAGAAGTTTGATAAAGGGAAAGCTTGGAGAGGTTTGGAAGTTCTTCAACTTGTTCAAAGCGATGTAGCAGGTCCATTTCCAGCACTTTCATTTAGCAAGGCCTGCTATGTCCTCACCTTCATCGATGACTACTCCCGCTTCACTTGGGTCTACTTTCTCATTCATAAGAGTGAAGCATTTGACAAATTTCAAGACTTCAAGACTCATGTGGAGAAGCAATCTAGGAAAGTGGTCAAGATTCTTCGTACAGATAATGGAAGGGAATATGTGAACAAAAGACTTGAGGATTTTTGTACATTTGAGGGGATTGATCTTCAGCATTCTGTTGCATACACTCCATAACAGAACGGAGTTGCAGAACGCAAGAATCGAACTCTCAAAGAATGGCTAGTTGTATGATACATGCTCATTCTCTTGATCCTGCCTTTTGGGCGGAGGCTATCAGTTGTGCCACACACATCCAGAATCGGGTTCCTCACAAAGTTTTGCAAGGTATTACTCCTTTTGAAGCTTGGGCTAGTAGGAAACCGATTGTGAGACATTTCAGAGTCTTTGGGTGTCCAGCATGGGCTCGCATACCTCTGCAGAAACGCAAGGCATAGGAACCTCAGAGTCGGCCTTGCATATTTGTTGGATATCCTGGGGGTGTTAAGGCATATAGATTGATGGATCCTAAGACACATGAGGTGTTTATTGAGAGGAGTGTTCACTTTGAGGAAAGCTCTCTTGGCTTAGCCTCTCTACCTCATCCACCATCCTCCATTGTGGATAGTGATGCTAGTGATTCAGATGATGAGACTCCTTCAACTTCGACTCGCAGGGTTACACCTCCGTAGGGTGCACTTGCAATGGAGGAGCCTCGTTCTCCACCTCCACCTAGACCTCATTGAGCTCGACAGACACTTGAGTCAGCGGGTTCTCTTGTTGGGGATCCTTCAGATACATGGAGGACTCGATCACAGCATCAGGATCTTCCACATGCATTCATTGCTACCGCTTCTGATCCACATACATTTCAAGAAGCATCAGGGGTTCCTAAGTGGGACCAAGCTATGGAGGAAGAGTATAGTTCCTTGATGAGGAACAACACATGGGATTTAGTCCATCTCCCTAAGGGGAGAAAGATGGTTCAATGTAAGTGGATCTATCGAACCAAGTTTGCAACGGATGGTAGTGTGGATAAGTATAAGGCTTGACTTGTTGCAAAAGGTTTCTCTCAGGTTCCAGGTGTTGACTATATTGAGACCTTTGCGCTCGTAGCCAAGATGAACTCCATTCGCTTAACACTTGCTATTGCTGCAGCTCATGGTTGGGTTGTACATCAGATGGATGTGAAGAGTGTTTTTCTTCATGGGGATCTTGATGAGGAGATTTATATGGAGCAGCCACAGGGTTTCATACAGGATGCTTCCTTGGTTTGCAGACTAAGGAAATCTCTCTATGGCCTTAAGCAGGCCCCCAGGGCTTGGTACGGCAAGATGGATTCCTTTCTTCTCTCAGCAGGGTTCACCAGGTGTCATTCTGATCCGAATGTCTACATTTTGCGACAAGCTGACTCTCACTTGATACTTGTGCTCTATGTTGATGATTTGATCATTACTGGGAGCACCGCATCTATCATTAGCAGGGTCAAATATGCTTTGCATGACAGATTTGCTATGACTGACTTGGGTCTTTTGCACTACTTTCTCGGGATAGAGATTTCACAGTCACCTTCCGAGATTACACTATTGCAACCCAAGTATGCTCTTGATCTACTTGCACACTTTCATATGGTTGATTGTAAGCCTGCCCCGACTCCCTTTCTTTTAGGAGTCAAGCGTGAGGCTTAGTGTTCTTCTCCACCAGTTGATGCCACATTGTATCGTTAGCTTATGGGTAGTCTCATCTACTGGACTCACACAGGCCCTGATATTTCATTTGCGGTTGGCATGGTTTCCCGCTTCATGCAGGAACCACATAAGCTTCATTGGAAATCCACCAAATGCATCCTTCATTACATCCAGGGTACACATCACTATGGGATTCACTATGCAGCAGGCACGGGACTTCGTTTGGTTGGTTACACAGACTCTGATTGGGCGGCAATCTTGATGATCGTAAGTCTACTTCAGGTTACAGTTTTCACCTTGGTTAAGGCCCCATTTGTTGGCAGAGCAAGAAGCAGCATGTTATTGCTCTCTCTTCGACTCAAGCTGAGTATCGAGGAGCTGTTAACGCAACGACTGAGACCATTTGGCTTCAACAGATTCTCACCAAGTTTGGGTTCACCACCCGATGGCCGACAGTTCTACATTGTGACAATCAAAGTGTTATTGCAATCTCGAAGAACTCAGTCCAGCACCAACAGACTAAACACATCGAGATCCATATGCACTATATCTGAGAGTTGATTTGCAATATTGTCCTACAACAAAGCAGGTTGCAGACATATTTACCAAACCTTTCACCAAGAGTAAGTTCCAACAGTTGCGAGCTCTCTTGGGGTTGCGAGATGTCTCATTAGGGGGGGTCAGTTGACTTCTCCTTCCTCTCTTATGCGGGGGACTTTTTCCTCTTTGAGGTTTTGTCCTTCTTCTTTGAGAGTTCTTTTGTACATTCATCTCTCTTTGGGGGGGGAGTTTTTTCCCACTGGGTTTTCTCCCTTTTTTCGTTTGTGAGAGATTGCATTGCATAGTTTTGCTTGCATTTGCATATTGTACATTGGTACCTATCATGGCCCAGTAGTCGAGACCCTTCTTGCATTGTTGACTAGAGTCTTCATTCTCCTAAGTTGCACTTAAGGGGGGGAGTTGGTGTAAATAAATATTCATTATGGATATTATTACACTTTACTTAAGTTAACTTAGGATAATGCATCTTTTTGTAATTTGGACTTGAGACACTTAGGGAAGTGTGCACATAGGGATATAGCTTGTAGGAGAAATTTCACCTTTTGTGGTCTTATTTTGCTGTTACACTCCAAGTTCAGTGGGTCATCCACCTCTTGTGGAATATTATATTATTTCTCCTACCTACCCCTAGTATTTATTACCTACCCTTGTTTCTCATTGAGTCACATGTCATGATTGTGTGCTCGTATATCCATATGGCCTTGCCTATATAAGCAGGCCCATATTCATTGTATTGGAAAATCCAATTGATCATTTGCATATTGATGAGAATACAGTTTGTTCTTGTCATTCTTGTGTCTTTCTTTTATACCTTTCATTGTGCCCTTGATCTTGGCAAAATCTCACAATATTTAATTAGTTTGTTTGGATTGTGCATCTCGTATGAGAAAATTAGCACTTTGAATTTAGTTTGTTTCATAGCTGCAAATTCCTTGTGTTTATATTGTCTTGTAGTTTTTGTTAAGATGGTTTGTTAAGATGGTTGGTGGAAAATTGTCTTAGAGTGTCATAAATTATTGATCTTAACAATTTGGCATGTTTGTTTGATTTATAAGTAATATGTCTAATTTTGGAGCTATTGACCTTTTTGCTAGCACATTTTTCTAGTAGTAGCATGTCCAATACCCTCATCCTAGAAAAATGGGCTCAAATTTCAAATGATGAAAGTTGACCTTGCAATTTGCATGAATCAACCTTTTTTGTCTACATACCCCAAAATGTAATTCCAAAAAGGTGTAAGTTGCATATAAATACAACTCACTTTCTCATTTCAAAGTCTAACCTTCTCTAGCATTCATTTTAATTCAACCTATGCAATGTAATTCTAGTAATCAAGCACATATCTACATTCAAGGAGCAAAAGCATTCAAGTATTCAAGTCAACTACAAAAAACATGATCAAGTATATTATGCATTTTCATGTTGAAAGCATGCGCTAACATGTCGCAAAAATTTATGAGCATCACGTCAAGCTTCACATGAGATTTCATGAGAGGGTTTCATACTTGAGGTGATATCTTGTCATTTTACCATTTTTATTGTTTGCTTAGCCTCTATCCTTGTAAGAGCATGCACTCTTATCACAACATTAGCCATTGTGGAAGTTGGAACATTAACATGGGGTTTGATTTAGGCAAGCCCCTACATGGTACAACACTTTTTCCCTATTTTTAGTGTTTGTGGATGTAGCTCTGGCAATGACAAAGTTACAAATGAGCACAACTAACAATGACAAACTATCCAAGACTTCTAATGAATGAAAATCCTCGAACTAGCATACTAAACACCCTTATCTTGTTACTTTCACCTCTATTTTTACGAGTTATATGTGTAGATATTCCTTATTGCAATTTTTATTGTATTTTGAAGCCTCTATCATCTCCAGACCAAGGCATGCAATGCTTCTATCTAGCATAGTTAGCTTCAAATTTTAGTAATAGATTTATCTCTATATCATCATCTCAAATTTTCCTTACTATTTTTTTATGCCATTCTATATCTACTGCATTCTAATAAAATTACTCATTTTTTAATTGCTAGCCTAGTTCATATATACACACTTTATTATCTCATTCTTTTGCAACAAAGGAACAAATTCCTAGCGCTTATCATTTTACTATCAAAAGTATATTGGGACTAGCAAACAACACCAACATGTAAATCTATAGCAAATTGGAGAGGAATAGAAGTAATCAGAGCAAGAGATGGTCTCAGATCCTCAAGCAAAATAAATAAAATAGGAGGAGAAGAAACAATGGTGGGTGATTATGAATCCTCTGAAATAGCATAATCCTCAAGGTTAATTTAAAAAATAGTAAGGTGGTCATCAATGGCATTCTTCCACCAAGTTGAGGAAGAATGCTTGCGAGCACTACGAAAACACTCAAAAGCCAAATGCTTGTAACAAAGAAGCGCCTACAGTGAAAGGGGGTCATCTCATAGCCCACAACCTCACACTAAGGTCTATCATTAACTTGTAGAATGACCTCACTAGGCAAATCTTTTGAGAGATAATCTTCAACTAAAATGCAAGCAAAGATAGTATGACCAAACAATTTGGTCGTAGAGTCCATCTTCAAGAATCTATCTAAAGTATTACCAATAGCCTCATAGGCTTCATCAAGCCAAAAATGAAGGGGAAGATAAGGTAACCTTACTCGCACAAGAAAAATTTCAATTGAATCTTTAAAAGGATTGAAAGAAGAAACCCAAAGGTACTTAGAAAGAGAATGTGAATCCCAACTCCAAGGCCCACCATCAAGCACAACCTACCAATTAGCTTTAGAATCAAAGAAAACCATGAGAAAACCTCTAGAAGAAGGGTAAAGCTCCAATTTACCCTTGATTAGAGGGGACCAAACCTCTTGAATCCAATAGTGCAAATTGGGAAGAGAAGGCCAAAATAAATTAAAAAACACCTACAAGTTAAGCCTTGCTTAGCAAAACAATCCTCACATTCAAGCTCTTCTTTTCCAAGAGCAATCACGAGAGTATTAGAAGCATAGAGGACTATTGTCTTGATAGAACTCTTTCATTTTTTTGGAAGCACAAAGAGCAGTAGCATCCTTGGCATAGCATCCTCGTTGCTTGGAGCCAAAGGAAATGGTTGCTCTAACACAAGGACAAAGCTTCTCAGGAGAGGATTTCCCACCCATATCTAAAGAAAAAGAAGCTAGAGAGGGACCCATAACAAAGCATCTGGCTTAGGAGACCCCACAATCGAAGCCCCAACCACAACCACCGCATCACTAGTAACAAGTTCTAGGAAGAACCCCCACAAGGAAAAGAAATATCCACCTCTAGATGCAATGGAGGTGGATCCATAGCAAAGGACTAAGCCACAAGAAGGGGCAAGAGTGTAGAATTTGAAAATAATAAAGAGCAATACCAAGAAAGATACATTTCTAAAAACGGAAAAATAATCCTTATTACATATTACATTTCTAATGAATGTTATGTGATTAAACAAAAAAAATTAAAATAAAATAAAAAATTATTTCTTGTTCTATCTTTATTCCTTATATTGCTTTTGAGAGCACATGTGTATTTTTTAAGCTTGTACTTGTAACTTATAAGTTTCATAACCTATTGTTCTGAATTTGAGATTCTTGTAAGAAGAAATTGCCAGCTAATGGCTTTTTGTGCTTTCACTAGTGTTGGTATTGACCTTGAGTTGCATGTGGACTTATTCCTATTAGGAAACTTAGGAGCGCAAATTTCCCTTAATCAAAGCCCCACCTTGCCTACAATACCCAAAAATAACTCCCTTCATGATTCTCATGATGTGATAACCCCACAGTTCAAGTGTTTGATGAACAATTAAAGGAGCTAGACAAGGAATTGGAAGGCTTCTAAAAAAAATTGAGTATAGAACACCTAGCTTGAGAGGATGACCCTTTTATTAATAGTCTAAGGAGATTGATACATGGTGACTCACATGATGTAGATATTTTATGTAGCTTATCTCACATTGTCGACGAAAATACTATGAAGATAACTAGTTGCGCAGAGTTGCTTGGATATATATCTCCTCAAAACCAAATGGGGATACAAGTATTGATACCCATGATGGTACCTTCTATTCCTACATTTACTTATGGCATGTCATTCTTGCACAATATGTTAATGCCACTCACATTAGTTATGGGGTTATGGGTTGGAATCCCATTACTCAATATACTTATGTCCCACCCTCCTCTAATCTCCCTTTTGTTTCTCAATAGGTTCATCATACCATTAACCAATCTACTCCACCTCTTACCTACCATAATGTGCCACCATATACTATTAATTCCACTCCACCTTCATATTCCAACCTTTGCACAAACCAATTTACCTTCAAACTTCGTCATTGATCAAGTACTAGAAAATGTGTCTTCATTACAACAACAGTAGCTTGCATAAGACAAACTCGGTCTCAATGAACCCTTCCATCATATTGTACCTGTTGTCCACATTCATAGACCATTCTAAAGTCTCTCATCGTACAAAACATTTAGACACCACTTTTTGAGAAATACAATGGGAAACGAGACCCTAACACTCATGTGTTGACTTTCACCACTTTATTTAGCAATTTTATTCTTGAGGATGCGCTTATTGCAAAAAAATTAAATGTCATTGAAATATATGGCCTTAAATTGGTTTTGCTGCTTACCTAACAATTCAATTCACTATTTCTCCCAAATATTTAATCAATTCTTATAATGTTTTTAAAATAATATTATTAGACCTCAAGTAACATTAACTAATTTGGTGCATTATAAACAAGGAGTGAAAGAAAAAGTCATTGGTTTTATAGCTAGATATCAAACTCATTATTCACAAATCTCACACTCTCTTCTAGAGCTAATGTGCAAAGGGTTTTATTTGGAAATTTACAACCACAAATTCAAGATAAAATATTCTTCATCTAATTTACTTTAGTTACACATTTGTATGCATAATCCTTCGTGATTATCAACTATCAGTTAGTCAATATGAGGGTTATTCATTGATGACCCTAGTTGACTAATTCAAGGCTACTCCATCATCTTATCAATCAATTAAGAAAAAAATAAAAACTTTATTAAAATCAATGCTTGTGATAATAATATCCAAACACAAGTTGCAGCTACAACACCTCGTAGCCTACTTTTCATCTAAACCTAATATATTTTTTGGCATATCACCGTGAATTTAGCAAGTTAGATAGTTTAGTATTTTCTTCTTTTATCTTCTAAATTCAAAAAATCTAAGGAACAACCAAGTTCTTTAAAATCCAAAAGTTATTTGATGAATCAAGTCCCACGTTCATAAGATTTCCTACTATTGGTATTTAAATAAAATTTGAGCATCAACAGTTCTCTTGCTAAAAGAAAGTATATTTATCATGTATCTTATTTAAACTATTTTTGTCAGTATTTTCCATTTATATATGCTAGTGCTTGTTATTCATCTTGTAAAATATTAAATGGTCCTATATTTGTGTGCTTCAAAAGCAATATGTCTCACTAAGCTACATTTTAGAACAACTTAGTTGTTTGTAAAGTTGTTATTTTTATATATATTATAAGGTATGATTACCCTCATCATATTTAACTATTAAAATCATAAAAAATATGTAAAATAAATATAAACAATGTATAAGGCACATAAAAATGATTGTTATTGATGAGTTTTGAATTAGTTTGCTATCACAAGTTTTTCATCTTGAGCATATAATAGCATGAAAATAAGTAGTTGCAAGGAATATAAAGCTCAACATGTTATTGCAAAGAAAATCAATGTCCTATGAAGCAAAAAATGAGTTTTTTATGTCTAGCTACTCTACTCACACTAAAGAATCCTCATCTACAAACTATAAGGCTTAAGAAATGTACTTGTATGAAAAGGATTGTAAGGCCAAGGGATATTGATATTGCTATTATAGAAGGTGTAGAATACAAAATTCCTCTAATTATCATCCTACTATCATTTCATTATAATTAATTATCAACATTAAATATCATTATACTATTTATCATCATTATTATTCATTATAATAATTTAATTAAATGGTTTTTTATTGTCCAAGGGGTTGACCTTAATCGGTTAAAGCATTGAGCTCTCAATGTGGATACCTAAGTTCCAATCCTAAGGGGACATCTATTATGTATTTCTAAATTGTGACTCTTGGCCTTCCATGGGCAGTTTCTAGTGAGCTTGCTCGAAAGGAGCTGATATAAGTTTTGTGGTTGTGCTCGCAAGAGCGTGTATTGTTTTCATGTTGATGCTCCTATGAGCAGATTATTTGTAAGCATTTAGCAATATAAAAATGATTATTTATTATTTAATTAATTTGAGTTGATTAAATCTATTCTAATAAATTAATGTCATATTATTATCTAGTTATTAATTGTCATCTAAAGAGCACATAGTTATACTAAGAGGGAGTGGGGAGGGGGTGTGAATCAGTAAAACAATGAATTTTACCAATTTCAACTTTATTAATCATAATAGCATTATTCACTATCTTTTAACAATCAGGGACTTAGTAAGAACACAATAACACAATGCTTTATGTGGAAACCCAAATGGAAGAAAAACCACAACAAATTAATGCTTTTATATATTTCTTCTTTTACAATGTTTGTAGGCACCAACCCCTAACTTAGTTTGTGAGCACCAACCCACCGAAAGCACCAACTCCCACTTCTGAATTTGTAGCCACCAACCTATTGGAAGCACCAACTCCCACAACTAAGAACCAACTTAGCAAGAGACACAAATCTCTTATTTCATAGGCACCAACCTTCAAATTCTTCAATGGATGATATTGTTCTCCCTTCCTCACAAATCTGATTACAACTTCTAATCTTGAATGATCTTCATATATTTATTTTACTTCAATCTTCCATAGTTATAAATTCATCATAAAATCTGCTAGCAAATTTTTCAAAGATCTACTCATATATGCTTCTTAAATCTACTAGAATTTGTCTCATAAATTTGCTTCATAAGTCTGCTTAAATCTCTCTCATATGTCTGAACAAATCAGCCTAATATATTCGATCAATTCCGATTTATACATATGTCTGGTGTATATACTTGATCTTCCTTCACACTAAATTTCTAACTCCGAAATTTATCTCTTTAATACCTTCATCCCCAAAAGGTTATACCTTTTGGAATCTCTATACTTTTCGAGAGATGTCTTTTTGTTAAGAAATATTTTACTTTTCTAAATAAGTTCCAACCGAGCCTTTGTCTTTGTTACTAATAAAGAAAACCTTATTGAATTGTTGCACTTCTCCCTTTGGATTAGCTAACATCAAATATTCAATTGATGCCTTCTTTGATTATTGTTAACGTATAACTTCATGTGTAGTCATTGTCTCTTGCTTTGCACAAGACGTCACCTTAACCGCTACTCACAACAAAATGTTTGACTGCCTCCTTAATATATATTGCTCTCATAATAATGCTTATTAATTTAAATATTTAATCACACATCTTGAGATCTTAACATAACAAATGTCTTCATACTAATCGTTGTTCTTCAATCGTTGCATTATGTTAGAAGACTTTAATCATCGATCATGACATTCATATGCATTAATTTTTGTATAAAATAAATTGTACTTGTTTAAACCTTAGCCAAAACCTTCTCCATTATTGTTTTCCTTTATCAAATCACTCATTTTTAGTTGTTTGAATTGTTGCATATTTGTCTGACTGATCATTCTTGAATCACTAAATATTAGAATGGTGTAGACCATAGTAAATCATTTATTACTACATGTTGACTAAAAGAGGGGTAAAAATTTATTCAATCAAAGAGAGACATACAAAATCAGAAGGGCAACAAGCGCAACAAAGCAAAATTACACAACCCTGTCACCATCCACTAGTATCCAACAAATGAGACATTTCGGAATGTCACTGCCCCCTATCCACTATATTCAAACCCTACCTATGATTAGAAGCCCATTTGGCCAAACAATCAGCAACTCCATTCCACTCCCTAGGGATATGACAAAAAGTAACAGATTCCAAGGAATTGCACAACCAAAGAATATGCCTAATCACCACAACTAAATGCCAACTAACCTCATCTAACTGATGCTCATTCAACAAAGCCACCACCACTTGAAAATCTAACTCACAAATAATCTGATTCCAACCAAGAACACAACTACGCTCCACCGCATGCAAAATGGCAAGAGCCTCCATGAGATTATGGGTATGGTAACCCTTGTAAATAGAGAAAATAAACTAAATATCTCCAAAGCTATTATGGCCAACCCCACAAATACCAGCATGACCAAGATTCCCCTGAGATGAACCATCAATGTTAATTTTCAAGACTCCCTGAGGAGGGTATCGACAACCAACCCTATTGACTCTCCAAAAAGGATGGCGGCACCTATTTCTCATGATCTACCCAGCATACTGCTACCCAGAAGAAGGAACACCCCCCTAAAGAGAAAAATTGAGCCGATTACAAATATCAATATCCCCAAGATCCACACCCCCAATAAAGTCGCACTTTGCCAAGACAGTCTCCTGCAAAGAATGAATAATTATTCACCACAAACGTTGAACAACCATCCTAGCATCATGAAAAATCATACGATTCCTTTCCAACCAAATATACCAAATAATAAAAGAGGGACCAATAGCCCAAGCAACCTAGAGGAAAGAAGTCTTAGCAGGAGGCTTGCCCAGGTGGGCCCAAAATTCAACCAAAGAAGATACATGCCAGCGAGTCTAATTCCAAAGTGTCCACCAGAGATGCCAAATAGCCAAAGAGAAGGAGCACTGAAAGAAGAGGTGAGAAGCACATTCCTCACTATTACAGTAAAGAACACACATAGAGGGGCCTTGGAAACAATGTTTGCACAGATTATCCCAAATAAGACAACGGTTATGGACAACTAGCCACATGAAAAGTTGCATTTAGGCCAAGAAAATTTACTCCACACATGCTTCCACCAAGGAATCTCCTCCCCTCCAAAATGCTGACGAATAAGTTCCAAGTAACTAACAGCAACAGAATATTTACTAGAAGAATCTCTGCCCCAGGCAAGAATATCACGCCTCGTCAGGGAATTACACTCCTGCAAAAAAAGAATCTGAGCCAATTCTTTACGAGCCTCCTCAAATCCACCCGATGACCAATCATGAGAATCTTTCCAAATGTAACCAACAGCCATCCCTAAATTCTGAATAGCCTTGTAGTACTCCACTTTATCCCAACCACATCAGAAAAAATATCACAAAGATGTTGGAGGTGCGGATACATAGAGAGGATAGGAGGATAACCATCTTAGGAATCCAAACAAAAAAGAGCTTTCCAGCCCTTATTGCATATCCAGAATAAGCCCCTCATAACTAGTTGAGCCCCAATTTTAAGGGTATGCCAAATCAAAGACCCCTTCTTTCCAAACAATATCAAGGAACATCAAGAAAGTTAACACCTTTAAGAAACTTATGAGTAAGAATACGGGCCCAAAATTAGTTTTGACAAGTACACCAATGCCAGCATAATTTGGCAACCAAAGCTTGCCAATTCAAGGTAACAAACCAAACAACAAGACCCCCCTCCTTCTAAGGTTGACACACCGAACCCATTTAACAAGGCTCCATTTCAAATATTCAAATTACCACTCCACAAGAATTGGTGAGGGAGCATCAAATTCCTTAAGAAAATACATAGGGGTCGTCAAAACAAAGCACTTGTAGATAAGAAGAGCATGGATCACAAATTGAATAAGAGTCATCCTAGCAGTAGTGGACAACCATCTATGAGTCCAGTGATTAACCTTGCGACATATCTTATCCAACAAATATTGCCAATGCATTCTAGATAGTCTGCCAGAAGAAAGAGGGATATCAAGGTAGACCAAGGGAAGAGAGCCAATCTAAAACCTCAAAATATTGGCAATCCTTCTTTGAATAGCCTCGGGAATATTGAAAAAATAGATACAGGATTTATGCTCATTGACTTTCTGACCTGAAACAACCAAATAAATATCTAAAGTCCTTTTAAATGAATCAACCTCCCGAAGATGAGCAACCCCCATAAGAGCAATATCATCCACAAACGGAAGATGGGAAAGCATAGGCAAGCCATGACCCCACCTCCAACCTTGAATCAAGTTGTGAGAAACCTGAGACTTAATAAAATTGCCAAGGCCCTCCGCCATAAGAATAAACAAAAAGGGAGAAAGAGGATCCCCCTGGCAAAGACCTCTAGAAGCACCAAATAACTTAGACAGGTCACCATTTATAATAACAGAAAAGGAGGATGAACTAACATAGCTCATCATCCATCTGACCCACTCTTGACAAAAACCAAAAGCAGTGAGAAGTTTTTCAAAGAAGCGCCACTTAACTCTGTCATAAGCTTTGGCCATATCCAGTTTGATAAACATAGACTTTTCCTTAAACACTGCCATAGAGTGAATGGCTTCAGAAGCAATCGCAACCCCAATAAAATTTGTATGTCTGCCACAAAACCTCCTTTCTCATCTGAGATCAAAGTCGGAAGCCAAATTTTGAGCCTCTAAGCAATCAACTTAGTAATAATTTTACAGACCACATTACACAAAACAATAATGGGCCTAAAATTGTCCAACTGGTTAGCACCTTCCTTTTTAGGAATAAGAACAAGGAAAGTAGAATCCAAGGCCCGAAGCATTTGTTTACTACCATAAGATTCACGAACCACTTCTAGCAAATCCAAATTAATAATGTCCAAAAATTTCTAAAAAAAATCAATAGGAAACCCATCTGGACTTGGGGCTTTACACTTGCGCATCCCTAAACAACCTCTTCCAATTCAGACAAAGAAATCGAACATATGAGGGACTCATTCATTGCATTAGTAACTAAAGAGGGAATACAAGAAAGGATCATATTCTCCTCATCCTCAGCTGGAGGTGAGTCTTTTGGAAAGAGAGCAGAACAGTGCTAAGAAGCCTCATGAGATAAAGCCTGAAGGGAAGGCAACTGAATACCTTCTAAACTCACCAAGGAAGAGATATAACCCTTATTCCGACAAGCTTGCACCGATTTATGAAAAAAGGCAGTATTCTTGTCACCTTCCTGAAGCCAATCAACCACAGCCTTTTGCTTCCAAAAAATCTCCTCCCGAACTTCCCACTCCTCCAAATCCCTCACAGCTTGGGACTTCGCCCTACCCAGATCCTTTGAGAATCTGGGGTCCCATATTTGACAAGTAATAACATCTAGACGAGCTTGAGCATTTCTCTTCATAGCATGAAGGTTACCATAACACAATCTATTCCATCTCTTAAGCCGGAATTTGACAAACTGCAATTTATTAACAAAGGAATACATACCAGTTCCATAGGCAAAGCCACCATCTGTCCACCACGGAGTCATTAAATCATGAAGAGAAGAGTCATGAAGCCACATAAGTTGAAACCTGAAAGGAGGATTTTTAGGAACAGAAATAGAAGCAGATGAAAATTTGATGGGCCAATAATCAAAACCCCTCCAATCAAGAATTTCAGAGGTATTACATTGTTGCCAACAATGCAGCAAACTAAGAGGGGGGTGAATCAGTTTTTCTCACAAACTTTACTCAACTTATACACAACTTCAGATTTCATGATTAGCAATGAAAACACAAATCAGCACCACATCAATAACACATAAGACCAAGATTTTGACGTGGAAAACCCGATAAGGGAAAAACCACAGTGGGGCTGGAACCCACAATATTAATATACCTTGTTAGAAGTATATAAATATTACAATGGGGAATGCACATGCATTCAAGCACACTGCCTAGAGCTCACTGCTCAAAACAAATAACAAGAAGGGCTACAACCCTTGGGAAGGCTCACTGCCTTACAAAAACATTTGGATTACATCGGGAGGATCATGAACTGATAGAATAGAATCTCCTCATGCCTGGTTACAGTTCCAGTAAAACACATAACACAAACTCTTCTATTACACACTTCTTCTCTACTATCGAATGATTAATACATTATTCACACACGGCATGCATGTTACAATGATCGTTACATATATTTATAAAAGTCATCAACCTATATTTCAAGGTCGGCTCAACACTCATCACAAATTACAAAACAATAGCCATGCATACTACAATATAACATGCAGACCAAAACAATGTTGGCTAAGACATACTATGGACCTAAGTCACAACCTCGAGCACGCAACACCTTTAGGAATTATGTCACGAACATCTGCAACACGCTACATCATCATGAATGTCGCATAGCATGAAGAACATCACCGAATCAAGAAGATCATCAATAACGCGCACAACGATCAATGTGGACCATCAACACGTGTAGAACATGATCTAGAAACATCCACAAGCATCATGAATAACCATAGCAACAACCGAACTTCAAGAACCTCAACTATAATGACTATCAAACTAAAATATTCACTTGTGAACCTTCAAATCATGAACCATTTGAATTGAGGACAAATATGAACGTCACAAACACTCTGCCAAATCCGCAAACCAAGATATTGCAATTTTGGAGCAATGCAGAGCAGTATCCAGAACATTGAACAACTTGAACAACTGAAAACCAACCTCAATGTCGGATCTCATAACTCGATCAAATCACCATGCGGATCTATGAAACTTTGGCTGAATCAACTAGAGATACTTATCTCAAAACCATTCGATCCACAACAACTTAACTGCAACACACTGGCAAAACCAACTCATTCAATCTAACTGCAACACCAGAACACTCAAGAATATGTTAACATTAATGACAACACATCATTCCAGCAAACTTCTCAACAATATCCAACAATCTCCGCCTTTGGCATTGATGGCAACATATGAATGTGAAAAAAAATCGATGCAAAGAAAAAAATCAACAACCAACAATCTCCCCCTAAGATCAAGCACGTGATATAGCAATTTTTCACATGACTCTCTCCCCCTTTGACATCAATACAAAAGGCGCACATGCAAATCATGATTCTCTCACCCTTTGAACTATCTTACAAATCTAAATATCTCTCCCCCATTGGCCAAACCTACTCATCTTAAAACTGAACATTTGAACCACAAAACTGACTACTCCCCCTGAGTAGCAGCCTCACTCATCAATCCGGATCACAAGATATCTTTATGAAGTCCATCGAATTGATGCAAATCCATGCATCTTAGTTCTCATTAAAAGGGGCAATCACCCATAGCTTCTCTCTGAGATACTCAAAAGTATCTGGTGCAGGAGGACCTCTTCAACAAGCAAATCATGGATCTGAGGATGAATACTAGGATCATAGTGTTTGTCTTAGTGTCTTGTGTTTATGCAAGTTTCATGTATTCAATAAAGACCTCACCATGTAAACCAATGTCACAAATTAGGCAACTTGATAAGCCAATTTGGACAATTTGGTGTATAAGGGGTAGATTGATGCTTGTTTTGGTGTTTTATAGGATTTTAAGATGTCTTACTGGTGTTTGGTTGATCCAAGTTGTGTGGATCCCAAACTTGTAGTGTTTGACAACTTTTATGCAAAAATGCAACTTTTGAGAGCAAAAGTGTAACTTTTCAAAGTTCAGTTGATGTAAGCCTCTAACCGGCTCCAACCTCTTCCAAATTCGATTGGTAATCGTTGGAGAGGGATATAAACCTTGTTGACATGGTTCCCAAGGCGAGAGTAGTTGTTGTTTGAAGTTTGGAAGTAAATAAACACTGAATAAACTGAGTTTTCCCAAAAATTCTGAATTTGCAGAGGTTGTACGTCCTTGACCGGTTTGAGTTGGACAAAACCATTCATGGAGTAGTTGGAGGGATGAATCACCTTTGATTTGGCGGTGGTTTGAGGATTTGATTGCTTTTTAGTAGGGAGAACCCTTCATTTTTCTGACTACTACCCAAAAAGTAAGGGTTTGGCTAGGGTTTTAGCCAAAAATGGCCATATCTTGCATTCTATTCATCTAGAAGTTTCTTCCTTTGTTGGAGTGCAGGATTGGCCTATGTATTTTAGGATTTTCATGGGTTTTTTCAGGGGAGACTTGGTTGTGAGGAGAAAGAAGCAAAACTAAATAGGCATCTCTATGTGACTACCTTAAGCAAATTTAGGACAGTCATCCTAAAACCTTATAGCAGTGGATTTCAAGCATGCAACCCTAGAATTAGAGGTTACTCATCATCCCCCACCTGCTCATAAAGTTGGTTTTGTAGTTGGAAAATCGGTAATGGGGGTTGCTTTGTAAATTAGGCCTAATCGCCCTAATTAGGTCTCTAGGCTTCTAAGGGGTTCAGACTGCTAGGTTGCAGATCTTGCCAATCTCTTTTAGGGATGAGTGTAACTCCATAAAGGGTATCTGGAATGGTAAATAGTTTTCTAGATTGTGTTCGGTATTTTGGAGTTTAAAGGCAAAATACCGATCTTGGAGGGCTACTAGCCTAGGGGGTGGGTTTCCAAAGGAGGTATAGGGCATTGATGCCTAAGTCCCAAATCAACGTTAGGAATAGTTCCTAGATGGCATTAATAGACCAAATCCAAGGTTCCAAAGAGCAGGAGTCACCGGTGAGGCATGTTCGAGAAGTTGAAGCCATTTACTCATCTTGAGTAAGTGTTAGGCTTGAGTAGTGGAAAGTAGTTCAAAACCTTGAGATGTGGAGTCCTTCCTTGTAGGGTCATTTTTTTCATTTGAAGGGTCAAACCCTAAGCTTTTGGACTTGTCCTTAGATGTGAGAAGGCCTCTGCATCAGTATCCTTAGACAAAGACTCAGTAAAGATATTTGCAACATGTTCCTTTGTAGATACATACACCAATCTGACTTCCTTTTCACTCACCTTCTCTCTTAAGAAATGGAACTTGATTGATATATGCTTGGTCTTTGAATGCAACACTGGATTCTTAGAAATGTTGATAACACTTGAATTATCACAGTACATAGCAGTAGGCTCATCAAAAACAACTCTGGTAGCCTTCAACATTTGTTTCATCCATACCACCTGAGTGCAATTGCTAGCAACAACAATGTATTCAGCTTCTGGAGTAGATAAAGAAATAGCATTTTGTTTCTTGATCATTCATGAAACCAATCTATTTCCCAAGAAAAATGCACCACCACTAGTACTCTTTCTGTCATCCACACACCTACTCAATCAACATCTATAAAAGCACTCAAAGTAAAGTCATGATATTTAGGATACCACAAACCAAAATCAACTCTGTTTCAAATAACTAAAAATTCTCTTAATAGCTACAACATGAGATTCCTTAGGATCAGCTTGAAATCTAGCAACTAGACAACATTCATAATATCTGGTCTAGGCTTAATCAAATACAACAATCCACCAATCATAGATCTATATCTAGTCTGATTTGCTTTCAGAGAATCATCATCCTTAATCAACTTACATACAGTCACCATAGGTGTACCAATTGTCTTTGAATCTTTTAGACCAAACTTCCTCAGCAATTCCTTCACATACTTCGATTGTGATATAAAAATACCTTTATACAACTAAGTAATTTGCAATCCCAAAAATAATTTCATCTCACCAGTCATAGACATCTCAAACTCTTTCTGCATATTATCAACAAACTTCTTGCACAAACCATCATTCCCTCCAAAAATAATGTCATCAACAAAAACTTCAACAATTAAGATGTTATCATGATCAATCTTGAAGTACATATTACTATCAACAGTACCTTTATTGAATTCAAGCATCATCAAATACTTATCCAATCTAGCATACCAGGCTCTTGGGGCTTGCTTCAATCCATAAAGTGCTTTCTTCAATCTGCATACCATATCTTTCTGATCTGTCAACTGAAATCCATACAGTTGCTCAATATAAACTTCTTCTTCCAACTCTCTATTAAGAAAGGTTGAATTGACATCCATCTGATAAACTTTGAAATCTTTGTAAGCAGCATAAGCAAGAAATAATCTAACATCTTCAATTCTAGCCACCAGAGCAAAAGTCTCCTCAAAATCAATTCCTTCCATCTGAAAATATCCCATACAAACAATTTTATCTTTATTCCTAACAACTTCACCTTCCTCATTCAGTTTATTTCGAAAGACCCATTTAGTGCCTATTAGATTTTTCTCCTTATGTTCGGGAACAAGAATCCTTGCATTATTCTTCTCAATCTGGTTCAATTCTTCTACCATTGCTTTAACCAACTCATTCAATTTGATTGCAACAGTGGAACACATAGGAATATGTTGACATCAATGACAACACATCATTCCAGAAAACTTCTTAACAATATCCAACAGTACACAAGTTACCACCAACCCAAATATAGGAAACAAGGAACCTATCCAACCGTTCAGATATAGCTTCATCTCCACATAGACGATTGTTCCAAGTGAAGATCCCATTAGAGCGTTTAATATCAATTAAGTTCAAAAAGTCCACATTCTCACGAAAAAAGATCACTGCAAGGACTCGACCGAGCCAACCCTCTCCTTTTTTTCTCCAAACTTAATACTAAATTAAAATTCCCAACTAAATCCAAGGAAGGAAAGCAACACACGATCTAACATACTGAATATGAGACCAAAGCAAAGTTTTGCCATGAAAATTGATCAGATCATAGACATTAGTAACCAAAATAAGCACTCCAAATTCCAAGCAAGAGGCAACCACCAAATGAGCAAAGTGACTAGAGATCCTCTAGAGCGAAGCAATCTTTCTCGAATCCCAAAATAGAGTAAGACCTCTAGAACAACCTAAAGAGCCAATGCACTCACACTGACCAAAACACCAAATACTAGAGCACTCTGAAGCATGGATTTAATTGAAAGCTTAGTCTCTTGGACACAAAAGACATTTTGAGAATGAATTGCAACCAACTAATGAATTCCCTTTTGTCAAGGGATGCTATTCAACCCCCTAACATTCCAAGAGAGAATAATCATGAGAGTGATGGGGAGAAGTGAGCATCAATGGATTTGATAGACCCAAATTCCATCAACATTTCCCCAACTAATTTAATCTTCTCCTGATCCTTTTTATGACCAGATTTTGATGAACTATCAAAAGAATCCCTCTTAAGGAGTCGTTATTGCAAACCCAAAGCCTAAGAAGACCCTCTACCTTTACTAGAAGCCATCAACTCCTTAGCCAAATCAGCTAAAACAATTTCATCCTGTAAAACTGCAAAGTCACCTGGATCTCCTAAATCAAGAGCACTAGGGGCACCCCTTACTGCAACACAACAGCTGGATCCTTAATAGTACTCCCCTGCTCTTGCATAGCATCCATGCCCATACCAGCAGCCCCAGCAGAGACATCCACTAGAATCCCTTCCTCCAGAGCTAAAGAGTCTAGTATCTCATATCTTTGTAAGACCTCTTATGACCCCTTCCCTTAGCACGAGACTTAGCAAGTGTAAAACCATCCTGATCTGGGCCACAATCTTTCACGGGTTCCTTTCATTTGCCCCAAATATCTCCCTCAACCTGCCAAGAACAATGGTGCAGTAGCACCAACTTGAAATTTTGTTTTGGTCTAAGTGTGGCCTAAGAGTTTTAGGGGTCTTGCTTTATTTTTGGTTTGAATAAAGGTCCTTGGTGACCGTTTTGTATTTCTCAAATATGTTTATTTGATAAAGTCTTCTAGGGTCTAATTTTAAGTGTCAATGACAATAAAATGAGAGAAGAAGCTTAATCGGTTGCAAATGGAACACCAACAGTCATGGTATGATTGTTGGTATCCAGAATCTGATTTTTTTTAATGCCTCAAAAGCTATGAGACAGTGGTTGGTGATTGTATTCATTTTGTTGTTGAAAAGATTTAAGGGAGAACGAATAGAAGCTTTTTCATTTTCTGCAGCTAAAATTGTTTCTTCTGTTTATTTTCTTTGGTTTTGCATGACCTATACAGACTGCAACAGTTCTGAACTTTACTCTGGTTAATCGTGACATGGATTTATGTTCAGTTGAATCTACAGGATTTTGGGTGGTAAGGAAGCTAGCAGTTATTGTCATTTCTGTGACAGGAAGTGTTCAAACTAAAGTAGTTCAAGAGGGTGAGAGTCTAAGATGTGAAAGTATACCATTCCACCTTGTTGTAGGATATAAATGGGTGGAATGGGTAATGTTAGGGTAGTTTTAATGGTGATTTTA
The DNA here is from genome assembly GCF_030272615.1 of Cryptomeria japonica. Taxonomy (NCBI): domain Eukaryota; kingdom Viridiplantae; phylum Streptophyta; class Pinopsida; order Cupressales; family Cupressaceae; genus Cryptomeria; species Cryptomeria japonica. Next base: position 653,738,111 of record NC_081412.1, read on the forward strand.
AGTTTTGCAGCAGAGGGAGGAGAGGAGGTTGTCTCCTTTCAAAGATAGACCTAGTATCCTCATGAGATAAGTTAGGATATCTATTGCTACCAATTAAGTCAGAAGACCCTATGAGAAGGATAGATGAATGGTGAGAGAGAGATAATTCCATCCTCTGTTACATCAAACAACGAATCCAAGCTTCCAATGTCGATAGAGAAATAAGAATCCCGACAAACTTACAGATTAAAGCATGTTCGCTCCAATAAGCGACATCCTCTAAAACATATTCAAGTCGAATGACCAGAACCAGCTAACTCCTCGATAGACAACCATTAACTTTCTTAAGTTTTGAGCCCTCACCCACATACAAAGAGTTAGTAGTTTTTGCATGCACACCCAAAGAAAATCCATTTGGCAGTACAACACCAACCACCACTAAGCTAGAGGAAAAACACTGCTTCTCCATGCCAACAAAAGAAAAACAAACCACACCCAACCCCTAAATCACCACCATCGATGAGCCACGACAAACCTTCCACCCCAAACACAACACCAAAGCCCAACTAAAAAAACGCACCAAACAATCGGCAAAGAGAACTCACAGAATACAAAGCTCAAAGAAAGGAGGGACCTGTATCCCCACATGTCACACCCTGCAGTCTACACACACACCGCAAAAACAGCCACGCACAACAGAAAAACGGAGAAAGGAGAAGACTAGGGCACGAGAGCCCTAGCTCGAACGACTAGCACAGACACCCCAAACACCAACCATCGCTCTCAGTCCCCCTTATAATTCTAGTAAAAAAAATAAAGCACCTCTATCACTTTTAGTTTTTAGATAACAAATTTACATAAGAATGAACCCTTCTACCATTACTACCTATTCGATCTTTATTTAGTCTTTGTATAATTATCACATTCTTAGCAAGGTATGTTGTGATTGCTTAAGCCTTTGAATCATCGTCTTCCTTATATAATAAAGTCACTATTCCTTATTAAAGACAAAACTCATCATTGTTTATTCTTTGCATCGCATCTCCTTTAGTCACTTATTGTTTGTTAATAACAAAAGTCGAAGTCTTCATTATATAATTGTTGCTCATATAAATTGCTCATTAATTAGTTGCATAATATAATGAATTGATGTGTTGTCTTGTAGAATATAATCATAGATATTATAATAAAGTTGTTGGCATAAGACTTGTTTTTCACCAAGTGTCTTTTCTTGATCCATACAAAGTTGTTGCCATCTCATACTTGATTTTTTTGTCAATTAATAGTTGGACTCAATCGTTGCCCGAATAACCTTAATCTCTATCATAATTTCTCTCATAAAAAAACAATCACATTGCATTAACTTAGGAAATGTGTGTGTGGGGGTCTTTGATAAATGCCTAAGTGTAGTCAGAAAGAGAATTGCATAGTTTATATCGTTGTCCATTCACTAACGGTCAATTTTGTCTTTCTTCAACCAAATCTTTCTACAACTAAATTTGGTATGCATATATCATTTATCATAGATATCCTTCATTGTCAACCATTTGGTTCCAATTGCATCAACTTCATTATTAAGATAATACAAGGAGCTTTCTCAAAGTATCAACAAAACTATTTGTCTTATAAACTTATCACTGCATATTGACACCAATAACAATATTTCCACTCTTCACATCAATGACACATTTATCTATAACATTGTCTTCTTAACTTCTTGACATCAATGACAACACTTCCAACAATCTTCCCCTTTGTCATTGATGGCAACATAAATCCTCTAATTATTCTCCATTCTATTTCTCTCCCTCGATGTCCATCAAACTTTTCTCCGTGAATGTTTGATTGCAAATTTACATCAAATTACAAGAATATATTTCTCCCCCTCCTAAATATTATTTGATGCTCCCCATATCAAGGATTCTTTTATGCATCCCTTGCTCTATTACTCGTCCTTCTAGATTTTCTTGATCCAAGTTATATCATGATTTTGCTTGGGTGACATACTTCCTCTATGGTTGTTCAAAAAATAAGCAATGTCTATCCAACCCTTAGGATGCACCAATATAGAAGTTACCCTTATACATCATGACTTCTATATTGATGCATCCTAAGGCCTAGATAGTCACTTCTTAAAAAATATGCATTTCATTCGTTTACATCATTTCAAAATATAAAATATACATGTCAAGTTAAAAAGTTGGATCAATGTTGGTTGTTTCTTTATAAAAATGTGACACAAATTTGTAATTTTACCCCATAATTTACACGAATTCTCATGTATTTGACATTATCTTTTGTTTTAAATAGAAAAATACCAAGTCAAACACTGATAATCTTGGACACTATATAAAATTGACTCTTAAATTTTAAATTTAAATTTTGTTGTCATACCCATTTCTTTCTTGTCATCAATTGGAATGGTACATGTTTCACATGATGCTCTGTAGAGGTATTCAAAAGAAAACAATGTGCACTCATTTTTCATCCAATCTCTATATGATTCTTATTTTGGTATCATTTAGAAATGTTTTGACTTAGAAAAATTAAAGGAATCTAAGATAATTCCCAAATTTCAATTTCACCAAACATTGCACACTTACTAACAACTTATGTTCATCCTTAATCTATGCTATCTAATAAGGCTTAGGATGTTTCAATCTTTCCAAATTCAACTTATTCACCATCTCTTTTGAAACAAGATTGGTTGAACTACCACTATCAATAACAACTTTACAACACTTACCGGATGCCTTACATCTAGTCTTGAACAAATTCTTCCTCTGCAAGGGTTCTTCATCTCACCTAGTATGACACAAAGCTCTCCTCACCATCAACAGTTCTCCATCTTCCAATTTATTATCTGATCTGGTGGGGTTTTCTTCCACTATTGTTGCTCTTTTGGTATTCTTTGTCTTCTTACACTTGAAAGCACGATGTCCTTCTCCTCCACACTTAAAGCAAGTTCCTCTAAATGTCTTCGTCTTGTCTTCCAAAATTCTCATATTGGTAGCCATCTGGTTCTCTCCTCCGGTAGAAATTTCTATCATCTTTTCGGTATGAATTACCTTCTTTGATTACTTCCTTGTCCTTGTTCTGATCTATATAGGTTCCTCTACCTCTTCCTCCTTGAAATCTTCCTCCAGAAAACCTTCCACCTATGCCTCTCTACATCTGCTCATGTCTTTTGTTTAAATTCTCTTCAGCCTTCAGGGCATACTGGTAAGCCTCTTCAACACTTTGTAATTTGATCAAACTGAGTTCATCTTGTATAGACACTCGCAATCCATTCAAATATCTTGCAACTTGTTCAACTTCATCATCAACATGTCTGGATTTGATATTCAACTTGTAAAATGCTTCGGTGTATTCCTTCACATTAGATTCTTTTTGTCTCAAATTCTACAACTTCTGGAACATATTCACTGGATAATCAACTCGCATGAACTTTGACTTCAACTTCGCAACCATCTGATCCCATGTCTTGATCTTCTCTTTACCTCTTCTCTATCTATCAACCTGCAAATGTTCCCACCAAAGAGATGCATGACCTTTCAACCGGGTACAGACATATTTCACCTTCCTTTCTTCTGCAGTGTTTTCAAAATCAAAATATTTGTCCATCTCTGAGATCCAATCCATCAATTCATCTGAATCCAACTTTCCATCATATTCCAGTGGGGTAAAATGAGGTTTAGTATTCGTCCGACTAAAAACCCTCAAAAACCTTTCCCCATTCGGATCAACTATCGGTGGGTTTACTTGTTCTGTCGGGACTTCTTCTCCTTCATCTTCACTTACATCTTCAATATGTCAGTCTCTTCTCTAGGTTGTCTCCATGGCTTCCAACCGGGCTGCTATCCCTCCCAACATTTCCATAACAGCAAGGTCTGCATTCCCACACGCTCCGCCATTGCTAGTTCCTATTCGCGCCACCTTTACGCCAGTCCTTTGCAATTGCAGGTCGGATCCACAGTCTACCACCCTACAACAAGATTCTCAAGACACGCAATCTTTGGAACGAAAGCTCGCTCTGATACCACTTGAAGCAGTCACCGGTTAGGAGGGACCTCAAAGAAATGAATCTGGACCGGTCAGCAAGAGTAAACACAACGGAAACACAAGGACATGATGGAGGCAATGCAGAACAACTTGAATTATAACATGAAAACTGATTACAACCAACCAGTAACCAATCGGGTTACAGAAACCGGCTCACGGGCCTGCTAAAACATGCTCAAAGTACAGAATAGGTCACAACCGAGACCTCAAATCTCAAGATCTATCTTCTATGCTTAGTCTACCTGCTTCAATACTACTTGATTCTACTTGATTATGCACACTAATGCTCTATTACAATGATTTATACGATCCAAGGGGATCCGCTTGACCCAAAAGGGATCAAACCCCGAAGAAGAAGACCTAACGTGCAAAACCAACAAGGTCGACCTCCGCCAAGAGATTCCTCCGAAAAATCCAAAGGATGAAGAGTAGAACACGGGAAAAGGTCGGCCACACACCAAGGAACATTAGAATCAATGCTCAGAGCTCCGCAAGCTACGGAAGGGATCCGGTAGGTCACCAATGCAAATAGGTCCAGGCAACCGGTAACAGAAACTATTAAACGGTAACCAAAAACTGTCTCGAAAACCGATAGCGATAACTGTTGGCATTTTTTATGTTCATGTTGTGATTGTCATTGATGGACACATACTTGCATTAAGATCCTCTTTATATGTGTGAGTTAGAGCACAACCGGTATTTGTTCCAACCGGTATGTTGTATTATAGTCTTTAGACTATTGATGTTTTGCAGAATATGTTTACCGGTCTGAAGCGGCATGTCGACCCCAAGCGGTTTGTGGATACCAAGCGGTACGAGGGATTAAAGCGGCATAACACATTTTTACCAGTCTTCATTCTTGGCAAACCGGCAACCGGTATTTTGTATGAACCGATAATACTCTGTGATGAGTTACCAACCGACATTTTGTGATGAGTTACCATCCACCGATCGTTTGACGGTGCTGACTCTCTGGCGGTGCATTTTGTGTCGTGTTACCAGATATGACCAGATGCATTGAACCTAGGAAATTGTATTGTAATCCTATTGGACCCACATGAAATCAGATTCCTTTATAAGGACATCATGTCTAGGGTTCTAAGGTTGTTGTTGTTATTGTTGTTGTTGAGGTTGATGTTGTTGCTAGGGTTCAAGGTAGCTGAAGAGTTAGAGAGAGTATGAATGTGTAGAAGACTAAAGTAATGTTGTAATGCATTAAGATCGAGCTATCAAGGATCTAACCAAGCAATCTGTGCTATTTGCTAGATCACTCACTCGTTGATTACTCACATCTTCGACAAGTTTGTAGCCCTTAACCGGGTAGGCCCAAAAGCCTCTTGTAAATCCTCTAACAAGGTGGTTCACATCTGTGGGTCTAAAATCCTCTAGGAAGGTAGTCTTCAATCTGACTTATCTCCTAACAGAGATTGAGATTCCTAACAGGATCTGTTCTAGTAAAGAACGTTGTAAGACCTTAACCGATCCGGTTTCTATTCTGCAGATACTTACTTGTGAATTCCATCTCACCGTGGTTTTTCCCATTTGGGTTTCCACGTCAAAATCTCTTGTGTTATGGTGTTTGTGCTTCTGTGGGTGAATGCATTATTAGCTATTTGGTTTGCATGTTTGTTAACCGGTTTGTCTGCTAAATTGCTTTACCGGTTTACTGTCAGTCTTGCAAAGTGTTTAAGTGCAAAGATTTTTGGCATACTAATTCACCCCCCCCCCCTCTTAGTATTCATCAATTGGTATCAGAGCATACCTTTCTATAAGTTTAACCACTTGGAAAGAGATATGGGGGAATACACCTTGAGGGAACTTACTCAATGGCTCACTCAGTCTAAGCAAGCCTATGATGATCTTATGGTCAAATACAAGGAATCTCAAGCAAAAAGGAGAGAACATGCAGAAAAGCTGATGGAGCTATCTGAAAATAGTTCTGCAGATGAAGCAGACATGGAAGCCCTAATTGCAGAAGTAAATAAGTTAAATGAATCAAACTCCAACCTGAGAAAGGAATTGGAAGGACTGACTATCCGGATGTGTCAAGAGCTTGAGAACCGGAGGAAAGCTGAAGATCTGGTGAAAGAAAGAGATCATGAGATCTCCAAGCTGAAACAAGAGATCAATGCCCTAACTGCTCAACTCCATGCTACCAAAGTGGAAAAGGACGACATGCAAAAGGAAGAATGGAAACATGAACAATGGACCTTGGAGAGCACCTGGATATGAACAAAACCTGGAAGAAGAAACCAGTAGTGTTACAAGAGGAATCGGTTTCTGCACCTAGTGTGGAAATATCGGAACCGGCAAACTAAGCCTCAGAAAAGCTTAGGGGGAGCAAACGGTTAAATGTCTCGTACCCCTAGTTAACATCGGTAAAAGACCTTAACCGGTATGTGATACCTGTCGCTTGGCAGAAGATCGGAAACGGTAAAAAGGCAAATTAGGGTTTACGCCCTAATAAAGGAGCATTAATGGCGGTAGGTGAGAGATATGTTTAAAGGCATTTTTCAAATCATTTCTCACTATCTGTTTTTGAGCGAAGAAAAGTTTTTCAAAGAGCAGAGCGACGAAAAGGCGATTTGAGCTGAGATCTTGAGAAATTGACAAACCGCGAAGGAGATTCAAACTCAAATTGCAAACGGTCAAATGGAGAACTCAAAGCGGTAATTTAGCAACCGACGAAGTGTGGAGTGAAGGAGAATCGGAAAGCCCTAAATTCACGTGTTTTTAAAAAGGTATTTCTCGAAGTTCTTAAAGTTTCTATCATGGCTTCCGCATCTCATACTAGTTCTAGTGCATCCATTGAGTCTGAAAGTTTTATTCAATGAAAGTCCAAGTATAATGCTCTATCACAAGTTCCAGCTGGTGTGATAGTAGAAGAGGGAATTTATGACTACATAGACTGCAAGATTGAAGACCTAGGGTCTCTAGCTATCCACTCCCAGTTAGATTTGTTTTGTGGCAAGGATAAGAAAATCAAACCGGAGTATAATATTTTGGAGAAGAAGAAACTCCATAATGTTGTCTACTTCCTGGAAGATTTTATAGAGGATCACATAAGGATCATTTTGAGCCGAGTCCACGATGACAAGATGTACCTGGAGAGGACGCATGATATCACGCCGCAGGCAGTTCATGTAGTCACCGGTTTCTGCAATACAGGGGATGTGCCAGCCCTAAGGACGGTTAGCAAAACTGAAATGTCCAAGCTCACCGATTCAGTGAGTGACTCACGTGGCATGACAGTCAATTCAATCAAGGATGATCTGGTGAAGTATGCATGTATGGTGATTGGTTACTGGACGTTCTCAGCCAACAGAATTAACTCTATATCTGCTGCAGCGGTAAATGTCGCTTACCGGATGATAAAGGAGGATGCATCATTTGACCTATGCACCGGTATGCAGAGGCAACTCCTATTGAACCTGAAATCAATCAAACAAGATAATGCACTGAGATTCAAGTTTGGACAACTATTGGTTGGGTTGTTCTTTTACTTTCAAGGATACTTCCCAGGAGTGGGAGACATTCAATGGTCTGCGGACCAACCGAATACCAAACAGATAAAGGAAAGTTTGCAAGCAGTGGGAACCGGTTATCCTGAAGTTTTGAACAAGTATTTTGATGAGTTCAGACGAAAAATGAGCCAAAGAATGAGAATATCAGGTGACATCGTCAAGAAATATGAGGACGATATCTGTTTCACCATCAAGGTGGATCAATGCATAATGGAGGTTGTTGAGCCTAGACAGGAAGAAGTTGAGCCAATGGGCTATGAGGTGATGTACGATATGTTGGAAGGGTATGCCTCTACCCTTATTGCCTCACCTCTTGATCCTAAGGCAAAGAGGATCGGAACCTATCTGGAAAGGGTTACACCGGTCGAGGAACCCTCTGCGAAGAAAGGAAAAGAACCTGCAGTAAAGAAGGCAAAGGCAGTGCCTGCAGCATCAGCACCGGTTACTACTGCAACTCCAAAAGTGACCAAGCGGTCACCAGCCAAAAAGAAATTGGAAGCAGCACCGACTAAAGTCTTCGAAAGGAAAAGGAAGACAAAAAGCAACTCTCCGGACTCAAAAGAAACTGTGTCTGAGGAGCAACCCAAGAAGGCGAGATAGACAAGAAAGAAGACAAAGAATGAACCGACATCATCTGCACCAGTAAATATTGATATCTCCTCCTACAAACCTTTGACACATTGTCAAAGAACTATCAAAAACATTAGGAGAAAAGTATTGAATGATTTAATTGATTATTTTGATGACTTTAATGATGATGAAAAGGAGGCAGTGGAAAAAGAAATAATTCAATATTTATGTGTTAATGACCGGTCCCCTTCAGAAATTAGATCTGAAACACCGGATTCTTTGTATAAGTCCTTAGACAATAAATGGCGCATTGCCATAGAGCAGGAACAGGAAATGAGAGAAAAAAAAATTTGCTGAACATTTTCCTGATGTATCAAATTCGGAACTGTTCGATGTAATGAACAAATACAAAGGTCTTTTCTTCATGAGAAGAAGAAGACTCCTGTTACTGGAAGGAAAAGGTAAGGAAGTGCTCTAGGATACACACACTCGTGCTCTAGATGCTTTGAAGATGCATCGAGTGGTTGAAGCCAACCGGCAAGCTGAGAAAGAACCGGTTATATCCAAACCGGGTGAAGTACTTGATGATGAAGGAAATCCGGTTGATGAACCGGTCGACACTATTGATGTCGATGCCCTGGATGGAGAAGATGTTACTCAGGAAATACCATATGAGGCAACAGGACAAGAGCAATAGGCTGAACAGGAGAAGAAAGCCAAGGACAGACAGGAAGCGGCAAAGGAAGAGGCCAAGCAGAAGAAGAAGGATGAAGAAGAGAATAGGAAGAAGGACGAAGAAGAGAAGCGGAAAAAGGAAGAAGAAGAGATGCGAAAAAAGGAAGAAGAAGAAAAGAAGAAAAAGGATGAAGAAGAGAAAAAGAAGAAAGATGAAGAGGAGAAGAAGAAGAAGGAAGAAGAAGAAGAAAAGAAGAAAAAGGATGAAGAGGAGAAAAAGAAGAAAGATGAAGAGGAAAAGAAGAAGAAGGAAGCAGAGAGGAAAAAGAAGGAACAAGAAGATAAGGAACAAGAGAAGAAAAAGGAAGCAGAAAAGAAAAAGGTTGAGGAGGACAAGGAAGTAGAGAAGAGGAGAGAAGTGGAGAAGAAGAAAGCGAAAGAGGACAAGACAGGAGAAGTGGCGAAGAGCACCCAAATGGAGACTCCAAAGGCAACCGGGAGTCAAGCTAAACCAACTGATCTCACCAGTCCTATAGATCTCCAATCTACAAGTGAAACGGAGCTAATGCAGAGCATCAAGGTAGCTCAAGAGTGCCTTGAAATCATTTGACGGAAGAAGGAACAGGATGTAATCCAAGCAACTGTGGATACGCTTACCGGTTTGATACCCAGTACAAATCTTCCAAACACCGATTCATCACTAGCTAGACTTAAGCTCCTATGCACAGTAGTAGATGATCAGGTGCAGAGCTTTGAAGAGGCAGCAGAGGCTAATGTCAAGAAGGAGCATCAAAAAGCTCTTAATATAGCTCTGGTGAAGAAGTTGAATGAGCTCCGGACTGAACTGAAGAAAGAACAAAAGGATATAAGGGACGCTCTAGATGAAGGGAATTTGCTACTTAGCAAAATCTGTCAACCCCATCTGTTCTATGATGATGTGCTAGCTCAAAAGCAAAAGCTTCAAACAGACTTACAGTCCTACATGAGCACATTCAAGACGCCTTATGATTCCTTTGCAACTTATGGGCAAATCATTCACCGGTTTCACATCCAGTCAGCCAAAATGGAGCAAGAGATCAGCACACAGTCTATAGATTTGCAGGAGCTACAACTGGTTCTACTCCCACGTCTGCAAATTCTTCAGAAGTGTTATCTGAACCTGGATGCCTTGACAGTTACACAGGAGATGAGCACAGTTGATGCCATGGAAGAACAGGTCTCCCAGATGCAAACAGAGAAAGAAGTAGCCACCTCCCTACTTGAGTCCTGGTCTCTATCGATGAAACAATTATTGCAGGACTATAAATCTGTTTTTGACAAGTATTATTCCTTGTTGTCATAAACTTTTATTATTTTAATATCAAATGGAAACAGGGTTGTTCAGCGGTACTTTGTCATTGTTGGCAAAGGGGGAGAAGTACTCTATCTATTTTGGAGAAGTATAGGGGAGAAGTATCTGGATTTAAAATTTTGTGATATATGCTCTGATATCTCAATGTTTATGCTGTATATGCAAAATTGTTATACATCGTATTGTTAAAGGGATAGTGTATATGCTTAGGGGGAGCGATTTTGCTAATGGCATGTTTTTGTTGTAAAACACTTAGATGTCAAAATTTTATTTTCCTAAGTGTTGCCATCAATGTCAAAGGGGGAGATTGTTGGCATTTTTTATGTTCATGTTGTGATTGTCATTGATGGACACATACTTGCATTAAGATCCTCTTTATATGTGTGAGTTAGAGCACAACCGGTATGTTGTATTATAGTCTTTAGACTATTGATGTTTTACAGAATGTGTTTACCGATCTGAAGCAGCATGTCGACCCTAAGCGGTTCGTGGATACCAAGCGGTACGAGGGATTAAAGCGGCATAACACATTTTTACCAATCTTCATTCTTGACAAACCGGCAACCGGTATTTTGTATGAACTGATAATACTTTGTGATGAGTTACCAACCGGCATTTTGTGATGAGTTACCATCCACCGATCGTTTGACGGTGCTGACTCTCTGGCGGTGCATTTTGTGTCGTGTTACCAAATATGACCAGATGCATTGAACCTAGGAAATTGTATTGTAATCCTATTGGACCGACATGAAATCAAATTCCTTTATAAGGACATCATGTCTAGGGTTCTAAGGTTGTTGTTGTTATTGTTGTTGTTGAGGTTGATGTTGTTGCTAGGGTTCAAGGTCGCTGAAGAGTTAGAGAGAGTATGAATGTGTAGAAGACTAAAGTAATGCTGTAATGCATTAAGATCGAGCTATCAAGGATCTAACCAAGCAATTTGTGTTATTTGCTAGATCACTCACTTGTTGATTACTCACATCTTCGATAAGTCTGTAGCCCTTAACCGGGTAGGCCCAAAAGCCTCTTGTAAATCCTCTAACAAGGTGGTTCACATCTGTGGATCTAAAATCCTCTAGCAAGGTAGTCTTTAATCGGACTTATCTCCTAACAGAGATTGAGATTCCTAACAGGATCTGTTCTAGTAAAGAACGTTGTAAAACCTTAACCGATCCGGTTTCTATTTTGCAGATACTTACTTGTGAGTTCCATCTCACCGTGGTTTTTCCCATTTGGGTTTCCACGTCAAAATCTCCTGTTATGGTGTTTGTGCTTCTGTGGGTGAATGCATTATTAGCTATTTGGTTTCCATGTTTGTTAACTGGTTTGTTTGCTAAATTGTTTTACCGGTTTACTGTCAGTCTTGCAAAGTGTTTAAGTGCAAAGATTTTTGGCATACTAATTCACCCCCCCCTCTTAGTATTCATCAATAACTGGTCGAAAAATGATTCAAATGCTCCACGGTTTGGAAATAAGGAAGATGGTCAACTCTTCAAGTAAAATCCAACTCCACAAGTTTCGGTGAGCCAAATCTAGGACACACAGAAAGAAATGTTGAAACTACAAACAAAAAGCAAAACAGAAAGGAAATATTTTTGGTTGATGCAAGATTGCCATGAATTGGGGATGCTCCTGCATCACCTCTTCACTATGGTGTAATCTAATCACTAGTTTGTAAAACTCTTTTGTATACTCTTTTACCAAACTTCTCCTTTTGCTTGAGTTTTTGTAATCTTTTGAAAAAGATTGGTTTGGTAATCTCTGGAAAGGAACTTAGCCTTCAGTTTAGCAAACATCCTATCCGAAGAACTTATCTTCTCCTTATTCTTCTTTTGTCTTTCAAACTGAACATAATCTTACAACATAACAACGTGGTCTTTGAATCTTGTACAGGAAAACTTCGCTCTTCTTTCTTTTGCAAAGTTCCTTTTTGCTCAAAGTACTTTATTAGGTCATTGATAATCACTAAGTTCCTCTCCATTGAGGCTTCTAGAATAGGTGGGAACCTCTATCCTTAGCTCGGCTCTAACACCCATGACCCCTTTTATTAATCACTTTTCAACTCCTTCTAGCTCTGCAAGACCATTATCAATCACCTGAGGCTCCTCTTCTTCCTTAACATCACTAACATCATTTGTTGTTGCTCCTCTCCTCCAGACTTGCTCCATGGCGTCCAAAAAGTCATAATATTCTATAATATCTCGATAACCCCTTCATCATGTCCTCATCTAGCACCTCCTTTTTACATTCTTCTCGGTAGCATTCTGAGAAATCCCTCACATTCTCAGTCTCTTATATATTTGATACCAAAATGATGACAACCTACGTCTAAATACCACAAACTATCTCCATTATCAATATTAACAGAAATGGCATTAACATCTACGCACAAGAGCTTTAGGAACTTAGAAATGCTGCAAGGTGTGTGCCCTTGGTCTCCTTGTGTTGTGCAGCACAGCGCTCGGGTTTGTGACATGGCTTAACCGCCTCCTGTGGATTCTATAAGTCTAGTGGTTGTATCGGACATTAACAGGTCGATCTTTTGGTGCAACGGCAACCGCACTTGTAACAAGTGGTATCAGAGCTTGGTCACAGGTTCAAACCCCTCGCTTGCGCTGGGGGGGGATTGTTGCCAGGTGTGTGCCCTTGGTCTCCTTGTGTTGTGCAGTGCAGTGCTCGGGTTTGTGACATGGCTTAACCGCCTCCTGTGGATTCTATAAGTCTAGTGGTTGAATCGGGCATTAACAGGTCAATCTTTTGGTGCAACAGCAACCGCACTTGTAACAACAAAACATTGTCAATACGTTTGGGATAAACAAAGAAGTGATCATTCACACATTGTTTGTTAGGAGATAATCAACAAATCAATGGGACCAACACTCATTGTTCATTTTATTTCAGCAATGCTAAAGAGAAAATTGAATTTATTCGATTGTTAATCTCTATTCAAATATTACAAATCAAAATTGACACAACCTATGCTTAGTTGTGGTTATTCTACCCGATTACATGAGTTTGGTCTCTCTTTGTTCGAGTGATTATGCTTTGAAACCTTTCAAAGATCTGAGCTCAAACGCCTTTTGCTTGTTTATTTCCAACTTTCTAATGTTGGTCTATTTCTGTGATACAAAGAAAACAAATGAAATGCATTCAAAAACATGGAACCCATGCTTGACCAATCACTCCCCTTCCTGTGCTTTACTCTATTAGACCAAACTCGGCTCTACAACCCCATCCCTCTATGGATCGAAATCAACAAAACCTTTTCTCCCAAATCATTGTGTCTACCCAAAACATACCCCCATCCAATTAGTCTCTCCCCTCTTTTCTTCCACCTTTCCAAACACCGATTTTCCCCCAATATCCATAACTGTCAACAATCGGTTGCAAGAAGAAACCATTTGAATCAAAGGAGTCAACATGACAACTAAGAAATAAAGATGGACTCCAAAACACTTAGCCAAACCAAAAACAAACAAAGAGCACAAAACGAAACACGCAAACAAAAAGCTTTGGTCAAGAGTTTAATAGAAATATATAAATATAAAAAATAATATACTAATCTTATAATAAAAATAATATAAAATTAAAAAAGAATAATATAATTATTTTTCATACATTTAATATTAATTACAGTATAATAATATAATAATGAACAAATATGATTTTACCTATCTTCCTCTAAAGTTTATTTTTTATTCCTAGAATTGTTCATGAGTCATTGACTTCCTTAAATCTTGGAGCATAAACTTTTAAGCTAAACTACATTAGTAAATTCATGAGACCACCAACTCTAAAATATTCCTTAAAAATCTCAAAAAACCCACTTAAATGTTTTAAATCTCCCTCCATAAAACCTTACCTTAAATTCAAATTGTCCAAAGAATGTAAAGTTGTCATTTCTCTTAAGATGCTAGTACCATTTTATATGAGTCTACAAAGCCTCAATTGTAACTAGGTATTGTAGCGTCGTAAATTGTCATTAGACCAATTTACTCCTCATGTGTGTGCCCCTAGTTGAGCATGTCCTATTCTCATCACCTATATAGGTTTGTTTTGTGTCTATTCTCCAATTTTGATGCCATGAACACCCATTGTTGGATTCCCTGGTGGGATAACCCTCTCCCTAGGGCTTCATTTTGGCCCCTTCTGCAGAAGAACCATGGCACCATGGTCCCTCTCAATGGGGCCCAAATTTGAATAAGGGCAGAAGTTGTATCCCTCTAGTAGCAATTCATCTTTGTGGCTCCACATGACCGTTGGAGGTTGGCCTAATCAATAATTTACCTAGACACCCCTATATAAAGGCACTTGATCAATCTAATTTCATCTATCAATTCTAAGTCTCCATCTACATTCAACCTAAAGCACTCTTGCATCTGTGAACCATTCATTATCAAGCATTTTCGGAGATCTTTGATGCTACATATTCTTCATTCAACCATCGTGGGGCAAAATTACATCATTCATATGCAAGCATGTGTGTGTGATTACGGTTTTGTCATGTCCATGCCATTTCATACAACATATGTAATTACATTCAAAAAGAAAAGGATCGTCATCAACAATTGCATATCTAAGGTATATCTTTCTAGTATTTATTTCAGTATTTGCATTTATTCATTCAAGGTTAATTCCTAAAGTGAGGTTTGACTTAGGAAAATCCCTATTCCCAACATTTTTTCCCTTTTCACTATGTGCAAGAACAAGTACAAAGTTGTGCTTCGGAGGAACGACAAGATTCATAGAGATGAATAGGTTACCCTTTGGACAGTGAAAAGTTAGGAGGACTAACGCGACTTCCATGGTCCTGACAATTCAAGCTGAATTTTGGAGAGCATATCCTAGTCATATTTTTTAGACCGGATCCAAGTTTGTGGCTCCGTGTGACGACTATAACTCACTGTTTATGCTTGATCTCTTCAATATTCACCCATTTACCCTAATTTCAACATTTTCACAATTCAACTTAGAAAGAGAGAATAAACCCCTAACAGAGGTGAACCTAATCAATATTTCAAAGCTTCTTCCTAAGAGGGATTAAGCCTAGATCTATTAGTTCCCTCCCTCTTTCAATGCAATGGTCTTTAAGCAAAATTAATGGTTTTATTACATTAGTGAAACCCTAATTTTTACCATCACATTTTAGTGAACACGACTCCTTACACCACTATTTCTGATTAGATATGATTTGTGGGCATTTTAATTTTTAAATTTGCATTCATAATTCTTATTTTTAATCAAATTACATAAGTTTAGAGGTTGAATTCACAAAAACCCTAATTTATTTTGGTTAATTTGATTTGTGGGTTGTATAATTTGTAACTTTTATTTTCAGATCTGATCTTAGGCATTCATAATGGCACTTAATAGATCTAATTTATTTGTCATTTCGCATATGATTACATTACTTTTCAATTATATTTATCATAATCATGTATTGGATAATGGCTTCTTTCACTTCGCATTGCTTCTTTTAATTCATAGCACTTTCGCATATTGCATTTTTAGAATTTCCAAATTGCTTCCTATTAATCAATTAAATCTCAAATCTTTTATCTATGATGCTTGTTTTATAGCAATATTTTTAGGAAAATGCATTACATGTGTAGATCACATAAAATCTTTTGCAGATCGTAATCCTAGAGATGCTAATGAGAAACCTAATACTTGTACCTCTCCTAGGGTATCTAATGTAAATGAAGAAAGAGCTAATACACCTATTAATGATCTCTCTAATGGAGAGCAAGCATTGAAGAAAAACATGTCACCATCTTCTTCTCATACACATACCCTAGCAAAAGGGGGGCAAGGTCAAAATATTGGTGTTTCAATCTCTCTAGATCCCCCTTGTTCTCCTAGAGCCTATCTTAACCATAAAAACATTTGTAGAGAAGATGATGTTATGAAATCTATCTCCCCACATAACATTAAGTAAAGATGAGCACTTAGATGATAAGGATGTTTCTTCCCCACCTATCAAAGATGATATGCATGATGATATAAAGAAAAATCTCCATATTCCTTCTTCATCTACTTTTCCCTTTGTTCCTTCTAAATACACTTACAATACAAATTTTAAAGAGATTCATTATAATATTCCTCAATTGAAACATTCTTATAAGAAGGGCTATAACATGATATCAAAACCAAAACAAGGTTTTAGATGACAATGACTTGGAAAATTTGAACAAGGAATTAGAGTCCCTATAAACCCTCCTACACAAAGTAATACTGGAGGTCTAGGTCATTATCATGATTCACTTATGGAAGATCTCCTTAGAATTCAAAACTTCAAAATTATCTTGTAAGACATAGAACCTATTGTCCATCTAAAGGGTACTTCTTCTTCGAACACTCCTTTTTGTTCATATCATCAAACTCATGGCCATCATGCCAATGATTGTCTAGACTTTCAAAAAAGTATACAAGAATTAGTTGATAATGGAACTATTAAAATAATAGATGGCAATCCATCTTCTTCTAACAAACCTTATCCTAAATCCCAAGAGACAAGACCTAATATTGATGGCCAAGAGAAATTAGCTACTAGAATCTTTTGGAGATTAAAGTATCATAAGAATATTGTCTTTCCTTTTATTAAAATTGATCACAATTCTAAGAATAAGGAGGGTGATGCACATTATCTTTTTCATCATAGTTACTCTCATTCTCTTGGAAAATGTAAAGCCTTTAAAAAATTTGTTAAAAACCTATATGATGAGTTTTCATAGCTCTTACAACAGATCTCGCACTCTTCCTTGGTGAAGAGGTAGTGCCTTAGAACTTCATCCTTCCTTCATGTTGCTCCTCACCCTGTGACACTAGTAGTTAACTTAATTGGGCGCTCTTTGTCATAAGAGGTGATGCTTTTTTTCAATTACAAACATCTTGGGGCAGCAACATGGTTCATTATTGCCTCTATACTTGAGGGGCAAGAATATCATCTTATTTCTTCTCTCTATCCAAGGTTTCATTGTTCCCTTTAGGGGTTGCATTTTTCATGTTTTGATGTCCTTTCTTGAATGGAATGGTATCTCACTTATGATTAATCTCTCCTTAGGGAAGTTTGTGATCCTTCATCTAAATTCTCTCTTTCTCTTTAAAGATTGTCTCTTCTTTAGAGTTGCATTTTACATATCTTTATGTCTTTTCTTGCATTGAATATTTCTTCATGTGAGTATATTGTGCATTTGCTTATGTCTAATCTCTCCTTAGAGGTTGTGTAATTCTTCTCATTATCCTTACACTTGGGGGGCATTGATCTCTCTTATCCTTTCTAAGGATCCACTCTTCCTTTGTTGAGTGGTGTTTGCTTATGATTTGATGCCATTCCTTGTGTGAAGTTGTTGTTTGATCAAGAATTCTCTCTTATGCAAGAGGTGTGTATCCTTGACTACAATCTCTTTTAAACTTGCCAATGTAAATCTATTATAAACAAATCCCTCTTTGGGTCAAAAGTGTATCATTCTTCATTAAGAATCTCTTTCACCTAGCAATAGGTGGAAGGTATGCATTCTTATTCTCCTTCCCCTCTTTTGGTGGATGATGTTATGCTTGTTCAAGAAACTCCTCTTGGAGGTAGATGTCTTTTGAGAAAAGACCTCTTCTCCTCCAATGATCCTCGTTACACTTGTTGCAAGATATCTATTTTTCAACTATCTTATCCTTGCTTGTAAGAGTATTGCCTCTTTAGCTTGGATTTATGAACATTGTTGCATAAAGGATATCTCCTTGGTGTTGAAGGTGGGCATCCTTCTTTCTAGCTTCCTTAAGACGTCAACATATGGTTGTGTTGGCATCTTAAGGGGGCATGCATATTGCCCTCTTTGTACTATAGTGTACCATATTTTTGCATGTCTTAAATGAGGTGTTCATTCTCGAAACAAAAGAAAACAAACTCTTAGACAAGATGCTTCATGCCTGAAACCAAACGTAGCACTGATATATACGATCTTATACCGGGTACACAATCTCGAAACCAAAGCAAACAAACTCTTACACGAGATGTCCTCAAAACCAAGCATATATTTGTCTTACACGGGGTTACACATTCTCGAAACCAAAGCAAAAAAACTCTTACACGAGATGTTCCCCATACTAGACACACATTTGCATTTTCATTTGATGTCTTACACAGGTTGTTGCATGCTCGGAACTAGAGAAAAGAAACTCTTATATGAGATGCTTAACACCTAAAACCATACACACTTGCACACATGTACGAGGATGAGCAAAACTAGAAAAACATAGCTAGACTATTCCTACTCTCCTCCCTAACATGGATCGCCTAGAAAAACACATCTAGAATGTGTATCCATGCTTTCTCTCTTTCTTCTCATGGTTCACTTATAAAAGCACATCTAGAATGTGTATCCATGCTTTTCTATTTGTAGTTAACAGATGATGCGTGCTCTTGCTCTTTTTATGTAATCGCTTGTGTTCTTGAGATGGCATTTTCAAGAGTGATATTAGTGGTTGAGACATTTTGATATTGAAATCTCTTCGGCTAGTTGACTTGAGGTCTTGTTTATGGTTTTTAGTTTTTGTGTGTTGTGTGTCCTTTTATCTTTTGTCTTTGTTTGTCTTTTTTTTGTTTTTGTTTTGTTTTGTGTGCCCTTGCATGTGTTTGAGTTAATATCCTAAGATTGGGGGCTTGGTTCTTTGAATTTATTGATGTCTTCACTCCTTGTGATTGTGCTCCTAGTTGCTCCTCTATTTCATCTCTTTCATCTACTTTGCTACAAGTATTTGCATAGGCTCATACTCCCGTTAAAGTGGGGGCTAAATGTAGCGTCGTAAATTGTCACCAGGCCAATTTACACCCCATGTTTATGCCCCTACTTTAGTGTGTCCTATTCTCATCACCTATCTAGGTCCATTTTGTGTCTATTCTCCAGTTTTGATACCATGAACACCCATTGATGGATTCCCTGGTGGGGTACCCATCTCCTTGAGGCTTCATTTTGGTCCCTTCTAAACGCCATGGTCCCTCTCAATGGGGCCCAAATTTGAATTAGGGTAGGGGTCATATCTCTCCAACAGGAATTCATCTTTGTGGCTTCGCATGACCATTGGAGGTCGGCTTAATTGGTAATTTACCTAGACACCCCTATATACAAACATTTGATCAACCTAATTTCATCTATCAATTCTAAGTCTTCGTCTACATTCGACCTAAATCATTTTTGCATCTGTGAAGCATTCATTATCAAGCATTTTCAAAGATCTTCAAGGCTGCATATTCTTCATTCAACCATCGTGGAGCATAATTACATCATTCATATGCAAGCATGTGTGTGTGATTAGGGTTTTTTCATGTTCATGACACTTCATACAACATGTGTGATTACATTCAAGAAGCAAAGCATCATCATCAACAAATGCAGATCTGAGGAATATATTTCCAGTATTTATTTCAGTATTTGAATTTATTCATTCAAGGTTAATTCCTAAACCGAGGTTTGAATTAGGCATTTCCCCTTTTCACTGTGTACAAGAACAGGTACAAAGCTATGTTTCAAAGGAATGACAGGATTCACAGAGATTAACAAGTTCCCATTTGGACAACGAAAAGTTAGGAGGACCAAGGTGACCACCACCACAATCCCAACAATTCAAACCAAATTTCGAGGAGCAGATCTTAATCATATTCCTTAGACCAAATCTAGGTTTGTGGCTTTGTACGATGATTGTAACTCATTGTTGATGCTAGATCTCTTCAATATTCACCCATTTACCCTAATTTCAATATTTTTACAATTCAACTTAGAAAAAGGAAATAAAACCCTAATAGAGGAGAACCTAATCAATATTTTAGAGCTTTCTTCCTAAGAGGGATTAAGCCTAGATCTATTAGGTCCCTCCCTCTTTCCATGTAATGGTCCTTAAGCAATGTTAGTGGTTTTATTACATTAGTAAAACCCTAGTTTTCACCATTACAAGCATGTATCCCAATTATGGCCTTCTAGGTTAACTATTCAATTCATATTCTCAATTTATTTTCAAAAGGTAAAGAGATTTGTGTGGCCGTGCAGATCCACAATGTTAATTGTTGTTAATGATGAACGAATGTTAAGGTGTGGCGTGATAAGATAGTGACAAAGGTGTTGTACTCATTTAATCTACTTAACATTGAGGTTTAAAGTGGACATCTAACAACATGCAAGAGATTTTATCAATTGGAGATTAATAATTGAAATTTTCCAGGGTGCATCATATCCAACCAAGCCGAGTATTAGAGGTAAATTTGGTGTGCCAACTGAAAACATTTGGCAAAGGACTTACCTCTCTACTCAGATAAACAAGACCACGCCAATGTAAATAGTAAGGACAAGATTCAATAAATATTGACGAGGGTAGAAAGAGGGGCATATAAACTGAAGAGAAGTTTAATGATTGAAATCCAGAGAAGAAAGAAGCACAAAAAGGAAGCATGGAAGGAATGTGAAATAAATATCAACAAATGTATAAGTCAATGAGTCTCACAAGTAACAGAAGGGAAAATTGGATTAGGAATGAAAGGGAATATAATGATAAAAGGTTTTTTAATAGAATCATATTAGTAAACATAAGTTGAAGTGAAAGGAGGAATAAGGGGATAATGAAAGAAAGTCATCAATTAAGTAAAAGAGTAAAAGACCAAAAAGTAGTAAAAAAAATTGAAATTTAAAAAGAAAATGTAGAAATATCGTCATATTAGAAGGAAGAAGAATTGACATCCACAATAAGAATCTATCATATATCATCATAAATATTAGATATTAGCAAGCCAAAGAGTCGCCATATTGCCACTTGCTATGTTTAATCTACAAATCTGTGCAATTAGGTTTATTGCCTCAATCAACAACTTTGGGAGACATTAATTAGAAACCTAAGATATGTACATTATCTTAATTAATATTTAAGAGTTCCTTTCCAAATAAACCTTTGACATTTAGAATTAACAACCAATTTCAAACTAAAAATTAACCAAAATATTAATCAATAAAATCTTATAACTAACAACTTTTTCCTTTATAGTCTCTTATTTTTATTTAGTATTTCATATATTTTCTAATTTATTATAATTTTTAAGTTATTAAAAGAAAAAGACCAAACTAGTTTTTTTATCCTTTCATAAATAAAAATTAACTCTTATAACGATAAATATAAGATGATATAAAAACTTTATCGCGGAGGACTAATTAACCCAATGTCTCACGCAGGAGAGCAGAGTTTTTTTGCCATGCCCGTAAAATTTCTTCCATTGCGGTAAAGATGATGTTGCCCGTGATCGCGCCGACCTTATCAGTAGGTTTGCATTTTGCAAGAGGGCATGAAAATCCATCAGAGTATAAGCGATATTTGTCAGATGTTGTAACTGCAAGTGGTCTGAGAGACATGTATGCAAAGTGCGAATGCATACACGCAGCACGAGAACTGTTCGACAATATACCTCGGAGAAATGTGATCTCCTGGATTGCCATGGTTGCCAGATGTGCACGAAATGGTCTTCTTAATAAGGGTTTAAAGATTTTCAAATTTATGCCTGAAAGAGATGTGCTTTCATGGAATGCCATTAGTGCAGGATATGCACAAAATGGATATGCTGAGAATGCCTTGGAAACTTTTAATCAAATGCAATAGACAGATGTAAAGCCAGATTCCACAACCTTTGCCAGCGTCTTTTCAGCCTGTGCTAGAATGGGGGATTCAAGACAGGGTATAGACATCCATCAAGCCATAATCGAAATTGGATTTTTATCAGATGTTCCAGTTGCAAGTGCTGTTGTGGGTATGTAGGCAAAGTGTGGAAGCATAAACATAGCACGTGAATTGTTTGACAAAATGCCGTGCAAAAAGGGTGATCTGCAGAGTGACCAGGTGCAGCCAGCAAACAGCAAGATCTCAACATTAAAAACTTCAGAAAAGGGTGGAACAACAGTAATATTAGATCTGCAATAAAACCAACTATTAGAGCGGTTCTAAGGTTGAGGATTAACAGTTTGAAGGGCAACTAAAATGAAGGATTCAGAAGACAAACCTGCCTAATTCAGAACGCCACCCTGCTGACCCTCAAACCCTATTCAAAGGAGAAGCGATTAGCTTCAATTGGTTGCCCAGATCTGGGCACATTAGCAATATAAGAAATTTCAAGTTGTCATTGTCTCAGTACAAAGCGATCATCCCCTACCAAGTTGAGTTGCCATTATCGAAGGATGTAAACAAAGGATTGCCATAACAGCCACCTCATGAGGACTAAGAAACATGTTATTGCTTTAAAACGATGTAAATCTTATTATTTATGTATTATTTACTTTCTTGGGCAGTTACACTTCGATTCCAAACCGAAACTTTTTATTAGAAATCTAAATCAGTTTGTTGTTGTAAATGCATTCCCTTGTTAAGAGTGAGCCGGTGTTTCTCTCTTTTTCTACTCACCATCGGTTCATTGAATTCTGTTGATGTGTCACAAATCTGACTTATGTTAAAGAACCCAATCCTTAAACCAGAAAGAAACCATAGGGTTATTACACAGTGATTTTCTAAATGTAAATAGAGTTTTTGAGGCCCATTTGGAGAGACTGAAGATGGACTAATAGTAACCTTTCTGTTTTAATGAAATACGATTAATGGTTGTATAGTGTCAAATTAGAGAAGACTAAAAGTCAAAATGCTTACTTTTCTATTGGAGCTCATCACTCCAGATAAGATTAAAGAAGCTAAGGTTCACATGCATAAGCTGCATAAAAAGCACATTATAGGAGACACTTTATAGTCTTGCAATGGAAAACAACACTAGAAGAAGAAATCTGGATGAATGGAGACCACAAAAGACAATTTTTTTTTGTCAGTTCCTGCCTGCAGGAAACTATAGCGGAGGCTTCAGTAGTAAACGGTGATTAATCTTGTCTTTTTCAGCCAATGAACTTGCGAGACAGTTTTGTATAGTTTTATTTTCAATATGTAGCATCAAGAAAGTTGCTCAATTTTTAGTAGAAATTTTGGTGGGTGATATTTTGGCAATCTCTTATTTGTATTGCACACGGCTGGCAGAGGCTTTCAGAGTGGTTCACAGTTTCCTATAAGATTTTCAGAAACAATTGCAGATCTAATATCCTATTAGGGTTGTGGTGTACAAATAGAGCCATGAAAATTCTGATGTGTTTAAGGGATGCAATGCAGGATACCCCAAATGCATTAAGCTCCCCACATTACCTAGTCAAAGTCACTGTGCATCAAGGTTCCTTTAGACATTCCACGGCTATCTAATTTTGCATCGCTCCATCATACACAGACAGCCCCCACAAGAAGCTATGGAACTTTATCGTATGTGATTTAGTTTAAAGTCATTAATGTGAAATATTTTTGTTTAATATTCAGTTTAGGGAAAAAATGTTATGTTTGACATTCTTATTTCTATTCTTAGCTTTTAGCAGGCTTCAAGCGCTAATAAGTATGGCTGAGAAGTTCTATAACACATTTCTAGCGAATTTATTTTTAATAGATAAAGTGATTGTGTTGTTGTTGCTTTCCTTCATTGATTATTGTTCTTATTTTCTTATCATGCTCTTCTCATGTTGTCATTGTTTGCAATTCACTTACATTCAATCACCATATGTATTAACATCACTTATTATATGTTTTCTTTAGCTTATACTATTGAACTCACCACTAAGTGGTTAGATTGAATTGTTACACATGCAGGTTGCCCATGTATGATGAAGCTAAAGTTGTCATAATTTTGTTCTAAATCACCATATGTGTTAACATCACTTATTATATGTTTTCTTCAGCTTATACTATTGAACTCACCAGTGCAGGTTGCACATGTATGGTGAAGCTAAAGTTGCATGCATTCTGTATCCGTTGTATCGTATGGCAAAGGTATTTGTTCTTTTTGAATTCTTTTTGCATTCTCGAAATGATTTCCCTAAATATTGCTGAAGTTTCTACAATTGCAGAGCTTTCCTTATATGTTGCATCTGTTTTAAACTTTTCAGTAATAACACCCAATAATGAAGTATTAGAACATCTATGCAAACATATACCAAAATTAGAAAATAATCTGCACCTATGAGAATTGCTTGTGGATGCAGGTAGACATAACTATCAAATGCTTGGCCATTGACTGCACTGTTTAAAATTCCCAAAAACTGTTAAATTAGTAATAAAAATTACTCCCACTTTATTTCCAGTCTTGTAGTCATCTACATTTTGTCAGTAGTTATGAAATGCATTTGGTACATATGAAATGCATTTGGCACATGTGAATGATCAAGATATTGGTGTTCTTTACCATTGTAATTACTTGAACTTTCTTTTTCTTGGTGTAAATTGAAATTTTAAGGTACTCATTTTGCATTAGCAAAATATTTTTAATTTATTTATTTTCTTATTACTCGTGACAAACATGCAAATACTTTCTGCCCCTAGGCAGGAACTTCGCTGCTTACAGCCCTTGTTTCATATTGAAGACTTAGAATCAATTTTTCAGAAGAGAATTCTTCTTTGCAGTTATGGAAGTCTGCGCCAGACACAACCATGTCTAGAATTGTTTCTAAGAGGGTGTCAAATCATTGCAAATTAAAACAAAAGAAAAGATGCTAGGTCTATTTGTTTGTAGGAAGATGATCTCTTAAATGTAGTAACTCTGTTTTTGTTGATGATCTCTCAAATGAAGAACCCCTGTTTTTGTTGTTGTAATATAGACAGATGATTTTAGAAAATAATATATTAATATCAAATGCGTAATGGTACCTAATCATACCACCAAGCCCTAACCATGTAATCAACAATGTGAAAGGATGAATCCATCTGAAAAACAAGTTGTTTGTCATTTATTCTACTAATTTGTTTGTAAAATTTTGTCTTTAAAGTACAAGTGCCACGATAATGGCACATAACTGCAAAGAAACATTTTGTACAATATATAAGGTTCTTCGAATGGATTAAGTTTAACATATGAATATGATCTGATATTCACTTTATGTAAAATACCTCTAGAAAGCTTGCATTTAAGAAACAACAGTAGCTGGTATCCATTTAATACTAAATAATTCTATCTGAAAACTTATGACAAAATAACCTCAAAACCAAGGAAACAAAATAAACAAAAAATTATAACCACAAAATAATTGCAAAATTCATTTCACAGTTCAAATATCCCTAAGTGAAGAAATAGATAGGAATAAAAATACTAGGCACTATAATATTATCTTAAAAAAAAATAATAATAATAATCACATAACCGACGCATTCATTTAACAGATAAAAATAGAAATATTTTTTAATAAATAAAATACAACAAAAAAAATGATGTGGTCCCATACGAATTCCAAAAAAAAAAATTAATTGAAACCATGTCAAGTGATTTACCTCAAGACTCTGATTTACCTCAAGACTCTGCACCAATTGTGGTGTGCCATCAACGATTCTGTTGAGACAAAATGCACAAAGTTTGCAGAAAAAATATTGCACTACCTTCCGAAAGTAATTTTTTTTTTTAAATGTGATTAACTAACCAATCTCCCTACAGCTGATCCTATATATCAGTAGACTTTTTTTTAGATTGGGTTATGATACACTTGTACAATCTCTACTGTACAACATGTTGATCTTTAGAAAGTGTTTTAATGATCTCAAAATGTGATTAATTTTTGTTAGAGCTTATATTGTATGGATTAGATTTGAAGTTTTTTACAGTTTTCTATTGCATATGTCATATGGTATGGGGGTAGGCATTACTTTGCTAACTTATCCAAATCTATTGAGATTCATCTTATTGGATCATTGTTAAACATTCTTAATTCTTTTGAAGGATCCTTTTGTTTCTCTTGAAGGATTCTTTTGTTTGGACTCTGTCAATGTTAGTCTGGCACATTTGTCATATTTTGCAGGTTACTTCACTTCATGAAGAAACTTGCTCTATGTGATGTAATGGATCGTTCACATTTTAGGTTGAATCTTCCTCCATTGTATTTACAGATTGTTTTACCTTTCAAAAAATATAATTCAATTTTTTTTTTTCTTCTTAAAAAAATTGGTCAACATCTTGATTTTTGTCACATTAATTATTATACTATAAAATTTGTATTTTTTTTTAAGAAAAGATATGTATATTTTACTATTGACATAACAATTACACCTTCTTAAGATACTAGTACTAGTTAATATAATAAAATAACAAGATATCATATTTTCACTTCCCAATAAAAAAAATACTTCTGTATTTCTGCCATGCTCAGCTTTCTTTTGCCTGTCATAGCCCGTTACTCTCTATATCCTTAGAGCTGGTTTGGGAGATCCGCTTTGCTCTGTCTTTTGATGGTTTGTAATATTTTTTAGCTTAATACAATTTAAAAAATATATAAAAAATTCAATTATTTCCTGCTTCACAGTTGTACAAATCTAAAGCGGTGTTGTAAAGGGTACTCAAAGACGTATATTACATAGAGATTATGCCTAATAACCATTTTTTTTGGGTACCTTAGCGATTGATAATGTGGATCTGGGCACGTTTGGCAACATCTTTGGTCCCTTGCATTTATTTAGTTTAAGATTAATTCTTATAGCTAATTAACGTAATATAGTAACAAATAATCAATAAATTGTTATAGGAAGAATATTGTAGTGGATATAGTTTTAATAGTGGATAGCTTTTTGTCAATTGAATTTTTCAATTACTAATTTTAAAGGACCCAGAAAAATGATAGTGAAAAGCTCATTAAAAAATATGATGACTCTTCTTTTATTTCATATAACATTCTCTAATTCTCTAACCTTGAGGAAGAGCACCAATAGTGGATTGCGTTCCATTAACCAATCACTCTTGTACATCCAATGTCATGTCCCTTTTTCAAAAATAAAACTTACTATTTATAGTAGGTCAGTTTGTCCAAAATTAATAAGTCAAAGTCCTGCAAACAATTTGGGAAATAATGTTCTAAGTGGAGAAAAAATCAAATCAGATTTTAATCTCAAATTATTAAATGGCATTTTAAATTAATTGGAGCCAAAAATGGCAAGGGGGTTTGGAGAATCTCAAAATTAGCAGTTATTAGTCTTCATGAGGTCAAATGAAGAAGTTGGATAAAATAGCAATTTCCATTCAAGTGGTGGAAGTGGAGACGCATTTTTGGAAAGGCGGTTGCAACTTTTGAAATGCAAGATTCCCTCCTCTTTGGTATGGAGATTTTTGCGCCCAAAAGTGTTTTTTGAATATTGTGCCTTTTATAGTGATTTCGACTTGTTTTGGATTTCATTCTATCTTATGATTTTAAGAGAGTTTTGTTGTTCTTCTTGAGAGGCTGAGAAACCATTAAAGGAATAATCTTTCAAACTAATAAACCAAGGTGATAGAGGCTTGGAGGTAGTGTGTTTATAAGTCTCCAGTGACAATCACATTCAGGGGTTGCAATAGTGCTTCAAAGAGACTTTATGTGTGTTCCGTTGGCAGAGGTTGTAATAGTTAGTGTGTAGTAGTTTCATAGTTCATTTTCAGATTTGTTTGTTGGTAATAACAGCATATACTGCTGTTTTTGTCTGTTGTTAGACATTTATTTCTATGCATCTTGCTATTTTGGAAAGTGTGCGGAGTTTGGAAAGTATTTTCGATTTTAGAGTGGATTTGTGGAACTTTGAGCTCCATTCTTGGAGTTTATTTTGTAATGCTTCATGGCAGATTTGTAGACTGTCACAAACATATTTTGCATGTTATTATAATGCCAAAATTTCTACAGAATCTTCATCTTATGTTTTTATGAGGATTTTAAGTGTTTATAAAATCATCAATGCAATTTTTGGCATACCCGATTTCACTGATTGGTTGCAAATTGAAGATCTAAATTGGGTTATTAGAAATTTGTAAATCTGATATAAAATTGCCCCAAGGGTTATTACATCCAACCCCCAATGATTAATTTTGAAGGAGCCAGAAAAATGATAGTGAAAAGCTCATTAATAAGTTTCACATGCACTAATAGCCGATCATTTTTTAGCTTTTTTAACCTTTTTTGATCCATAATTGACCCATTTGTGCACCACTACGGGGACATTTGTGCACAATTACTGGGGCATTTGTCCACAAATACTGTCAATTTTGAGTTGACGGTTATTGGAACATCTGTACGTAGGTATCCAGTGACACTTTGAAATGTGTACTTTTCGACCCTTGTGTGCATAACTGATCCCACAGCATGCATCATTACTACCCAAAAGCCATAACCTTAGTTATAAATAGTTAAGTCGTATACAAAGACACCAAAAAAATTGTAAAAATCCAATTCAAAAATTCTACATATCTCAAATTAACTATATCCACTGTCAATACTCTTCCCCTACTTAAACTGTTTTGAAAATATTTCCTCCAGATTAATCTATTTTTATCCACCAGAAATATTCAAAGCTGGAAAGGGTGCTGGAAAAAGTCATACAGAATACACAGATTTTGCATAAAAATAGTTCTAGCGTACCTTTTTGCCGAATCATTTTCTGCGTTCCCCTTTGGAGAGTCCCGATGCCATCCTTTAGAGCTAAGTAAAGCCAATTTCTTCGGAACAAACAGAGGTTTCTGCACCGAAAAAAAGAGAGGGTAAGGTAGTCGTCGGTAGTATCCCACCTAAACTTGCTAGTAAAGAAAGCCCTAGTGAAGGAAATTTCTGTGACAGTGCACAGACGCTTCTAGGCAATAGCCGTGTCCCTTTCGTACAATTGCCGATGCCTTCATTTTGCTGATGAAACCCCATTCATCATCATTGCTGGTGATATTGGCGCTGTTGAAAAGTCCAGATGCCATCTTATCGCTAAGCCAACTATATGAAATCTTCACTTTTGGTGCTACAGATAGCCGATTTCTTGAGAACCAACCAGGGGTTTCTGGGGAAAGCGGTCTATTCGTCCGCATGGTCCCAGCTAAACTTAGGGAATTGGTCAAGAAAGAAGGAAACTTCCGTGATAGTGCAGACATGTTTCTAGGCAATAGCCAAATATAACTGGTCTGAATGCAAAATTTGTGTGAACTGGAATTCCCGCGCTCCGCCTGCCTTTCTCATGTCCCCTTCATAAAATCTGTGGTGGATAAAATAAACAAACCTATACGACGTCACAGCGCGTATGATCTATCTAGCACCTCGCATGGGCATTGTCTATGCAGCATGCAGACTTATCATTTTTTGACTGTGTTTTTTAAATCATAAAAAATTAAAATATAACAAGTTTTTCTTTTTCAATTAATTATTAAACATGATCAATGATAAATTTTGGGTGCTCGATAGACATTGCCCTTCGGATGCACTCTTAATTGAAAACCAGGATATAATGTTACTTTTAAGTTAATTAATTAATAAATGCAATCAAATGTACATCTTGAATTTTTTTATATTAAAAATATAAAAAAATAAATTATGTACATCTTGAATTTTTTTCTATTAAAAATGTAAAAAAATAGATTATGTAAAAATCAGAATATAATGTAAGACATTCTTGTCAAATGTGTTTTTTCAATGAAATAAGGTTTAAATATTATTTTTAATTTGAAAAAAAATTTAATAATTTATCTTAAAATATTTATATGGTTTTATATTTTAAGGGTGATCAAAGTTTCATTTAAGAGAAAATAATGTTTAGGGGTAATTAAATATATGTTTAAACTAATGTAGTCAAAATGTTATTATTTCAATCATGATGAAATCACCATTAGAAAAATTAAATAGTTAAAGTATTATTTGTTTTTAAAGATGGGGATTTATATCACTGCATTCAATATGTAATTGTTATTTGGAAGGTTTTGGTTCTATTGAATGAAATCTTGTTTAACAAAAACATTCTTTAGTAGGTTATTGGTCTATAAACTAAGCATCCAAAGTTTTGTAATGAAGCAAAATTATTAGTGCTAAGCATAAACAATTCATATCTTATTCAAGGGGAGCCCATGTTTGTGTTATTGTCAAGACTTCAAAGAAGGGAAACCAACTTGATTATGTGAAAAACAACTAGTGTGACTTGCTTAAGGAGGTGGAGACCAATAAGTGGCATTTGTTTGAGAAGGCAATGTTTGCTAGGATTGCACCATAAACGTTAATGTGAATAGGTGTATGCCCTCTTCTTAGACCCTTCAACAAACAATATGCATTAATTAGCACTATGATTTGAGTTGGCAAGATCCCTTGTAATGGTGAAGAAGCACATGTGAATGCACCATTTAATTGTCCTATATTGAATATGTAAAAAAAATTAAAAACTATAATTGGCTTGATATATAAAGAGAAATAGTGATTAGCATAAACATTTGAAATAAGAGATTATTTTTTGTTGGAGATTGTAGCATGAGCTTGTATGGTTGTCATTCTCAAACCTAGTGATCCGGATGGATGTTGGTTTGGATATGCTTTGTCAGATCTTAGTTATTTGGATGGATGTAGGTCTAGATACTCTCTTGGTGTTGGTTGTGTCATCTTGTATTCAAGGTGGTTCGGAATGCTTTTAATGCCCTCTAGATATGTTGTTAATTGCATTATGGTTTAGTGGATCATGTTCCTTTGGTCGGGATATGTGTTGAGATGTTTATTTGGGTCTCACCTTGGAATGTGGAGATTCGCATGGAATATTTTACATTGGAAGTGGTTATGTGGCTGAATGGTTGATTATGTCTACACGTTACAGTTGGTAACGTCTTTGAAGAACGTGGTGGCATGTGCACACCATTGAATCAATCATGGAAGGATGTGTTATAATTTGTTTTGGTTCCCTCTTTCTCCTAGAGTGGACTAATTTGAGTATTTTAAGTCCGGTGACTTATTTTGTGTAAGATTGCTTATTTTATTTTGGCTAACCCTTAATTAGGATTTCACTGTTGTATCTCATATTTAATATGTGCGGATGGATGTATTGAGTTTGAATGAGAAGTGACTTGTGTGAGAAGTGTATGTGAATGATTTGCAAGCAGATTTGAGTTTGTGGTGATGAGAAAGTCAGATTGAGAAGAGCTTTGAAGCTAATATATTTTGCAAGACAATGTGTTGTTATAATGAAGATTATCAAATATGTTTGCTATGTTATTGGTCACTTGATTATTTTTCAAGGACAATTTCGTGATTAGGAGAATCCTTCTCAATTTCAATTTAACTATTTCATTCGTCACTAATTTTCAGTGAGTCCTTTGGCAACAGTTTGTATCTTGTCCTGAAGAAGTGTTATTCAGTTGTACAAGACCTCTCGTATCTTGCTTAAGCTAGTGCGCCTTAGTTTTGCAAGTCCTTTAGGTGTTGGTGCTCCTTGGTTGCAAGCCTAAAATATTTTAAACATTGTTATTCATATTGTGAGTTAGATTCTCACCTTGGATTTTCCCTATTTGGGTTTTCCATGTAAATCTGATGTTCATGTGTTTGTGTTTATGCTTGATGTGTTGATGATTAAAGTATTGTTATTAAATAAGTTGATAAATAATTACTTTTGAAGTTCCAGATTGATTCACCCCCCTCCCCCTCCCTCTGTCTTCTTAGGTGTTCAATAATTTTCACCTTTCTAAATCAAGGACAAGATTTTTATTTGAAAAGCATGCCAAATTTGGTCAAACTTTGCTAGAAAATGAGATCAATCTCTTAAGAACACAATGTATTGAGATAAAGGGGTATGTGCATAGAAATGGGGGGCCAAAATAGGGTCTTATGTGGCCACATTTTTTTATTAAATCAAGAGATGCTAAGCTTGGATTAGAAATTAAGATAGTTATTATAGCGTCCTAAAATTGTACCCCTTGCAATTTTGGCTGCATTTTGGGCCCTCACCTTATCGGTCTCATCCCCATGCTTGATCGGGACCTGTTTATGCCTCTTTTATGCAACCAAACCTCATATTTGCATCTTACACCTTGCATGGCTCTTGATCATGGCCCAAATTAGGGTAGGACCAAAGCGACACGCCCTAGTCCTCCCTAATTAGGACCTATCTTGGCCCCTAGGCCCTATCTCAGGGCCCTATCTCAATTCTGAGCGAGAAATGAATCCCCTAAGTCAACCTCTGTTGGAAAATTAAATATTTGACAATAGGCAAGTATATAAGGAGGTCTTCCCCTCTCATTTGGCATAACATACATTCATGAAGGCAGAATTGGATCTCAAGCGTTCAAGTGTTCAAGCATTCAAGTATTCATCATCAAGCATTCTTCAAGGCTCCATACTCTTCATTCATCCATTGGAGCATCATTACATCATTCATTTGCAAGCATGTGTGTGTGTTAGGGTTTTGTCATGTTCATGCCATTTCATACAACATATGTGATTACACCCAAGAAGCAAAGTATCATCATCATCTATTGCAGATATTAAGGTATACCTTTCCATCATTTATTTCAAGCATTTGCAATATTTCATTTAAGGTTGATTCCAAATCGGGGTTTGACTTAGGAAAACCCCTATTCCCAACCCCTTTCTTGTTCTTTCTATATGCAGGAAATAGGTGCACAACTATACTTCTAGAATTAAGCTTTATTCATAGAAATGAAAAAACCCTTTTCAACGCTTGAAAAGTTCAAAGGACCGTTAGGAGGGTGTCCCTGTCCGAACACATGGTCCCTGCAACTTTTGCCCGATTTTGTGGAGGATCTTCAAATTATCTCAAACTTCTCAGATCCAGGTGCACGAATGAATCCCAAATCTGCAGCTCATTGTTTTCTCATACTTTGTCTCCATTTCCAGCACTTAACTTATTCAACTTACAAAAGAGGGTCACCTACGTTCCAATTTCAACCAATCTACTTAATATCCAGTCCTTGCATCATTGAGGATTGGACGTAGTAGATTCAACCCCTCTTTTGAATGTAAAGTTTCCCCAAGTAAAAATTGAGCCTAGTGATTTTCCCCTTTCAAGTGGCGAATTTGCTAAGCTCCAAATTTTCCACTTTACATTTTGGTGAACCCAACGCCTTACACCATTAATTATAATTTTTTTTTTTCAAATCTGAGTGTATGCAATTTAAAATTCAAATTTTCATTTAGAAGTTTGATTTCCTTGCAAATTTTTAAAATTTAGAGGTTAATTTCACTAAAAAAATCATTTTTAAATTCAAAATTAAGCTTGTAAATTGTTTAAATTGAATTAATTATTTCAGATCTGAACATTCATTCAATTTTTAAATTCAAATTTTCATCTACAAATCAAAATTCACAATTAATTTGTAAAATTAAGTGGTTAATTTCAAAAACCCTAATTTATAAATTTATAAATTAAGCTTGTGGGTTGTTTAAATTTTGAATTTCCCTCTTCAAATTTGGTTGCTAAATTCAAATTCAAATTCAAAATTGCAACCTTGGATCAAATTTCAATTTTAAAATTAATTGGTTAATTAAACAAACCCTAATTTCTAAATTAATCTTGTGCATTTTCCAAATACCAACCTTAGATCTATTTTCAAATTTAAATTTTAAATTAAGTGGTTCTCTCTACAATATCCTAATTTTAAATTTAATTCTCGTGGACAATTTCAAATTTAAATTTAAAAAAACAATTAAGGGGTTACTTAAAAAATCCCTAATTTTAAAATTAAAATTTTCTTGGGTAAATTCAAATTTTCTAGTGAGTAATTTTAAATTTAAATTAAGAGGTTATCTTCAAGGACCTAATTATAAATTTTAATTTCCTAGGAGGTTGCATAAATTTTCAAAAATTGAATAATAATTTTTCTAAAATTTTGAATTATTCAAATTCCAAATTTCCAAATTTCAACTTTCAAAGTCTCATTTTTATTTCACATTTTTCAAAATTAAAAAAATCAAATTAAGTGGTTTTATTTATTAAATCCTAATTTATTTTCAAATAATTTGCTTGAACTTAAATATCAATATTCATCATGGCAATTAATGGACTTGATCTATTTGTTATTTCACATATGATTACATTGCCTTTTACATACATTTATTATAATCATGTGTTGGATAATGGCTTCTTTCACTTCATGTTACTTCTTTTCATTCATAGCACTTGGACATATTGCATTTTTTGGATTTCTAGGTTGATTCATTTTCATAGATTAGATCTCAGATCTTTCATTTGTCATATATGTTGTGCTAAGGTGATATTTTTGGGTAAATGCATTTCATACGTAGATCATCTAAAAGCTTTTGTAGGTCCTAATCCTAGAGATGACAATGAGAAACCTAATGCGTGTACCTATCCTAGGGTATCTAATGTGAATGAAGAAAGAGATAATGCTCCTATCAATGATCTCTCTAATGGAGATCAAGCATTGAAGAGCAACATGGCCCCATCTTCTTCTCATATACATACCCTTGCGCAAGGAAGGCAAGGTCAAAATAATGGTGTTTCTATCTCCCTAGATCCTCCTTATTCTTCTCAAGCCTATCTTAAACATCAAAGCATTTGTAGAGAAGATGATGTCATGCATTTCATTCATGATCTCTCTCCCCATATAACAGTAAGAAAATACGAGGCCTTGGATGATAAGGATCTTCCTTACAATCCACTAAAGTGGATATGCATGATGAAAGAAAGGAAAATCCTCCTCTACAAGATATTCCTTCTTCATCTACTAATCCTTTCATTCCTTCTAAACATCCTTAAACTACAAATTTCAAAGAAATTTATTATAATGTTCCCCCGCCTTCTCAATTAAAGGATTCTTAAAGGAGTGGCTTCAACATAATATCAAAACAAGGTTTTAGAGGACAAGGACTTGGAAAATAAGGAATTCGAGTCCCTATAAACCCTCCTACACAAATCACCACAGAAGGCCTAGGAAATTATAATAAATCTCCTATGGATGAACTCCTTAGGATTCAAGACTTCAAAAATCATCTTGCAAGACAACAAGTCATTAGTGCTCGCAAAAGAGATTCTTCTTCAAAAACTCTTTTTTGTTAATTTCATCAAAACCATGATCACCATGTTGATGATTGTCCCGATTTTCAAAATTCAATAAAAGAACTTATCAATAGTGGTAAATTTAAAATCATGGATGACAATCCTTCCTCTCCTAATAACAACTCTTGTCCTCAGTCTCAAAAGAACAAACCTACATCTATTAATGATCAAGAAACATTAGCAACTAGAATCTTTTGGAGATTGAAGTATGATAAGAATATTGTTTTTCCTTTATTTAGACCTAATTACAATTATAAGCATAAAAAGGGTGATTTACGTTGTCTTTTT
The DNA here is from genome assembly GCF_030272615.1 of Cryptomeria japonica. NCBI lineage: Eukaryota > Viridiplantae > Streptophyta > Pinopsida > Cupressales > Cupressaceae > Cryptomeria > Cryptomeria japonica. The sequence continues at coordinate 653,773,418 of NC_081412.1, forward strand.
CATAATGGTTATTCTCATTCTCTTGGAAAGTGTAAAGCATTTAAGGAAATTGTTTAAGAACAATACAATCATGCTCATATATGCCTTTCAACATAGCTTGATCTCTTTCTAGGTGAAAAGGTAGTGCCTTATCACTCCTTTCACCTTCATGTTGCTCCTCACCCTATGACATAAGAAATTAACTTAATTGGAGGCTCTTTGTCATTAGAGCTGGTGCTTCTTCAATTCCAAATATTTTTGGGTAGCAACATGATTTTTCCCTCTTTCTCTCAATTTTCTAAGGTTTCACTATTTTCTTTGTGATTGCATTATTCATAACTTGATGTCCTTTCTTGCATGGAATTATCCTTCATGTGAGCACATATGTGTTCCTTAGATAGGAGCTATTCCTTGCTAGAAATGATGCATCTATTATGAATTATCTCTCCTTAGATAACTTTTAGTGAACCTTCTTCTTCCTCTTCCTTTCTCATTGGAAAATACCTCTTCTTTTGTGTGGTGTTATTCATCACTTGATGCCCTTTCTTCCATAGAGTTATCCTTCATGCGAGCACATGTTTGTTCCTTGGTTAAAGGGTCTATTCTTTGTTTGAAATAGCACATCTCTTATGAATAACCTCTCTCTATAAGATGTGTAATTTTTCTCTTAGTCCTCATGCTCAGGGGGCAAGGATGTCTTTTCCCTCTCTCTCTCTTTCTATCTAATGTAAAAATATTCCCTTTAGGGGTTGCATTTTTCATGTGTTGATATCCTTTCTTGCAATGGAATGTCTCTTATGATCAATCCCTTCTTAGGGGAATATGTGATATTCTCTCTCTCTCTCTCTCTCTCTCTCTCTCTCTCTCTCTCTCTCTCTCTCTGAAGATTGCCACTTCTTTTGAGATGCATTTTACATAAACTAATATTTTTTCTTACATTGGATATTCATTCATGCAAGTTTATTGTGCATTTACTTATGCCTAATCTCTCCTTCAAATATGGTGTAATTCTTCTCATTGTCCTTACACTTGGGGGGCAACAATTGATTTCTCTTCCTCTCTCTCCTCTCTAAGGATCTACTTTTCCTTTGTGGAGTGGTGTTTGTTTCATGATTTGGTGTCATTCATTGTGTGAAGTTGTTGTTTTCTCAAGGATTCTCTCTTATTCAAGAGGTGTAAGTCCTTAGCTACAACCTCTTCTTCACTTGGCAATGTATATCTATCATAAACTTACCCCTCACATTGGATCAAAAGTGTGTCATCCTTCATCAAGAATCCCTTTCACCTAGCAATAGGAGGAAGGTATGAATTCTTGTTCTCCTTCCCTTCTTTTGGTAGAAGATGTTGTGTTTGTTCAAGATCGCTCCTCTTAGAGGTGGATGTCTTTTGAGAAAAGATCTCTTCTCCTCCAAGGATCCCCTTTACACTTGTTGCAAGATATCTCTTTTTCAACTATCTTATCCTTGCTTGAAGAGTATTCCATCTCTAGCTTGGATTTATGATATTGTTGCCTAAAGGATATCTCCTTGGTGTTGAAGGTAAGGTATCCTTTGTACCATATTGTACTATGCGCTTGCATATCATTTTTGCATGTCTTAAACGGGGTGTTCATTCTTGAAACCAAAGTAAAAACTCGTAGAGAGAGATGCTTCACACTTGAAACTAGGTGCATCATTTGATATATGTATTAGATGGGGTTAACACATCACTGAAAACAACAAAGTCTTAAACGGGATGGCCTCGAAACTAGGCATGTATCTACCACTTGGCATTTAGACATTTGCACACACTTAATCGCCCCTTGGCATTTGCATTTACATTAATACATGTCTTAAACAGGTTGAAGCACACTAAAAAATAGAGCAAAGACTCTTACACGGGATGCTATACACTTGAAACTAGACATCACTTGCACACACACATGAGGATGGGTGGAACTAGCTAAAAACAACTAGACTATTCTTACTATCCTCCCCACATGGATCACCTAGATACAAACATCTATGGGTGAGTTATCCATTTCCTTTTCTCCCCATGGATCACATAGATAAAAACATCTAGGGGTGAGTATTCTATGCCCTCTTTCATCATTCTTCTTATGGATCACCTGGATAAACACATCTAGCATGTATTCATGCTCTCTCTTCTTCCTCTCATGAGCTCATAGTTTTACTATTCATAGTTCATGGATGATGCTTGCTTTTCTCTTTTATGTGATCATTTGTGTCCATGAGATGGCATTTTCAAGAATGATATTAGTTGTTGAGACATTTTGATATCAAGAACTCTTCGGCTAGTTGACGTGAGGTCTTATTTTTGGTCTTTATCTTTTGGGTCTTGTGTGACTTTGTGTCTTGTGTGACTTTGTGTCTTTTCCTTTGTTTGTCTTTTTGTGTTTATTTGTCTTTTTGTTTTTATCTTGTTTTGTGTGCCCTTGCAAATGTTGGAGTGAGTTGAGATCCTAAGATTGGGGGCTTAGTTCCTCAAAATTAGTGATATCTTATACTCCTTGTGATTTTTCTTTGTATCCCTCATCTCCCTTTCTTATACTTTACCGTGATAATTTGTGTAATTTCATACTCTTGCTAAAGTGGGGGCTAAATGTAGCATCCTAAAATTGCACCACTTGCAATTTTGACCATATTTTGGGTCCTCACCTTATCAGTCTCATCCCCATGCTTGATTGGGACCTATTTATGCCTCTTTTACGCAACCAAACCTCATATTTGTATCTTACACCTTGCATGGCTTTTGATCCTGACCCAAATTAGGGTAGGACTAGGGAATCATGCTCTGGTCCTCCCTAGTTGGGACCTATCTTGGCCCCTAGGCCCTATCTCAATTTTGAGCAAGAAATGAATCCCCTATGTCGGCCTCTATCGGAAAATTAAATATTTGACAATAGGCAAGTATATAAGGAGGTATTCCCCTCTCATTTGGCATAACATACATTCATGAAGGCAAAATTGGATCTCAAGCATTCAAGTGTTCAAGTGTTCAAGCATTCATCATCGAGCATTCTTCAAGGCTGCATACTCTTCATTCATCCATTGGACCATCATTACATCATTTATTTGCAAGTAGGTGTGTGTGTGTGTGTGTGTGTGTGTGTGTGTGTGTGTGTGTGTTAGGGTTTTGTCATGTTCATGCCATTTCATACAACATATGTGATTACATCCAAGAAGAAAAGCATCATCATCATCTATTGCAGATCTGAAGGTATACCTTTCCATCATTTATTTCAAGCATTTGCAGTATTTCATTCAAGGTTCATTCCAAACCGAGGTTTGACTTAGGCAAACCCCTATTCCCAACCCCTTTCTTCTTCATTATGTATGCAGGAAACAAGTGTGCAACTATACTTCTGGAATTAAGCTTTAGTTGCAGAAACGTAAAAACCCTTTTCGACACGTGGAAAGTTCGGAAGACCGATAGGAGGGCGCCCCTGTCCAGACACATGGTCCCTGCAACTTTTTGTCCAATTTCACGAAGCAACTTCAAATTATCTCAAAATTCTCAAATCCAGGTGTACGACTGAATCCCAAATCTGTAGCTCGTTGTTTTCTCATACTTTGCCTCCATTTCCAGCACTTTACTTATTCAACTTACAAAAGAGGGTCAACTACATTCCAATTTCAACCAATCTACTTAGTATTCAGTCCTTGCATCAATTAGGATTGGATCTAGTACATTCAAGCCCTCTTTTGAATGTAAAGTTTCCCCAAGTGATTGAGCTTAGTGATTTTCCCCTTTCAAGTGGCAAATTTGCTAAGCTCCAAATTTTTCACTTTACAGTTACACTCAAGATTTGAAGATGCAACAAGAACAAGAGTTTTAGTTCTTTGAATCTACTTCCCCAACTACTTTTTTTTTAAATGGTGGATATTAAGGGGTTCAAATAGGATGAGCACACAAAGTGCTCTTGTTTCTTTTCAGAAAATATAACATAGTGCTTAGTGTTCTCTCCCTAAAATGTTGACCATTTTTTAGTATTCCCAAAATCTCTTTGGTGAAAAATTAGTTGACACCACAGCTTATGCTTGATTTTGTTGCTAACTTTTTAATGAACATATGATTTATTATTAATTTTTAAAGTGGAAATATCTTGAAAGACAACAGATTAAGCACATACCCCCATTATTTTTTTTGAAACTAATAAAAAATTATAAAAAAAAAATTGTGTATAGAATAAAGTCTAGTTTTAAAAAATGTAATTTTTTCCAAATTTTGATGAACATGTAAAAACAATTGAAATGTATTTGAAAATAATAGATTTCATCAAGGACTCCATGGGACTGATGTGTTGCTTGCAACACCTAAGTGTTTTGTGCCCTTACCGCCATGTAGACTCATCTTTAAGAGTTTCCCTCCTTGTTGCTTCCTTCCTTTGCACCCTTGTTCAATAATCCTACCTTAGATATCACATTGAATCCCAACTTATTGGCAGTAAATATTTTTTCTTTATCTACAAGTTATTCCTCTTATGGATGCAAAGTTAATGGATTTCTTCCTCATTTTGACGCAAGACTAAATATTGTGATTGGAAAAGTCATGATTAAGTAATTTGCCTCCTTCAAGGTGATTCATGACCTTATATGCAATTTTTTGGCATCCAGCCATCCATTCCCTTTCTTCATTGTTGGATTTGCAATAACTAGGAACCCTTTGATGACTATTCTCTTTGGTTTATTAGCAATATATATTTCATAGTCATCTCTTTTTTATTAGGCAATAATGCTAAGGATTTTGAGTGAGAAAGAATAAATTATAGCCCTATAGGCCTTTTCATTCAACTATACAAAGTAAGTTTTTATCCACATTGAACCTATTACATTGTAAGTTTGAATTCAAATGTATGCCCTTCCTATGGACTTCTAGAGTGAGAAGGTCTTTTCTCTCATAGGAAACTCTATTTGAAGTTATATAAGGGTCTCTAGAGACACTTTAGAAGGTAAATCAACTATTTATGCATGAAAATGGAACTTAGACAACCTCTTTGAGAAAGAATGGGAGGGATGGGTGGTCTAACTATAATCCCCACCCACCTTGTATATTATGGTGTTGGCATGTTATGTATAGAATTAGGGTGGAACTTTTCATGAATAACTCTTCATGGATTCAACAACTGGACTATGAGGCCCTGCCTTTTTGATGTAGACTTTGCCATAACCATGGTCACCTTGCTAGGTTTTTATCCTCTCTTCAAGCTTAAATTCAAGAGAGTGTAGATCTTAATCACTCCTCTTCACAAAATAAAAATTCTTTAGCAAATCAATATCCAACTAAGTCACCTCCTCCTAGAGATACTCAACAAGATAAGTTTGTTTGATAGAAGAAAAAGAAAAAAAACCCAACAAAAAGGAAGGTGATGAGTTTCCACTCCTCAGACCTTCTAACATGTGAATGATATTTTTAAAACTCTATTAGACCATGAGAAAGAACAAATTATGGAAACTATAGGTGACATTATGTCAAAAATACCTACTTATGTCTTGCTTCCTCCACCAACATCTTCCTTTCCTACAAAAAATTCTAGTTCTCGTACCATAGACCCTCCTAAGATGAAAGGGACCATGATTGTGCATACCCTTGTTTTATCTAGTTTAAAAGCTTTGAACATGAGCATACTAGAAAATAATAGAAAAAACCACAACTTGAAATAAATCAAATAGAAAAATTTTAATATACAATTGCTCTCCGAGGTTGGGTAGAAAATCTACCAAATATTTATTGGCTTCCAAGGGAGAGAAAATGATTAATGAAGGAACAATTGTAATGCCCCGCCAGGAACCCTAAAGGAAAACGACACAACTAGGCAACTAAAGGGTGAAATATTTATTTTTTTTGTTAAAGACTAAGTGTACTAACTATAATCATTGCACGTTTAACAACACAACGGAAGTCTATCATAAGTTTTCCTAAGGGTAACCAACGAAGATTAATTTCATAGATTATATTAACACCACAGTTAATCCATTCAACAAGATAAATTGAAAACTTAAGTTTAAAACTACACATACATCCCAAAACAAAGATATAAAAGTATTCCAATGTATCCAATTTCTATAAATCATTTAAACATAAGATCAAAACAATAACATTCATTTCACTGACATAATAATATTACAATATCCATAAATACATGGCTTCCAATAATACCACTGGTTACAAAGATACAATATCAAGGTTACATAAAAGTCTGATACAATGACCACAAGGTCTCAACTGAACAATGATCTCGAACAAGAGTTGGTACATAAACCACGATCCAAGAAACACCAGCGAAGCCTTTCCTCGCCTGAAGATACAATCCAAAACATCTGATGGGAAGTGGCACTACCACCCAACCATGTGATCTCGAAATGGAACCACCCCACCGTGTTAGGAGATAGTAGAAAACCCTCAAGCAAGCAAAGTAAGACAAGTACAAAAGGACTACAAGACTCTGCAACCATCCATGTAACATAACTCACAAAACACTAGTGACTCTAAGAAGAGAGTGTCATCGCATAGCTTGATGGTTACCATGGTACGACCTCCATAGGTCCCGACCCCCATACTCGGGTTTCTCCTAGTAACCTCTCCCGAGCCTCCGGTTCCAACTAAGTCTCATGCGGACCCTACCAATCCTTTCGTGAAGACAAGGTGGTAAGTTTGCCATTCCAGGCCTTCTCGTAACATCATGAGCCCTGTACAAGCACTCACCTATGCACGAGGCACATTTATCTTAATTAATATTTAATCTACCCACCCCCTAATCAATTATTAGGTTATCACTTTTTAACTAACTTTCAACGGGTTATCCTGTCATCCACTTCGGGCACGACCCCCGCTCAAAAGCCACTCTCTCTCCTAGGACACTAACAGGAAATGTTTCTCTCTACGAGAACTCTATGGCAAAACAGGCAACCATAAACAATCCTGACAAGCACAGGTGAAGGATACACAAATACCAACCCAAGATTGACCATTTGGACAGAAACACACAATGGCTCATATCAAATAGGTTATACAACAACACCTGGTCTAGGAGAAATAATAACATAGGACACAATGACAATTTAACCAAAATTGCAATGAAATAAAACTTGACTGAGAACACAATATACGCAAGATCCTATTACAGGCAATCTTTCCTTAAAAACAACCAAAGCATAAATAACATGCAATTTACGAATTTCCAGATAACAAGAATTTACAACTATTTAATACCAAAAACATCTATCTTGTCATTTGTCCAAAAAGATTTAAAATAAATTTACATATGTATCAATCTCCTAATGTATTTCCAATATGTATATCGAATTTAAAATTATAAAAATACTAAATTCTAAATTCTTTATTCTTAAATTGACAATTAAAATAAAATAACTATATATATATATATATATTAACACATTATAATTATTTTATTATTATTTATTTATTATTTGTTTTTTTATTTTTTCTATTTTGAAAAAAACTAAATAACAAATAAAATAATAAATAAAATTAAAAACTAAAATTAAAATCTTTTTAAAAAAAAAAACTTGTGAAGGCTACCAAGGTAGCGGTGCTACCATAGGCAGCTAACGCTACCCTTAGGTAGCGCTGCTGTCCTATGGCAGCAGCCGCTACCTTTGGGTAGTGCTGCTGCCACTACCAATGGTAGAGCTGCGTGGGTAGAGGCATTGCCTCCCCACATAATTTAATAAATTAATTTTTTTTTTAAATTAAATTTTTTCTTGAATTATATATATATATATATATATATTAATAGATTTTTAATAGTAATAATAAAAAAAATATTTTTAAAAAAAAATTTAATTAACCCAAATAAATTTAATGTGTAATTAAATTTATTTTCTTAAGGTAATTAAAACCATTTCTCAGGTAAATACCCTTTCTCACAAATCTTGTAATTTCCATGCATCCTAAAATCTGACAAATTTTCTATAATAATTTCCCTTAATTTTCTCAAAATTACATACTTCCCATAAATTAGAAATTCCCATCAGACATGGATTTTAAAACAAAACTCAAATTCACTAGAAGAGGGTTTTGAATTTGACAATTATTTTACACACACATCAAGCAGAGACAAATAAAAATATTTTTAATAAAACACACAACTAAGAAATCATCCAACCTGGTATAGCTTTCCTGGAAGAAATCTGTAGAAGAGCCCTAATCCCTTCAATAACTTCCAATAAATTTATTCACCTAAATTCTTGACCTGTTCCTGTGTGTCTCTGTGTGTAACTAAAATAAAGACCTAACCCCTATTTAAACTAAAATTCTAGGTTCAATAGCTTTTTCACAAAAAACCTAAATTTAGAATAATAGTAATTTTTTTAATTTTATTTTCTAAATTTATCACATGCAATAATTAAAAAACATTATTCTTTCTTTACTTTTCTCATGCACATTAATTAATTTTCTAAACAAAGAATTAATACAATATTTTAATTATGAATAATCCTTTTATTCATTTATTTATTTATTTAAAATTCAAGGAAACAATAAATATATTTAATCTAATTTATTTAAATAACAATATATTTCAAATACCATGTAGCTTGCAACTTAATTTAATAATTTCTTTAATTAACTAAATTTATAATCTCAATGTATAAACAATACAATACTAAGATAATTTCATAAACTTAATTAATTAATTAATTAAATCCACTAAAACACTCAAATTAAACAAATCTCAAGCAATTACCCATAAAAGATAAAATGACAAAATATGAAGACCGAACTAACTGACAAAACGACTAACTGACGACACTCATACGAGTGTAACTGAGTAAAATAGGGTCAACTACTATCTCCTCCACTTCCATCGAAAAATATAAGGCACGCTCAGACCTGTGAAGCCAGGTGGAGATGATACCCCATACCTACTCGGTACTTGTACTTGCAATATCTTGCATCACTGAACCACACATGCATATATATATATATATAGAAAACACGACATACACACCGATGAAGAAGAATCACGACGTTCCCTGTCTCATCGAAATGAGCGAAGGAAAATCATCCCCTTGCGTCCAATACACTCGCAAACACACAAAATATAATTCCACATTGCATAAATAAAGTAAAATGTCAGTACATAGCAATAATACATAAAATGCCATAAATCACAAGTACTGAAATACTGCAAATAAATTATACATCTCATCTCCAAATAAAGCATAATGTCATAAAAATCTGAATAATATGTCATGGTAATGTATCCACTGAAAAACAACCAATAATAAAATATGAGTCTAATGAGTTCAAACTAGTAGGGGTATTTCATTCTCCCCCCCAAAACTAGGCTTACTCCTGGAAGCCTAAAATAAATAAGAATACAGTTCTCTCATCTTTGCTGCATCCTCCCAAGTCGCTGAGGCCTTGTCATTTGGGTCCCATAGGACCCTTACCTAGTCGATGGTACGACCCCTGAGGATCAAATCCCGACGCTGAAGAATGCGTACGGGCTCCATGGAAAGTTGCCCGTCCTCGACCTGCAAAGAGTTCCAATCAAGAACATGTGTCACATCTGGATGATAAGGTCGAAGAACTGAAACATGAAAGACATCGTGGATGCGGGATAGACTCGGTGGCAAAGCAAGACGGTAGGCAACAGGTCCTATCCTCTTAAGGATCTCAAAAGGTCCAACAAACCGAGGCGCCAACTTAGATCCCTTTCCATAACGGATCGGACTCTTCCGCAGACACACTCTCAAGAACACACAATCGCCAACAAAAAACTGACAATCTACCCTATGAGCATCTACATACTTCTTCTATCTATCCTATGCTGCTACTAAATGCTCACGAATCCTATCTACCTGTTGCTCCATCTCTCGAAGAATATCCGGTCCTATAAGCACCCTGTCCTCTAACCGATCCCAACTCAAAGGAGTGCGGCAAGGACGACCATACAATGCCTGAAAGGGGGACATACCTATGGAGCTATGATATCCAATGTTATAAGAAAACTCCACTAGAGATATATAGTCCTCCCAACATGACTGTTGGTCCATCACATACATGCGAAGCATGTCCTCTAATACCTTTATTTACTCTCTCTGTCTGACCATCTATCTGTGGATGATAAGTTGAACTAAAATTCAACTGAGTCCCCAAAGCATGTTGAAGTGAGGTCCACAACGTTGAGGTAAAGACAGGATCTCTATCAGATATGATCCACCTCGGAATCCCATGCAATCTCACTACTTCTTCTAAGAAGACTCGTGCCACCACTGCTACTGTGTAGGAAGCTCGAATAGGAACAAAATGAGCAACCTTAGTCAATCTGTCAACTATGACCATGATGGCATCATGACGACATGAAGAGACAGGCAAACCAACAATGAAATCCATGGAAATGATATCCCATTTCCAATCCGGTACTAGATTAGGCTGCAAAAGCCCTGTTGGGAGCTGATGCTCTGCCTTCACTCGCTGACACGCTAAACATTTCGACACAAAATCAACAATGTCACGTTTCAAACCCGCCCAATGATAAATCTATCTAAGGTCTGCGTGCATCTTCTTAACACCAAGATGTGCCGAATAAGGTGCACGATGGGCCTCGGTCATGATCAAAACATGAAGACCCTCCAAAGGAGGTACATAAATCTGTTCAAGGTGACAAAGAAGTCCATCTGCCTCAAGGTTATACCCAAAAAATGTACCCTCTAAAGGCCTTCCAGACTCTATCATAGCTCTAACATCCTAATACCAAGTATCCTGAGGAAGAACTCCAAGAATTCTCTCTCTCAAGTCTACTCCAAGGGATAATGCTGAAACTTCATGCTGCCTATGACTCAAAGCATCTGCTACTACGTTCTCTTTCCCCTAAATATAATGAACCTCAAAATCATATTCGCAGAAGAATTCCATGCATCTTCGCTGTCGAGCATTCAAGTTTGGCTGTGTGAATATATACTGCAAACTGCGGTGATCACTATGCAGCTCAAACCGACGCCCTAATAGGAAATGCCGCCATCGAACCAAAGCATGAACTACAACTGCCAACTCTAAATCATGAATTGGATAGTTCAACTCATGGTTCTTGAGTTTGCGAGACTCATAAGCAACCACACGTCCATCATGCATAAGTACTGCACCAATAACTTCCAAAGAGGCATCTGTGCATACCATAAAATCTCTAGATGGATCAGGAACTGCCAAAATCGGAGCACTGACAAGGAGTTCCTTCAAGGTTTTAAAAGCTGCTTCACACTGTTCTGACCAAACAAACTTCTTCCCTTTTCTCTAAAGAGAAGTAATCGGGTGTCCTATCCGGGAAAAGCCTTCAACAAAGCAACGGTAATATCCGGCCAAACCCATAAAACTCCTAACTTCAGAAATGTTGGTCGGCGCTGGCCAATCAACAATGGCTTGGATCTTTGAAGGATCCACATATATACCTTCTCCCAAAACCACATGACCAAGATAGTTCACCTCAGTCTGGAAGAAGTCACACTTTGCTAAATTGGCATAGAGTTGATTTTCCCTTAAGCACTGTAGTACCTGACATAAGTGACCCTCATGCTCCTCCACAGATCTAGAATAAATCAGAATGTCATCCAAGAATACAATGATGAAATGACCAAGATAGGTGCGAAAAACTCCATTCATTAAGCTCATGAAAACTGAAGGCACGTTCGTCAACCCGAATGGCACCACTGTGACCATAACGAGTACGAAATGTTGTCTTATGAATGTCTGCATCTTGAATGCGTAGCTGATGGTATCCAAATTTCAAGTCAATCTTAGAGAACACCTTGGCTCCCTTAACCTGATAAAAAGGTCATCTATACGAGGCAATGGATATCTATTCTGGATGGTTACCTTATTCAGCTGTCAGTAATCAATGCATAATCGAAGAGAACCATCTTTCTTTTTAACAAAGATAACAGGCGCATCCCAAGGGGAAACACTAGGATGAATGAATCCCTTGGCCAATAATTCTTCTATTTGCAATTTCAACTCGCTTAACTCCTGAGTAGTCATCCGATATGGAGCTCTCGAAATAGGTTCTGCACTAGGAACCAAATCAACACAAAAGTCTATATCTCGCTTCGGAGGCATACTAGGAATATCCAATGGAAACACGTCTACATACTCTCTAAGAATAGGGTGACTATCAAGAGTGATTTCTCGCCTCTCTAACTCATCCAATTCCTCAAGAGTGATTGCAAAAAGTTGACATCCTCTACGCATGCACCGCTTAAGTTGCATAACGAAGATCATACGCAGGGATATCGGCCTCTGTACTCCAACAATCTCCACTTCTCTGCCAAGGTCATCTAAACACTCTACTATCTTCTTGCGATAATCTACACGAGCACTGTGGGATGATAACCAATCCATCCACAATACAACTCCATAAGATCTCAAAGGAATAACCCGAAGGTCCACTGAAGTAACTATGGTTCCTAATTTCAACTCACAACTGGAAATAAAGGCATCTACAGAAACACGGACACCTGTAGCCAACTCTACTTGGCACCTATCCGCCTGCTTAGCAGATGTAAGTCTGCACCGCTCCACAATGGATGAAGAAATAAAAGAATTAGAAGCTCCAGAATCAAAAAGTACAGAGATAGAGGTTCCATGCAACATACCTACTGCCTTAATGACTGTACCTTGATGATCAGCTTGGTGGTCATCTACCGCTACAAATACTCTATGGGACCTCCCTGCATCTCCTATTGTAGGTTCAAATGCTGCTGGTCTCTGACTACCTGTGTTGTGGACATTTTGAGGGCACTGTGCAGCTCTGTGACCAAACTGCCCACAAGAGAAGCAAGCTCCTCTATTACCTGTTGGTCCACTAGATTGCTGGAAACTTCCCTGGCTAGGGGTGTAAGATGCACTCTGCGAGGCCTGCTCTGTAGGGCCCTGTTTACCCCTCTGCCAGTTCCTACCCTTCTTAAACTGAGAATTGCCACCTTGTTGGCCCTGGAATTGTTTAGGTTTTGACTGTTGTTGTTGTTGTTGTTGTTGCCCACTCTTAGCAGGTGCTTGAGGAGTTCTAAATGGTGCAGCTAACTGGGACTGATTTCCCCAAGCTTTATTTCCATTGGTAGGTGCACTTCCTATCTACACACCTGTCTAACCACCAAGTGCACGACTAAGGTTCAGCTCAACTAATCTAGCCTTTGCCATGACTATCTCCATTGAATCTGGCTCGAATATCCTCACACCTCCACTAATACGGTCGTTCAAACCTCTTAGGAAATGTTGGACAAGCGTAGCCTCGTCATTACCAATTCCAGCGTATTGTTTGAGCTCATAGAACCTATGCTCATACTGGTCTACTGTCATCCCATACTGACGCAAGGCATAAAACTCATCTGCTCGAGTCTGCCTCCACTGGGGTGAGAGAAATCATGCCCTAAATCTCTCTAGAAATAGTTCCCATGTGATGGTGTTAATGCATACACCGATCTTCTCCTCCTCTAATCTCCACCAGATTGAAGCATATTTATTTAGATGCATAACAACACATCTTGCCTTGGTGTTACTGTTGTATGGAAGCATAGCAAAACACCGGTCCAAGCCGATAAGCCAGGTCTCTGCCTCAAGACCAGTACCCATACCATCAAAGTAAGAAGGATTAGACCTCATCAAGTCCTTTATGTGACCTAAGGAAGGTGGATCTCGGATAGCTGGAATCTCCCCTCGCCTTGGTGATCTCTCTCTCTCTCTTTCCTCTGGAACCTGTTGAAGCGGCTCCTCAACGTGAGCATGAATAGGTTTCTCAAACTCAGGCCTTTAGCCTAACCTAGCCAGAACCTCCTGAAACATCTGTCTCAGCTCTTCCCTTTCAAAAACATGTTCTCCTGCATGCTGAGAGTTCTGATGAACAGATTGTTCCTGTTCCTAATGAACTGACTGTTCCAACTCAACACTCACATGAGTGGGTGGTGGTGAAGGACTGTGATGGTCAGAACCACAGCCCCGTCCTCCACCTCTTCCTCCTTTGCGACCACCCGTACGACCACCTCCTCTAGCTTTCTTAGCCATGACCTGGTACCATAAAAGAGAAAAAGGTTCAGATCCATAGCAAGGATAAGTCATGAGAGATACAAACATTTATGACCTAAGCAAGATGGTCAATGAAAGGCACACTACAAACCTAGAGTACCCAGTGTTGAAACTTGGGCTCTGATACCAAATGTAATGCCCCGCCAGGAACCCTAAAGGAAAACAACACAACTAGGCAACTAAAGGGTGAAATAATTTTTTTTTTTGTTAAAGACTAAGTGTACTAACTATAATCATTGCATGTTTAACAACACAGTGGAAGACTATCATAAGTTTTCCTAAGGGTAACCAACGAAGATTAATTTCATAGATTATATTAACACCACAGTTAATCCATTCAATAAGATAAATTGAAAACTTAAGTTTAAAACTACACATACATCCCAAAACAAAGATATAAAAGTATTCCAATGTATCCAATTTCCGTAAATCATTTAAACATAAGATCAAAACAATAACATTCATTTGACTGACATAATAATATTACAATATCCATAAATACATGGCTTCCAATAATACCACTGGTTACAAAGATACAATATCAAGGTTACATAAAAGTTTGATACAATGACCACAAGGTCTCAACTGAACAATGATCTCGAACAAGAGTTGGTACATAAACCACGATCCAAGAAACACTAGCGAAGCCTTTCCTCACCTGAAGATACAATCCAGAACATCCGATGGGAAGTGGCACTACCACCTGACCATGTGATCCCAAAATGGAACCACCCCACCGTGCTGGGAGATAGTAGAAAACCCTCAAGCAAGCAAAGTAAGACAAGTACAAAAGGACTACAAGACTCTGCAACCATCCATGTAACACAACTCACAAAACACTAGTGACTATAAGAAGAGAGTGTCATCGCATAGCTTGATGGTTACAATGGTACAGCCTCCATAGGTCCTGGCCCCCATACTCAGGTTTCTCTTGGTAACCTCTCTCGAGCCTCCGATTCCAACTTAGTCTCATGCGGACCCTACCAATCCTTTCGTGAAGACAAGGTGGTAAGTTTGCCATTCCAGGCCTTTTCGTAACATCATGAGCCCTGTACAAGCACTCACCTATGCACGAGGCACATTTATCTTAATTAATATTTAATCTACCCACCCCCTAATCAATTATTAGGTTATCACTTTTTAACTAACTTTCGACGGGTTATCCTGTCATCCACTTCGGGCACGACCCTCGCTTAAAAGCCACTCTCTCTCCTAGGACACTAATAGGAAATGTTTCTCTCTACGAGAACTCTATGGCGAAACAGGCAACTATAAACAATCCTGACAAGCATAGGTGAAGGATACACAAATACCAACCCAAGATTGACCATTTGGACAGAAACACACAATGGCTCATATCAAATAGGTTATACAACAACACCTGGTCTAGGAGAAATAATAAAATAGGACACAAAGACAATTTAACCAAAATTGCAATGAAATAAAACTTGACTGAGAACACAATATACGCAAGATCCCATTACAGGCAATCTTTCCTTAAAAACAGCCGAAGCGTAAATAACATGCAATTTACGAATTTCCAGATAACAAGAATTTACAACTATTTAATACCAAAAACATCTATCTTGTCATTTGTCCAGAAAGATTTAAAATAAATTTACATATGTATTAATCTCCTAATGTATTTCCAATATGTATATCGAATTTAAAATTATAAAAATACTAAATTCTAAATTCTTTATTCTTAAATTGACAATTAAAATAAAATAACTATATATATATATATAAACACATTATAATTATTTTATTATTATTTATTTATTTTTTCTATTTTAAAAAAAACTAAATAACAAATAAAATAATAAATAAAATTAAAAACTAAAATTAAAAATTAAAATTAAAATCTCTTTTTTTTTTAAATAAAAAAATTGTGAAGGCTACCAAGGTAGCGGTGCTACCATAGGCAGCTAACGCTACCCTTAGGTAGCGTTGTTGTCCTATGGCAGCAGCCGCTACCTTTGGGTAGTGCTGTTGTCCTAAGGCAACAACCGCTACCCTTGGGTAGCACTACTGCCTTATGGCAGCAGCCACTACCAAAGGTAGAGCTATGTGGGTAGAGGCATAGCCTCCCCACATAATTTAATAAATTAATTTTTTTTTTGAATTTATATATATATATATATATATATATATATATATATATATATATATATATATATATATATATATATATATATATATATATATATATATATATATATAATAGATTTTTAACAGTAATAATATAAACAATATTTTAAAAAAAAAATTTAATTAACCCAAATAAATTTAATGTGTAATTAAATTTATTTTCTTAAGGTAATTAAAAGCATTTCTCAGGTAAATACCCTTTCTCACAAATCTTATAATTTCCATGCATCCTACAATCTGACAAATTTTTTATAATAATTTCCTTTAATTTTCTCAAAATTACATACTTCCCATAAATTAGAAATTCCCACCAGACATGGATTTTAAAACAAAACTCAAATTCACTACAAGAGGGTTTTGAATTTGACAATTATTTTACACACACATCAAGCAGAGACAAATAGAAATATTTTTAATAAAACACACAACTAAGAAATCATCCAACCTGGTATAGCTTTCCTGGAAGAAATCTGTAGAAGAGCCCTAATCCCTTCAATAACTTCCAATAAATTTCTTCACCTAAAGTCTTGACCTATTCCTGTGTGTCCTTATGTGCAACTAAAATAAAGACCTAACCCCTATTTAAACTAAAATTCTAGGTTCAATAGCTTTTTCACAAAAAACCTAAATTTAGAATAATAGTAATTTTTTTAATTTTATTTTCTAAATTTATCACATGCAATAATTAAAAAACATTATTCTTTCTTTACTTTTCTCATGCACATTAATTAATTTTCTAAATAAAGAATTAATACAATATTTTAATTTTGAATAATCCTTTTATTCATTTATTTATTCTTTTATTTGTTTAATCATTTATTTATTTAAAATTCAAGGAAACAATAAATATATTTAATCTAATTTATTTAAATAACAATATATTTCAAATACCATGTAGCTTGCAACTTAATTTAATAATTTCTTTAATTAACTAAATTTATAATCTCAATGCATAAACAATACAATATTGAGATAATTTCATAAACTTAATTAATTAATTAATTAAATCCACTAAAACACTCAAATTAAACAAATCTCAAGCAATTACCCATAAAAGATAAAATGACAAAATACGAAGACCGAACTAACTGACAAAACGACTAACTAACGACACTCATACGAGTGTAACTGAGTAAAATAGGGTCAACTACTATCTCCTCCACTTCCATCAGAAAATATAAGGCACGCTCAGACCTGTGAAGCCAGGTGGAGACGATACCCCGTACCTACCCGGTACTTGTACCTGCAATATCCTGCATCATCGAACCACACATGCATATATATAATATAGAAAACATGACATACACACTGATGAAGGAGAATCGCGACGTTCCCTGTTTCACCGAAATGAGCGAAGGAAAATCGTCCCCTTGCATCCAATACACTCGCAAACACACAACATATAATTCCACATTGCATAAATAAAGGAAAATGTCAGTACATAGCAATAATACATAAAATGCCATAAATCACAAGTACTGAAATACTGCAAATAAATTATACATCTCATCTCCAAATAAAGCATAATGTCATAAAAATCTGAATAATATGTCATGGTAATGTATCCACTGAAAAACAACCAATAATAAAATATGAGTCTAATGAGTTCAAACTAGTAGGGGTACTACAACAATGAAGCCTCTTGATTCCTACCTATCTCAAGGTAATTAATAATTTCAAAATCATGGAATATAAGATGATTAAGCAATAAATACCTTCAAACTATTGTACATCAACTTCTGAAAAAACTAAATAGATTTCCTTCTTCTTCAAGAGACTAAAATGCCTCTAAAATCAAGGATCACAATGTTAGTAAAACGTGGAAGAGTGTTGCCCATATGGTTGTGGCAACATGTGGTGCTATTGGGGGTATGGTCACTCTATGGAATTCTATTTAATGTGCCATTTTGGGCCATATAATTAGAAGATATGCTCTTACCTCTCTTCACAAGGGCTTCACTTAGTGAACCTAAGTTATATCATGTGCGTTCATGGCATACTAAAGAATCCCCCTAGTTTTAAAAAATATTGCCCTAAACTCCTTTCTTGTCAACCCCTCCCAATACATAGCCTGAATTAAAAACCCCCCTTATTTTCACCAGATATTGTATGTATCGGTTTTTTCTTTAACATTTTTCATACCTCTTTATATTTTTATCTTATGTTATGATAAAGAGTTGGATGGGTTTTAAGAAAAAACTCTAGATTTGGTAGAAGGTATTAATATTAATTGATGGGTTGCATAAGATGTTTTGGGTTAACATTTTCAAATAACCTTAGGCAGGCTTTTCTTTAAATTTTTATTTGACTAGCTCAACTGGTAAGATCTCCTCTTAAGTTGTCTCTAAGGGTTTTATCTCATTATGTTAACTGGCCTCGTTCTTAGGCTTTTGTTATTCTACCGGTTGGTATTTTTCCCTTAGTCTTCACGTGCATATTTTTATTTGCCTAAGTAATGTGTTAGTGCTTGTAAGTCCCCTCTTATGTCCTAGTAACTTTGTATTTAAAGCATGTGATTTAAGTCATTCTTAAGTCATGGTCTCACCTGGGAGTCATTGGGTTGTCATTGAAGTCTATATCACATTCCATTGATCCACTAAGATGATGTGGAAGTCAATGATATATAATAGAAGAAACTTTTTGTAACATCAGTGATATCCTTCTTGAAGCTTCAACAACCTAATGGTGTCCACATGTCAACAAGGTGTCAGTGAAGGAATGATGACAAAGGTTTGCTGGGAAATTTCTTAGACACTCCTTGGATTCGAGCAACTTGACGATGCCAATGTGGCCAACATTCAAAGAAGGAGAAGGCTTGTTGGTGAAATTCTGTGTCCTAGAGATGTTAAAAATTCTACTTGGTGACTCATCGATGCCCATGTGGATAGACGCATTAGAAGGAATGGCCATCAGCATAATCTTTTTTTTTCAATCAACCAATCATTGTAGACAATTTTTCCATTACTTTAACATTCCTATAGTTTCCAATTTTTTAAACATTTAAATAATTTTAATAAAATTATTCTTTCATCTTCCTATTGGTTGATGTCATCAACAATCATTGCAAGGCTGAATTGTCGATGTAAAAAAAAGTATTCACACTCTCTATAATTTTTCACTTATTTTTTTTATCGGAAATACCAGATATATATTAATGATTTAAAAGTATTACAAAATTTCTAAGGATTCTGGAAAGACCTCAAGAATCCAAACAATCATATCAAAACCAACGATTTAGTAGAATCATTGTATAACATGCAAGAAGAGAAATAAAAGTGAAACCAAAAAAGTCTCTTAAAAGAAAAACCAGAAAAATCCCTTCCATAATATAGCTTGCAAGATTATACATTCTTTAGATTGCAAAACAAAAAATCAAATACTGAAACTATTGTAGCAGTGACATGCAAGAAGAAGCAATCAAGGGGAAAACATCCTTTAGATCTTAGTGATGGATTGGTCCTAGAATTTCTGCCCTTGCCACCCCTAGCATCCCAACTATGGTTCATCATCAGAAGACCAAACTTATTCTTCAATAACCAACCCATGATGCTTTGGTTCATAGTTTGTGCCAAACCCTTCCTCATTGATTCATTCCTCAAGCCAATCCCTGCCTCTGTTGAACTTTAGACCCAAAACTTTCTCCAAAAATCTCATATGCTTGAGAATTTTTGGTATTCTTGCTTCAAACACATACATCAATGCCCTAGAAAGAATAGGAATCCTATTGTAGCATCAAACGCATTTTAGACCCTCACCTTTGTGACTGCATTCCCCTACTCACACTAGTACATTTGGGGCTCAATTCTAATGGTCACTTGTTGGAATTCCGACTATTTTTTGTCGAACTGTCGACAAACGCAGTCGTCAAAAACTTGTAGTCGGATATTCCAACGATGCTTGCCAACGTCGGAATTCCGACGACACCCAGGACATCAGGTCTGCATTGGTGTATGTCTTACCGATAGCCTCATCGGCTATTGGCAAGACCAAATGTTCCCTTCGCTGCTAGTGTAAGTCCTGCAGATGGATTTCATCGGCATGTGCTACCTCGACCGCTCATGCATTGAGAACTGCATCGGTGTATGTCTTATCGATAGCCTCATCGGCTATCGGCAAGACCAAATGTTCCCTTTGCCGCTCGTGTAAGTCCTTCCAATGGATTTCATCTGCATTTGCTATCTTGATCGCTCATCCACCAAGAGTTGCATCGGTGTATGTCTTACCGATAGCCTCATCGGCTATTGGCAAGACCAAATTTTCCCTTCGCCACTAGTGTAAGTCCTACTGATGGATTTCATCAGCATGTGCTACCTCGACTGCTCATCCGTCGAGAGAATGTCATTGGGAATACAACATCCTCATTGGATATTTTCTGGATAAACGTCAAAATTTCGATGTCAGTCCGACGAGAGAATGTCATCGGACATACAACATCCTCATGGGATGTTTCGTTGATTTCTGTCGGAAAGCCAACGCCGTTTGACGACATCTAGGAACTATGTACTGACGAGAATGTTGTATGTCCGACGGTATAGTCGTTGATGCAAATTTAGGGGGGCGTCAGAATTTCGACGATGATTTAATTTAAAAAATAATAATAATACAAAAAATCATATAATATATTATATGAAATATCATTTACTATATATTATTTGTTTCAATTAACAATTTTGTATTTTACAGGAATATTATAATGGATTTGCAATGGTTATGTCAAATTTAGTTTATTAATTTGGTATTTTCACTTCACTCATATCTTGAGTGATTATTTTCCTAATAGAGAGAAAAATGCTTATTAGGTGACACATAGCATAATTGAATCTAAGTACATAAGTATATCTTCATCTCAATTTTTATTCTATGATAAGAGTCACAAGTTCCTTTAGTAGGGTAGAAGAGTTAGAGGAAGAAATTAACAAACATTAGCTATCATTATGATGAAAATGACTTTTGTGGGCACAATACATTCTATAAATTCTTTGAGTTATAGTGGTGATTGTTTTTGAGCTTTATTCACATGTTGAAAACAACTTGTTTGAGAGCAACATATTTTACTACTCAATAAAATCCAATGGGGTTGCTTCTAAAATAAAGTAAAGTGAAAGTAAGGAACTGGTGACAAAAAGGAACACAAATTTGGTGAAGAGATTAAGTAGATGTCCACATATAAATTAGTTAATGGGAAAGAGCAACATGAAACAACTTGATGAGAATGGAACATGTAACCCAAGCAATGAATGAGTACTTTGAAATTACAATCCCAAGAGAACAATCTAGTGTTGAACATATAGGAATCAATTCTTACTATTTGAAGGTTATCCAAGCATGATTTTTCTACTACATCTTTACCACATAAATTAAGAGATCCATACCATGACTTGAAGTCATTTAATAAAAAATTAAAAATTAAAAATTAAAAATCAGTGAAAGGAAGTAAGCATTAAAAGCACTAATGTGTTTGAAGAGTTTATATTTTCTATAAAGCACTCATGTGGTTGAAGAGTTAAAAAAAATACTGATAAAGAATTTATGTTTTCTATAATGAGTGGATCTTTGTCTATATTATACGAAAAAATAATCTTCTAATTAGATGACAAAACAGAAACATTTAAAAAGAAGAATTTATGGCTCATTTTTATCGACTTTTAAAAACCACAAATTTAAATGAGAATAAATGTATTTTATAATGTATTAAAGTGAATAACAAATTAGAGATGCACACTAAAAAAACATACATCTTTGTATCTCATTATAGTTTTTCTCCACCTCCATCATTGTGAAACTTACTTTGTCATAAAACTATACAATTGACATAACCATAGATAACAATAGCACAAAGCTTACTTGCATTGCACATAGAATTGGATATATGTCCAATTGATAAAGCAATGGAGATTTACCGAACAATTGTACCATCTAAATGGAAATACTTCACTTCATAACTCAATTTTACCTTATAATTAAAAAGAGATGCTCAAATAAAAATAAAAGCCCCAAAATATGTTTCACCTACATTATCAAGCTCTTGTTGAATTTAGTAAACCTTCTCAATTATAGAATGAATTTGCTCTCAAGATTAAATTCTTCTACCTTATTATCTTTAAATTTGTCTACCGTACAAGATGAGAATTCCTCAGTACCTTTTAGCTGACAAAACCTACACAAAATAGTAGGTTTGTAATTAACATGGTAACTGTGAATAGCTCACACACTAATAAAGAACAACTAATTTCTCTTAATACAACTGTTTCTAAAAGTAAAAAAATATATGAAGCCCTACGAGAACAATTATTTTAGATCAGTCTTTGTCATTCTTTGATGATATCAATTATTAGTGAACACCTAATTTGATTATACCTTAATACATTATACTTAAAAATGCCAAACTTGAACATGCACTAAGAGGAAAAGTATGCAGAATTTTCAATCCTTGGCTAATTGTGAATCTTTTGACTATGAAATATGAACCATTTATAAAACTAAACCAAAAGACAAAAACCTTGCTAAAGAGCTACACAACCTCAGAAACACAAGAATATTCTAGTCATTGTTAGAAACTCAAAACCTTTAGGTGGGACATTTAAAAAAATAACAAACCCAACATTGCCTTCTAACTAATAATGTGAAACATTGGGATTGAATATTATTAATAAAAATATATAAAAAACAAACCATTTTGTTATTTGGATTGTGAGCAGCACAAAATTGTCTCATTTCGGTTTATTGGTCACAAGGGCTTGGGCTTAATGAGAAAATGTTATATTGAAGTGGAAATGCGTGGGTATTGAATTTTAATCCATAGTTGACGTTGAAAGGAGAACAAAATATCAACTATATTCTCAGTATTATTCTTTCTTTGAGAGCATAACTAGGAGAGACACACACAAAAACTTCAAACATCAAATGAATGAATCCCGAGTAAACCCATTGAGTGAAGCAAAAATTAAAAATTAAAAAATTAAGAAGTAGACCTAAAGGTCGAGTAGGAGAGGAATGCAAAAGGGGAAAAAGTGCAACTTGCATTGTTTCTCTTCTTGAAATTTGAAAGTGATAGTTAAATGGTTCCTACTTCATCATGCTCCCTTGCCGAATCTTCATTGTAGCCCAGGCGGGAAAGTAGTACTCAAATGATTCTTGCATGCTAAGATCCAGATTTCTTCATCCTAATATTATTTTCAAAACTGTAGATGCCAACCTTGGGAGTGATTGGATGAGTAGAGATCCCCTCTTGTTCCTCTTATTGTTGCTAGCATATGACTAAAATCCCCACCCAAAAGCTTTGCCAATCCAAAATCCCCCAATTTTGGAGAACAAATCAGCATCTAGAAGAACGTTCTTAGGCTTGACATCACCATTAATAAAGGCTCTTGTGATGCCTATGACAGTACCAAATCGGTTTTTTTCCAGTGGAGTTGCTAGTCTTGGTTTTTGGAATTATGGCTAGAGAGGAAGGAGTTCAAACAATTGTTGGGCATGCAATCATAAACCAGTAACCTGTGCAATCTTTGCCCACAAAATATTTTGAGGCCGATCAAATTTGAACATAATAAATATTTTTGACAGAGCTGATTTTCACCCAAAACCATTTTTCGGTGTTTCTTAAACTGTCCAACTACTGTACAGCCACAAGCAAGGTTATAGCCTAGTTGTAGGTTATCACTACAGGGACAATAGCCTTCAAAAATCAAAACATTCTGCACATCTATTTTTTTGGCCAAATTCTTTATTTACTCCAAGCATAGGAACAAAATTCAAACACAATTATTTTTCTGGCCAAATTCTATTCAAAGCGAACCCAAAATCAGTTTAAAATATGTTTTCAGGCATGAGGTGAGGAAATCAGATCCAATTCGGAGATCTAATGATTCAAAAATTTAATTTTGTTCAGGCATGAGGTGAGGAAATCAGATCCAATTCAGAGATCTGAATGATTCAAAGATTTGATTTTGTTTGAAGATTTGATCTCATCTGATAACTATTCAAAAACACTAGTTTTGTGACAACCCACTAATTTCATGTTGATGACTATGAAAATTGGCCCCATTAATTTCATTTGATGACTCGATCGTTTCTAATGACTACTGAAAGCCGACAGTTTCACGTCAACCCATTAATTGTTTTACGGTTTGAGATAGGTTTCATGTCAAAACCCCACACAAAATGTAGCCTATCGGCTAATAATGCAACAATATTTTGATTAATTCAAGCAAATCATTAGAACTTGTTAGGGCACTATCCTTCTTAACTATGCCCGATACATGGATTTGTCTTTAGGTTTTTATCATGGCTTGTGCTCTATCAAATCTCCTCTATTTGAGCTACCTTGAATGCATACCTACCACTATTTGAAACTTTGATAGTCTGTATCCTCTATGTTGCTAACGTTAAAAAACTCCTTTATCACTATGAATATTGGCTCAGGTGTATGGCTTCTACAATAAGCATGGGATAGTATTTATATTGATTTGATACAAAAATTCTTACTGACAACTGTCTTTGCAATAGTGAATGTCCTTATTGTCACATACAATGAGTATGATGGCATCCTTGTCATGTTTTAAAAATGATCTCTTATCTAAGTGTTTTCTCATTTTGTTTTGATTATCTCACCACTGAAAATCTTTCATCACTATGATTTTCTAACTATCTACACTTGTGGAGAGTTATTTGACCGCTCTTTGTATCATCTATGGGTCAGGGCTTTTGGTTTGACTGGCAACTCTTGGTCTCTAACTTTGTATGACTTCTATTGTCACTACTCATTCTCTTCAAGTTGACATCTACATTATTGTTTCTATATCATTGTTGACTATATTTTGGAATTGATAAGCTTCTTTTGATAGTAAACTTATCATTGAGATCTCATAAGGCATTGTGCCTACCACTTCTTGGATATATGCCATGATAAATATTGTCTTACTTTTGGTTGCCTTTTGTTTACTCTTTCTTTTATTTGTCTCAAGCCTTGTTGTAAATGCTTATGTTGCCTCTTTCTTATGATTGAAAGCTTTGATGTCTCAACTATAGTGAGGTTTGATTGTGAATGAGGATAGTTCATGACCCCTTTTGTGATAAGTTTCTTTTAGATCAAAAGTTGACCTAGATGATCATCAAATGAGAACTATTGGCTATCATAATCACTATGCATAACAAGTTTTTGTTAGAGAGGTCAAGTATTATATTAACAAAGTAATGAATTTACAAGACTACTTTGATGCATTTTATTCCTACCTCTAGGAGGTAGCAACTTTTTGATGTGCACTCGTCTAAGTATATGTTAATTCAGGCTTCTAATAAATTGAAGTTGTCTAACATGCACATAGATGACTCAAGCATCTTAATTATGTCACTTGGAGGTTGATACCTACAAATGGGTCATTTTGCATTTCAATGTATCCTCTTTAGCAATAGAAAGAGTTATTCCTCCTCCTATTAACAAATGTTGAAAGGTCCCTATGTGCTCAATGGGTCTCTTAACTTGTAAAAATTGCCAACATTCATGAAGAAAAATGAAAAAATGTCATTAGTGAAATGATTAATCATTGAGATCATCTTAAGATGGCTTAAAACACAACCATCATATCCCTCAAAAATAAATATTGGCCAAATACGCCTCAAAAGCCTCTAATTACTTAAAAGTTAATACTATCCTCTAGATGTCAAAGGAAATTTGGTCATGTGCATTGACCGCTACAATTTGGAGTGCAAAAGAGGGAATGTACCTGACAGTAGCTATAATTTTAAAAACAAAGAGACTCTATGGCACCGAGAGGTTGCAATCGTAGCCTATGTTGGCCATAATCCCTGTTGTAGCAATAACAAGATGTGAAGTAACAATTATAAAATTTGGATGAACTCAAAGAGACATTTGCAAATACAACCTACCCTTTATAGTACCTAATTGAAAAAATGGATGCAATGCAAGTCCTTGTATCAATAATGTCTGGCAGATAGTAAAAAACTAGAACAATTAATTCCATATAAAAGTGGTTAGACTTAAAATGATAAGGAAAATTAAAAAATGCTAAAGAAAATGTCAACTAATAAAAAAACTTACAAGGATGAGGCATATTCACAACTTTTTCAGTTGCGCCATGGATATCAGCACTAGAAGCAACTCATATTATTAGTGTACATACAAGACAATATGGGAGTTCATTATACCCAGCAACTTGTGGTGTTGTTGTTCGTGTTGGCTCTGTTGGACCCTGCAATTAAGATTCAATATACATTATTCAATAAGATTAACTATGCAACATAATGAAATATTGAAAAGTGTGTTATCTTATTGAGCTTCGCTTTCGAGAATAGTTTAATATTCTCTACTTAATAGGGCCAACCACGTGAAGGTGGAAGCTCATTTGGCCCCTCCCCCCCCTAACATCACTCTAAATTCCCTGTTAACATCTAACATTCATTCATTCATTCTTTCATCCATTATTAAAATATAGCATTCATTCATTATCACATAATGTTCATTAATACATAACATTCATTAACATTCATTAACACGAAACATTCATTAACACATATCATTCATGAACATTCATTAGCACATAATTACATTGATTAACACATAAAAATCAGTCATTATCAAATAAGGTAGATTACAATCTTTTTTTTTTTGAAGCTATGTAAAAACCAAGTGGAGCATCATTTTCTTCATCATTTCCCCCATCTTCAGTTGTTCTACCCTCTGCTCATGATCTTGATGTATGCCCAATCCTATACAGAGGACGAGGACACTGAACCAAAGGGGGGTCCTCTGCAATAACAAAGAAATGGTTAAATTCAAAACATTTTTTTTTATTGTTACAAGTATTTCATTAATTTAAAGAACATAACCGTGGCACTCTTTACCTGATGGGGCGACATCATCTTCCACGTCATTTTGTCTAGCCTCAACCTCAACATGTTGAACACCCTCTAGATCCCCTGGAGTTGAAATACAAAAGGTTACACTAATAAATACACCAATTGCAATTAACTTTGTTTAAAGGAATAACAGTGGTCCTCTTTACCTGATTGGGGAACATCACATTCCTGATGTTGTCTACCCGGATCATGCTCCACCTGGTCACCACCAACTACATGCTCTAAACTATTAACAGAAAAGGTTACACTAATTACAATTTAATTAAGATGTTTAATTGTATTAATAATTACATAAAAAAAAATTGAATAGCAAATGAATACCTCCACTACTGGAATGCACATCCAAACCTTCATGTCCAGGTTATGTTCCACAATTAACAGGTTGCATTCCAATGTCATGCACATTGTTATCATTGCTTGCTTATTTAAAAAGAATATACTCACTTTATGTTGGAACTTAACATCAAATAGATTTTTGGTAAAGTATTCAATTTGAAATCATTTTCTATAGCTTATTTACCT
This sequence comes from Cryptomeria japonica, assembly GCF_030272615.1. Lineage (NCBI taxonomy): Eukaryota > Viridiplantae > Streptophyta > Pinopsida > Cupressales > Cupressaceae > Cryptomeria > Cryptomeria japonica. Next base: position 653,800,985 of record NC_081412.1, read on the forward strand.
TTGTGACAAATGCATCAGAATCTCGTGTTTGCCCACTCAATTCTCATAGCCATTCAGCCACGACTGTATAGCCTTGTTGATAGGAAATTCTCTTGTTATCTTTTGTGGGTGCTCTATTGAATTCATAATCCTGCATTTTTGCTTAGTATCATGAATTTTTCTTGTATTTTTTATTAAAAAAAATTTGTTTACAATTTATAAATATTTTGATGCGATATTTCATTTACTGATTCTTACAAATCATGCGGTAAGTTTCATATAACCACCAGAGCCGAGTTTGTGTTGCCCGTGTTTTTCTTGTCTTGCCTTGGTTGCCTTTGACGAGTCACTCGATCTATGAAAAGTTTGAAATATGTTAGATTATATAAATATAAAGAGTAATTAGTACATAATTGCATTCTTAATAGTATCACATACCTTCTTCTAGCGCCTGGTGGTGTATTTCCTTTTTTCCTTTCAATTCTCTCCTTCACATCCAAAATCAGGTCCTTCCACTCCCTCTCTAGAATCATGGGGGGACGCTTGTACTTTACTTCTTCTCTAAATGTGTCTTGTATTGGTCCCTCACATACTTTAGATATGTGCCAACTTTTTCAAGGAGCTTGGTTTTGTTGAATGTGTCATTTTCGAACAACCCAACAATATGGTTTGTGAGTTGATCTTTTAACTTTTTTTCTTGGTCATTCCACCTTTAAAGAAAAAACAAACCTGTTAGATTCAGAAATAAATTGAAGCTACCTTTGATATAGTTCAAGAAAAGAATCAAAGGAAAACTATTCTAGCAATGATATGAAATCAAAATAGTGGATTAGGGTTAGGTCACATATGATGTTCCACCTTTTACGTATGGTGGGCCCAAATATCTGCAATGCAATGTCATTAAGATTTTTATAAAAAATATCATTTCTTGCAAAAAAATCATGGGATCATTTGTCCAAAATGAGTGATCAGTAAGTAAATTACAATTAGACTATATATAATAATAATTTTAAAGTCCTTGGAACCTTTTGTAACTTTAAGGGAATCAATTCTTCGTCGTTCACCACTAATGTGATCCGCAACGTTCCCGTACTAGCAATATGGAAAGATCCAGGAAATGAGGGTATGTTATTAGCAGTAGTCGCCTCTGGCGCATCCTCATGTGCATCTCCTACTGCAGAAAATGAATCCACTATGAAATGCCCCCAAGAAAGAATGCTTCAAGGGAAATAAACACATAATGAAAGAGAGAGCAAAAGAGGGATCTACCAACAGTGGGCAGGTCAACATGACATGCAGTAGATGATGTCTGCATGTTGCATGTTGATACAGGTGGGGCTAACCTCATATGAGGTGGCGTTTGCACAGGAACATTGACAACACCCGAAAAATAATGTATTAAATATATAAAACATTAAATATATGAAAACTGCAAAAATTGTAAACAAGGATGAACCTTTATTAAGAATTGTAAAGAAAGATGAACCTTTATTAAGTGTTTGATGCTAATCTTAATGATACAACAATATGAAGGAGGACAAAGGTAGCTAAATTTATGAAAAGAGGTAAGTGTAATGGAAGAAGGAAGGAGACATCTTGAAGAACATTGTAATGTATTATGGTTTGATAAAATCAATAAAATTTTGTGTTTTGGAACTTGTTAATTGCAAATTTCCATGACAGTCACATTTCATGCATTGTTTCAAGTTTCTTCTCATCAAGCAAATACATTAAAAATATCTAATCAAGGATTGCAGGGTGAAGTGTAATGAATTAACTCTATTTTGTGCCAAGTTAGAGCAATGGCCATGAAGAATGAGGAGAGTTTGAATTGTTTTTCTCTAAACTGTCCAAAACCCTCAATTCTGGGTCAGACACAAGGGTTTGTTAATAATCATTGATGTAGTCATTTAAAACTTCTCAAATTCTGGATTCCTATTGTCAACTCATGTATCTTTTATATTGAATTGTACTTGTAGTCACATAAATCTGTCCATTTAATTAAATGAATATTTACTGTTTTTTTGATTAATAAACCACCAACAATCAATTAATTAAATTAACATTTATTTTAATTCACCTTCAATCATTCTCCTATTAATTAAATAAATTATTCAATTTATTTCAATTAATTCATTAAAACCAAATTCAAAATCAATTAAATGAATAAATCCTATTTATTTAATTTAATCCCCTTTCCTCTTTTAAATAAACAATTAAAACATTTATTTAAATCATAAAAAATCCCCCCCACTTGCATTCTCCTACAAATGCAAGTTGCAACCATAATTGAAATAAATTAATTTTATATTAATTAAAATCCTATTTTCCCTCACCCACCAAACCCAATTGCAATCCTAAATCCCCTTCTAGACTCTTCTAAATCATTCCTAATTAGCCTAATCCATCCCCTAAATATTGTCACATTCCTAAGCAACTTGAAGTCACTTCTCAAAGCCTCCAAAGTCTTTGAAAAACATTTAATGCTTTATGTGTTTAACAAGCTAACCTCTAAAGTCTTCCAAACCACTAATGACTCTTACATGACCATCAATGGCTCTTACATAACCATTTATGGTTAAATCCACTTGCCCCCATGGTTAAAGACTTTACCTCTAACTCAACCCTCATTTGACTCATGGGTCTCTTCAAGCATTTATTGCTTTGATCATGGTTATCCCCACTAACTCTTGCACAAGAGTTTATCCATTGGATAAAGACATTATTTATTGGATAATGGCTTTATTCATTCAACTCAACATTAACCTTACCTCCCAAGTTAACCATCAAGTCATGTCAAGCATTTAATACTTCTTTCCTCTCCCCTCAACCCATCTCATGTTGACATTTGTCATCCTGGGATTGGGTTGAAAGCCCTCACATGGATCATAAACCCATCAATCTTGACCCTTGTTGAGATTACTCAATCTCAACCATCCATTGCTCCATTTTACCTATAAATAGAGCTCACATTCCTCATTTTCAAATCCTCAAGCATTCTAAAGCACATCTATAATCCTGAAATCTTGTATGCATCTAATTTATAGTGAATTTTAAAGAGTATTTAGCATAATCATCTACATTTGTCTTTTTTGGCTAAAATTATCATTAGATAATTAGATAATATCTTTTTTTAGTTTGTTCACATTTGCATTCTCATAATCATCCATTTTACAATCTTGAACCTCCATAAGACATCCAGAATAGTGCAAAAAGCTACTAAGAGCTACACTCATTTGGGAACTTGGAGAGGAGAGGAACAAGGGAGGAGAAGCTACAAGCATGGTGGAGGGCATTTTGAGATGCCTTATTGCATTTCTTAGATTTATCAAGCTTTCTATTTTATGTCTTGTGTCTCTCTTAATATGCTTGCTGAGGATAGTGTTTGATTTGTGATTTCTAACACTAACAATTGGTTTCTTACCTGTTTGTTTGTGTTTTTCTTTCTAACCATCCTTTTTGTAGAGCATCATTTGGTGAACCCGACGTGAATCGAACACACAACCTTCTGATATCTTATTTTTTTGAAAACTAACTTTTTCATGTTTTAATTGACACACAGGTCGCGCTTTAGTGCCATTGTTCATGCTCTAGCACCTTCGAAAGTTGGTACTTTAGCGCTATTGTCTCTCAAGTAGCGATATTGTCTTTCTTTTAGTGCTATTGACCATTAAATAACGCTATTGTTCCTAGTTTTAGCGCTTCCAGCTCGTTGTTTGACAGATTTAATTATGTTTGACAGAGTTCTTTTAGCGATATTGTCTCTTTTTATAGCGCGCTTGCACTTCTTTTAGCGCTTTCGTTGGTTATTTAGCACTTTCATGTTAAATAGTACTTTTGTTTCCACACAGAGTAGCGCTATTATAACATAGAGTTGTAAACAATTTCCTTGTAACCAAAAAACCAAAAATATTAGGCTTGTAGAAGCCCACCAAACATGCAAATTTTACTAGCTTGTTATCTTTTGTGCAGGTTTGGACTAACCCCGTTTTTGTAGGATTTCAAAAATTAAGCTTAGGAAGTAAATTTATTTATGTTGCTAACTTTGTCTTTAAAGTTAGGATAAAATGAATTCACTTTCTTTTCTTGGTTAAAATCAACTTCACTTCCATTTTGGGCTCTTAAAAAGAATCACACATTTTGTTTTGGGTGTAGCGTCGTAAATTGTACGCACTTGCTAAAGTGGTACAATTTCACACCTAGTTTAGCACCCGCCTTGGCGCATTTTGCATTTTGCATTGCATTTCCCCTTTAGCACTTAATTAATTAAATTAATTAGGTCTAGGGTTCTATTTTATCATCTCCCATATCATAAAGTTGGGCCCTTTCATTAAAGTGTGCCCCTTTCATTTTATTCCTCCAATACATCATTTAATCAAAAACCCTAATTAGGTCCTATTTTGAACTTGGGGGCTTGATTTCGGGGGTCAAAACATCTCGAAATCACCTGTAACTTCGGGATTCTCTCTAAAATCATCATATCCGACGGCCCTAAAAATTTGGTGAAAAGTTATCGGGACCATGGCGCCTGACGTGCACATGGTCCCGGACATTTTTCTCAAAATTTTAGGAGCGCGATCCAATCATAAAATAAAGCTTAACCCCAAGAAATTGGCGGGAGATTCAATCTCTAGGTCGGCCAAAAGTTGAAATTAAGACCTAGGGTTTCATACATAAGAACTCTCTTTCTTCATTTGAAAGGAGGGGAATTTTGGATTTGGAGGACCTTCTATGCAGCGAAAGAGCAGAACTTTGAAGACTTCAATAACATTCAACATCCATCCATCAAGCATTCATCAATTTCATTCATTTAGGGCTTGGGAGACATTGAAGAACAATAGGAGATTACCGACTGAAGATTGGCTTGTACTCCTCCCTTAAGGGTTGGGTATGATTTCATGTTGTTTTCATGTCTTTGCATAAGCTTCAATATATCCTTTATTCATGCTTTAGATCACTTTGCATCTTGATTTAGAGCATTTACATTGTCATTTACAAGCAATTAGGGTTTACTTTCTAGGTTGCTCTAGTTTGCTTTCTTGCATTTAAGGACCTTGCACACACACTAGGTCTGCACACACAATACATTTTACAATACAACTTGGCTATTCGTGGAGGTGGAAATCACCGAAGCGGGGGTTTGACTAAGGCAAAACCCTATATAGCCGCCCACCATACCCTTTTCAGATATAAGTGCAGGTTTCAGGATTCGGACGATGCCGCAAGTTACAGATTCGGAAGAAGCAGACGGAGACCGAACTTCACACCAAATCTCAGAGCAAAAGACCAGGACAGGGGCGTGGGGCGCCCTGGTCTTGCCAGGACAGGGGCGCTGGGCGCCCTGGTCCCTGGGACAGGGGCGCTGGGCGCCCTGGTCCTTCTGACAGCAGTTTTCAGCATTTTTGATAGCTTTGCAAAACAGCAGTTTCCGGAGCAGTTTCAGGGGCAGAATCAGGACAGTGGCGCCCACGCCCCCGTCCCGAACATTTTCAGTCAGATTTTAACTCCGGGTACGCATTTTCATTCTTGTCTTGTCCTTGTGTTTACAGCTTTCCATTGTTTAAGTTCAATTCTGCAATCTTGTTATTAGTTCATATTTGCACTTTGGGGTTAGGGATTGAACTTGCATCATTTCATCTTTCAATTGCAACAAAGGAATAGAAATCCTAATAGGTAGCCCGCGGCTCTCTCTTCCACAAGAAGAAGTAGCCAATTGTGTGATACCTCTAGGCTCTTTCGTATTCCACAAGTGTGTGGTTGAAAGTGAGATTAGGGCATGTTTGCTTAGTGTCACTTTTTCTCCCACACATTGGGCTTGTAAAAAGAATCTCATTTGTCAAGGTAAAAAGAACCACAAATTGAAAACCCAACAAAATTTCTTTTTGCAAGATAGGAACAATCTTTATTTTGGTGCTTAAAATCAACAAAACAAATTTTATTTCTTGCATCAACTTACAAAAACCACAATCCACACTTCTTTTTGGGCAAGATTAAAAAGAACAAGCCATTTGTCCCTTCAAGTTCAATTGATTTACTTCAAGCAAAAATGTGTTCTCAATTCAATTGACCAGGATTTCAAGTTCTTAGATTACAAAACATTTTGCCTTGAAGTTAAAAAGAACACCATTTTTGTTAGAGCAACATCTCCAAATAGCTAGATCACATTGCTATATTTTGGTTAAAAAGAACAAGTGTTTTTGGTGATTGGCACACTTGTGCAAAGTTTCTCGACTGGTCCTAATTCTAACACACACTATCATCTCCCTTGGCTTTCGTAGTCTGAGGTGCAAGAGAAAAGTGTTAGTAACACTCAAAATTTTATCTTTTTAAGAGAGGTCTGCCAAGAGACACATCACTCTTGGGAACGACCTCACGCGGTAAATCCTTCGAGCTGCTATAGAAATCAGCTGTGAGCGAAAGTTGTAGCCTTGGGTATAGTTGTTCCTACAGTGTAACTTGCTGAAAGGACATATGGGCCCCACCACAAGTTACAAGGCTCTTAAGTGAGTCACTGCATAATGAACTTATGTCCAAAAACATCAAACATTACTAGACACATTTTTATATAGAAAACCACCCATTCTATTGATTGAGGATATTTGTGATAAATTCAATGTAAGAGCATAGATGGTTTGCTCCCAAGATACTCACCATACACATTTCCTTGAATAGAAATAGGGATTTTTGAAAGGCTATTTGTAGCTTGATAAAAGTGCTGACTCCCCCATCATAGGGATCATCTATCTGTTATGCTCGCGCAAGACTTAGTATATCACATCCTTACCTACTGCAGTGGGATTCATAAGGTATGTAGTACCAAAGTTGAAGAAATGTCAAGATGTGGGCTGAAATTATCACAACTAGCCATTTGACCTTAGGGATAAAGTGTGTTTGAAGTGTCTTTGTTTTGTGTCATACTAATGATAAATTGAGCTGACTTCAGAATTTTGGAAAAACATACACAAAAACATTTGAAAAGGGGTCAAAAAGTTCAAAGATTGGGTTGATTTAAACCCACACCTATTTGTGCCTTTTGAGGCAACATTATTGTGTTTGTGTTCTTGCTTTATTTTCTTGTCAAAAGAAAATCAAAACCAATTAAAAAACAAGTATTCATCCAACATAAATTTTTAAAACCAACATTTGGCAAAAATCAAAACAAAGTGAAAACCAGATATCAAATTATATGACCATCCTTCACATTTTGAGAAAGAGGAATCTTCATCAACATATCAATTTGAAGAAAATACCATTAAGCTCAAAGGCTTTCATCAAAAGGAGAATTTTCTATCTCAATAGACAAATTTTTGTTTCACACAAAGCTTTTTTGCATCATATGCGTCTATATCTTCTAGGAAAATCCAATGAGTTTGATCAAGAGTCTTTGAACAACAACACTTTTACTCAATATAGAACTTTGAGTTATCATAAAAACAAAGGAGGCAAAATCAACCCTGCCTTCTTTCCAGACATCTGCATTACATATAACATAGCTCGAGAAGAACCACCAACCCTCGAGAGAGAAGAGGAAGAATTTGTCCCTTATATAACACAAAGTTTTTATTGAAGTTCCCATCCATTCTCACATTCATACATCATCAATCCATTCCAAACTCTCAAAACATAAAAAGGTCTTGTCCTAAGTTCTTTTTAGATATTTCTTCAATCAAAACAACACATAACTCTTTAGAGTGTCTCTACATCTAGGATAAACTCATCCTAAGAGGCATTTCTACACAGGTTAAAACTAGTCTATGAGTGCATCCTCTCATTACTATATATCTTGGTTTGTAACACATTTCAGACCTTGCTATACCTTATCATATCAAACATTGTTGACAACACAAAATGCAATTCAAAAAAATACTTTGGTAACATCAAACCTTTAGTGTTAGAGATCCATATGCTAAACACTTCACCAAACATTTATCTCTCATTCCATCACCAACTCATAATCATTTTCACCAAACTTCAACAACAACTTTCAAACAAAATGGCTCAAACCAGATCAAGGACTAGACAACTAGAGATCGAGGAGGAAGAGGATGAAAATCTCAATGAATTCCAAGAAGCCCTTGGAGGAAATGCAAATTATGAAAATCATAGTACTCCCACTCCTGAAGAAATAGAAAGGGTACAACACAACCCCCTCTTCAATTGACTTTTTGATGAAATCCTCAAAAACAACGTTGATGCTCATTTTTTGAGACTTGCTCAAGAGGGAGCCAAACTACCCTCTGATTTTGATACTGCACTATTGGCATTTTTGATGATTATGTTGTGATTGTCATTGATGGACACACACTTGCTATGAGATCACTTTTTGTATGCATGAGCTACGCTAAATTGGTATTTGTTTCAAACCGGTATTATGTTATAGTCTTTAGACTATCAGTGTCTTGCAGAAAGTGTTTACCGATCTCAAGCGGCATGAGGACCTCAAGCGGTTCGATGATCTCAAGCGGAATGGAGCAAAGGAACTAGAAGCGACAGTTATCATTTTCCCAATCTTCATTTCTGTCAACCAGTAATCTGCTAAACCGGTATTACTCTGAGTTACCAACTGGTAATCAATAAAGTTGTATAAACCGGTAATACTCTGTGATGAGTTACCAACCGGTATATCTTTGTGATGAGTTACCATCCACCGACACTTTGACGGTGATTTTGTGTCATGTTACCAAATGTGTCTAGATACAATAAACCTAGGAACTTGCAATGTAATCCTATTAGACCGACATGAAATTAGATTCCTTTTAAGGACATCATGTCTAGGGTTTTAGTGTGTGTAGTTGTTAGGGTTTGTGGTGGTTGATGAGTTCTTGTATGTGCGATCTTAATAGAAAAGATCAAGTCTGGTGCTGTAATAGAGTGTGGATTTACTAAAGACTGAAGTAATGCTAAAATGCATTAGCAATGAGCTATCATGGATCTAACCAAGCAGACTGTGCTATTTGCTAGATCATTCACTTGTTGATTACTCGCATCTTTGACAAGTAAGAAACCCTTAACTGGGTAGGCCCAGAAAAGCCTTTGTAAATCCTCTAACAAGGTGATTCACATCTGTGGATCTAAAATCCTCTCACAAGGTAGTCTTTAATCAGAGTTATCTCCTAACGAAGATTAAGATTCCTAACAGGATCTGTTTTGGTAAAGAATATTGTATGACCTTAACTAGTCTGACCTTAACCAGCCTGGTTACTATTCTGTAGATAGTTACTTGTGAGTTTCATCTCACCATGGTTTTTCCCATTTGGGTTTCCACATCAAAAATCTCTTGTGTTATGGTGATTGTGCTTCTGTGGGTGAATGCCTTACTTGCTGTTTGGTTTGCATTTGTGTTAACTGGTTTGTTAGTTAAACTGTTATACCGGTTTACTGCTAGACTGATAAAGTGTTTGAGTTCAGTAATTTTTTGTATACTAATTCACCCCCCCTCTTAGTATTCATCAATTGGTATCAGAGTCGATCTTTCTATAAGTCTAACCACTTGGAAAGAGATATGGGGGAATACACTGTGAGGGAACTTACTCATCGGCTCACTCAGACTGAGCAAGCCTATGATGAACTTAAAGTCAAATATAAGGCCTCTCAGGAAAAAAGAATAAAGCATGCTGAAAAACTGATGGAGCTAACTGAAAACAGTTCTTCTGATGAAGTGGACATGGAAGCCCTAGTTCAAGAAGCTAAAAAATTGAATGAGTCCAATGCCAACCTAAGAAGGGAACTTGAAGGACTAACTATCAAAATGTGTCAAGAACTTGAGAACCGGAGGAAAGCTGAAGATCTGGTAAAAGACAAAGATCATGAGACAAGAGATTAGTGCACTTACCGCGCATCTTCATGAAAATAAAATGGAAAAAGAATAAATGCAAGGTGAACCACACATGGTTGTTTCTAAGAATGCAACCTTGAAGGAATCCAATGCTGCTATTACCAAAGAACTTACTAAGTCAAAGGAAATACTTGCCAAAGTCAATAAGAGCACTATCAAGCTAGAGCAGAAGCTTGAATCAGCTAAACCGGTAAAGAATACCAATGGACTTGGTTTCTCTAGAATATGAGGAAGGTGAGACCTCTGGAACAAAAGATGGAGCATCAAAGAAACAACTGGCACCAAAGGATAAAGGTAAGAAAAAGTTCAAACCTATTTGCTTTAATTATCTCAAGGAAGGACATACTGCTAATGTATGTAGAAGTAAGGCTTACAATAACTTTCCTTATTTTCTAAACAATAAGCCTAGACCCAATAGATTCAATGGTAATTGTTATGCATGCAACAAGTTTGGACATAGAGTATTTGAATGTAGGTATGTCATGCACAACACCAGAAGGTATCCTCAAAGGAGTAAAGGAGCTTTTTCTGAACCCTCTGGGAATCGGAACCCAAACCGGTTTAATACCTATAATTATTAGTCAGGAAGCAGTGGCTATCAAGCGGCAACTGGATGGAGAGCAACCTATTTGATCTGTCATGATAATGGTCACACTGCTGCAACATGCAGAAGGAAGAATGGAAACATGAACAATGGACCTTGGAGAGCACCTGGGATGATTTGCTATCATTGCAACAAACCAGGTCATACAACAAGATTCTGTAGAACGAGAAAGAATATATCAGATGATATACCGGTAACTTTGGAAGGAAAGGTAGATGTTGAAACCGTTCAAGCGGATATGAAGAAAACCTGGAAGAAGAAGCCAGAAGAAGTGATTCAAGAAGAACCGGTTTCTGCACCTAGTGTGAAAGTCACTGAACCAGCAAACTAAGCATCAGAAAAGCTTAGGGGGAGCAAACGGTGAAATATCTCGAACCCCCGATTTACACCGATAAAAGACCTTAACCGATAAGTGATACTTGTCAACTAGGAGAAGACCGGAAATGGTAAAAGGCAAATTAGGGTTTACGCCCTAATAGTGGAGCATTTATTATGGTAGGTGGAGAGCTTGTTTAAAAGGATTTTTCAAGTCATTTTTCACTTATCAGTTCTCGAGTGAAGAAGTTTTTTTTTTAGCACTGAGCGACGAAAAGTGATTTGGATTGCGATTCGAAGAATTCTCAAAATATTGAAGAAGAATCAGAAGTGAATATCAATCGGTAAAGTATAGAGCACAAAGCGGTATTTCAGCAACCGAAGGAGTGTGTGGCGAAGAGTAATTTGCAAGCCCTAAATTTCGAATTACGAAGGTATTTCTCAAATTTCTTTGTTTATCATGGCTTCCGCATCACACTCTAGCCCTAGTGCACTCGTTGATCCAGTAGACTTCATTCAACGGAAGGCAAAATACAATGCCCTATCTCAAATACCCGTTGGTGTTATAATGGAGGAAGGCATTTCCGATTACATTGACTGTAAAATTGAAGACTTGGGATCTTTTGTAATCCATTCCCAGTTGAGTTTGTTCTGCGGGAAGGACAAGAAGATTAAACTGGAATTTAGCATCCTGGAAAAGAAGAAGCTTCACAATGCAGTCTATTTCCTTGAAGAGTTTTCAGATGATCACATCCGCATCATTCTGAGCAGAGTGCACGGTGATAAAATGTACCTAGAGTGGACGCATGACATCACACTAGAAGCGATTCATGCCGTCACCGGTTTCTGTAACATTGGTGAAGTGCCAGCCCTAAGGAAGATAAGCAAGATGGAAATGACCAAGCTCACTGGTTCTATGAGTGACCAACAGGGAATGACCATCAATCCCATCAAGGATGATCTAGTCAAATATGCCTATATGGTAATAGGTTACTAGACATTTTATGCTAGCAAGATCAACTCTGTCTCTGCTGCAGCGGTAAATGCTGCCTACCGAATGATCATGGAAGATGCATCATTTGACTTATGTACCTATATGCAAAGGCAACTTCTGGTGAACCTAAAGTCGATTAAACAGGAAAATGCCTTGAGATTTAAGTTTGGACAACTATTGGTTGGGTTGTTCTTCTACTTCCAAGGTTACTTCTCAGGAGTCAGAGATATTTAGTGGTCTGCCGACCAACCGGTTACAAAGCAAATCAAGGAAAGCCTTCAAGTGGTTGGAACCGGTTATCCAGAAGTTCTGAATAAATACTTTGATGAGTTTAGACGCAAAATGAGCCAAAGAGTGAGAATATCAGGTGATATTGTCAAGAAATATGAAGATGACATCTGCTTAACCATCAGAGTTGATGAGTGCATAATGGAGGTGGTTGAGCCTAGACAGGAAGAAGTGGAACCGATGGGATATGAGGTAATGTATGACATGCTAGATGGGTATGTCTCTACCCTACTTGCCTCGCCCCTTGATCCAAAGGCAAAGAGAACCGACACCTATTTGGAAAGGGTTACACCGGTTGAAGAACCGTCAGTAAAGAAGGGAAAGGCAGTGCCTACAGTATCAACACCGGTTACCACAAGAAGTCCCAAAATGACCAAGTGGTCACCAGCAAAGAAGAAACTGGAAGTTGCACCCGCCAAAGTCTTTGAGAGAAAGCGGAAGACAAAAGACACCACACCAGACTCAGAGGACACTGTGTCTGAAGAACAACCTAAGAAGACTAGGCAAACAAGGAAAAAGACAAACAATGAACCGACAACATCTGCACCGGTAAATATGGATATTTCCTCATATAAACCTTTGACACATTGTCAAAGAACTATTAAGAATATTAGAAGAAAAGTACTTGGTGATTTGAAAGAGTGCCTTGATGATTTTAATGATGATGAAAAGAAGGAAGTTGAACAGGAAGTCATCGATTATTTATGTATTAATGATTGGTGGCCATCAGAAATCAAATCTGAGATACCTGATTCTTTGTATAATTCTTTAGATAACAAGTGGTGCATTGCCATAGAGAAGGAACAAGAAATAAGAGAGGAAGTATTTGCACAATACTTTCCTAATGTGCCTAAAACTGAACTTTATGAAGTAGTGGAAAGATATAAGGGCCTCTTCTTCATGAGAAGAAAGGAGACTCTTGTTGCTAGAAGGAAAAGTTCTTGAAGTGGTAAAAGATACCACTCTCATGCCCAAGCCATTTTAAGGTTGCATCAAGTCAGCTGAAGCCAACAGGAAAGCTGAGGAAGAACCGACAACAAATAAACCGGATGAGGTATATGACAGTGAAGGAGAACGGGTCATTGATCAAATGGACCCTATTGATGTTGATGCCTTGAATGGTGAAAATGTCACTCCGGGTACACCATCAGAAGTGGCAGGACAAAGAAAAGGCTGCCAAGGAGCAAGTGGAGAAAGAGAAGAAGCAATAGGAAGAAGAAAAGAAGAAACAGGTAGAAGAAAAGAAAAAGAAAAAAGAGAAAAAGAAAAAAGAGGAGAAGAAGAGGAAACTAGAAGAGGAAAAGAAAAGAAAAGAAGAGGAGAAGAAGAAGCAAGAAGAAGAGAAGAAGAAGGAAGAAGAGAAAAGAAAGAAAGAAGTAGAGGAGCAAAACAAGGAAGAAGAAGAAAAGTTAAGAGCCAAAGAGAAGGAAGAAGCGGCATAGAGCACACAGGTGGAGACCCCAAAGGCAACCGATAGTCAAGCCAAATCGGCTGACATTACTAGTTATTGACCTCCAATCTACTAATGAATCAGAGCTTCTACAAAGCATTAAACTTGCTCAAGAATGCCTAGAGGTGATAAGGAGGAAGAAGGAGCAAGATGTGATCCAAGCTGCAGTGGACAATCTTACTGGTTCGATACCCGGTACCAACCTCCCCAGTACTGATTCCTCTTTGGCCCAACTGAAACTCTTATGCACAGTTGTGGAGGACCAGGTAAAAACCCTGGAAGAGGTTGCTGAAGCACATGCCAAGAAGGAGCATCAAAAGGCTTTGAACACTACCTTGGTGAAAAAGTTACATGAGTGTCGGTCTGATCTGTAGAAGGCACATAAGGACATCAGAGATGCAATGGATGAGGGGAAATTGCTGCTCAATAAGATATGTCTACCCAATCCATTCTGTGATGATGTGCTTGCCCAGAAAGATAAACTACAAACTGATTTGCAGACATTCATAAGCACCTTCAAGACCCCCATATGACTCCTTTACCGCTTATGGGCAAACTGTTCACCAGTTTCAACTTCAGGCTGCAAGAATTTATTTGGAGATCAGAAACTAGGCCAAGGATTTGCAGGAACTACAACTGGTTCTACTACCAAGACTGCAAATACTTCAGAAGTGCTATCTCAATCTGGATGCCTTGACGGTTACTCAAGAGATGAGTACTTTGGATGCCATGGAGGAACAAGTATCCCAGATGCAAATGGAGAGTGAGGTTGCTACCTCATTACTTGAGTCATGGTCCTTATCCATGAAGCAATTTATGCAAGACTTTAAATCAGTTTTTGACAAGTTTCACTCTTTATTGTCATAAACATTTATTTTCAGCTAATAGAAATAGGGGTTATTCAATGTTATTTTGTCATTGTTGGCAAAGGGGAAGAAGTATTCTGGTATTTAAAATTTTGATGCATGCTATGTATACTCATGTTTATCTCTGTAAGGAAGTAGTATACATTTTATTTTGTGCAAATCCTTAGTGTATATGCTTAGGGGGAGTATTTTTTATTATGGCATATTTTTTTTGTAAAAACACTTAGACGTCAAAATTTTTCCTAAGTGTTGCCATCAATGCCAAAGGAGGAGATTGTTGGCATTTTTGATGATTATGTTGTGATTGTCATTGATGGACACACACTTGCTATGAGATCACTTTTTGTATGTATGAGCTACGCTCAACCGGTATTATCTTATAGTCTTTAGACTATCGGTGTCTTGCATAAAGTGTTTACTGATCTCAAGCGGCATGAGGACCTCAAGCGGTTCAAGGATCTCAAGTGGAACAAAGCAAAGGAACTAGAAGCGGTAGTTATTATTTTCCTAGTCTTCATTTCTGTCAACCGGTAATCTGCTAAACCGGTATTACTTTGAGTTACCAACCGGTAATCTGTTTAATAGTCAAATCGGTATTACTCTGAGTTACCAACCGGTAATCGGTAAAGTTGTATAAACTAGTAATACTTTATGATGAGTTACCAACCAGTATATCTTTGTGATGAGTTACCATCCACCGACACTTTGATGGTGATTTTGTGTCGTGTTACCAAATGTGTCTAGATACAATGAACCTAGGAACTTGCAATGTAATCCTATTGGACCGACATGAAATCAGATTCCTTTTAAGGACATCATGTCTAGGGTTTTAGTGTGTGTAGTTGTTCAGGTTTGTGGTGGCTGATGAGTTCTTGTATGTGCGATCTTAACAACAAAGATCAAGTCTGTGTGCTGTAACAGAGTGTGGATTTACTGAAGACTGAAGTAATGCTGAAATACATTAGCAATGAGCTATCATGGATCTAACCAAGTAGACTGTGCTATTTGCTAGATCATTCACTTGTTGATTACTCACATCTTTGACAAGTAAGAAACCCTCAACCAGGTAGGCCCAGAAAAGCCTTTGTAAATCCTCTAACAAGGTGATTCACATATGTGGATCTAAAATCCTCTCACAAGGTAGTCTTGAATTGGACTTATCTCCTAACAAAGATTGAGATTCCTAACAAGATCTGTTCTAGTAAAGAACATTGTATGTCCTTAACCAGTCTGGTTACTATTCTGCAGATAGTTACTTGTGAGTTTCATCTCACCTGGTTTTTCCCATTTGGGTTTCCACGTCAAAATCTCTTGTGTTATGGTGATTGTGCTTCTGTGGGTGAATGCCTTACTTGCTATTTGGTTTGCATTTGTGTTAACCGGTTTGTTAGTTAAACTGTTATACCGGTTTACTGCTAGACTGATAAAGTGTTTGAGTTCAGTAATTTTTTGTATACTAATTCACCCCCCCCTCTTAGTATTCATCATGCACAATTATGGCAAACATCAAAACACCATAGCTGTAATGAGGGTGGAAGAGGTCGAGATAACTTCAAATATGACCTTAATCAAGGAAATCCCCCACCTCCTCCTCCTCCTAATGACATTGACATGTTGAGGCAACAAGTTGAGAATCTAGCCCAACAACTCTATAGTGGTGTGAAAACTACCCAGTTTTTACTCAATGATATTTGTCCCTATCCATTTGATAGGAATGTACATATGCCACCTTTTCCATGAGGGTTTGAAACACCTAAGTTTGAAAAGTATCAGGGAAAAGGAGACCCTAGAGATCATGTTAGGAAATTTCACTCATGCCTAGAAGTGGCATATGAAGACACATATCTAATGTGCCTCTTTCCTCAGAGTTTGGGAGGGACAACCACACAATGGTTTTCCTGATTAACAGGTGGCATTATGACATTCAAAGAACTAGTCCAAAAGTTCATCGCACATTATTCACACAACAAAGAAAATGATGTTACCATGTTAGATCTATGCAATACCAAGTAAAAACTAGGGGAGCTATTTTCAGCTTTCCTACAATGGCGGAGACAACTATCTAGTAGGTGTTATCTTCATCTACCTGAATGAGAGCTAGTGGAAATAATTATTTCCAAGTTGAATGATGAAATGGAATTCCACCTGGACATGAAGGGCACATAATCCTTTGCTGAAATGATCACCCAAGGGTTAAAATGTGAACAAGCCCTCATTAAAAAGGGGCTTATCAAGATATACAATGAACCAAAAGATGGCCGTCACCCATGCTTTAACAATGATAAACCTAACTTCTGGAATAAAAACAAAACATCGTCAATGACGGGGTTGTAGATGCAAGGACTATAAAGAGTGCAAAACCTGTGGTCCAATTTGCGGGGCAAAATCCCCCTCCTAAAAACAACACTGTGGCTCCTCTGCAAAATCAAGGACGCAATGCACCACAAGAGGAACTGAGACAACGACAACAAAATTACAAACCAAAATGTACATACACTCCCTTAGGGGAACCTATTGAAACAATGTTACATCAATTGGTCTCTCCAAATGTGGTAACCCTACCAAAGACATCTAATTATGTACCTCAGGTCAAACCTCCATGGTGGAGAGATAATGAACATTGTGAATTCCATCAAGGGAAAGGGCATAAAAAAAGTAACTGTCATAGATTGAAAGATCTTGTTCAGAATTTTATTGACCAAGGAGAGATTGAAATCGAAGGGCACAACCCAAAGACCTCAAATAATGATCATCTCATGTTCAAGAATCCGCTTCCATCACAAGATCAAAGGGGTCCTTCCACTTCAGGGTGAAACACAGATACAAATAATTATACGCAAGCCGCCTATAATTACACTGTGAATCACCTATATGATGCCAATGAACAAATTGCAACTATTACCATCAAAGATCCAAACCCTACTTGCAATGGTGTTACGCGTCATAGCAAGATCACCATTAAAGTAGCTCCACAAGGCACAACCTCCATCCCAAAGCAGTATAACCTTGTGGAACAATTAGATAAGATGGCCACACTTATATCCATCTTAGAGATTTTGCGCCTATCCCTGTCTCATAAAATAATCTTGGATCAAGCTCTCCAAGAGGCATCGGTCCCTGCCAATCTAAATACAGATCAATTTCAAGCTATGGTTGGTAATCTGAGGTCATCACCATGTCTCACTTTCTCTGAAAGCAACAATACATCCTTCCAACAACCTCATAATGCCTCACTCCATATTGAAGGATTTATCAACCAACATAGGATCAAGCGAGTCTTGATCGAGAATGGAGTAGGCCTAAATATATGTACATTACAATTGATCACATCATTGGGATATGCAGTTGAATTAGTGGACCCCTACAAAAAGATAACCATAAAAGCCTATGATGATGCAGAGTGTTCTTCAAAAGGAGCAGTTGTGTTACAAATTCGAGTGGGCCCAGTGGTGAATATGTCAGGTTCTGGACCTTCCTCTATAGTATAATTTGTTGTTAGGAAGACCTTGGATACACACCATGCAATTTGTTCCATCCACCTATCACCAGTGTATCAAGTTCCCTTATAACGGTATAGAAATTACAATCCTTGGTGATGCAAATCCATTTGCACATTGTAACAATATCAACCATCAGCCAAAGATTACCGTTCCCAACAATAGAGAAGCTATCCCATCCACATCATATGTTATTCCAACCTCTCTTTCTAGTTCAAACACCACTATACCAAAGCAAGAGAAGCTAAAAATGAAAATGACAGAGGAAGGTCCTGGGGAATACAATCTAAGCTAGCTCTTTTGTGTGGGGCAGCTACCCACTTCCCCTAGAACTCATGGTAAGCCTAAAAGGTTACTTCAAGCACCACTGGTCAAGCCAACATGCAATTTGGTGCCTTTTATCCTTGGAAAGAGTCAGGAAGAGGAGACCAGAGATGAGGACTTACCAGAATAGATCTATAAAGACCCTATCACCACGGAAATCCTACAAGATAAGCTTCCCACAGATCAATATGGCAAAGGCCCTACCATTATGCAAAGAATGGGATATGATGGTCAGAGTGCTTTGGGACCTTACAAGCAAGGATGACACGAGTCGTTGCAGCCTGAATTAAAGCCTAAAGATAATACTGGATTAGGCTTTCAAAAGGAGACTCTTCCTAAGCTCAATTTCAAAGGGAAACCCAACAAACCTCTATATTAGCCTAATACTCTAAAGAGGCCACTCTTGATTATATTAACAACACCAAGAACCACACCAACTACCCCAATGAGGCTAAGAATCCCAGCAATACCATCCACAACACCAATCATCCCACCAATCAAACCAACAACCCCATCAAAAGCAGCAACCGCATCAACATCACCATTAGCAGTATCAGAACCCCCAGCAGTATCGACAACATTGATAATTCCATCGAAAACAACAGATTCAACAATGCTGATACTCCCAATATCAGATTCACTGATCCCAATAATCCTCCCTGCAACACCAACCATTCCATCTCCAAAGGTATATCAGTCGATCAAAAGATATCTTGATTTGGTAGAGTAATCGGATGCTGGAAAGCAACTCAGAGATCGACTCACATGAGTGGGAATTTGATTCCGTACATCTCAATGCTTCAGATGAGGAAGACACGTCACCACCTCCACCTCACAAAGAAATCCCTGTTTATAGAGAAACACAGATTAAAACCTCTTGGGTTTCTAAATTGGAAACACCTTCCACAAACCCTACATCACATCCTACGCCTGATCCTGACAAGGAGAGTACCATCAACAACCTTTACCACAATGTATTAACCTTCACTGACACATCTTATGAACTTAACCTGATCAATGAGGTAATGCCCATTATCCATCCTAAACTCATCAAATGGAACCAATCTAATCCCCCATGCCTTGACCAATTCCAAAATGATGAGGCGATCATTGACTTTTTGGAACTACGAGATAACATACCAAGTAGGGATCAAAAAGCTGGATTCGCCATTGAACTTAATAGTGCAACATACTTTGGGGTGGATGCCAAACCTTTAAATTGCAAAAATATTACAATAAAACATGGATCTTCTAGTGAAAACCACACTATGGCATTGTTTGATCCCAAAAAAGTAAAAATAAAGAGCGTATCCAATGGTGAAAACCTCTCTGAGGCACCTATAGATGAAAGGTTTGACATCCTTCCCTCTAGTGCAAATCAAGAACGATCAACAATCCTTATTGAGGAAACAAAAGAATTCAATGTGGGGACCCTTGAGACTCCTCACCAGATACATCTGGCATCTCTTCTAACTCCAGAGGAACAACCTAAGTTTGTAGAATTCTTCCAAAAGCAAATGATCAACTTTGCATGGTCATATGCAGACATGCCTGGTCTAGATCTTGATTTAGTCATGCATCACCTCACTGTAGTAGAAGGAGCTAAACTAGTAAGATAGAAGCTTTGCAAGATGCACCCCCAGATTGCGGTACTTGTCAAAGCAGAACTTAAGAAACTCCTGGATGTTGGTTTTATTATACCAATTGATTATGTAGATTGGATCTCCAACATTGTACCTATCGGCAAACCAAATGGGGGCATCCGTATCTATACAGATTTTAGAAATCTAAACAAGGCATGTCCTAAAGATGAATCCCCCCTACCAAACATTGACATGATCGTGGACCTAACACTAGGACATGCCATACTTTCTCTTATGGATGAATTTTTAGGGTACAACTAGACAGAGATCACACCAGAAGATCAACATAAGACTGCCTTCACATGTCCATGTTGAACATACTGTTGCAATGTAATGCCTTTTGGTCTAAAGAATGCAGGGGAAACCTATCAAAGAGCCATGACAACCATCTTTCATGATATGATGCATACCATAATGGAGGATTTTGTTGATGACTTACTGGCAAAATTATTAACAAGAGAAGGTCATCTTGCAATATTAGAGAAAATCTTTGACAGACTAAAACAATATCATGTTCGATGCAATCCAAAGAAATGTGCCTTTGGAGTAACCTCAGGGAAGCTTCTCGGATACATTGTCTCAAGCAAAGGCATTGAGGTCGACTCAATAAAGGTCAAAGAAATCATGGACATGCCACCTCCCAAGAACATCAGTCAGTTAAGAACACTACAAGGGTGGATACAATCCATCCGAAGATTCATTGCACAACTAGCAGATAAGTGTCATCCCTTTACATACTTGTTATACCAAAACATTCGCTTTCAATGGGATGCCAGATGCCAGCAAGCATTACAGATGCTTAAGGACTATCTCATGAATACACTGTTGTTGATCCCACCAGATCCAAGTAGACCTCTATTGCTCTATATTTTAGCAACTAATACAACATTGGGAGTACTACTGGCACAACACAATGCAGAAGAGAAAGAGTGTGTTGTATAATATATCTCTCGCACACTAGTCTGCTATGAACTCAATTACACACCTATTGAGCAAGCTTGCCTAGCAATAATCTTGGCAGCCACTAAACTGAGGCACTACTTGTTAACACATAAAGTACAACTCATTGCTAAGATGTATCCACTAAAGTACCTACTCAACAAAGCAACATTGACAGGCCGCTTGGCCAAATGGGTGATGATTTTGAGTGAATTTGACATCAAGTATGTGGACCGTAAGCCTATCAAGGGCCAAATTATTGCAGATCAGTTGGTCGATGCACCCCTCATAGGTGATCATCCTCTTGTTTCCAATTTTCTAGATGAAGAGATATTCATGATCACGACAACACAACCATGGAAGCTCTACTTTGACGATTCCTATACTAGACATGGCTCGGGGGCAGGCATTTTGTTTATCACACCTCAAGGTGATAGCATCCCAAAGTCTTATAGGCTAACTTTTCCATGTACAAACAATATAGCAAAATATGAGGCCTTGATCACAGGACTCAGACTAGCCATATAATGGAAATTGAAAGAGCTACAGATATATGATGACTCCCAACTAGTCATCCGACAAGTCACAGATGAATATCAGACCAAGGCTGATAAACTTATGTCGTACGACAAAATGGTGGACAATTTAAAGGAATCATTTACGACCATCACCTTTGAGCAGATACCCAAAGATCATAATTGAGCTGCTGACGCTATGGCTACCATTGCATCTCTCCTAGATCTTCCACAGAATTCAACACACTACGATTTCTTGGTAGAACAGCTTTGGATTCCTACTTATGATATCCTTGAATCTGAGATGATATGTCACCTTGTCAGTTCTGAATCCCCATGGTATGGTGAGTTATACACCTACCTCCATGAGCACACACTTCCTCCTAACCAATCGAATAACCAACACAAAACCTTCATTCGCTAAACCGCTCGATACACCATCATTGTTGGAACCCTTTACCGATGTAATCTTGATGGTACTCTCCTTCGATGTTTGGAATAGGATGAGACAACAAAGGTATTGGAAGAGGTACATGAAGGAATTTGTGGAACTCACTCAAGCGGTCCTTCCTTAGCAAAGAAGATCATGTGCGCTAGATACTATTGGCCATCCATGGAAAAAGACTCCTACTATTTTATCAAAAAATGCAAGAAGTGCCAAGTTCAATAAGACTTGATACATGCACCAGCATAGGAATTGCAACCAATCACAACATCATGGCCCTTTTGTCAATGGGGACTTGACCTTGTGGGTAAAATTCATCCATCTTCATCCAACAACCACAAATTCATTATTACCACCACTAAATACTTCACAAAGTGGATCGAAGTTGTTCCACTTACCCAAGTCACCGGTAAGCAGATCACCTCATTCATCCTTAATTACATCATCTACAAGTATAGTGTAGCCATGTCCATCATCACAGAGAACGAGCTTCCTTTCAAAAATCAGGATGTCCGTGAGCTCTGTGAGTAGTTTCACATCCAACACCGCTTTTCCACTCCCTATTACCCACAAGGAAATGGTCAGGCCGAAGCATCAAACAAGAACATATTGAGAATCCTCAAGAAGACAGTCGATGATGTTGTTTGTGATTGGCACGTTCAATTAAATCTAGCACTATGGGCGTATCGAACTAGCATTCAAACCCCTATAGGTGCAACTCCCTACTCACTAGTCTATGGTGCAGAAGCCATCCTTCCTATTGAGGTAGAGATACCATCTCTACGAGTTTCCTTGCATAATCTGATAGATTATGAAGCATATTGAGTATCCCGTCTTCAAGACTTGGAACTACTTGATGAAAGGTGACAAGCTGCATACAACCACCTCAAATCCTATCAACAACGCATGAGAAGAAGCTATAATCATCGAGTTAGACCTCATACATTTGAGGTAGGTGATCTTGTTCTCAGAGAGAATCCCTGTAACCAACTAGACAGAGAACATCAAGGAAAGTTTGAATCAAACTGGCTGGGTCCATATGTTATCACTGCGGTATTTGGGTCTGGGGCATATCAATTGGCTATTTCAGAAGGAGAACTGATAGCAGATCCAATCAATAGCATGCACCTCAAACAGTTTCATACATAAGTTGTACAAAATCAAGCTCCAATACATATTAGAAAGCACACCAAAAACCTTCAGATAAATATCCTGAAGAAAATACAAAAAAATCAAAATAGTAAAGAAAAATCATGCATCCAAACGGTGAACAACTACTCTAATGGCACCTTGGGTAAGTACGATGGTGAAAACCTAGCAAACAGGCGCCATTCATAAAGGATATGGCTCCCTTGTCTTTTAGACTTGTTGCAATCACATTCATTGCATCCATTCATCCATCATTCAAACCATGACTTGTTATTGATCTGCAATCAAGGTTAGTACTTCATGCGCCCCGCATCTTGCTTTTCATAGTAATATCTAAACTAGGGGCAATGCTCTTAACCTATTGATGGAAGTGGATTCTACATTAATTATGATTGATTAAGTTCTTCATTCAAAACAACTCACAAAATCCAAAAATATTCAAAAAACACTAACAAGCTCCAAAAACATTAAAAAACACTTACAAAATTCAAAAACATCATAAAACATAAAAAAAAATCAATAAAAAACATGAATAATGCATTAAATCCTTTGTACATACACATCGCAACAAACATCAAATAAACATTTTGAGATACTCAAACAATGATCACTTATCACATTAACCAAACAATCAACACAGGTATGGACAAATGTCTTAAAAAGGATGCATCCTTCGTCACCAAAACAAAGACAAGATAACATTTTCTTTGACAAGAAAATTCTGTTTAAGATATCAAGTACTTGGTCAGTTTGATAAGTTATTTATTCATTTATATCAGGTTCCTATGCTACTCCGGGATATCCACAAGTGATTAGAGTAGTCGGGATGGTTCCTAAGTATCGTTTTGTTTTATTGTCTGCAATTTGTTCCAATGAAGTTCTGGGGCATGTACTAATGGTGTCTACATGGGAAGTTCACTAAGCTATGTGATCATATGAAAAAATCTAGTCATGGATCACTATGTCTTACTAACTACAACGTATACCTCGACTGTCTGCACATGAACCAGAATGGAGGGTCCATAATTTTTTATCTATACTGCTTGCTTATAGGTACAATGCTCCAAACTTGGTTCCTAATGCCTTGTCCAAGGTTGATACTACCATGCTCAATGATGAAAAATAAAGCACTATGGAACATCATTTCATCTCATATGTTTATATTGCATTCTGTTGCATTCCATCCATACATACATCCATATAGCTGCATATCATTCATACATAGTGATGACAATGCATACTTGATTTTTTTGATCTTCTTCTACAGGAATGGGTCCTAGGTCCTCCATATCTTCTATCTAACATCGAATCCCCCCATCACCCTCCCCATCTAGGTCCTCCATATCTTCTATCTAACATCGAATCCCCCCTCACCCTCCCTATCTAGGTCATCATCATAAATCCCTTCATCATTTCCCATCAACCCAATCAAGCCACGTTCATCACCGTCCATCTCTAATAGGAGGGGTTCCATTTCCCATCCTAAGTCATTCAACCCAATCAAGCCAGTTACTCTATCTACATAGGCACATCGACTCACACACACCTAGACTATCAACAGATGCTCTGATCAAGTATCTTTGGGTCTCAACAGGTAATCGATCATGGCAATCCTAGACTACAACAGGCATTTATCATAATGACCTAGTCTCAATGGGGCTACTATGATTCACCACAATCATCCATCACACACACACACACACACACACACACACACACACACACACACACACTCAATTGCTCGACCAATCAAACACAATCACAACGGACAATTGCATCAATTGTCTAAGTCTCAACGAGTATTTTGCTTCAGATACCTTGGCTTCATCGAACACTTACATAAATTGTCTAAGTCACAACATGTCACTTTGATTCACTTACTCAGACTTTATCCTATCCAAGTGAACAACTGACATCAACTATCACGCTTTGACTCGACTGGGGCAATTCAACTGATTGCACCAGATTGTTCAACCAATTTTAATCAAATGTATAGCATCAATCAAAATCACACACTGCATTTGCACCGTATCTCCTGCATGACCTAAGGGTACTCACTGGCTTCCCCTTTCTCCGTATTCACTTCATTTTCTCCCATTCTTTCCCTGTTATTGCTAATTTATTATGTTCTATCTCCCCTCCACTTCTCGTTCTTTTTCAAGAGATCGCCCGAATTTTCAAAAAAAATCGGCCCATCTCTCGAGGGGGCATACCACCCACTAAATTAACATTTACGGGGCATATTTCTTCACACCTATTTTTCTTTCTTTGAAACAACATGATAAACCACACCGTCTCAAAGAGGGGCAAATGTAGTCACATAAACCTGTCCATTTAATTAAATGAATATTTACTGTTTATTTGATAAATAAACCACCAATAATCAATTAATTAAATTAACATTTAATTAATTCACCTTCAATCATTCTCCTATTAATTAAATAAATTATTCAATTTATTTCAATTAATTCATTAAAACCAAATTCAAAATCAATTAAATGAATAAATCCTATTTATTTAATTTAATCCCCTTTCCTCTTTTAAATAAATAATTAAAACATTTATTTAAATAAAAAAATCCCCCCACTTGCATTCTCCTACAAATGCAAGTTGCAACCATAATTGAAACAAATTAATTTTATTTTAATTAAAATCCTATTTTCCCTCACCCACCAAACCCAATTACAATCCTAAATCCCCTTCTACAGTCTTCTAAACCATTCCTAATTAGCCTAATCCATCCCCTAAATATTGTCACATTCCTAAGCAACTTGAAGTCCTTTTCAAAGCCTCCAAAGTCTTTGAAAAGCATTTAATGCTTTATATGTTCAACAAGCTAGTCCCTAAAGTCTTCCAAACTACTAATGGCTCTTACATGACCATTAATGGCTCTTACATAACCATTTATGGTTAAATCCACTTGCCCCCATGGTTAGAGATTTTACATCTAACTCAACCCTCATTTGACTCATGGGTCTCTTCAAGCATTTATTGCTTTGACCATGGTTATCCTCACTAACTCTTGCACAAGAGTTTATCCATTGGATAAAGGCATTATTTATTGGATAATGGCTTTATTCATTCAACTCAACATTAACCTTACCTCCCAAGTTAACCATCAAGTCATGTCAAGCATTTAATGCTTCTTTCCTCTCCCCTCAACCCATCTCATATTAACATTTGTCATCCTTGGATTGGGTTGAAAGCCCTCACATCGATCATAAACCCATCAATCCTGGCCCTTGTTGATATTACTCAATCTCAACCATCCATTGCTCCATTTTACCTATAAATAGAGCTCACATTCCTCATTTTCAAATCCTCAAACATTCTCAAGCACATCTATAATCCTAAAATCTTGTATGCGTCTAATTTATAGTGAATTTTAGAGAGCATTTAGCATAATCATCTACATTTGTCTTTTTTGGCTAAAATTAACATTAGATAATTAGATAATATCTTGTTTTAGCTTGTTCACATTTGCATTCTCATAATCATCCATTTTACAATCTTGAACCTCCATAAGACATCCAGAATAGTGCACAAAACTACTAAGAGCTACACTCATTTGGGAACTTGGAGAGGAGAGGAACAAGGGAGGAGAAGCTACAAGCATGGTGGAGGGAATTTTGAGATTCCTTATTGCATTTCTTAGATTTATCAAGCTTTCTATTTTATGTCTTGTGTCTCTCTTGATATGCTTGCTCTGGATAGTGTTTGATTTGTGATTTCTAACACTAACAATTGGTTTGTTGCTTGTTTGTTTGTGTTTTGTCATCCTGACCATCCTTTTTGCAGAGCATCAGTACTTATGTTGAATGGTTGTACAAATGTCAAGAAAACTAGTGTCCTAGCAGACTGAGACAAAGATTTCCCTGTTTTGGGACAACAAACCATATTGTTTTGTTGAGTGATGTCTAATGGGTTGAAATAGGACCATGTTGATTAAATAAGGTTGGATCAACTCTAAATAACCTTCCCCTGTATGATGGACATTGATCCTAAGGTGTTGAGGGACTAAAAATAGCATGAGTACAATGTTTATGGGTTGTAAACTATGTTTGAAGATCTAATATGTCTGAGACAGTATCAAGTATGATGTGTTTTGGGTGCTCAAAGTGATAAGCCAAGAAAGTTTCAATCTACTTGTTTAATCATGACAGTCACAATGAATGGTAGTTTGGGTTCCTTATTTTGTAGTTTTGGAGTTCGTAAGGATTCTATGAGTAAGTGCAGATTATGAGTACTTGGGCAGTTGGAGTAGACATTAATGAGATGAGGACAGTGAAAGAACACTTTTGGAGGACAGGGGTAAGTATATGTTAATGTGATGGTTGAAATACTTGGTATTTTCACAATGTTAAGGCTAACATGGAGTTGCTTGAACATGTAATTTGTCTTGTTGGAAGTTGAGCTCAAGTAGAATGTGAGCTCAAGTAGAATGTGATGAGCTTTAAAAGGAGAGAGTATCATATAGTGAGAGGTGAGTTGACAGTGAAGAACAAATCACAGTATGAAGCTCTCAAAAATTATAAGTGATGAAGTGAGAGGTTGATGCAAGTCAAGGATCGAGAAAAAGGATGTGTTGGGGGTTTGTTGAGAAAAAGTGAAGGGATGTGTAAGGGGGTTTGTTGCCCTAGGGTATGAATGATCAGTAATAAAGAGCATCAACTAGATCCCTTTGCATCAATTACATAATAAATATATGATCAATAACACTAGCATTAAAGAAACAAGTTCACAAGTCCAAAGAAGGAGTAGCTTTAATGTATAGAACATGGTCATCACCTAAACTACCTGAAATACCCTGATCTTGGCCACCAGGTTGATGAGGACGCATAAAATCCTGTAAAAACAACACGTACATATTTTAGTTAATGACATAAAAGAATATAATATAAACCATCATTTAACTTTTGTTATAATTAAAGCTTTCATTACTACTTGCAAGTTTTGTGTTGTCCTCAACAATTGTTGCACCCTCTCTTTTATTTCATCGGTCTAAGGGCTCATGGATGCCAAAGCAAGAATCTCTCTATTAATTTTTCTAACAGATTTTTTCATTATTTCTATAGGGTTTGTGGTAAATGCGATGTCATCATCCCATAATATTATTGAGTCCACATCACTATAGAGGTGCTGAGGTACTGTGGGTCCCTTTCCCTTTCCCCGAACATCCATCTATGACAAGAATATTATTAACACTATCAAAATTACTCCAAAACACTCAAGAAAAGAACATAATAACGTAACAGTTTGCTTCTATCTAATTTGTACAGTTACATTGAGGTTTACCTGCTCGGTAGAAGTTTTAGGACCTACATCCCTGTCTGTGCTATGTGAGGGATCCGTGTCGTCCTATGACAAAGAAAAAATATAAAAATGTTATCGAAATGAAACCAATAGACTTAGCAAAAAAACTTAATAATAAATAATAAAATGGTATATTAGAGTCATTAATTGGAGGTTGGTTTAAATGGTATATAGTACGTACCACCCCCATGATAGTAAATTTGTTTGTATTTATATGATTCAAATTGTAATTGATTAGCAGCTCTTCCCCTGCACTTATTGATTTTATCACTCATATGAATACACGATTTCCCTTACATGCCTCAAATATGCAATTGGGTTCCTTATTAGTTGACCTAGGTCACACACTATTTATAAAACCTACAATATTCCCTGTTGCTTTTGGCCTTCCATCAATGTATATAGCCACTCGTTTACTTTGATCATTATCTTTCTATTGTATATAATTTGCTGACAATGCATACCTACGCATACTTTTTTTATATCAAACAATCTGCATCCAATTTTTATAATTGTAACAAGGTCCTACATACTCCATCAATTTGACAACTTTGTTGTAACAGACCTTTATGCCGTCCATGGAAAATAGGCCCAAACCACGTAACAACGAAGGTGCTATGCAATATATCCTCTCATTAACACAAAAATCAGTGTTTATTGGAGGAAGTTCCTTGGGTACCCATTGTTTCTGTAGATGTTTGTACCTCAAGGGTACCTCGATGTCACCTTTGGTCTCATCATCGTAAGAACATGACCCCCCTTTAGCAAGGAAAAATTCCATGCATTTATTGAATTTTCTTCTAATCTTTTGACCTCTAGTTGATCTCCCTATTTTAGATCTACTACATGTCTCACTTTCGTCTTCTATTCCTACATTTCCCTCACTCGAGGAAGACACATCTGACAAATACCTATTTGGTGATACCTGCACTCCATCAAATGAGAGAGTTTGTAATGCGAGAGATATTTTGCAAATGAGGGTAATGTTGATGAAGAAGTCGGCCCTAAAGTTGACGTTGAGATTAAAATTTGAATAAGTCCAACTGGGGCCTCAAGTGTTGATAATTGTATTAGATTTGCTGCTAATGTCAAGGTTTGAAAAATTGAGAAAGTTTGTTTTCCTAGTAATTTTTTTAAAATAAACTATTTCTATAGGGTATATTGACTTATACCTATCGATCCATGAGACTATGTAGGATCCTCGTCAAAGGAGTTCAAGTTCTTGCATGTGTAATTCAATTATCTTATGTTAGG